>NC_063182.1:1528133-2238966 GCF_023159225.1 Perognathus longimembris pacificus | reverse complement strand
AGGGTGGAAGTCTGAATCCCAGACTGGTCTCTGACCTTTCTAGGTGACCTTTGGCAGGAGACTTACCCTGTCCGATTGTGTTTGTGTTTGGTCTGAAAATTTAAGGGGCCAGACTGGAGTAGGGATCTCTAGATATCTTCTACTGTCTGAAATTGCCTTTGTAATTCTGTTCTCCATGAAACTAGGGAGAAGGTGTAACACTTTGATCACATCCTTTTAACCCCCACAAAATAAACAGGGTGATTGCAGTCTCTGAAGATCCCTTTAGTTCATAGCATTCTGGGAGTAACTGAAGACTTGTTCAGCTTTTACCATTGCCATGGGGATTTTGTAATTCAGTCAGAGGGACATTTTCTTTGTGTTTCAGTCTGAGCCTCCAGAACTAGCTAACCCTAGAAACAACAAGGGTGTTGCAAACATGCAGCCTTCACATACACCAGTGATCTTATACCTACCTGTTCATCACCTGCCATGACTCCTGCTAGGTCTCTCCACCCATCTCCCTTTGGTACTGATAGAACTGTCCTTCTTTCACTCTGTCTTTGAACCTGCTACTGCTTGGGACCTTTCAGACTTCTTTGAGTTGCTCTGGGAAAGGCAGAATGTTCAGTAGTATGGTTTTATTTTTGGCAAAAGGGGTGAGCAGAAAGGGGGGAAAAGCTAGCTCTGGCCTTTTTTCCTTCTTTTTTTGTTGTTGCCGGTCCTGGGGCTTGACGTCAGGGCCTGGGCACCTTCTTATTTCTTTGTCTGGTAGTGGTAGGGTTTGAATTCAAGGCCTTGCATCTGGTAGGCAAGCCATCTACTACTTGAGCTATTGCATCCTGTCCCTTTTTTCTGCAGGCCTTTTTTCAGATAAGGTTTCAGTTTTTGCTTCGGGCTGGCCTCCCACCACAGGCCTCCCCCCTAAGCCTTCCACACGCTGGGGTCATGAGCACGATGTGCTCAGCTTATTTGTTGAGATGGAGGCTCACTGACTTTGCCTTGGTGGGCCTCAAACCTCCATTAACCTCACCTCCCCCTCCCAACTACTTGGGATTATTACAGGTGTAGTCCACCATTTCTGGTCTGTAGCCAACTTGAGTTGAAGGGATTTTGTTCTTTGTCAAGACTTAGGTGGAGATATGCGGAGGGAAGATACTTGCGTCCTTTACTGAGAAAGCTTTGTATTTCCTACTCATTCCAGGTGTAACTGGACGGGTGGGTTGATGGCTGTTCCGCTGGTTGTAGGTCCTGTCTTAGATCTTACCCTTTATTCCAATTTTTATGTCCACAAATCCTTTCTCACCAGGGATTTACTTCACTTGTTAAAAAGGTAACTAGGAGATCAAGTCTTAAAGGCATACTACAGGAAGGAGAACTGTACTTTTACTTAAAATTTTGTTAGGCCTGCTAATTTAGGCTTCTTGGTATTTCATGTCAATGTAGTGTACAGGTTAAGTAGATTGGGATAGTGTGTGGTGCGTGCGTGTGCACACACGTGTGCGTGTGCTGGAAACCTAACAATCTCCGTGTTAGGAGTATAATGTTTCTGTGAGCATGTCTGGGTTCTTAAACAAGTGAATTTTGTAGATCTAGTGATATTTAAGGTACAGGCTATTTAGTTTAAAATTTAAGTGTAAGTTATGTATAAGGGCTAGTAAATATGACAAACTACAGCATTGTAAAATAGTGAGGAACATCTAAACATAGTCATAAAAAGAGGATGTTAGTTAGCTAATGATACTTATTCCATCATTACATACGTTGGACTCTTCGGGTTAATAGTGTTTTAGGGGCTTTTGCCTACATTGAGGATAGCTGGCATGTCTGTCCTTACAGAAGCAAAATCTAGTAGCATGATCATCTGGGTTCTCTGCTCGCTGAGACCCTTGATTGCTCTGGTGGTCAGTAGTGTTCACAGCAGCATGAAATTGTTCCTAGCAGCAGCACTCTTAAAGCCTAGTGGCTTTGCATGAAATTAGAGACTGATAGATATGTACAAGTCAGACTTTTGAGGATTTAGTACGCTCGGGGAATTGTTACCACTGCAGGCAAGATAGCGATCCTTTTCCTGGTAAAAATATGACCATAAGTCTGCACAAATTCGGTTGGGGATATGGCCTAGTGGCAAGAGTGCCTGCCTCGTATACATGAGGCCCTGGGTTCGATTCCCCAGCACCACATATACAGAAAACGGCCAGAAGGGGCACTGTGGCTTAAGTGGCAGAGTGCTAGCCTTGAGCAAAAAGAAGCCAGGGACAGTGCTCAGGCCCTGAGTCCAAGCCCCAGGACTGGCCGGAAAAAAAAAAAAAAAAAAGACTGCACAAATTGCTAAACAGGCATGTGGCAAGTTCCACAGAGAACGCAGGTGGAGTAGTTGATCTCATAGAAGGCCTAACAATTAGGGTACGTTTTTTTGAAGGCCAGTTAGTGGTTTTCTAAGCAAGAAAGAGAGATGGAGAAAGGATGTTGAAGCCAGAGTTAGTAGCATATTAGGGTCCTGTATGTATTGGTGACTCAAGTCTATAATCCTAGCTACTTAGGAGGCTGAGGTCTGAGGATTGCAGTTTGAAGCCAGCCTGGGCAGGAAAGTCCAGGAGATGTTTTCTCTCCAATTAGCCACCAACAGACTGAAAGTGGGGCTCACACGGTTGAGCATTTTACTAGTTAGTTGGAGATAAGTGTCTGACTGGCCTTTTCTACTTTGGCTGGCTTCCAACCCTGATCCTTACATCTTAGCATCTTGAAGCTGGGCTTAAAGGCATGAGGCCCTGGTACCTGGCTTGGAGTTTATTTCATGTAATGAATGGCTTAATTCTTGCGGCAGACCTGAATCTTGAACTCAGGGCTTGAGTGCTGTCCTTGAGCTGTGCTCCACGCTACACTTGAGCCACAGCTGCACAGCCTTTTTGGTAGTTACTTGTAGTAAGAGTCTCATGGGTGGCTGGGGATATGGCCTAGTGGCAAGAGTACTTGCCTCGTATACATGAAGCCCTGGGTTCAATTCCCCAGCACCACATATATAGAAAATGGCCAGAAGTGGCGCTGTGGCTCAAGTGGCAGAGTGCTCGCCTTGAGCAAAAAGAAGCCAGGGGCAGTGCTCAGGCCCTGAGTCCAAGCCCCAGGACTAACAAAACAAAACAACAAAAAAAAGAGTCTTATGGGCTTTTCTGCCATTGTTGGCTTCCAACCTTAATCATCAGATCTGAGCCTTCTGTGTAGTTAGGATTACGGCATGAACCATCAGCACCCAGCTTGGTGTTTTGTTTTCTGAGGAGGAGGTTAATAGTTTTTATCAGATTCACAGAAAGGTTTGTGCTTCATTTAGCATATAGTCTCACTCTCTCACTTTTAGGTGAGAGACTTGGTAGAGGGAAAGGTGGCATAAATTGACAACCGAAGGGAGGCTCATTCTTGGATTCATGTTCAGGCAAGTCTTCATTTATGTTGCATTTATCTTTATATTGAATACAAGCTCCTGGAGTTGAAAGAGGTTTTTGTTAGCTGGTTAATTATCTTGCTTTAGATAATCTTAATTGTATTCTTCTCAAAGAGGATAAGTGAATACTTTTCTTAATTTTAACATACAGTTTACCATTCTGTTATGCTATCAGTATTTTAAGCCTTTACTAATCAGTATTTCAAATAAACATTTTACCTGTGTTGTTACAGGAATGATTTTGTGTTTGAATCTGTGCTTCTTTAGTGTATATTCTATCCTCTTTTTCAGGTGCTTTGATCTTCAACAAGGGGAGATTTGCTTTTTGATACTGAAGACAACACAGAATGGGGCCACGAAAGAAAAGTGTTAAAACATGTCTAATGAATAGCGAAATCACAGAGGAACCATTGTCAGATGAAACAAAAGACTACATGAATCAACTTTCACATGAAGTACTTTGCCATATCTTTAGGTAAGATTTTGTTTGACTTTCACCTGCCTGGAATGTAAAAGTAAGAGCAAACTAGTGCTGCATTGTTTGATGTGGTATCTACTAAACTACATGCAAC
Source organism: Perognathus longimembris pacificus (assembly GCF_023159225.1). NCBI lineage: Eukaryota > Metazoa > Chordata > Mammalia > Rodentia > Heteromyidae > Perognathus > Perognathus longimembris. Next base: position 2,234,976 of record NC_063182.1, on the reverse strand, counting down.
TTTGAAATGTAAATGTAATGAAAGTCCAGTTCCTCTGTGACACTGGTGTTTGGTAGCTACCGGAGCAGACAGCTTGGGGCGACTTGCTACTTAGGAGAGAAGTACTGCTCTGTCGCAGACAGTTCTTTCAGGCCGCCCTTCTCTAGATCAACACTGCTGGGCTTCTTGAAGTTTCTATTGACAGATTTGATTTGCTGACTGCTGTTCCATCACAAACCTATCGTGTGTCACAATTTTTGTAGTGTTTTTGACTTTTTTAAAAAACTATAAGTGACAGAACCATTTTGTTGATATGTATAAGTGATTAAAACAAAAATATTTCTGAAAAAATTTCATACTATATGCACATTAAATGTTTTATGATTCAAACACTATGGAGGTTTTCTTTGAACAAATTTTTAAATTCTATTTTTACCCAAACTGTGTTATAACAACCATTGAATAAAACAAAAACAAAGACATATCATTTCAGTTTCTATTGCTACCTTTTAGTTATTGTCTGTTACTCATACCCTTCAGAAAAAGAAAACAATTCCAGCACAGTTTTTCTCTAGACCCAATTAGGTCGACCATTTACCAGCTGTGGACTAAGGATAGCTGTAATGGTATTATTTCAGAGTTCAGAGCTGGTGGTTTTAAAGCATTCATCCATCATGGTTACGTTGTTATAATAAAACCTTAATGTCCTGAGAGTACTCGAAAGATCTCATTTCATTTGAAATATGGTAACAGTGGCAGAAGCAAAACATACATAGTGAAAGGAAGTGATTTGCCTACTTGATAAATGTAAGTTTCTTTTTCTTACAAAGGTACCTCCCTCTGCAGGATATCATGTGTATGGAATGCCTTTCCCGGAAGCTAAAGGAAGCCGTGACTCTGTACCTCAGAGTTGTGAGGGTTGTGGACCTCTGTGCTGGGCGGTGGTGGGAGTACATGCCAAGTGGTAAGTAGCTGCAGCCTACTTAGGTAAGGTACACTGTAGCTGATGGAAAGTAGCAAGAATGGGTCGATAGGAATGTGAGTTTTTGTTTTAAAGGCAGTGTAAGTCACTCTGTGTGTGTGTGTGTGTTTGCGTGTTTGCCAGTCGTGGGGCTCAAGGACTCTTGAGCTACAGCGGCACTTCCGGCTTTTCCTGTTTATGGGGTGCTGAGGAATTGAACCCAGGGCTTTGTGCATGTGTTCAAGCATTCTACTGCTAAGCCTCACTCCCAGCCCCTCACTTTGTGTTTGAGGATACAATAATTAAAATTATTTCATTTGAGATTGGTGCATTGTGTTTTTGCCTAATGCTTTCCTGGTTTGCTGGTCTTGTAATTTCGTTTCCTACTCCTTAGGAGCTGTATCTGCCTGTTGTACATATCCATGATTAGAACACAGGCACAGAGCCCTCGATTGGCTGTGTGTCAGATTAGCGAATGCGTTGTTTATTTTGTGAGGTGTAGGTTTTCTGGTGAGTAGTGACGTTCTTCATCATGGTTTTCTTCTCTGGCTTAATTGAATCTTTACAAATGAAGTTAAACAGATATTTGTCTGTTTTGTGTTCTCTAATATGGCTTGATTGGCCAAAAATGTACTTGTAGAGCATTCATTTTAAAAACCTATTCTACCCTAAATCTTAAGAGATTTTCAAATATGAGTTCTTCACCTGTAACACATAGCAGCCCAGTCACAACAAAGGTACTTCAGATAATTGGTAAAGTAAGTTGAGGACATTAGCTCAGCAAAGCACAACTGAAAGGAAAAAAAATTTAAAGCCCAGAGAAAAAACAAGAAAACTTCAGCAATCCATAAAGGTAATGCTTTATTGTTGCTTAGAACTTCTGAAGGTTTTTTTGGCTTTTTTGCCAGTCCTGAGGTTTGAACTCAGGGCCTGAGCACTGTCCCTGGCTTCTTTTTGCTCAAGGCTAGCACTCTACCACTTGAGCCACAGTGCCACTTCTGGCTTTTTCTGCATCTGATGAGCGTGAAGGGCATCAAAAATATCTTTTAAGAGAAGTGAATGGCTGGGGAGGTAATTATCTTTTTTTGTTCTGCACCACAGAACAAATTGCCACTGAATTGCTATGTTATGCTGTAATATTAGCATTTTGTGTGCTGTGTCCTTTCAAGAGTCTCTGATAACTCTTATCACTTGGTCACAGAAGTTACATATGCCTTTGGGAGAAATGTAAATACGTGAGCCTAGAAATTAGTTTGTCTTCAGTCATCTAAAACAAAATCATACGTTAGGAAGAGGGGACCTGTTATTCCAGGGCGTGATGGTTTCTGGCAGACAAGGAAACATTTAGGACTTTGTAAAAAGGGATTATCTTTTAGGAGATTGGCTTTAGCATAAGTTAAGCCAGTAAGAATTTTGGAGGTGGAATTAGTGAGGCAGGCTAGCAGAGTTCCTATGTCATACACTAAGTTCAAACCCCACCCAGCACCAGCACCAAGTGAATAAGTACATACATGCATAAATAAAACTAAGTTATTAGCAAATTAGAAAGATGTCCCTGGCTCTAAATGCTTCTGAACTTCTCAGGCTTCACAGATTCCAGTTTTCTAACACTTTTAAAGAAGATGCCAGATGTTGAACAGCTGTATGGCCTTCACCCTCGGTATCTTGAGAGGCGAAGAGTGAGGGGCCATGAGGCATTCAGCATTCCAGGAGTCCTAGAAGCTTTACAAGCATGTCCAAACTTGGTGGTGAGTACCCCTGACTGGTATGGTGATACTGATGGATGAAATAATCAGAAGAGTGATAGAATGTGTCAGTTTCCATGCATATTTTACCCACCCTTTTGTTCCATTGCATAATTAGCGTTTTATGATTCAGAAAGAAGCATTACAATCATTTTATTAAGTGAAAAACCTTTCTCGTACTTGTCTTGATGCTGTTTTCTAGGGTGTGGAAACATCTCATTTGGAGTTGGTAGAATCCATTTGGACATATATGCCACATGTCCATATTCTGGGGAAATTTCGTAATCGTAACGGAGCATTTCCAATTCCTCCTGAAAATAAGCTGAAAATTCCTATAGGAGCAAAAATTCAAACTTTACATTTAGTTGGTGAGTACTTATTTCCTAGGTCTTTGAAATGCAGTGTTACTGACATTCACTAGAAATGGTGGTTTTTGTTCAAGTGGTAGAGTGCTGCATTGATGTTGCTTAAGCAGTAGTGCATCAGCTATAAGCAACCAAGTTCAAGCCCCAGAACTAGTAATAACAACAATGAAAAACCTTTTGTGAAACCTATATAAGAATGGCAGTTTTCCAGTAGTTAGATCTGTCAAGGACAAATGCTGCTTTAAAGTAGTCTGTTCCCATTTTGGAGATAGTTTGAGTAGTTGAGAAAATTTTGTGTTTTTGTTGTTGTTTTTTTCCTCACTGAGCCAGAATCTTGCCCTTCTGTGCTAGGTTCTTCTGATAGATACCTATTTAGTCCTAGTTTTGTCCTGTAGTGAGGGAGTCTACTATATTGCTCTTTGGAATGATGACTATGTCCTACATTTTAACTATTCCATGTAGTTCCTATTATGGCTAGGAAGAGAAAGAAACAGGGTATTTTATGTTGATATTTATTTGTTTAGGCTATTTTTGAGGCAAGTCTTGCTGTGTAGCCCACGCTGGCCTGCAACTAGTGATCATCCTGCCTTTATCTTCCAAGTGTTGGCATCATAGACATATGCCACCAGGCCAAACCAGTTTATTAAATAGCCACTTTATCTAAAGCATTTCAAATAAAAAAAAATCCTAAGTTGCTTTAGTTTTCCAAGCATACAATTTTCCTGGGAATAGAGCTCTCCTGAAGTTAAAAACTTTTGTACCTTTGTATTTTCTATGTTACCTGTAGCATTTAATTGGTAAGTTTTAGTGAGATTCATTCACTTAAGAGATTGATTCAACAGTTTAATTCTAACTGTATTGTAGCGATCAAAAATATATAGTAAATTAATGACAGTGAATGTTGGATGGGTGAGGGTGTCCTTTTCAGAATAAGTTAGAGGCAGAGTGTGGATTAAGCATAGAACTGTCTGAATCCTTCTTACCTTTTCTCCCTTGAGTCTTTTAATCATTTTAATCAATACTAACGCCTTTCTTGTTGATGCTAAGCTCAACTTAGGAATTCTACATCGTGCACCTCAGTCTGCTTTCTGTTTTGTTTCCTTTGGTCTTATCTTTAGTTTTATTTCCCATCTGTTGCCATACAGTATGCTTGCACAGTTAAAACTGAAGTTCCCTGTTTTGTTTTGAGATGATGAGGGGGGAAGAGGTGATGCTTGTAGGTTGCAGTGGGAACCTGCTGTAAGGTTTAGCTTGTAAAGAATCAATCGTTAGAATAATCAGCAAAAAATATTGTCTCTAAAGTAAACATAATTGTCTGCCTACTGAAAAAATAGTCAATATGTTTAATGAAATTAACAGCAAGATAAACTTAGAAATCAGACTACTCAGTAGGTTTTTAATTTGTCACTGAAATCAGTTATTTTAGAATATGTCTCTTTCAAAAGTGTTACATTTGATTTTAGATAATCAGTCTCTTCTTTAATATGTACTTAAAAGAAAGGTAATCCTAATGGCAAAAAAAATGATAAAATAATGGCATTCACAAGGAAATGGTCAGATCATGAATGGATAATGTTGAGCGAGACAAGCCTGGAGCACAGAGGACAAAGGCGCATGGTCTCCCTGATATGTGGTTGTGGAGGGGGAGGGGAGAACAGTAGAGATCATGTCTGTAAAATAACAAACTTCTTTTCAAATGGTATTTGTACATATTTTGGTCAGCGACTTTACATCATGTCTCTAAAACCAAACAATTACTAAATAAACATAAAAAGGTCTAGGATAGACCTGCCAGGAACACAGTAGCTCAACAGCTACATACATATGATTATATAAGATGAAGCTAAGCAAAATGAACTCCAAGAGATGGAAACAGGAGGATTTTACTGTTGTCAACATGTTTTATGTACTAGGTGAATTTCCTTTGACGTACCCCCTGTGGTCACTGTATATGATTCTGGTACACTGGATATTGTATATATGCTTATCTGAACTGGGGAAAGGAAAGAAAAATCAAGGAGGGTGTAACAAATATGACAAGAAATATACTCACTACCTTATTATGTAACGATACCCTCTCTGTACATCACCTTATCAATAAAATTTAATTAAAAAAGAATCGTTAAATTCCCCTTGACTTTGCTTTCCCTAGTCTTAACAGTACTTTTACTTTCTTAAGTTTAACAGTTTCTTTAAACTATCTCTTCTGGCTACTGGTTATTAAATACTATTACTCTGGGTTCTTGGGTTCCTCTCACAGACTTGTATCCCTTTGCTTTTCTGTTGCTTCTAGTGTTCAGTCTGTGGGAATAATTTTCTCACAAGTGAGCAGTCTTTCTATTTCTGCGTATCCTGAGTTCTAGAACACCAACTCCCTTTTCCAGCTGTGGTCATCTCTGAGTATGATTCCCATTGATCAAGACAAAAGTTATCATCAGTTTGAGCTATTAAAATAAATGCCTATCTGAGTTTCTTCTAGAGCAAAACTAGACTTTCCTGCCTGTTTCAAGTCTTTAAGATTCATGTAATCATGGAAATGACTTTTCAAGCTCTGTCTTAGCTATCTTCTAGAAACTACTATAGCGAAACCTAGTCAATAGTTACTTTGTGGCTGAGAAATTTAGTTTTTCCTGCTGGAGAAACTATAATCATGATAATCATATGATAAACTTGGGTATTTTTGTCTCTATTTTCACAATGCTTCTTTCAGAAACCTGTGGTTGTTTTTCATATTTTGGGCAAATGGATTCTGGAAGGGTTGTAGCATTATGAGAGAGACTTACATGTTTAAATGTAGAAATATGATTTGAATCACATTTGCCATAAACCTTTCCTAGAAAGATGAGGTAACTTTATTTTAATTCATATGTTACTTTTACTAACATTTTTAAGTACACCATACTTAATGAACTTTGCGCAACTTGTTCTGACAAAAATGTCCTTGAAGTGTATAAATTGTTGATTTGAACAGTACATTCTTGAACTTACCAAATACAGAGTATTTTTGTGATCTTCTTGTTTCTTCTCTTTTGTACATATGTGCTTTAGGAGTGAATGTACCTGAAATTCCTTGCATCCCAATGCTAAGGCACCTTTATATGAAGTGGGTAAGACTCACTAAACCACAGCCATTTAAAGACTTCCTTTGCATCAGCTTAAGAACTTTTGTCATGAGGAATTGTGCAGGTAATGATACATAGTTATGGTAGAGTTAACCGTACAATAGTCTAAAACATCCAAAGCTACATTTGTAACTTGTAAAATTATGATTACTATTTGTTTTATAATTTATTCATCTTTTGAATATGTGTTTGTAAACACTAGAAAGTATTTGTATTTACTCTGGTCAAAAGTGAAGCAACAAAAAAGAAACCAAAGTCAGGTCTTACAAATACATACATACATACATATATATATATATATATATATATATATATATATACACTCACACACACATATATATATTCATACATATATATATATATCTTATAAGCATTTTTTTAAATATTCCATAGGACTGCTTTAATAGATTTTAGTCTGCTTTGTCTTTGGTCTCCTGTTTACAAATAGTTGTCTAACCTAATCTACCATAAACCTTGTTTTATGATACTATTTTCCTCAAGAAAGCCATTATTGTTGCTACTTCCCTAGAGCATCAGGTGGTAACTGCTGTGCTTCTAAAGAAGTTCATAATCAGGGTCCCTGTTGATACTGTTATTATTAACTCCTTTCTAGGATCCACCATTTTTTCTGGTAACATCTCGTTTATTATTACCTACACAACTACATGGCTTTCACATTCATGTCTTCTTCTGTATTATTATTTTCTTACCCTAAGATGTGCACTGCTTCCCTCACATATGCATAAATAAATACACATGCACACAGATATACACATTTTCAGAGAGCTCTTCTAGCTTACCTTGGGTTTTTTGTTTTCTTATAGAATATAGGAGTTCTCATTCTGAAACTGGATGCATTCTTGCATTTTATCCTGCTGTGTCTTCATGTTAATTTTGGGCCTTTTAGTGAGAGGACCATGTGCTTTATGAACTTTTGTAGTGCCTAATACACAGTATCTAATCCTTACTATCTAATGACAAACCTCTCACAAAGCAATGTTAAGGTTGATCTGTTTACTTGGGTAAAGGATCCAGTTGTCATCTTGAGTTTTCCCACAAGTTACTTTTAGCTCAAAGCTGTTGAGACCTCAGTGTGTTTGTAAGAAATGATCCATAAATTGTCAGTGTTACTGAAAAAATTCTTCTGGTAAGTCTACGGTTAACAGCTAACTAAGCTTTTCCTCTGTGCAGATCACAGAGAGCCTGCCTTTAAAGACCGCGTAGAATGTACTCCTGTCGATTGCTGTTTTGAGTGTATAATGTACTCCTGTCAGTTGCTGATTTGAGACTTCATCTTTAGGAGTTGGCATGGCTCCATTAAAGCTTTTTTTGTTGTTTTCCAGGACCTACCAATTCCTTGAAGTATGTCCCGCTGGTGACAGGGTTAGCCTCCGCCCGCAACTTGGAACATTTAGAAATGGTCCGAGTTCCTTTCCTGGGAGGTCTTATCCAGCATGTCGTTGAAGACAGTTGGAGATCAGGTATTGGTTTTCTTCACTTAGTAAGCATTTTAAAAGTTAAGTCTTGTGGCTGAAGGCTGGCCCAAGTCAGGGAGAACCAGCCTAGCGAGTGTGAAGCCCTGATTCTAACCCCAGTGCTGCCATAAATAATAAGTTAAAAAATTTATTAAGCTTTCACTTCAGTTACAAGTCTTTCTAAAAAGAAAATGCTTGTCATTAATTACACTTTGTCCCTTCTGTATTTTTTTGATAGGTATCCAGGAGCATATAGGCTAGTATTTGCTTCTCTCTCTCTCTTTTTTTTTTTTTTTTTTTTGGTGTGGGGCTTGAACTCTGGGCCTGGGTACTGTCCCTAAGCTCTTTTAGCTCAAGGCTAGCCCTCTACCACTTGAGCTACAGTGCCACTTCTGGTTTTCTGGTGATTAATTGGAGATAAGAGTCTCTCAGACTTTCTTGTTGGGGCTGGCTTTGGACCGTGATCCTCAGATCTCAGCCTCCTGAGTAGCCAGGATTCCAGGCGTGAGCCACCAGTGTCCGACTCATTTCTTCTTTTTCAGTGAATGTTTAGTTTTTGCAAAGCAGATGGTCAAGTGATAGTTTTTTTCCCTGGCTTCTTATCACTAAAATGATGAATAATAGCTCTTGTTATATTTAAAGTCTTTCCTAGAGATGTTAGCAGTGATTTCTACTCTCTTTGGTGATGAGATATTTTAAACTGGGATAGCCTAGGCCTTCACAAAACTCATGCATTAGTAATGTTGCTGCTTGTTATTTGTTGTATAGTGCGTAAAATGCTTTTAGGCCTTTGTCTTGATATTATGTCCATTCATCAGATAATGGCTTTTAAAAGAAAAAAATTGAAACTGGGTGCTGGTGTCTCATGCCTGTAATCCACCTGAGATCTGAGGATTGCCTTTCAAAGCCCGCCTTGCAGGAAAGTCTGTGTGAGATGCTTATTTCCACTTAACGTCTGAAAGCCAGCGATGGAGCTGTGGCTCAAGTGGTAGAGAATGAGCCCTGAGCAAAATGCTCCAGGCTGGCGCCCAGGCCCTGGGTTCAAGTCTCAGGACTGGCACACACACACACAACGTTGCGTTCTCAATCTCTTCCATGGAGCTAAGAAATGAAATGCCAGTAGAATGTGCTTCATGTGAATCGTCTCATTGCAATGAAAAAGGAGTTACCTAGGTAATTGATAGTTGAAAATTAAAGGTCTATTTCATGTAAATAAATAGAATGAAACATATAGAAGACCTCAGATGTCATTAGTAACAGTTACTCTAGTGAATACTGCTAAAACACAATGATGAGTAAACAGTACAATTGTAATCCTGTCAACTGTTTTAAGCACATTTCATTAGGTTGGCTTGAGGGGATGGGCGAGCTTCTTCCAGAGCAGTATCATTTATTTTATTCATGGGTATCGCTAATAGGATAAAAGTTAAAAGAAAATGACGTGGCGAGAGATTTTTCTCATCTAGTCAGTACATAAAAATGACTTGCCTATGTTTTACTCTAAGTCAGCATTCCTGACAGTCATTAATTCAAAACAGATCAGAGATCTGAATATGAGAATACAAATTTTAATTTTAAAAAATGTTTTACTTGTGGAAGCAACAATTTATTCAGTGAGGCACTTTAAGGCACACAGAATAAAAACCCAATGCCATTAATTTTTTAATCAAAAGGCATAACAAACAGTGAAAAGCCAAGCTACAGAGTAAGAAGAACTCTTCTGCAGGGAGTTCTTGAAACTGGTTAAGAAAAAGGCAGACAGCTCATTAGAAAAGCCTTGAAGAGCCTTCTCATATGGCCAGTAAACATTAAAGAATGATAAATTTCACTGAATATCAGGGAGATGAAAATTTAATCATAATGCTGTACACAGCTCTAAAATAAGTATGGTACATATGAAATTAATGTTTGCTAGAATGTGAAATAGCCAGGCCTTTCATATATTGCTGGTGAGAGTGTACCTACTAACATTGACCACACACATAACAAAGTCATTTCTGGCTTTAAACACAACAGATATGCTCATGTATTTTCTTCAGTGGTCATAATCAAGATTGTTTCTAGAAATACTGCTTCTAATGGACATAAAATGAGAGCACTCAAATGCTGATCATCAATAGAATGACAGATGAAATGTGGCATGTTTATACGTTATAAAACTATGAAGCAATACAGACTTAGCAAACACCTTCCACAGTGTGGGTGAACCTCATAATGAGATGCTTGATACAAGAAAGCAAATGTGTATCCATTTTACTTTTATTGGCAAAATTAGGGTGGACAAATCAAGCCTTTGTGAAAATTCTTTGTTTTTTAAGTATGTAGATAAAAGTTTCAAGAGAAAAGTTGAAGTCAAGATAGTGTTTATCTTGTTCCATGATACCTTGGAAGCTCAGTGTGTGTGTGCGTGTGTGTGTGCGCGCACATGCACACTCCATGGTTGTTGAATTCAGGGCCTAGGCACTGGCCATGATCTTTTTTTGCTCACGGTTGGTGCTATACCACTTGAACCACAGCTCCACTTCCAGCTTTTGGTGATAAGACTTTCCTACCTGGGCTGGCTTTGAACAGAAATCCTCAGATCTCAGCTTCCTGAGTAACTAGGATTATAGGTGGCCGATGGCTCAAATTTTAATCAGATACTCTAGATTCTTTCTTTACAGTTAACTCATGCATTTCTAGCGTTCTGAAAAATCCTTGCTTAGTCTAATGCTTTGGGAGTTTTCAGCTGCCATGAAAGTATATTTGTACAGTGATTATCTACCATCCTTTGTTTTAAGGAATTAACTAGTAGTTATAATTGATCTTGACATATTAACTTGAATGCAGAAGTTAAAGCACATTTAATTCTTAATGATCATTCTAAGGTCTATGTAAATGACTGTAACCTACAGTTTTGTGATAAAAGAAGTGCTTGTTTTCTTTTTTTCCTTCAGGAGGCTTTAGGAATTTGCACACCATTGTTTTGGGAGCTTGCAAAAATGCTCTGGAAGTAGACCTTGGCTACCTCATCATCACGGCTGCTCGGAGGTACGTCTCCTCCTTACCTGTGTCTTTTGTCTTAGAAGTACCTTTTTCCTACGTAAACAAAAGTTTGGGGAAATGTCCCTGTATTTCTATAGGAGGTTTTATAGTACTTAGTTTAAAATACAAAGGAGCTATTTAAATGGTTTGTCCTATAACTTAATTTTATATAACTTAAGGAGCTATTTAAATGGTTTGTCCTATAACTTAATTTTAGAACTGGTTTTATTCTAGACCTACATAGCCCTCTAAGGTTGTGGACTCATATCAGAGAAAGCACTTGACTCTTGAAGTCGCTGAGTCCAACAGAAGTTGGAGTTGGAACTCGTGCTGGTGTTGGAGCCCCTCTCAGGAGTGCCTTCCTCAATCTCTGATGGTTTTCCGAATTGTGTTAGTTGTGGGTAGAATTTGCTATTCAGAAGTCAGCATTTTAAATTTGCAACATTTGACCTTTTAACTTCTTAATAGTCTTAACCATGTCTCCTTTGTAGCATGTTTTTATTATTTGTACTTTGATTTTTACATAATTTTTCTAGTTTTTTAATATTTTAACAATATTAACTTTATCAAATACTGATTGAGAACATAAGTAAAATAAAACACTTTCTAAGATTAGTAATACCTATATATTATTACCCGCTCTAGAAGAATATTCCTTATTGAAATGAAACACTAGGAAACATGTTAAGGACTTAACCAGTATGAAATGTAGACTCCCACCTTGACTATTAGGCTGAAGGAAGCACTTAGAAAGTCACGCGTGATGGCACACACCTGTAGTCTCAGCTACTCAGGAAGCAGAGACAGAGAAGGTGGAAGTTAGAGGCCAAGCCTGGGCGAAAAAACTAATACCCTACCTTAACAGCACAAGCATTATAATACATAATCACCATAGAAGGCCAGCTGTGCAGGTGCTGTAACTAGGATCGGATTGTGGTCTGCCACCAGCCCTACTCAAAAAGTGTGCAACTCTTATCTGACAAATGACTAAAGCATGGCTCAAGTGGTAGAGACCTTGCAAGCTCAGTGTCCTGAGTTTAACCAAGTACTGCCCCCCCCCAAAGCATTGTCTTAGAAAAGATGTAGACTTCGTACTATATAATTGGTTGTTATTTTATATATGCATTATATGCATTTATATATGCATATATGTTATTATATATATATATATATATATATATATATATATATATATCCCTGACCTGTCATGGGAGCTACATTCCAGAGAGCCCCACGATAGGTGAAAACCCACAGAGTAGTGAGGTTAGGATCAGACAGCCGTCCCTCACTGGCATTTCACTTACTACTGCTCCGTGGGTTTTCACCTACAGCAGGGTCTCTGGAATACCACTCCTGCCACAGGCGAGGGGTCATTATTTACATATTAAAAAAGCCCGTGATACAGTGAGGCCACAATACGTGAGCCACAATATGGTGAGGAACAACTGTAGCTTCAAAATACTGCCTAAGATGAACCTACACTTTGTAAATACTCCGTTAAAGGAAATATCTCTTTTTTTAATGGTAGGAGACAAGAGCTGTTGACATATGTAATATGTAATACTTAATACAATTTTTAAATTTCTGAACCTAACAGGAAGCATCTGACACTGCTGGCTTTCTTTTCATTCTGCTATGTTTCTTCTCTCCTAGGTTACATGAAGTTCGGATCCAGCCTTCACTAACCAAAGATGGTGTTTTTTCAGCCCTAAAGATGGCAGAACTGGAGTTTCCTCAGTTTGAAACTCTTCACCTGGGATATGTAGATGAATTTTTACTGCAGAGTAAGACATCCTCTTTTATTCCTTACAAGTACTGTGGAAAAGTAACACTGAAATCTGAACAGGGATGTGTTGTGTTTTCCCGAATATTAGATAACTTGAAATCAGGTGCTCTCATTTCTTGGAAAGAAACTTTTTCACTCAAAAATGTCTGATTTTCAGTTTCTTTCCCATGCTGCTTCATTTTTCCCCCACAGAATTTCCTCCTTGGTTTCTTTTTTTGAACTCAATCTGCCGCCCTTGGTGCAGCTTTTGAGATCCTCTCAGACGGGGTCCCATTTTCGGCCAGTCCTCCTCATTTCCATAATAAGCTTGCTGGGGTTGTGGCTTTTGCAGCTGGTGGGTGCGCATCACAGTCTTTGTGTAACCGTCACTGCTGTGGCTTGTTGACAGCACTCTCCAGTGTGGGTTGACGATGGGAGCGCTTCCTGTGGGTGGAAATGAATGCCATTGTTCAGACCCTTTTCCCACATGGCATCAGTAAGACATGCAAGAAAATTTCTACCACCAGCGTGTTTGTATTTGTACAAGAATTAGTTTTTTCCTGTAATTTTGCAGTAGACCTCGAACTGAACTTTCATACCAGTTGGTATTTTTTCTTTGACTCAGATTTGCCTTTTTAGAAGACTTGTAAGGCATTTCTCTTATCAGTATCATCAGGTAAAAAATACAACTTCTTTTGTCTTTCATTTTATGTCTAATACTTCTCTTACTACATAATAGGCATGTTCTCCCTCTTCTTTCTTCAGTGTTACATTTCTTCTTACCGTTGATGCAGGATTACTTTTAAAAGTATCTAGATTTCTAGACAATTTGTTTTTTGTTTTTTGTTTTTTGTTTTTTGTTTTTTGTTTTTGCCAGTCCTGGGCCTTGGACTCAGGGCCTGAGCACTGTCCCTGGCTTCTTCCCGCTCAAGGCTAGCACTCTGCCACTTGAGCCACAGCGCCACTTCTGACCGTTTTCTGTATATGTGGTGCTGGGGAACCGAACCTAGGGCCTCATGTATCCGAGGCAGGCACTCTTGCCACTAGGCTATATCCCCAGCCCCTCTAGACAATTTGGTACTAGAGCCACTTTAAATTTATGTTCTTGAAAAGGATCGGATTTTGTCTAAAAACAGATTTAAATTGCTAAGATGGAATACTTTTGTAAAGAAGTTAACATTTGATGTCAAGCTTTTCTGATTGAGTAATGTTGCTAGTATTATCTGTTTCTACAGTACCTGTGAAGTAACTTGAGAAACAGTGTCTAGACTGTGTTTTCTTTGTTTCTTAAGAGCTCAAACATGAAAATGGTTTATCTTCAGAGTGACCACCTTTAGATTCACTGTGCTTGAAGAATGTGTGTAACCAGTTGTTTCCTTACAGTTTCTTCTTCTTATATGTTCTTTGTATAAAAATATTTTACCTTTTTGACTACCATTATCTCAGCTTTCAGTACAATTTCTCTTATAGTCTCTCTTATCTTTAGCAGTCTGTTAGTCCTTTTATAAGCCATTCTGCTTTTGTTCATTTCTCTTCTCCATTGTATGAATTCTCCTCCTTCTCCAAAGATGCCTAGGATTCTCTATTTCAGGACAGGTGCCAGGTACATCTGACAGCACCTCAGATGGGATGGGAGATCACTGCTTGCTCAGGCTCTTTTACTTTAGTTATCTCATTTAGTCTTTGAAGCACCTCTCCAGGAGGTGGGGAGTGGCCTCTGCTGAAACCTGAGCCATACCACTTTTACTAGAAAGGGACTGTCACGATAAATCAATGGAAACATCATCTTTTTTCCTCACACTAAGATTTTAGGTACAAGATTGGGGAGATGAGCTTAACCTCATCTCATGGTGACTTAATTTCTAATATTAGCTACTTGGGAGACAAATCAGGGGCTTGTGTTTTGATGTGAGCTTGGGCAAAAACGTTCAAGAGACTATTTCAAACATTTGCTTGTCATATTAGACACATGGCAATGCACAAATAGAAAAATAACAATCCAGATCAATGTAGGCGTAAATAAAATAAGACCTTACCTCAAGGAGTAACCATATGGCTGGGGCACTGATATGCCTTTAGAAAAAAAAAAAGAAAATCAAACCCTGGGAGCCGAGGGCTCACACCTGTAATCCTAGCTACTCAGGAGGCTGAGATCTGAGGATCGCAGTTCAAAGCCAGCCGGGGCAAGAAAGTCCAAGAGACTTCTCTCCAATTAACCACCGTAAAACCGGAAGTGCTGCTGTGGCTCAAAATGGTAGAGCACTAGCCTTGAGATGGTAGAGCTCAGGGACAGTACCCAGGCCCAGAGTTCAAGCCCCACAACCAACAAAAATGAATAAATAAATCCCTGACCCAAAGATGAATACTTAGAAAAATTTTTGTAAACATGGATTTATTATTTCATTGCTTCATATCAATGCGTAAGGATATAAAACCATACAGTATCTTAGAAGAAGTGTAAAGTACTCTTTAGATTGAGAGCATTGGAGAGAGGCGGAATTGAGACCTGCCTAATGGTAGTCACGAGTCTGCAGCAAATTCAACCAGTATTCTCCCTTTTTAAAAGGGTAAGATACTTTTTCTGCTTTTCTTTTGAGTAGCTCAGAGGAGAAAATTAAAACAATCTCTGACACTTAGGCTGTTTAGTAAGTTGTAGCTTTTACTTTCCTGTGAGATGAAGAGAGAAAAGAAAAATGAATCAAAGGTGTTACCACATGGTTTTGTTTTTGTTTTTGTTTTGGCCAGTCCTGGGCCTTGGACTCAGGGCCTGAGCACTGTCCCTGGCTTCTTCCCGCTCAAGGCTAGCACTCTGCCACTTGAGCCACAGCGCCGCCTCTGGCCGTTTTCTGCATATGTGGTGCTGGGGAATCGAACCTAGGGCCTCGTGTATCCGAGGCAGGCACTCTTGCCACTAGACTATATCCCCAGCCCTACCACATGGTTTTGAAGAATGGTTTTAGGTAGGAAACCTAGGAGCTGGGACAGGACAGTAACCTCAAAGGACTGAGGGCAAAGCTTGCGTTTGCCATGTTTGCTCACAGTTTTTATGCAGACAGCCCAGAAAACTGGGTCAATTAATAATTAAAACAACAACAACAAAAGGCAAGTTTCACATCAGTTATTAAGGGCAGGCGTAAGGTCCTTTCCAGGAGCTTACTGGGGAGCTAAAGAGTAAAGGATGGATTCAAGTGAGATACGTAAGAAGTACCAGCAAATACCAAAATTGAACACTAAAAAGAGTGCGTGAGAACTATGTGGAAAAAGAAATGTGAAGCGTTTGGAGTTGGTTTCAGCATTTTCCTAAGCTAAGCGTGTAAACGGCTGTCGTGTTCACTCAAGTCACCTTCACCTAGAGCAGTAGAGTTTTCTTTGCACTGTGTGTCAGGTAATTGTATAAGAACTGTGAGCAGCACTGATGAACAAACTCTCATGTCAGGTGCACTGTCTTGGAGAGTGAGGGGCACAGATGGGAGAAGGGACGACAATGGGCGAGCACAGCTCAGAGGCGAGGCCTAGGCTGGATGGAAGGAAGACTCTCTTACACCAGTCTCTAGTCTGTGACCAGACAGTAGGTGTAGAGTTAGAAGTGCTCTTTAGGGGGCGGGTTTAAGCTGCCTCGGAATCCCCACGGTTTTTGTCGTCTCCCCATGGCCACGCGAGATTTCAGACGAGATCCTTATCCAGTGAGGGAGTCGCATTTTTAAGCTTCTGTTTTCCTTTTTAAAATGCCTAAACCAATGGAGTATACATTTTTTATTATGCTTTGAGACTGTGTGCTCTTTTTCTTTTTTCTGCCAGTACCAAGGCTGGAACTCAGCTCCTTGTGCTCTTGCTCAGCTTTCTTGCTCACAGATGGCATTCTACCGCTGGAGCCATGACTCTAGACCAATATTTTGTTGATTAATTGATGGTGGGGTCCTAAGGCTTGGCCTTTGACCCTGTGATATTATCACAGACTCCTGAGTAGTTCGAAGCCACTGGCACTCAGCTCATCCTTAGGTTTTGTAACTATAATTTCTTGGTTTGTGTAAATGCTACCATGTTTGAAACTGAACTTGATGCTGAGCATATGAAACAATGATCAGGTCATACTGTATGCCAAGGTTCAAAGTGGATCACCATGGCACTTAAGAAATTGACTTTCTTTGAAATTTTCTTTCTAGGCAGAATGGCTAATGCAGATTTGGTGAAGTATGGTTTGGCTGATGTGGTAGAAAATCCTGGTATCATCACCGATATAGGGATGAAAGCAGTCAATGAAGTCTTCTCCTGTATCAAGTATCTGGCAATTTATAATTGCCCCCATCTTCATAACCCATACAATTGGATCTCAGGTACTATAGGCTTAGAAATACTGCTGCATTTCATTGATAATGAGATAAGATGTGGCTTTCTATCTATGACTTGATTTCATTGCTAATGTAAAATGTAGATATTTTATATATACTATTTGTACAAGTTCTGAGAACCATTGATAGCCAGGCTAGAAGTATATCTCATGCTTCTTAGAACTCCTGAAGTCCTCCACCTAGAAATTCACACGGTCCTGGTTATAGACTCAAGTGTGTCAATCTTATTTGGACTTGTTTGGGTGAAGCACATAAGGTAAAGGTTAGGAATGATTACCAGCATCTAGGACGGTATGGTTGTTTTCTCTGAGTTACTTTCAAAATGGCACATTCACTGAAAGGTCAAAATAAAGATGTACTTGTGAAAACTTCAGTTAGGTGACACATTAAATATTAACCTGGCGTGACTTTTCTGTAGACTGGAAATCCTATTCTTTTCTGACCTCCTCTTCCCACCTTTTTGAACTTACTGTTTTTTCTTTTGACTGCAGTTCATTTTTCTTTTGAAAGGAGTAATACGATTTTTTTTTTATTTTAAAGGTCCTTAAATGCCTAAATTCACAAGCCCTTAAATATATTCAGAGCTAGCAGTTCTTGTGTGACATCTATCTAAACCAAGCCAAGCTCCTCACTGACAGCTACAGAACAGCCCCCTTTTGTGTCAAGTCACTTCACAATTACATATGTCTTTTCAAAAGGCCACCTGCAGGATTATTTTAGAACCATGGGCCTCTGCTGATATCGTTCCTTAGAACCACTGTGTTTGATTTACCAGAAGCTAAATTTTGGCAGTGGCCCAGCTGAACCAAGAAATTATTGGGAAATATAAACTTTTGGATATAAGAGGTGTAGATCACTTAAAAAAATAACATTTATTGGGTTTTGGTTTGTGTTTCTTAAATACAGAAGAGTATAAAGAAGAAAACAAAATGTGGCCTATAATTCCACCACTCAGACTCCTGTTAACACTTAAAAATAAAAGTAATACATGCTCTTGATAAATTTCAAACAGTACAGAAAGGTACAAAATGAAAAGTCTCCTCTTCTCAAGGTAACCATCATTGACAGTTTCTTGTATATTCTTCTGGACAAATTATTTTGTGAATAGTACATCCTGTACATATTTGGCTTTTAAAAATAATTTATATATGCAAAAGGATCCTCCTATGTGTCTGCTGCTCTATCTTTGCCCTGTTTTTTTTTGTGTGTGTGCTGAGCACATTTTGGAGAGGGCTCTCCCTCTCAGGAAGCATGCTTGACTCTTTGTTGTTCTAGCTGCATACTGTTGTATTACATGAGTGTGCCATAATTTCTTTACCTAGTGTCCCCTTGTTGAAAGGTGTGTAGGTTGCTAAGTAGATTGCATTTAACGCAGAGCTGACTTGGTTTCAAGCTCCTGTTTCCCAGGCCCTCTTGTTCTCGCAATGGAATAAGGTACAGAAACATCATAGTAATAACACATCTTAGAGATCTGGAAATCAGAGAAAAGTTACTTCAAAAGAATGTGAAACTCTTGTGTGATCTATAGCAAAATACATCAGTAAGGGGAAAAGTTTAACCATAGTTTCTGCTTTGGTCATATTTTTTCTCAACAGACCACTCAAGATGGACTCGTTTGGTTGACATCAACCTTGTGCGGTGCCATGCTTTGAAACTGGACTCCTTTGGCCAGTTTATTGAGCTGTTACCCAGCCTAGAGTTTATTTCACTGGACCAAATGTTTCGTGAGCCACCGAAGGTAAAGAGGGCTTTTATATATTCTATGTTTTAATATTCGTGGAAGAACACCAAACAACATCTGTGTATATGTATTTCTTTTGTCCTCATTGTGTTGTAATTAGACTCAGCCTCAGTGAAAACAGAAAGTTTTTTTGTTTTGTTTTTTTACAATTTGTGGCCTTTTCTTGCATTATGAATATTAAAGGGCCTCCAGAGAAAAGAAAAATGTTATCTCCATTAATTCTGTAAAGGTGGAATAAGGATGAGGCTCAACATTTGAATCAGGCTAGGCCTTTAGGGCCATCAGTTGTTCTAATCAGGAACTCAATAAGTATAAATAAGGATACAAATTTATTTATTTTAGAAATGTGTGAGTTTGCTGCTATCTCTTCTAAAGATGAAATAAGTTATCTCTTAGTTCATATACCATGGAAAATCTGAAATTTCCCAGTTGTACAAAATTACTTTAAAACGCCTCCACAGAGAGAAGCTATCTTCTCATTGCAGTAAGAGCTTACTCAGCTATTGTGGCCCTTTGTCGCTTATTAATGGCTCCATCCCCACTGTCAAAGCAGTCAGTATGGTGGGGGAAGCACAGCATTTGAGATCACAATGATGAGTTTCATGTTCCAGCTGTACCACTTAGTGGTCTTGAGCTCCTGGACAAGTATTGTAAATCAGGATAGAAAGACTTTGTCTTGCTTTAAGTGTTGTGAGCATTAAAAAAGACCTTTCTTGCTTACTTGAAAGCATCTCATGCTGTGTAATTGCCAGTTCTGACATAAAGATGAAGTGAAGGGATGCTAATGAGATGTTCTTTACCAACCAAATTAGTAAATACGGCTTGGTTTTGCCCTAGGGCTGTGCTCGAGTTGGTCTGAGTGCAGGCACAGGAATTGGAGTTTCCTCAGCCCTGGTGAGCAATCAGAACTCCAACAACGACAATGATAATAATGCCCAGAACAACAACGCCAACATCCATGACAACCACCACCATCCCGATGACTCGGATGAGGAGAATGACTTTCGGCAAGACCTGCAGCCGGGAGAGCAGCAGTTTGCGGCCGACGGTAACCCAGATCTTTTGTGAGCTCCAGAAAGAACTGATTTCTACTCCCAGTTCTCTAACTGTTCTGTTCTCTTTCCCTTGTTTCATTTACTTTGTCACTTCCACATTGAAGGAAGCTGGTTGACAAGGCAAAAAATTAGCCTGTTGGTTAGCTTATTTGCAAAGCTATCCTTGTGTACTAGATCTGTGAGAACATTCATGGGATTGGAAGGACACTGATAGTGCTAAAGGCCTAGCTTATCTAAGATGTAACTACCAGGATTAGGCAAAGGAGCCTCTTAAAATCCTGACCAATGGATAATTACATTTAGGTAGATGTATCAAGAACTAAGAAATTACTTGCCATGGACATGGGCATGTTTCACAACACCTCAGCAAAATGAACTCCACAAGCTAATAAGGACATACTATATAACACCTGCTTTGCACCTGCCCATGCTTGAATCGTCTCTGTCTCTACCCTTTTCTTGGTCAGTGGCTAGTGAGAGTGGAGAGAGATTCTTTCCTTATCAAGTTCTCTGAAAACTGGAAGAGAAATCTCTTGCAGCTACCTTTAGCATGTTCTTTGGCCCACTTCCTTGGACCTTAATAACACAAAATAAGTGCCCTTGTGCTGTGTAACCTCATTTATAGTGAATGCACACTGTGAGTAGCACATGGTTCTATCCAGAGAAGAATCGCCTAGAGACGTTGTCTTTACCTTTTCACCTTCATGATTCTCTATGGAATGTGTGTGCACGCGCGCGCACCCGTGTTGTAGAATCACTAGTAACAATTGTGTGTTTAAATCTACTCTGCATCTTGGACATCTCAACAGTATTTGATGTTTTATCCATTTCTACCTTCTTGAGATACTTTGTTCATTCAGCAGCTTTGCAGGCCTTTACCTTATTTGACATGCCTCTTCAGTTTCCTTTGTTTTTTATCACCTCCTCTCCTCCTTTGTCTTCCCCTTTCTTTATTCATTTTCATTCAGAATCATAGCATTAATACCAGTAGGGAATTCAGATCTTGACTTACAGCCTTAAGCTTTCTACCTTTTGGAAATAAAATCTACTGTTATAGCTCAACACTTTTATTTCCACATGAAAACTCTTAGACATTCCATACTTAGGGTCATCTTTTCCCTGTCATCCCCACGAAAAGGTACGTTACAAAGTTCACAACTGAGGGAAGGGGTTATAAAATCAGGTATGTCTCTTTGACTTTTAGACTTCTAAGTCTCATCACATATGTACAGATTACTAAAGCCTTAAAATCTGCACTTCAGAGAGCACAGACTCTCTGTGAGAAGCATACACAAAGCTATGCTAACCTACAAACTCACTTGTGGCTGGACAGGTTATCCATGGCACTGGATAACACTGTAGCCATTAGCTTGGAGAATGCCTTTCATTGTGAAATCACAGATTCAGTGTGAAGTGTTCATACTGATGTCCTGACTCCAAGATTAGTCAGGGATTCTTGCATGATAAGGTACTAGATTGAGTGTTATGATGACCTGAGGTATTTGGATTTAATTTTGTAAGACACTTCTAAAGCCTTGTGTTAGTGGATTTACTGATGTTTATCAGTCTGAAGTTTATCACAGGACTTTTTGAAATAATGTGAGAATAAAACCACATATTCATATTGATAGCCAGGAGCAGTTGTAAAAAGGCTGATACACACCAAGCATTTATATTAAACAATTAAAAACATATTTAGTATATTAATACCCTTTGCTACATAATAGCCAGTAGTTGACAGCCTCGCCTCTAGAATAGGAAGTCCAAGCTCCCACACTTAATATTGCCTGATTCAGCTGACAGATACCACACAACTCAGAGTTCATATTATAAGCAACAATATTTTTTAGTAGCTGGCCTTCACCATCTTTCAGTTTGTTTCTTAGAGGGAGACAAAGCATACAGCCATCCTTCATAACATCTTCCAGAATGAACTGATACTTTTCTTAGCTATGTCTTTTTCTCCGCTTTTATCTACAGTGATTTACTTTACCCACCAAATATTCTTGTCTGTGATTTTTCTCTTCTTTACAATAATCAGACAGTTCTCGTTAACATCTTATTTGAAGCATAGACACAGGGTCATCTTTCAGAATAGGCCTAGTAATCAGTGAGCCTCTTCAGTTCTCAAGGCTGCCATTTTCTGAGCCCTTGTGGTTTTTATGTACTTGCCTTGGTTTTCACTTTGACCCCATTTATTTTTAAGCATTGAATGAGATGGAAGACATGGTGCAAGAAGAGGGAGAGGTGATAGCCGAGAGCGGAAGCGACACGCCAGCTCACAGTCAGGCAGCTGTGCCCGGGGATGTTGATGAGGAACAAGCAGGTAATCGATGTGACCGTGGACTTCCTACCTTCGTCATTCTGAAAGCAGCCTGGAGAATTTCCAATCTCAAGACTCCTGACATGGTTTTTTGCTACGTATTATGGAGCTTTATAATATAGATCATCAGTGTTCTTGTTGCATATGCATCTATCTTACGATGTTATTAATATTATTTTTAACTGCAGCAACATCTGTTTCTCCCTCCTTCTCTCTCCCTCTATCCCACTCTATTTGTGTGTAGAAAAAGAAAACAAGTTGTTAATGGGAAAATAAGCCTATCTCACTAAATATTCTACTTGTACCCTCCCCCCATTTCAGAGGGAAAGAGAATCAGTGGAGAGGTTGACCTGGCTTAGAAATCAGATGAAAATATAGATTGTCATTGGGTGCCTTATGGCAGACTGTAAAGTCAGTGACACTTAGAGATGACCTATTGTAACCTTTGCTTTACAGATGGGGAAACTAATACTTTCCAAAAGTTTGAGTGATTCTCTCGTGATTGAACTAGTGATCACGGAACAGATTCATTGAGATGAGAACTCAAGTTTTCTTGCACCTAATCTGTTGGAGTGCTACCTTGTCTTTGAGTTGAAAATACCTTTACCCTAGTTTTAAGTGTCTTACAGATGTAGTCTCTTATTTATCAAAAAGCTTACTGAGTGCCAACTCTGTCAAGCATTGTACAGTGTAACAGGAAAAGGACGGGCAAGGCTCCTTGGAACTTGTATTTTATTGATGGAGCTATCAGTCCCTTGTCAGAGCATTGTATCAAAGAGCTAAGGTTTAAAAGCTATACTGCTAGGCAGATAAAGCATTTTCTAACATAAATATACACACTTGACCAAAATGTAGCATGAATAATCAGAGTATGGAAAATGGCTCACTGGTCCCATATATTTGTGAGAAAGTAATCTTTGGTTTGCTTTGCTCATGTATTTCTAAGTTGGGAAAATATATAGCTTGATTTTTAAATTATTATGACTTAATTGTTTTCAAGGTGATTTATTCAGCTTTTTGAAATAGTGAGGATCCTTGGGATATTTATTGAGCTGTGTGGTCTTGTATTTTAATTAGAACATAGAAATGTTATTGGTATTCTTGTCATACTTCGTGTTGACATAGTGATTTATAGTTAAAATTCCTCTTTAGTATTTCATCCAAGTATGTATTCCATTGGGAAATAGGCCACAAAACAAAAAGCATCTGTAACCCCAGGTGCCTAGAAATTGTACTTTGTGGGTAAACCATTAGTTCTGTCGTTCTTATTTTAGGACCCAGTGGTATTCAGCGTGTGGTAAAACCAACTCCAATTACTGTTCATGATTCAGAGAGCGACGATGAAGAAGATAGTTTAGAACTCCAAGAAGTCTGGATTCCTAAGAATGGTACTCGGCGTTACTCGGAGCGGGAAGAAAAACCTGGAGAGTCAGCACAGTCCCGGGAACTGTCAGGTGAGAGATGACGTCTTCCTCTGGACTGTTAGCAAGAGTCACCATCAGAACTGACAGACTTGGTCTGTGCACCCCCTGCAGCCTGTGGTATGTGTTTGTACGAAATGCACTAGGAAGTAAGAAAGCCGGTAGTCCAAGAAAGGGGAATGAGGGTGGTCCCATAGTGGGCAGCGGCGCTGTGGAATGAGGGTGCAGAGGGGGGACTGGGGTAGGCGTGGCATAGGTGTCAGGTGAGCAGGAGGCTGGTGCCTCCCCTAGGGGTGACTCCGAGTCATCCATACCCGAAGGAAGAAGAAGCCACCATTGCCCAGCTGGTGCGGCCCATTGTCCCGAGTGGATACTGTTAACGGGTTTGCACATGAGGGTAGTCCTGACATAGATTCGTAGAACCCCTTTGCTGCCTCCCTTTAAATCTAGGCAACAACTTGGGCCATTTGCCGCACTATGAAACTGTTTAATTCTCTTAGGTTTATATGCTTCTCCCCTGTCTTGCCTTCCCTCTCAATTCTCAGAACCATTTGCTTGTAGCAAAGGATACATATTTTTCTAACTTGTGCATCCATTTTCCCTCCTTATTCCCCTATAAGTTTGAGTGTTTAGGCAGTGTACATTTGACACTATCTGAACTATAAATATATATATACTGTGTTAATGGAAAGCTCAGTTATTTTGAACTTGGGATAATTTACTAACCATTGACTATTCAATTTTTAGTCTCTTTAAGAAATTCAGAAAACTATGTTGCAAAGTGTTTTGGGCATTCAAATGTAGAAAAAGGGCTGGGAATATGGCCTAGTGGTACAGTGCTTGCCTCATATACATGAAGCCCTGGGTTCAATTCCTCAGCATATATGTAGAAAAAAGCCAGAAGTGGAGCTGTGACTCAAGTGGTAGAGTGCTAGCCTTGAGCAAAAGGAAGCCAGGGACAGTGCTCAGGCCCTGAGTTCAAGCTCCGCGACTGGCAAAAAAAAAAAAAAAAAAGTAGGAAAAATAGTGTGCCTAGCTTGTAGTTTCCTAGAAAGTTCAGTTTGTAAATTTAGCAACTAGATGAAATCTTATGTTTATTCTTTTTAATATTCATTGAGCCTTACTGTGTTAGGCACTGTAGGGGTCCTAAGGATAAATCGAGTCACGGTCTCTGTCTTTCTCTGTGGAACCTTTACTCCAATTGAGTCAGATTGTAAGCATCTGGTACTGCAGGGCTTATACTACAGTGGCTTTAAGGGGGTGCAAAAGAGATGACCCAGAGGTCCCAAGCTGACATATATGTGAGAACAAAGACTCTGAGGTAGTGAAACAGGTATGTTGACAGAACCGCTGGGATGGAGCCTAGAATGTAGTAGAGGAGGATGGAATGGGAGGACTGGTTGGAACTGGATCATGGTGAGCTTTGTCAGCCCAGCTGCATGAGGATCCATTGAGAAGTTTTGTAGCAACATAGCAATGTGATAGTGTTACTTTAGGAAAATTAGTGTACATTGTTTCCTGTTCCAAATTTACTCTTGCCTTTTGTTCAGAATTTGTACTGAAATCTCTTCTTTTCCTCGGGCCGTTCTTCTTTTTCTGTAAGCAGTAAGTGGAAAAGGCAAGACTCCACTTCGAAAGAGGTACACCTCCCATCAGATGGGCCAGTCGAAGCCGTTTCCCCTCGAGGAAAGCAGCTGTGAGAAGGGCTGTCAGGTCACCAGTGAGCAGATCAAAGCCGATATGAAAGCAGCTAGGGATATTCCCGAAAAGAAAAAAAACAAGGATGTTTATCCCAGCTGCAGCAGCACCGCCGCCAGCACAGTGGGAAACTCCAGCTCACACAGCACTGCTTCTCAGAGCCCCGACTTTGTAAGGACGGTGACCAGCAGCGGCTCTTCCGAGCCTAGCCCTACCGAAGTGGATGTGTCCAGGCAGTGTGTCTGCTCCCCCGGTGGGTCAGAGGACTCTGAGGTCGTGGAGGAGGGAGATGCAGAGAGTTCTGTCTGCCCCAGATGCTGCTGTCACAGGCCCCAGGAGCCCCAGAGGAGAACTAGCAGGTGTTCTGATGAGGAACGTCCTTCAACCAGCCGAGCCTCTGTTGTGAATGGCCCGGATGGTACGAGATCCGCCTTTTCCTTTAGGACTCTGCCACAAGGGGGGTCTTCAGGCCCAGCACAAGATGAGAGGACTAATGGGAGTGGCCCTGGGGCTGCAGGTGAGGACAGGAGGGGGAGCCCCCAGCCTGAGAGTTGTGACGTGCAGTCTCGTGAAGACTACCCTCGGAGGCCCCTAACCAGGGCCAGGAGCAGACTGTCCCATGTACCGCTGGTACCTGAGTCAGGTATGACCGTGCTCCCAGAACTAGCACGCGCAGGGCAGGGCTGGAGGAGGACTTGAACTTGTGCCCTGAATTTCCTTACAAAAGCGATTTGGGGAAATTGGGTGGGCGGGGGGTGCTTTGGGGCATGCAGATTTTGAACCGATTTCAAGAGTTTTCATGAGTGGGGATATAAAATGCTTTGTGGTAAACAGTCATCACAGGAAATACAACTGTGCATATTTACCCAAATAGAATTTTCTTTTTTATTAATTGACTGGTCCTGAGGATTGAATTCAGGATCTTACATTAACTAGGCCATGAAACAGTCATTATAATGTCCTGAGCCTCCCTTACCTAGGGAAGCCATGGGGGAGTTAAACCTTAGCGAGCGAGTCAGAACCAGAGGCTGTGTGCTTGGGACTGAAGTCTCAAGCGTAGCTTCCAGGAGTTTCTTTGTACCTGCCTCTGAAGTATTTAGTGGTGGTTTGGGGTTTTTTTGTTGTGTTTTTTTCCCCCGAAATCTAGTTTTGCCTCCAGTTAGATTTACTAGGAGATATGCAGGTAAGTAATTAGTTTTGCTGAGTTATTTGGATGAAGATATACTTAGACCATACCACATATATAACATATACATGCACATCCAAGCCCACATGGATCTATACTCCAAATACACATATATGTGGATGTATACAGATGTTCTGAGTAGCTGTAATGAGTAAACCAAGGCATTGGACTTCTCATTTACCATCCTGTTTCTATTTTTACTTTGTTTTTCAGGATTCTCCCGTCTTTAAATTACTAATGCCTGTCAGTGAATAATCAATTTTAATTTTCTCCCAAGTACTCTTTTAAAAATCCTAAGTCAGCCCAAAACATAGGCAGAGTTAGCAATTTTTGTTTTGTTTTTGGTTCCAGTCTTGGAGCTTGAACTCGGGTCCTGGGGAACTGTCCTTTGAGCTTTGGTGCACAAGGCTAATAATGCTCTACCACTTAGCCACAGCTCTCCTTCTGGCCTCTGGTGATTTTGATCGGAGATCAGAGACTCATAGACTTCCCTACCCAGGCAGGCCTTAAACATAACTAGCATTACAGGTGTGTAACTAGCATTATAGCAAGTCAGTGCGTTTTTACATACAGTAAATAAATTACATGCCTAAGCTGTACCAAGTAAGCTTTCATAAGATAAATACAAGACCTTAGTTATGCTAAAATTGTAGAAACAAACACATAGAAATTATATGAGTTTTACTTGGAGATTTCATTTCATTATACTGCTTAGCATTTTGAAGCGATCTATCTGTTCACTGGCATTTAGTATGGGTCTGTTACCTTTCACCCACATCTCCAAACCTTTCCATTATCCAAAACGAAAGCTCTACCCTTCAACAAGTCATTCTGAGCCTTATTTGCCCTTAAAAAATATATGTATTTGGTTTTTTTAAATTTGTTTTTTTTTAAAATAATGTTTTATTTTCCTTTTTGTTTGTGTGGGTGGTGGTGGTGGTGGTGGTGGTATTTACTTGTGTGCCCATACTAGGGCTTGAACTCAGGGCCTCATTTTCTCTCTTAGCCTTTTTTGCTTAAGGCTGGCACTCTACCACTTGAACCACAGCTCAGTCCCCACTTTTCGCTTGCTAATTAAAGATTAAGACTTTACTGCCTGATCTGGCTTTGAACTGTGAACCTCGTATCTCAACCTCCTGGGTAGCTAAGATCAGGATCGTGAGCCTCTGGTGCCCAGCTTCATGTTTGCGTTTTTGAGAAAAGAAGAACTATGTAAAAGACCTCTGCAGTTGACTAATGAATGTTCCCATCTCTTCCTTATATTCATCTGTTTACTTCTTTAGTTCAGAGCTGCATTAAATTGATAACTAAGGAGATTGTTTTCATTTTATAGTCAGTCCTTAATCCTACTTAGAAACTACATCATATCTCCCATTTTATTTGGCTTGTCTATTGGTAAAGTTTTACAGATTGTTATTGGTGGTGGTAGTACTGGTGGTGGTGATCATGGTGGTAGTAATAGGTATGGTGATGGTTTTTTTGTTTTGCTTCAACTTCTTTCTTTTTAGCTATTGTGGTTTTGCTATTTTTAGGTTTTGCTTTATTTTCTGTTGATCAGCTTTCTGAACTCTTTCATGATTAGATATTTTTTCTTATACTAAACAATTCCTGGATTAAGAAAGAAAAATCTCACTTATATAGTACTTTTTTACTGTTACTTTTACTGCCTTATTTTTCAATTTGAGAAGAATTCTATTGATTACAGTATCTTTTAGTAGGTAATTATTTCCAACTGAGAAAATGCTGTTTACTTCAATTACAATTTTCTGGGGAAATGTCCAATTATTTACTACTGATATAATCCAGGTCTCTTGGAATAAACACTTCTTTTTGTCAACTATCAAAGCCATTCTACCCTTTTTAGTTTTAATGAAAAAGATCTAATTAATACAGTAGTCTCTTCTTCTAGAGTGTTTTTCTTTTCCTTGTCAGTCATGGGCCTTCAGCTCAGGACCTGGGTGTTGCCCTAAGCTTTTCACTCAAGGCTAGCACTCTACCATTTGGAGCTACAGCTCCATTCTTTTTTTTTTTTCTCACACAATAATTCGTAAAGTAACATCACAGAAATAGTTCATTTAATTGTCGGAGAATAGTATTTATGGCTAATAGAGTTCTCATAAATTCAGACACCCCAAAGACTGGTCTGCTTTTCTTATGTCTGTAGCATCTTTGATACTGTGTGAATCGCACTGCTGTAATTCTGTGTTTTACTCTTTCCAGTAGACTACAGTCTATGAAAGGAGATACAGTGCTTGTTCACCGTTACATTCCGTGCTTCTAGCACCATTTATACATGGAGCTCAAGTAAAAGTTGGGAGGTTAATAAGTGTAGAAACCATCATATGCAGCGTATTGATGCTAGATGTATGAAATCACTAGAAATCTTTTTTTTTTCTTTTTTTTTTTTTTGGCCAGTCCTGGGCCTTGGACTCAGGGCCTGAGCACTGTCCCTGGCTTCTTCCCGCTCAAGGCTAGCACTCTGCCACTTGAGCCACAGCGCCGCTTCTGGCCGTTTTCTGTATATGTGGTGCTGGGGAATCGAACCTAGGGCCTCGTGTATCCGAGGCAGGCACTCTTGCCACTAGGCTATATCCCCAGCCCCACTAGAAATCTTTCCTAAAGTAATTTTTCCTTAACAAAGAGGAAGGCATAGAAGTAGTAAAACTATACAACAAACACCTATTATTATTATCACCAGTATCATCATTTTAGGGCATATTTGTTTTTCAAGATCATCTCCTAATAAAATACTACTTTTTATTTTTAAAAAGTATAAAACTTCCAATTTGGGCACTGTGGAGAGCAAGATAGATAATCTTGAACCCTATGGATAGCAAACATAATTTCAAATCCTATATTTTAATCAATAGAGGGAAGAGAGAAATTCAGCAAGATAAATCCCATCATAAAAGAAGGCCATCACAGTAGGGACACTTTATTAGAACACTGTCTTAGAGAGTAGAAACATGAATTTGGTTTTCATTTTTGGAGTAATGTGAAGGAAAACAGGAGGTTGTAACAAGTATTGATTTTGGCAATTGCAGGATAATTACCTGGGTCAGTAGCTCCCATATTCTTTTCAGAACCTCAGGATTTTGCTTGGTTTCAGGGTCCTTTTGGGGTAGTTTCATGGGTAAAACCCCTTATTAATCCATTGATTATTTGGCATGATTGGCATTCATAAAGATTTCAGAGGGTGGAGAAAAGGGTTCTTCTATTTTAAAAACCCACATAGATCTTTAGCTCTTTAAATGTTTTTTTTTTCTTCTGCATTTTGTAATTAGCAGCCTTGCACCTCATTTCCCTGTCTTTGAGATCTTTTGTTTGAGGTTATAGAATTACCAAGTGGAATGTTGGGTATCTATCAGTAGTATAGGAGACTGTATGTATAATATGAAACTTAAAAAAGTCAACCGTGTGTGTCTGCTTGTATGTGTATATATACACACACTGCTATTACATGACTAGGTATCAAAGATGAGGACAGTAACTTTTAATGTCGTTACTTAGGACA
Organism: Perognathus longimembris pacificus; assembly: GCF_023159225.1. NCBI lineage: Eukaryota > Metazoa > Chordata > Mammalia > Rodentia > Heteromyidae > Perognathus > Perognathus longimembris. Next base: position 2,205,253 of record NC_063182.1, on the reverse strand, counting down.
TATGTGTTTATTTAGATAAGAGTATAGAACTTGTTTTTATTTTTATTTATTTTTATTTTTATTTTTTTGGCCAGTCCTGGGGCTTGGACTCAGGGCCTGAGCACTGTCCCTGGCTTCTTCTCGCTCAAGGCTAGCACTCTGCCACTTGAGCCACAGCGCCACTTCTGGCCATTTTCTGTGTATGTGGTGCTGGGGTATCGAACCTAGGGCCTCGTGTATATACGAGGCAAGCACTCTTGCCACTAGGCCATATCCCCAGCCCTAGAACTTGTTTTTAAATAAAATCAGGATATTTACTGTTGTAACATTTCAGTACAATGCTATTAGGTAAATTAGGGGCTTAGAGAACATGACTTTATGTTTCTAGACTAGAGACTGTGGCAGATTGCCATTGGTTTGGGCTCCTGGCTCTCACTGAGCATCTTGGCAAGCTATTTCACTTTTCCATGCCTCTGTTTTCTAACATACTAAAAGAAGGGAACAATAGCTGTCTCGGAGAGCTAGTGAGAGGATTACGTGAATATAAGTAAAAGCCCTTAGAACAGTGCCTGACTCAGTAAGTGCTCAGTGAATAATTTTTTTTATTCTGCTTATGTACCTGTCTGTGATGCATTCATTCATTTTGCAGTTGTTGAGGGTCAAATCATTCAGTAAATATCTTTTAGGTCATTGCTAGTAGCTAACATAGAATTGAAACAAAAATGGCATAAGTTGCTTTCAAGAACTCTTAGTTTAAATGTAAAGAGAAAAGGTATGCAGAAAACTATAGAACAATATATAATAAGGTTTGGAGGCCCAGGGTGAGTTTTTAGACTCACATGGCTGATGAGCTGGATGCTGTAGAGACAGGTTGTATTTCAAAAGGTGAAGTAAGGAAAGAGATCGTGGCAGATGTTGTTGGGGTGATTACTGGAGGTATTAACAATAGTAAAGACTGGGATCTGTATGGAATAAAACTGGGAATAGGGCTGGGGATATAGCCTAGTGGCAAGAGTGCCTGCCTCATATACATGAGGCCCTGGGTTCGATTCCCCAGCACCACATATACAGAAAATGGCCAGAAGTGGCGCTATGGCTCAAGTGGCAGAGTGCTAGCCTTGAACAAAAAGAAGCCAGGGACAGTGCTCAGGCCCTGAGTCCAAGCCCCAGGACTGGCCAAAAAAAAACAAAAAAAAAACTGGGAACAGTTGGAACAAAATCATGCCCCAAATAATGTCAGGCACTGAAACAAACATGATTTATGAAGCAACAATCAATCATGTAATAATTTTTATCAGGCAGGTCTTAAGTTCAACCCAGATAGGCTAAGTCAGAGAGTCCAAAAGCAGAGAATACTGTTTGATTAGTTTGTTGGAAGGACACAAGTATGAAAAGAGCCAGGAGATTTGATGCCGCTGTTTGAAGTACTGCTGTTAACTATTCTGTTGCGAAGCAAGTTAAGATTGGGAATTGCCGTAGTGAAGTTTAAATATATGATTGGATATACTGTGTTAAAGGAAAAAAATTCAAAACTAAACTTGGAAATTATTTTTGCCTTCTCTAGAAGTTGCCAAAACAAAACCACGTCATGCCATGAAACGGAAGCGGACAGCAGACAAGTCCACCAGTACTAGTGACCCTGTGATTGAAGATGACCATGTTCAGGTAAAGAAAAACTCTGCCTTTCTGTCTCCTCCAGTTCTCCAGCCATGCAAAGACGAGAAAAATTGGCAACCGTTACTTCTCAGTACCAGTGAAAGCAGTTACGCTTTTAAGAGAACAGGAACATATACTCAGGATGAACTTCTAAATTTTTCTTTTTGTAGGTTCTTGTATTAAAATCCAAAAATCTTGTTGGAGTTACCATGACCAATTGTGGCATCACAGACCTCGTGTTGAAAGACTGTCCCAAGATGATGTTCATCCACGGTATGTACAAGAGCATTCAGAATGAGTCTTCAGCCCTCACACATTATTTTTTTATTGGGTTTAAGTTATTACATATATTTCACAGTATACGTTGTAACTTTCACACTGGTGAAAACTATCATTCCACTCTACGTAGCTTGTGAAGTCTATGATCTTTAACAGTAAAGTCACTTTCTCCATTTTGGATGATGATATGTACATGACGTTCCTTTTGTTTGGCAACCTCTGTTCCCTCCTTCACTTACTCCTTCCTTCCCGTTCCCACCCGTGAGTTGCCTAGTCCCCTTCCATCTGTGTCCAGTGTAGTGGTGGTCCCTGGTCCCCTCTTGAAGCAAGTTATTTTGCTGAAACTTGGTTTCCTTGACAGTAAAGTCAGAGAAGGAAAAGGCACCTCAGTATCCCCTCAAGCGTAGGATTACCAGATTCTTTTGCACTTAACAGAATCACATTTTCAAATCCTCTGTGCCAGCACTTGACCTTTGTGAAAGATCTTTTCAGCTGCAGTGTCTTGTGCTGGTATGAGTTCCGCCTCCAGAGCTGCTTTCAAATGGGTTTATAGGTTGCTATCTCACTTGTATGAATGGTATAGTTTATTATTGTTCTTGTTTGGTAGCTACCAGGTGCAGGGTACTGAAACATTTGAAGGTGGAGAATGCACCAATTGTAAACCGATTTGACTATGCCCAGTGCAAGAAACTGAATATGGATCAGGTTCTAGATCAGATCCTAAGGATGCCTCCTGAGAGGAACCGCATCATATACCTGCGCCCAATGCAACAGGTAACATGCTCGTTATTACTCACTCTCCTCTCCTAGACTCGTGAAAGTGTTTACTACGTTATATACGCTAAGTGTTTACTCAATTAAAAGTTGCCTATGGCTGATACCTCTGTTTCAGGCTTCAAACTGACTGGAGTTATTTCTGACATAGAGCATAGCAGATTCCTCACATGTTTTTGTGCATAGAACTAAAATAATAGAATACACCTAGGGGTATTGTGGTATTTCAGCTGATACCTGTGATGATACCAGCTGCTGCTACATAATAAACAATATGCCAACTGCAATTATTCTTAAGAGTAAGCTCGTATATGATAGTGAGTTTAAAAGAAATACTAAACAACCCTTGGAGTTAACATGAGCCATGCACCAAGGGTCAGTTCAGTAAACTCTTGAGTGTCTTCATATTCAAGATGTATTGCATGTTGCCAGGCATTGGTGGCTCACGCCTGAAATTCTGACTCCTCAGGAGGCTGACCTGTGAGGCCAGCCCGGGCAGAAAAGTCCTCGTGAGACTCTTCTCATTAGCCACCAAAAAGCCAGAAGTTGGTAGAGTGCTGGCCTTGAGCAAAAAGAGCTCAGGGACGGTGCCCAGGTCCAGAGTTAAAGCCCCAGGACTGGCAACGCTTCAGTCAATAAGGAACAAATAAATATGCCTTTCCCTTAAAGCATTTAGAGGAGTTACACGTGTGTTACTGTGAGGTGACACGGTAGAGTTTGATAGCTCGAGAGAGAAGAAAGCACTGTGGACTCAGGCTAAAAGGAGGCCAGGAACGTGTACTGACCTTAGGAACAGGGCGTACAGGTCCTCACGTTCAGTGAGGTTATACAGTCAGTGGTGAAAACCGTAAAGAACATCCTCAGAAGTGCATTTTGAGTTCCCTGAGATCCATTACCTGACTCAGGAGTTTCTGACTTAATGGGATACTTAAATATCAAAGATGAATCAGTGTCAGCTGGCCGGAGAATTTGCTGTGTCTTAATCTTAGCATAGCAAGCTATGTTCAGGGCCGAATGGAATGATAATGGTTTTTAAAACTGAACGGTCTCTAGGAGATAGGATCCTAAGGCCTTTGTTTCTTTGTCCAAACACTGCTGCTGCTGCTGCTGCTTCCGCAGGTCGACACACTGACATTGGAGCAGAAGCTGTTCAGTGGCCCCTACCCCTATCACATCTGTATCATCCATGAATTCAGCAACCCTCCCAACGTGCGGAACAAGGTGCGCATTCGCAGCTGGATGGACACCATAGCGAACATCAATCAGTAAGTCATTCCATGGCCCTGAAAGGCCTCCTCGAGGAGATAGGCATTGTTCCAAACAATCCCTAGTTTTTCAGGCTGCTTTGGCATGGATGTATGTAGTGTGCATGAGTATATGTAGCTTTTTATTTCCAAGCTTAAGAGCACAGCTACAGCAACCAACTGTGTGCAGATTTGACTGTGTCCTTAGTTGTAGGACATGGAAAAGCGGTCAAGTTGATGAAGATCTTAAAACAAGAATGTTGTACATTGTCATAGAGTTGGACCTTTTCTCTGTGTGTTAGATAAATGCTATACTAAGCACTCTGTATCCATGAACATTTGCCTCGAGTGGCTTGCGTTCCTCCCCCTGCTGTGACTTTGAAGAGCCGCAAAAATATCATCTTGAATGTGGCTAGACCTGTAGTCTCTACTTTGAGAGAATGGGAGCTGGCTGGGAGTTCGTGTTTTGGCTTGGTAGAATCTTAGTCTTGAGTACTTCCGTTACAGCTTTATCCTACCGTATGCCCGAACATTTTCAGCTTTGTAATTCTTATGTGATCTTTCCCATTGCTTCCAGAGAACTTATTAAGTATGAATTCTTCCCTGAAGCCTCTCGAACTGAAGAAGATTTAAAAAAGTACCCCAAGTACCCCTGGGGGAGAGAAATCTATACTTTAGAGGGTGAGTATTTGCCATTGATTAGAAGGCTGAACACAGAACTAATGGCACACGTTTGATATAATTGTAGTCTAGTGATACAAAATAAGGAGTGATTTGACTTCCTGCAAGAAGCAGGGACCGGATGAGTATTGCTCACTTAGAGGAGCGCCACACTTAGAGTACACAGATCGGAACCTGGATTGGTCTGTTTTCCATTTTCCATTCCACTTGGAATAGACTGTGGTTGGGTGTGTTCAGCGCCCCGCACGGTAGCACTGTGCGTCTGCCCTGTCATTGCAGGTGTTGTGGACGGAGCTCCGTACTCCCTGATCTCTGACTTCCCCTGGCTGAGGTCGCTCCGAGCTGCAGAGCCCAACAGCTTCGCCCGATACGATTTTGAAGACGACGAAGAAAGTAATTGTGACCTGACTTGACTTGTGTTCTCTAATTTGAGTATATCCTACTTTGTTAGTAATACTGTGTGTGAGAATGGGAAGCAGTACAGCTCTGAAATGGTTTTCCATGTAAGTAGCTTAGCACGTACACACACACCAGCTGAGAAAGAGCTGCGAGTTTGTGCCTTAGATTCTCCGTGGGTTTATCAACTGGAGATGCACAACGAGGAGAATTCCTTCAAGCACACTGCTGTCAGGTTTTCCGTAGTAAAGTAATTCATTTCCCTTTTGGTGCTCACACTCGCAGTTGTCTGCTTATTTTAACCTTGTTGCTTTGTTAAAATATTGACCAAAAATAACTGTTTGCGAATGGTTGCGTTTCTGCTACTTAGGACCTGCGGCGGGGGGGGGGGGGGGGGGGCTGTGGGAGCTTGTCATGGTTTAGGTGTGGGTAGGAATTGGGGGGAAGCCTTTGGTGAGCCACTGCTCACAAGCCGTGCCCCATGCCCTTTTCTGCTTCCTTCTCAGGGTCTCGTGCCTTTTCTTCCCAGTGCGGGATCACACCATGGGTTTCCCGTGTCTCCCTTACAACTGGGAATACAGTCGTGCACAGCCCCACTCATTAGAGGAAACTTTTAGTGCAGTTGGTGTTTTGGTTTTTGTTGTTTTTAGTGGGACTCGAATTGTGTCTGCTGTCTTAGGCATCAGGTTTTGCACAAAGCCAATTAGGGATGTGTGCCACAGGTATTCATCTACGCCACAAGAGGTCGGAGCCTTCATGGACTGGACTAGCTTACCAGACCTACTGCTTACCATGGGCATCACCCTTTCTCCTTTTCCTCTGCCCAAGGTACCATCTATGCTCCCAGGAGGAAAGGCCAGCTGTCCGCGGACATCTGCATGGAGACGATAGGAGAGGAGATCTCCGAGATGCGGCAGATGAAGAAGGGCGTGTTTCAGCGGGTGGTGGCCATTTTCATCCACTACTGCGACGTCAACGGAGAGCCCGTGGAGGATGACTACATTTGATTCCTCCTTCCCAGCAGATGTGTCAGGAAGCAGGGGAGCCCGCGGGGGCGGGGCGCTTCCCAGGGACTCGGGGAGGGGAGTGGTAAGGGAGGCCCCGGCTCAGTTTGGTGTATTATGTAGGATATGTGTGAGGAACATTGAAATTGTATACAAAGATTTGTACATACAGGAAATATACAGACACATTTTCCAAAGTACCAACTTTATATCCTATGTTTATACAATTTAATTTAAAATTTCCTTTTGATGAAGGCGAATATTTGAAAGAGTTCATTTTTGTTTATCTTTCACGACTTAGTTCATAGTGTCATTTTTGACTGAGCCCTGTTTCCTCTATTCTTAATAATCGCCACCCTCCCCTTCAATCTGTGCCTTTTTCCTCTCGAGCAATGCTGTTTGAGTAAATCTGTTGATGAGTGTTTGTGTCTTGAGTGCTTTTTTGTTACTAAAATATCGACTAAATTCCAGTCAAAAGGCTGTATGTTTCTGTACACAAATGTGGTTCCTTTGTTTTTCTTAGTGTTATAGTTGCCATATTTTAAATAAAAGGATTCATGAGCTTAAAAAATGAATTTGAAGGGGAAATGGAAGAGTTTCCAAAGCATTTCTAGTTATTTATTTCCATATTCAATTGTGTATATGCTTTATCTTCAATATAAAAATAAAAGTTTATTAAAAACTTTTCTTGCCTTGGACTCGAGTCCTTCGTTTTCAAGAAAGCACGACAGAAAGCAGCGCGCTGTCTAAAGAAACGGTTACCGAGTTTCGAACGTCGAAGCATTCTCTGGCTGCAGGGTATTTAAGTGGTAGACCTGTGTGCGGCAGTGTCGGGGCCGGGGAGTCCTGCCGAGCTGCTGCTGCTCAGGTGGCTCCTGTCCCCCAGGAGAGCTTCCCCGCGTGGCCTTGGGGGAGCCAGCAGGGCGGTCGGGCTCAGATGAAACACGGCAGCAAGTCCTGCCTTCTCAGCATTGCCACGGAGTCGCTGCGTGTCCTTAGCAAAGCCTGGAAGCAGAGGCCTTCGGGAAATGTGTTAGCAGAAGGCCAGAAGGAATCCTGGGGGGTGTAAGGAACAAAGGACTTCCACAGTTTGCCCAACCTCTGCAGTTTCTGGAGATTAGCTGATGCTCCAAGAAACACTGCTGGCCGTCCCGAGGGCCCGCCAGGTTTCCTGACACCTAACTGTTGTAAACGATGATAGTATCTGGGCAAAGAGCTCTCAAGGCTTTTACACGAATTCCTGTTAGGAAGTATACTTCAATTGCCTTTGTTCTTTTCATCTATTTATTATATTGTCTTTACCCAACCAATCTGTCCTTTGGTGAGAATATTTCTCTTATCTGTATTAAAATTAGTGTTATTTCTGCCTTGTACTGAAATGACAGAATTAAGATGTTACCAAACAAATCCTGAACCCTCAGTTAAACCCATTTGGGCCCTGTTTCATAGTAATGAACAATGAAGCCGTCTCAATATACCTGTGTCACCCACAAGAGGCCACTACACCTTTTGGTTGAACCGTCTTATCTAAGCCAAATGCTAACTTATGCCAGGGTGAGCTGAGATCATTGCCAAGATGCCCGCTGGGGTCGGCGTGTGGTGACCACGCGGGGCGCACTGGGTAGCGAGTGCCCGGCACAGAGGACAGACGATGGGAACTCCACAACCAGTCAGTACTTGGGGGTCAAGGAGCCGCAACTGGCTGGCCCAGAACTCGAGTGGGAAAGCCTCCAGCCAGAGCAGAGGGGCGAGCTGTGCTGCGACCAAGCTTTATTCACGGACAGAGATCGGAATGCCGCGTAGTTTCACATCACAGAATACCACTCGAGTTTTTACCAGGCATTAAAAAAGGAAAACGGTAGGCGAGTCTTACAGGCCCGGTGGGCCCCCCACCCCCGCCCCAGTGGGCCCGCACCCACGTCCCCATCCCGAGCTGGAGGTGATGCAGGACTGCGCTCACGCCGCAGCCCGAGCTCCTACTCACGCTGCCCGGTGGCGGTGGCCAAACACCGTCACTCACGGAGTGCTGACCTGGGCTGGGATTCCCATTTCCTCAACCCCGGCCTGCCCCGGAGAGTGGCGGCCCGGCCTCGAGGCTCGGGGTGCTCACCTGTGGATTTATCACTGATCACGTGACCTCGGGGCAGTGGGGGCGCCCCGTGGGGCCGTCCCACTGGACAGCGCCCGGCAAACGGGCGCCACCCCATCCACTGTCATTAGGAAAGGTCGTCCTGACTCCACTGGGCGTGTGATGGGGAGCACGGAGGACCAGGCTCCGTCGGGGGAGGTGCTAGACTGGAGTTTGAACTCAGAACGTGGCACCTGCTGGGCAGGCGCTCTGCTGCTGGAGCGCGTTAGCTTCGGGTTCCAGCCATCTTCCAGGCAGAACGTCGCCTTTGCCCAGGCTGGCCGGACTGCAAGCTTCCCATCCTACTTCCCGCATGGCTGAGACGGTGGTGATGCGCGCCGCACCCGGGTTTCGTCAGTCATGGGGGGATCTTGTGAACTTTTCCATGTCGGCTAGCTCCCAAACCTCATGGCATTTCACTGGGACGACTCCGCAGCTGGGTGACCACCGGCTCAGAGCCGCTGTCCTCAAGAGTGCACGGACCGAGCGCTTTCCTTACTTCCAGATAACTCTCTAGCACATGCGTGGTGGGGTTTGTGCGTTAAGTGAGCTTGCTCCAAAGCACACATCTAAGAACTGGTGGAAACAAGATGTCACGAATCTGGCCTTTGGGCAGTTCTCAGCCCCTCAGTGGAGGGGCAGGTGTGGCCCTCACACAGGGCTCAGGCCAACAGAATCGCCGCCAAGGGGAAGAGACTGCTGCCCTTTCAGCCTGAAGCCACCTGAGCTAACCTTCATGTGGTCAATGCACTCACAGAAACACACACACGCACACGCACACGCACACACACACATGGATACACAAGAACCTCAAGAAACAAACACTTCTGCAATCTCCCCTTATGCACAGCCTCTTTGTGTGTGTGTGGGGGGGTGTATACAGTCATACATATGGACAAAAATGAAACCATGTTTTGCATATGTCCACTTATACATAATACCTAGAAAATTCTAGGATTCTTTTTTTTTTGCCAATTATTTGTGGAAGGAGAGTGGAACTGAGTTGGAGCCTAGGGAAATTTTGCTCTGTAATTTAGACAATTTATCTGTGTGGTTAGAGCTTTTGAGGTAAGAATAGATTGCTGGAATTTTATTATAAACCACAATTTCTATGGCCTGTCTTGTATAATTGGTCTATTTAGAAGAAATAAGATAAATGTAAAGGAGGAAGAAAGCCCTTTGTTAGGATGAAGCGAGCAGAACGTTTTCTTCATTGGCTCTGTATCAGCTCAGTGTCTTCAGACACACGGCTTTCTTTGATAACGTCTCTTTCCTCTTCCATAGAATGAAATCAATAATTCGCAAGCTTTCGTGAGAGGCCCAGAGATCTTGGGAAAGCACAGAAAGTGCCTGCAATAGTGAGTTGCTACTAAATGGAGTTGCTGGGATCCTATTCAAACCTGTTCCAGGTTTCAAGCAAGAAATACAGGGTAGACACCTTGCCTTCTGCCGGGCCACTCTCCATAGACCCGGCCTCCATGAACATTAAGACTTTCTTCGGCTCTTAAGTCTAGTTTCAATATAATTTAATATTCTAATAACTGTAATAGTAGTTACACATTGCGGGTGGGCTGAAGGGGAAAGGAGCAATCTGAATTGAACATCATGGTGACTTTCAGTCCTTTCCGTTCCATTCTCTGTTTCCTAAAGGGTAAAAGGCATCTTGCACTCAAATCAATGACCCCCCTACAGTTTGTAAGTTCCTCCTCTTCTAAATTCCCTTTACAATCTTCCAATTAGCTAAAGGAGTCCCTTGGAGGAGAGGAGGAAGCGTCCTCGCTCCAACTTAGGAGCTGAGCTGTGACATCTAATAAGAATTTAATAGCATCGTCTAGTGTTCACTGGTTTATCTCAATGGCTTTCTATTTGGGGCAAGCAACGTGGATTTACTTCTGTTTGGGATACTGATATAATATTGCCTTCGGACATAAATTCACGTGAGTGAATTTATGAAGCATAGAAAACAATGAACATATTAAATAACCCACCAATACAGGTAGAGCAGCTACTTGGCACCAGTCCTCGGGGTGGTCCTAGGTGATCCGCATTAGACCACGAGGATGCCAGCTCCGAGACGGCCCGTGTTTTCACAGCCCCACGCGGCACCCCACGGACACCTTGCACCCCGCCTCTAATTGTGCAATCCAGGCTCGCCCTGAGCTTTCCCCATCGGCTGACAAGGAGAGGCGAGTCCATCCGTCCACGCTTCTCTCCAAGACCTGGGGTTTCTGGAAAGAGTTGACCGTCACAAAGCAGAGTGACGGAGAAAAACACAGGAGAAAACCAGCACTGAACTCCCGCCAAGGGCAGCCACGACGCCGAAGAGGAGAGGGCAGCCACGCAGTGCCAGGCTCCACGCGGGTCACCGGCCGGCGTGGACCGGCTGCCGGAAGCGCGTGGGGACAGGGTGGGGTCACGCTTTCCTGCCCACGCCGCCCGTTTGGGATCCCTAGGGAATCCAAACAGCTTTTTCGTATGGGAAATCTGCCAGGGAGAAACACTATTTTACTTAAGTGCACGTGCTTGCTAAGCTCCCAGGAAAAGCGGCATCTCGTGTGTGTGTGTGTGTGTGGTGTGTGTGTGTGTGAGTGAGTGTGTGTGTGTGTGTGTGTGTGTATACTCGAGACCATCAATGGGGGCATTTTTTTTTGGCCAGTCCTAGGCCATGAACTCAGGGCCTGAGCACTGTCCCTGGCTTCTTTTTGCTCAAGGCTAGCACTCTGCCACCTGAGCCACAGCGCCGCTTCTGGCTGTTTCCCGTATATGTGGTGCTGGGGAATCGAACCCAGGGCTTCATGCATGCTAGGCAAGCACTCTACCACTAGGCCACATTCCCAGCCCAAGGAATCTTTTTAATATATATATATATATTTTGTCAGCACCCAAATGAATTCCCCCCAGCTCCGGGGAGCCGCTCACTCTCGATGAACTAAGACGACGGAGACTTTCGCGCGGCCAGGAAGGCGCCTTCCCGGGTGTTTGGAGGACGCGGGACACCGCCCGACGGGAGCGTCACGGATCAAGGGCGTTTCCCACGACAGGAAATCCTTCTTTGCTCAAACGGCCGTCCTGGGGCTGAATGCCCCTAAGCCGTGACTTCTGGGGGTGACTCAGTTCCCTTCCATCCCAAGGGGTAGGGCTGTGCCCACAGCCGTGAAGGGGAAGGGAAGGAGATTCATTCCAAAGGGCCCGGTCACAAGTGTGGCAGTAGTAAGAAAATGGCAACTTCACACACACACACACCACACACACACACACGCTCACACACGCTCACCACCAGCAGCAGCAGCAGCAGCTGTAAAAGTGCCTTTTGGTATTGGGTGTGAAAGCAACCTCTCAGCACTGTCTCTACAGCCATCCTATCCAGAGACAAACATGAGAGAGGGAGTTCAGCGGTGCAGACGCCGCCGGCAGGCCGCGCTCCTCCACACACGGCCGTGTGCACGCGCACCAGGGAGCTTCGTGAAGAAGCTGCTGATGAATCCGGATGAGTCCACGGCCAGGGAACTTCGGGGGGCGGGGAGGGGGCGGGGGGGCCGGGGATGTGTGGTTTTGAGAGGAGGCGGGAGGGCTGGGCGGGGGGGGGGGCAGGGGGTCCGGGGATGTGTGGTTTTGAGAGGAGGCGGGAGGGCTGGGGAGGGGGCGGCTGATCGTGCCCGGGTCAGAGCCCCCGGCGGGGCCTGGCTGAGTGAGGGGCTCGGGTCCTTGCGGGGGGGGTCCCCTCTCCCCACAGGAAGAACCGGGGAGGGGGCTCCTCTTCCTGCAGCGTGCGGCTGGCCCCGCTCTCCTCTCTGGGGTGCAGGGGGAGCCCCGGCCTCTCCCCGCACCCCTGCGCTCCTCCCGTCGGGCCACGCGCGTGTGTCCGTCACTGTGGCGCCGCCCCCGTGCCGGGGCCTCGGCTCTGCCCAGCGCGCGGCCTCACCGGTGACGACGAGGCCCGGGGGAAGCCGGGGGGCCCCGTGCGGGCAAACGCGGGGGAGAATGGGGGGTCCGGGCCAGCCGCGCCCGCCGTCAGAAGCACGACTCCAGGGACTCGGGGTCCTTGTGGATGGGCAGCGTCTCCAGCTCCTGCGGATGCGCGCTGTGCAGGACTGTGTACCTGGGGGGGAGGGGAGAGGGGGGGGAGAGAGGGGGGAGAGGGCGTGAGAGGCCGCAGCTGTCACCCAGGACACCGTCCTCTCCCTCGGGACCGCGGTGGCCGCGTGCCTCTGAGGGCGCAGGAGCTGGGGGGGGACTTATCATGAGAATAAAGACCGAAGAACGTACCCGGCTTGCTCATGTCAGGCGGGGAAACTGAGTCAGCCGAACCAGGCTCAGGGTTGCACAGGGTGAATGGCACCTCTAGGAGGTTTCTTTCCCGTCGTGCTAAGCGGGAGGGCGAGCCCACGCCCCCCCCTCAGCCCCCCGACCCGCGACCGTGTGGGGTGCTGACGGGCGTGAGCAGATCACCTGGGCTCTGAGGTTCAACCCCAGCTTGTCTGTCTGCCTGTCTGTCCGGTTCCTCCCGTGTCCATGAATCACTCGGCTGAGTCAGGCCGCGCCGTGATTCTCAACAAGGCGCGGAACTCACCCCGGCAGGGCCACGCGGCTGCACGCCACGTCGTCACGGTCTCGAGACCCATTGCCCTCGCAGGTGCGTGTCACCGCCAGGACGACCACACGCGGCAGGGCGGGGGAAGCAAGGTCGCCGCCCGCTTCTCTCAGGGCCGGGGCCAGAGATCCACGCCACGCGACAGGAGGATGTGATTGATGGTGGAGATCCACGCCGTGGGACAGGAGGATGTGAATGATGGTGGAGATCCACGCCGCGGGACAGGAGGATGTGATTGATGGTGGAGATCCACGCCACGCGACAGGAGGATGTGATTGATGGTGGAGATCCACGCCGTGGGACAGGAGGATGTGATTGATGGTGGAGATCCACGCCACGCGACAGGAGGATGTGATTGATGGTGGAGATCCACGCCGTGGGACAGGAGGATGTGATTGATGGTGGTGATCCACGCCATGGGACAGGAGGATGTGATTGATGGTGGAGATCCACGCCGCGGGACAGGAGGATGTGATTGATGGTGGTGATCCACGCTGCGGGACAGGAGGATGTGATTGATGGTGGAGATCCACGCCGTGGGACAGGAGGATGTGATTGATGACGGAGATCCACGCCGTGGGACAGGAGGATGTGATTGATGGTGGAGATCCACGCCGTGGGACAGGAGGATGTGAATGATGGTGGAGATCCACGCCGCGGGACAGGAGGATGTGATTGATGATGGTGATCCACGCCGTGGGACAGGAGGATGTGATTGATGGTGGAGATCCACGCCACGCGACAGGAGGATGTGATTGATGGTGGTGATCCACACTGCAGGACAGGAGGATGTGATTGATGGTGGTGATCCACACTGCGGGACAGGAGGATGTGATTGATGGTGGAGATCCACGCCGTGGGACAGGAGGATGTGATTGATGGTGGAGATCCACGCCACGCGACAGGAGGATGTGATTGATGGTGGTGATCCACACTGCAGGACAGGAGGATGTGATTAATGGTGGTGATCCACGCTGCGGGACAGGAGGATGTGATTGATGGTGGAGATCCACGCCGCGGGACAGGAGGATGTGATTGATGGTGGAGATCCACGCCGTGGGACAGGAGGATGTGATTGATGGTGGAGATCCACGCCGTGGGACAGGAGGATGTGACTGATGGTGGAGATCCACGCCGCGTGACAGGAGGATGTGATTGATGACGGTGATCCACGCCACGCGACAGGAGGATGTGATTGATGGTGGAGATCCACGCCGTGGGACAGGAGGATGTGATTAATGGTGGAGATCCATGCTGTGGGACAGGAGGATGTGATTGATGGTGGAGATCCACGCCACGCGACAGGAGGATGTGATTGATGACGGAGATCCACGCTGTGGGACAGGAGGATGTGATTGATGGTGGAGATCCACGCTGTGGGACAGGAGGATGTGATTGATGGTGGAGATCCACGCCGTGGGACAGGAGGATGTGATTGATGGTGGAGATCCACGCCGTGGGACAGGAGGATGTGATTGATGGTGGAGATCCACGCCGTGGGACAGGAGGATGTGATTGATGGTGGAGATCCACGCTGTGGGACAGGAGGATGTGATTGATGGTGGAGATCCACGCTGTGGGACAGGAGGATGTGATTGATGGTGGAGATCCACGCTGTGGGACAGGAGGATGTGATTGATGGTGGAGATCCACGCCGTGGGACAGGAGGATGTGATTGATGGTGCCTTGTGCCTTGCCATCCGTTATAATCACCGACTGTGGACTTGCACTGACCGGCCAGGCGCTTTGTGCCCATGGCCTCTGCAGCTTTGTGGAATCCTCACGGGACCCCACTGAGACAGCGCCGTGGGGTTCTTACCATGGAGCACGCACACCGACCGCGGGGGTAGAGCGCTGGGAGATGCGGATTCCGACCCCGTGGGCTCGGCCGGTCCTCACACGGCCCGGGACCCGGCGGGAGCCCACAGGAGCCGGGGGCCCCTTCTCAGCACGGGCAGCGCGTGGTCCTCGCGGCCGTGGCCTTGAGACAGAGCCGGGGCTGCCGTGGTGGACAGCGCCACGCAGCGCCCACGCCGCCACCCGGCAGGACGCTCTGAGGCCAAGGCCTTGCGACACCGACTCCAGGACACCCGGGCAAGAGCCCCCGGGTGTGAGGTGAGGAGCCCGGGGGCCGCCCCGGTCTCCCCGCCCACCGCTTAGGGACAGGGCTGCAGTCCTACACACGCATCACTGGGGAACGGGCACGGCGGCTCACGCCTGCAGCCCCAGCCAACCAGGGGGCTGAGATGGCGAAGAATCCTGGTTCCAGGCCAACCGGGCCTTTCTTCCCACCGTGGGCTCCCTCGATCTCCGAGCCTGCGCAGACCGGGCCGGGAACAAGCCCGCGGCTAAGGCGGTAACGTGGCCTGGGCAGGACCCGGACCTGCGCACCCCGAATCGACGGGCCCGAGTCCGCGGGGCCCGGGGCCTGTGCGCCGGGGTGGACACGGATGGCGTCTGTCGGGCCGGGGACGGCGTGGACGCGGCGGGAGCCGGGTCTAGCAGGATGGGGGCGACACGGGGGGCGTTCCGCCCGCTTCCACGCAGCCCACGCCGGGCGCTTGGATCCTCGCGGGTCCTACGTGGAGCTGGCCGGTCCTCCTCTAGGTGGGGAGGGGGAGGGGGGCGAGGGGAAGCGCTCGGCACTCCCGGCGTGGCCCTCACTCCCGCCAGGACGTCAGCCGAGGCCCGGCCCGGGGCGCGCGGGAGGCGCTGCCGCCAAGGACACTGAGGCTCGGCAATGTGGCTTTCCTTGCATCAACCTGGAGGTAGCTGAGCGCGGAGGCGTCGGGAGCACGGGTTCTCGAGGCGAAGGGCTGGGATTCGAGCCTGGATCTCCACCTGGTGGCTGCAGCCACTGAGCAACGCGATGAACACCAGATGCGTTTCAGAATACTGGCAGGAACGTCTCCTGCCGTGAACGTCACGGACCGTCCTGGCTACCTGGTGACCGAGCAGCGCCTTGGACCCTGTGTGTCATTCCCGGCCAATGCGGGAATCCCCTCATCAGAACCCACGGGACCCCTACTTACCTAGGGGGGGGGGTGGTTTACACCTGGAATCCCAGTTGCCCAGGAGGCTGCGATCTGAAAATCGTGGGACGCTGACCCAAGCAAACCAACCCCGGGGGCTCCCCCATCAGCCAGCAGACAAGAGCTGGGCGTGGAGGGGCGGCTCGGGCGGGGGAGCGCCAGAGGGGAGGGCTACGGGCAAGCGCGTGCGCGCGGGCGTGCCCCCGATGGAGGCGACAGGAAGCCTCCCAGCTCTGCTGCGTGTGGGGTCTGCCTTCCTCCCGCCCACCGTCCCGGGAGCGAGCCCGGTGGGCGGGTGGGTGTCCCCGCGTGGTTTCGGGTCCTGGTGAAACCGCACGGCTGTTTCCTAAGCAGCAGCCATGCGGCACTCAGCTCCCTCGAGCGGACGCCAGCCCCCCTCTGCTTTACACTTACTCCACGTGACGGGAGCCACGTCGGGCTTGGTAATCACCCGAGTCCACAATTCACTCCCTGAGCCATGGGCGCTGCCCTCGCAGCGGCTGGAGCGGTCATTAGCGGCGGAACCCCAGCGTCCTCGGCCTGGCCGGCCTGGCCTCCTCCGGAAGCGATCAGATTCCACCACACGACTGCAAGATGTGTTAATTATTAAAATACAAGGTGCCCCGGGCGAACGCGACTCAGACCGCGGGCGGAAGACCATGGGAGGCAGAGCTTTGGCACCTGGAAACGAACGTGGGTCCTTCAAGTGTTCACCAGGGAGTGAAACTTGCAACTCCCAGGTCTGTATCTGCTCAGCTAAGGTAGCCCGGTGCCCCGGGTGCCTGCCACAGTTCGGGCCCTGCCCCGGGCCCTGGAGATCTCAGGGCAAACACGGGGCGCAGCTTCTGTCCTGGCGCCGTTCGCAGGGATGTGCGAGAGGCCCGCAGTCAGGTGGAAATTACAGACCCGGGAACTGCAGCGCTGGGCGGGCCAGGGAACAGACCAGGCGAGGCCAAGGTCAGAGCGAGCCAGTGGCGGGTAGGCCAACCACGATCCTCGTCCTAAGACAGGGGACCGTCGGCCACGGTCGTGAGCAGCAGGCGCTCTGGGGGCCTTTCTCTTTTGTGGGCTTGTGATACTGCAGGGAGGGAGGGAGGACTGAAGTCGGTGTGGGAGTCCAGGAGCCAGTTAGGAGGTGCCTTCCCTTCCCGTGCCTACCATTAGCAAATCGCCCCAGGTGTAGCCACGGATTTGAACAAACGCAAATGTCTAGTCTTACGGCTCTAGAGATTGGAAGTCCAAAGTGGATCTTCTAGAGTTAAAAGTCAAGCTATTGGCAGAGTTGCATTCTTCTGGAAGATGGGTAGCTTCCCTCTTCTGGCTTCGACGGGCTGTCCCCTGCCCGAGTTCCCTGGACCGTGGCCTGTTTGCTTCAGTCTGCTTCCATCATCCCCTTCCTCCCTCTGGTGAACCCGACCCCCTTCGACTTTTCAGGATGCCTGTCCTAGCAACGAGGCACTGGGACAATCCAGGGCGATCTCCCTCTCTCCAGAGGCAGACACAGCTGAGGCTCCCGGCAGGGAGACCCCTCTACCACAGGAAAAGCCGGGAGAAAATGAGGGTAGTGGCGCTGCTCAAAAAGAAGTGTACGCACTCCCCGACTTGCACAACTGTGACCTCTCTCTCTGCGCATCACTTTACAATAAACAAACAAACCAATAAATGAAAACTTTGAAGTTGACCTAGCTGCAGGTGCTGGAATGTTGACCCAGGCCTCTTTGTTTTCCTGCCAGTCCTGGGGCTTGAACTCAGGGCCTGGGTGCTGTCCCTGAGCTTCTCTATGCTCAAGGCTGGCGCTCTGCCATGTGAGCTACCGGTGAGGGGATGGAAGTGTGCCGGAGGCACGCCTGTGTGTGCAGCCTGGGTGGCTGGGTGTGCCCGGGCGGGGGGGGGGGGGTGTCACCCACGACAGCGACCACGGGCGTGCCCACCGCGCTCTCCTCCAAAGCCGCGCGCCCAGGGCTCCAGGGCTCCAGGGCTGCAGGGCTGCAGGGCTGCAGGGCTGCAGGGCTTCTGCTTTCCCCTGGGCGGCATCTTGTTCTTTTTCTCCGCCTCCAGGACGGCGTGCTGAGCGCCTCAGGCCCGAGCTCAGGCCTGTGGCGTCCACGGCGAGATCGGTGCAGGCTGCTGGGGAGTCGTGCTGGCTCTTCCTCCCAGGGAGAGTGAGGTCCTCGGGAAATCCTTACCCCGTAGTCGAGTACCAGGGAGAGTGAACGCATTTCTTCTTCTGTCCATCCAGGAGATGCCCCTGTGTCTTCAAAATAAGTCACCTCAGCTCGCCCTCAGGAGGTGAATGGACGTTCACATTCGTGAACACATCAACCCGTACTCCTTCCTTCCTCTCTCTCTTTCTTTCTCCCTTTCTTTCTTGTTCCTTCCTTCCTTTCTTCTTCTCTTCCTCCCTCCCTCCCTTCCTACCTCCTTCCTTCCTTCCTCCTTCCTTCCTTTCTCCCTGCTTCCTCCCTCCCTCCCTCCCTCCCTCCCTCCCTCACTTCCTTCCTTCCTTCCTTCCTTCCTTTCTTCCTGCTTCCTTCCTTCTTCCCTCCCTCCCTCCTTCCCTCCCTCCCTCCCTCCCTCCCTTCCTTCCTTCCTTCCTTCCTTCCTTCCTTCCTTCCTTCTTCCCTCCCTCCCTCCCTCCCTCCCTCCCTCCCTTCCTTCCTCCCTCCCTCCCTCCCTCCCTCCCTCCCTCCCTCCCTCCCTCCCTTCCTTCCCATCTTCCTTCTTTCCTTCCTTCCTTTCTCTCTTTCTTCCTTCCTTCTCGGGTAGGGACTGACTCTTCGTGAAGGCAGAAGTGCCAAATCCCCTGCTTCGCCCGACGGCCTCCTTTCCAGTGGCGTCAGACGTCTTCTGGATAAGCAGAGTGGTGATGAAAGAGTCTTCCTCGTCTTCTAAGCACACAGGTTGCGGTTATACGAGGAGGACGTCATGTTTGAAGCCAGAGCAGCCGTTCTGTGATCACGAGCTCATCCTGGGATGGAAAGTGGACAGGCTGGGAGCTCGAGTAGTAAGATGGACGTCATCTGTGTCCTCAGCAACACTGTTACATCGGGAAATTAACGAATACAGACAGTTTCAAGCTTTGGGTATTTTATCTTCTCAATTGATGAATGTTCAATTTCAGGTAGCCTTCAGATTCTTGTAGGTCGCAGTGCATTGAATGACATGATCGCTGAATGCCACTTTCAAATCCTACCTGACCTCCAGGCCCCAGTTCAATGCTGGGTTTGATTTTCTGTACTTCTCCTGCTAGACGTTGAGCTGGCTGGCGCTTCTCCCTCCTGAGACTCCGGGAAGGCAGTGTGCATGGCTTGCTGACAGAGGCAATTGTCTCTCAATTCTCTTTCTGACCCTGCCTTAATGCTTACATCCACTGTGATATCAGTTCTGTTATTTTAATGTCTGATATCCAGGCACAGGGAAAACGAGACCCAGGAGAGAGAAGAGTTGCCGGTCGTCCATCAGACGGTGATGGACGTAGCCTGGGTTTAAACCTGGGCTTTCTAAAGTCCAGAGCCCTTTGTGCTGCTAATAGTTCCCAGCCGTATTTATTTATGACTTATTTGTTTTTATTACTTATTTATCTATATTCTTTTCAGTACTGGGGCTTGAATCTACTTACGGCTTCTTTCTCTGGTTGGCTTTTAGGCTCCTGACTTGTACTCTAGTTCACTTTCAGCTTTCTGCTTGTTCACGGAAGAGAAGAGTCTCACAGATTTGTCTGCCCAGAGTGGCTCTGAAGCTTTATTTACAGTTCCCAGCTAGGCTTACAGGTGCGAGCCACTGGCACACCGCACCTTATTTATTTTTAATATTTTATATGTAGCATTTGGCACCATGCTCAGTGCGAAGAGTCTCCTGGAATATGTCCATGGACATATTTGTTGAGTAACAGAAGAAAACGATCCTCTTCTAACATTATGTAGCATTTAAACCACTTTCAAAGGATGCTGGGACCATTTGGCTGTTGATGCTCATTGTTGTCCTTATGTATTGAACCACTCAGGACCGTCTCTGTCTTTGTACCCTTTCTTCCCGTTCCTTTATGTGTAATCCCACATGTTTACTGGTGGATGTCGAGAGAGGAACAATCCCCTTGACAAATCCATCTTGAAGACATAGGCTACATGTGGAAATGCCTGGGTTTTGAATTCAGAAGGGGAGAGCTCAAAAGACGATAGTGGCCTAGCACCAAAAAAATAAGAGCACTAACAAACAAACCCCCCACAGACGTGGAGATATTCCCGGGAAAATCCTCTCGCACAGGGTTACATTAATGACATTTCTGTTTTCTTTTTTCCATTTCTTTATTGTCCAAGTGAAGTACGGAGGGGCTACAGTGTCATACGTAAGGCAGCGAGTACATTTCTTATCCAACTTGTTACCTCCTCCCTCCTTTTCCCCCGCCTCCCCTGCTCACGTTACTGAAGAGTCTTTTGCGAGACTTATTCCAAGTCAGTTAGCCGCCCTCTGCTGCTCTACCCCCGCGCGGGGCTTACCCAAGGCCGCCCATCACCGGGGAAGGGGTCACAGAAATGTGAACTTTTTTCTCATCTTTCCCAGGTTTCCCCTCAGAAAATATCTAGGCTCAGTTTGTACCCAGTTCTGGACGTTTCCCTTCCACCCACAGCAGAGACTGGAAGAGATGATGCTATGCCAAGAGTCAGTCGGCTGATAGATCATATGTGATACAGAGAACAAACCAAAGAAGTCAAACAAAAAAATTAACACACAGTACATCAACACAGCAATACGAACAAGGCCCACTCAGAATGTTTTAGAGAAAAATGTTTCAGCTATCTCCTGAGGTCTTTATGCTTAGTGCAGGATAACTTAAAACGAATTCAAAATGACAACGTTGAACAGTTGTTCCTAAATAGGTTTGGAGCTAGGTAAGTCCGAATGAAGTTTAGGGTTTGGTTAAAGGTACTGGAACCACGCTAGGTTTCAGTCTGTGGGATGTGAGCACTCGGGGCTGTGTAAGGAGTAAGTGTGTTTTCCGCACGACTTCTATTTGCTTCATAGGTCGAATTGCCTCAAAATATAAAGGTTTTATAAGACTGAAAATAAAAATATCCAGTTTGGCTCCGACGTCATTGCTCTATGCTGACAGCAAGGGGAAAGCTAGCGAAACTGAAAACCCAGCAAGTTTAAGACATGTAAGAGAAATGAGGTTGGCAGAGAAAATCACTGACCTGAAATGGGAGAGACGGATAGGCAAGCGCAGCGAGTGGGAACTTGCTGGAGCAGAACGCGCCCCGGGACCCGGGGCTGGGGCGGGGAGGCTTGAATTCTAACTGAAAAATTGCAGCCAAGTCTGAGAGCCGCGAAGGGCTTCAGGGAGACTCAGCAGAGCGGCAGCCCGGGCTCAGCAGAGCCAAAGCGGCTCCCCGTGCTTCTGGCAGGGAGAGGGGAGAACCAGTGTGTTGAAAGACTCCAGAGCATTCCGCCCTCCTCCGGGGGGACCCTGCTCCATCTACTGGGACTGTCTCAGAAGGAAACGCACTGCCGCACCTTCTCGCTGATCATTCATTCTACCCGGGGGGTGGGGGGGACTTGGGGGGCTGGTGAAGGGGACCTTCCGGAGGTGTCTCGCTTCAGGTCTGAGTGCTCATCACAGCGCCCCGGAGCACCTCCTTCCCCGGCCATCTCGCTGGGCCACGAACTCCAGCACATCCTGTCCAGTCACCAACTCGTCCAGATCACACTTAGAACCCGGCTCAGCAGAGGAAGCCATTCTCGAGTCAGCGGACTTGAGACCTCGATGGACAAAGCAAAGCGCTTCCAGGAGAGCGCAGAGGAGGCCCGATAGGAAGGCCATGTAGACAGGGGCACGGACAGTCTAAGACAGAACTACAGAGACATGCTAGAAGTTGGAAACACCGGCAAATGTGAAGCAGGCCCTCGGTGGGTTGATTGGACCCGGCTGAGGAAAAGCCGGGGGTGGGGAGGGGGGCTGGGAAGAGTCCAGTGGGGGGGAAAAGTAAATAACAAACAAACTGAAAACAACATCCAACAACAGGGACGAGGGTAAGAATACAAACAACAGGAAAACCTGAAGCAAGAAACAGAAGAGATACTTGCAGCAATCCTGACGGACAATTTTCCCCAAATTAATATTCAATATCAAATCACAGACCCAGGAAGCTCAGAAAAATAGCAAGCAGGATAAACGTCACTAAAATTACACCTAGGTAGATCATATTCAAATGGAAGAGGATTAAAGATAAAGGAAAAATTCTGAAGGAAGCCTGAAAGGAAAATAACTTATCTGCAGAGGAACAAAGATAAGAATTATATCCAGCATCTTAAAACCCACATAAGCAAGCATGTATCTTAGTCCACCAGTCTTAATAATCCATTTTATTAATGACTGTCTGAACATCCCGACCCAAGAGCCAATTATTATCCCGAGAGATCAGGAAACACAGCGAGGGGCGTGGCGGTGCCCGTCTACAATCCCAGCCAAGTCAGGAGGAATATGAAGGCCTGAGCTACACAGCAAGACCCTGTCGCAATACACCGCAAGCTAGAGCTGTCACTCAGTGGTAGACTGCTTGCCTCGGTTGGGTTGCCTAGACCCAATAACAAAGGAACAAAAACCAAGGCCCAACTACATACCATGCATACGAATCTCACATTGAAGACACAGACACACACATAGGTGTACATATGGAAGGAACGGGTGGGAAAAGATAAACCATTCTAACAGTAATGAAAGGCAAGTGGGAATCCCTGGATGGCAGAGCCCACACCTGAACCCCAGCTACTCAGGAGGCCGAGACTTGTTGGAGGGTGTGCCATTCCAAAAGACCCACATCCCACTCTTTTGTGCCAGTGCTGGGGCTAGAGTTCAGGGCCGGGGCATTGACTCTTAGCTTCTTCACTCATCACTGGGGCTCTACCTCTTAACTCACCATTCCATTTCTGGTTTTTTTTGCTGGTTAAAGGGAGGTAAGAGTCTCACAGTCTTTTCTGCCCGGTCTGGCTTCCCACTGCTACCCTCAGATCTCGGCCTCCTGAGTAGCTAGGAGCTAGGAGCACTTGTGCCAGTGACCTGAGGATCATGGTTTGAAGCCAGTGCAGGCAGAAACGTCTGAGAGACTCTTTATTTCCAATTAACCACGTAAAAATCCAGAAGTGGGGCTATGGCTCAAAGTGCTGGAGCACTATTCTTGTGCAGAAAAGCCCAGGGACAGCACCTAGGCCCTGAATTCAAGCCCCGTGACCACCTCATCCCAACCCCTCTCCCCTCAAAAACAGAAACATGAAGGATTTCACTATTTATAGCCAAGGAGACAGGTGCTGAATCAAGGCATGGGAATAATTCTGATAAGAGAATCCAGGAGTACAGGGTTTCATAGTGTGAACTCAGCCTTAACACAGTGCTGTGTGCTTGGGTCTAGAGAGGGCAGTCCTCCCAGCAGAGGGCAGAAGCCTCAATAACATCATTACAAGATTAAGAAATGCCAAAGACTCTTCCTAAACCACTGGAGTGATTGCCCAAGGACCTTCCGTTAATAAGTCATCAAAGTCCAGAAGGAACCATCAGTCAAGCTGGTTCTAGACCCACCACGGTGTCTGTGGGAACTCCTTCCATCTTGTTCAGGGAGGTGAGACGTGGGGACACACAGTAAGGATGTTCCATATGAGGAAATGAAGGGGCAGACTCAGACAGACCCACAACATAGAAAGGGACAGACTTACAGAGCGTGTTCAGTTAGACAGGAACTGGTCTATTGCAGAAGAGCAGGAAGAAGCTGGAGACAGAGGAACAGCCACTTTTAGTTGAAACAGAAAACAGCCACAGATGAGGAAGAGCCAAGGGGAAGGTGGGGAAGAAACAAGAGAGAAAGCAGAGAGGTTAGAAGACACCCAATCTTAGCTTACATGAACATCGCAAGATTCTTAAAGGCTTTCAGGGAGGGTGAGAAGGCGCCATTCCCGCCAAACACGGTTCTGCCACTTTGTGTGGCTCAACGGCAACCTTGCAGCGCGCTGCGGTAATTTAGGGCGCTCACAGAACAAGGCAGTGCATAGCTTAATTCCCCGATAAGGAGACGCAGCCTCCTCTACCCACTTCTGCAGCTAGCCTGCTATGGTATCTCCATGCTGAGGAATCTTTGAAACTACAGTGGGATATCCATGACACTTCCTGAATATGGTTATTTCTGACGGTTCCAAAGTGGTACACTCCTTCCTTCATTTCAATAAACATAACGCTTTCTACTTCTATAGTTTATTCGACAATATATGCTCTTGCTGTGGCTTGTTAAATGCCACTGTACAAGCATTTTTTAAAAGCACGTTTGCAGATAAATTACAAGCCTCTCAGGGAAGGGAGCCATGACTTATTCATTCAGCAGAGTAACGTATTTCACCGGCCACTCGCTGAACCATGGTGGAGAAGAGTCAAACATCTAGAATTTCAGTCTTAGTTCCATCATTTCTAATCGTGTCTAACTTCGAACACGCTCTCTAAATCTGTCCCCCGTGTGATGAGTCTGTTTGTCTATTCATGTCCTCGTGCAAAGCATATCCCTATGTTCATTCTTCTGTCGCGGGGCAAGAGAGAAGGTCTCGCGAAAATATCGCACCTGCTGGGCCCCCGACGGCCTTGCACACTGGAGCCTCCCTTGGCTCCCTTTCCACAGGGGCTATGAGGAGAGACTCGCAGGACCTCTCGGTGGGTTATGGTGAAAGTAGAACAAGCGTCGTGTGCGGGCCGTACCTCACACCAAGCTCAGACGCAAATTCACTGACACCCTCTTAGCCCAATAGTGATTAAACAGTGATTAGTGTTTTGAACTCTCTTTGGAGCCAGTTCTCTCTAGCTGTAATCTTCATTATCTTGGCACTAACAAAGACGATACTTTTAGCAATGTTTCTAATTCCACATGCCATCATTGAAAACTATGAGACATCCAGAAGCTTTTGGTAGATGCTATCTAGTCAGTGAATTCAAATATCTGTTGGATTTATTTTTTTTGCAAGGTATTAATTTCTGGAAATCAGACTTGAAGATAATGAAGACCTAGTCACAATTCATGAACCACACTGGGTTTTAGTGTGTGCCACTACTTTGCTTAGTGTCTTCCACTCCTAAACAGTTTTGAGTACTCATAAGAGGCTGGGGTTATATGCAAGATAATACTCTTGTAAACTCTTTCAAATCACTTATGCTTCACATGCGCACACATATATTTGCAGTACTAGAGATTGAACACGGAATCTTTGTTCATGCTATCCCAGCGCTGAACTATATACCCCAACCCATGATTTATCAGACTTCAGCAATTAATGAAGACTAACAATATTTAAATATCATTTATATATTTTCTTTTCACACATGTATGTATATTTTTATTTTTATTTAAAGGTGATGTAGGGAGGGGTTACAGTTACACAAGTCAGGTAATGAGTACAGTCCCTTACTTTCTCCTTCCCATCCCTACCTGCAAGTTGTACCGTTCATTTTCTTTTTCTTTTCTTTTTTTTTTTTTTGCCAGTCCTGGGGCTTGAATCCTAAAACATTATTAGCTCAGAGTGCTTCAAACACCCACGTAGCAACCGGACCAGCTTTACCACTGGAAAAACACTGCCTTTCCTTATGAACCCAAGAAACTGCTAAGACTTAAACCTGTAAATGGAAACGTAGAGACACCATTACTTCTACTAACACGCGGTGAGTCCCGATATACAAAAGGTATCTCATCTTTCTGCCTTACACAACAAGGACAATGCTAACGATTCTTAAAGGCACGTTTCATGATTTTTTGCATCAATCTTACCAGGATTTTCATACTGCCCAGCCTTAGAGCTTATTTGAATATACTGCCTTGAAAAAAAAAGTGAGCTCAAGCAGATTTCAGTCCTACGTGACATGACAGGGTAGTATGTAGACATAATGATTCCTTTCACGAACGAACCTTGAAATGTCACCTATTTTTGTAGTCCACTCCTCCCTCTGGCGCTGTGTCACTGTGCTTTCTCTACACATCACTCCGGTGCACTGTGCTCAAACGAGCTTCGTCACTGCCTTTGGTGGAAACCACATTGGAAATGGGTTCTGATCACACCAGCTTTGCTGCCAGGCGCGTCCTGGCTCCTCCCGAAACACTTCCCTGCTCCAGGTGCCTCTGCTGAGCTCTGGCTGGCCCGGAGGCCAGCTCTGCCCTGGACAGGGATCTTTAGAAGACGGTTGGCTGCCACGGATGGGTCCCCCACTGCAGTGGAGACAAGGCGTTCCCACACAGGGGGTGCGTTGGTTTGCTGAGCACTTTTTCCACTGGGCTTGGCCATCAGCCGTTGGCTGGTTACAAATGCAACCCTGAGACCAAATGGCCGGAATCCAGTGGTCCCAGCTTCCTGTGTGCAAAGCCCTGCCAAGGGGGACGCGGGCACGCTCGCCCCCTCTTCAAGCTCCCAGGCATTTGATGAAAACTAACCAACCACAGATCCCCCGCTTTTTGGTGGAAAGGCATGTGGTGTGGAAAGGGGACTCACAGATCCATAATAAGGAACCTCTGATGCAGGTCAATATTGTGCGTCTTTGTAGCTCAGTGTCTGTCTCTGTACCCCTCCAAGTTTCAGCTCCTCGCTCCTTAAGGGAGGGGTTATAACACTCACCACAGCCCACTGCGAGCTTCGGATACTACAAGGTATGTGAAAGCGCTCTGGGAATTCTAATGGGGAGGATGGTGACATTTAGTGGCGGCCTACCGTGGCAGGTGTGCATCTACGTGTTTCCTATGCGCTACCTCTTTTAATATCCACAAATACCTTCTGATTCTTTGATGACGATGGTAGTGATGATATTAATAAGAACAGCTAATACTTCAGCCAGGCGTCAGTGGCTCACACCAGTGTTCTTAACTATTCAGGAGGCTGAGATCTGGAGAATAAATTCACAGCTGGCGCCAGCAGAAAACTCTTAGACTCCATTTCCAAAATAAGCATCAAAAAAGAGAAAGGGAGGGAGGGAGGGTGGGCGAGAGAGAGAAAGAAAGAAAGAAAGAAAGAAAGAAAGAAAGAAAGAAAGAGAAAGCACGCATGTGCGAGAATGGGAAGGAAGAAAAATGAAAGAGAGAGAAAGGGAAAGGAAGGAAGAGAGAAAGAAAGACAGAAAGGAAGACAGGAAGGAGGGAAGGAAGGAAGGAAGCAAGCGAGGAAGGAAGGAAGGAAGAAAGGAAGAAAGGGAAAGGGCGAAAAAAGAAAAATGGTGTTGAAGGTATGCTTAAGTGGAAAGGCACCAAGCAAGGCAAGTCAAGTGAGCATCAGGCCCTGAGTTCAAATCTTGGTGCCAGAAAAACTAGTATTCATAAATGTGCACCACATACCAGATTCCAATAGCAGCATTTTAATGTTAACGTATATAACATTACATCATGTAAAATAAGTACCATTATCTCTACTTGACGTTAGAGGGATATTAGATGTGAAGTTAGATAATTTGCTCAAGATTACGCTTCTGGAAAGAGACCACAGCATTTGCAAGACGGCCTTGAAGGTCCCAAGACAGGGGTTGCTGACCTTTCCCAGCAGGAATGAACTTCTCCCACGGAGGGCTGGCTGTCGGTAATCTAGGTTCTGAGCTCACATTCATCGCGCTTGTATTTATTCTTTGCTTTTATTTCCCAACTTGATATAATGTGGCTGGTATCGTCGTTGCTTTTAATACTTCTTTGCAAATGGAAAATGTTTTATGTCTCAAGGATCATGATGGCTGAACTTGGCTTAGAGAGCTGGAGTTGGCGAACAAGGGCACTAGGAAAAAAGTCAGTCTTACCGATAAGGAGACTAAAGCTAAAGAAACGAACGCTCAGTCTCCTAGAGTCCCACAGCGAGTGCTGAGAGCAAGGTTCTAACCCAGCTCGTGAGCTTTCAGAAACTCTGCGGGCGCCCGGGTGCTTCCGTGCAGGAGGCGGATCGCTGGCTGCGGCACGCTTAACTCACCGAGCCGGATTCCAAGCGGAACCTGCTCCCCCCTTGCATTACACTCGGGGGCAAAAAGGGGGCCGAGAGCCAGCCGTCCCAACGCCTAGAACAG
Source organism: Perognathus longimembris pacificus (assembly GCF_023159225.1). Classification (NCBI taxonomy): domain Eukaryota; kingdom Metazoa; phylum Chordata; class Mammalia; order Rodentia; family Heteromyidae; genus Perognathus; species Perognathus longimembris. The sequence goes on along the minus strand of NC_063182.1, from coordinate 2,177,443 downwards.
CCGTGGACGGTTCCACAAACCTACTGACGGAAGCAATTCTAATTTCCGACCAGATTCAGTCCCGCTCCAACATTCTGGCCCTCGGCTCAGACGCATCCGGACTTGACGTCTGAGTCAGTGAATGCTCGGAAGGACGCACGGAAGGACACTCCCTCAAGGTCAGGAATACAGTATGTTGTGCGACACGAGAGCCGTAGAGTTATGTGGGGAAAAAAGGGAGATCTTATCTGAACAAAGAATGTCTCTACAACGAGCCGTTCGTCGGCACAAAAGCACGATGGTACCGCACTTACGCTTGAGACGGGTGCGTCACTAACCAGAAGCAGGACAAGAGGGAAGACCTTGATTTCAGCGTAAATATGGCTGTAGCTGTCTCTACAGTCACCCATTAGAGCAGCAGTTTGTTTTTGGTTTCGCCTTAAGCTCTTATTGTAAGACAAAGAATTGGGGGGATGTATTAAAATTGTGTGCATTATGTTTCGATTCCAAAGGAAAAGGCCAGGTTACGTGAAACTCAAGGGATTTTTTATTATGGCTTCTATAGTGGCACTATAGCAAAATGCTTTCAGTGTGATTTGCACCTGGCTGAGTTGAAGATGCAGACATGGAGTCATCAGAGGCTTTGTCAGTAGGATGCTCCATTATACTCTTGGGATACTCCCAGTATTCCTCACTAACTCACCAGGTTCCAGCTGGAAAATTTATGTGTGTGTGTGTGTGTGTGTGTGTGTGTGTGTCTACCCCATATGCACAGTTGACCACCAGTTCGGGCTAACTACGCTGACTAAAACCCAGGGACTCAACGGCACAAACAGCTACGGAATACAGCAATTCAGAATCTCTCATTGCATCTCAAGGTGAGGCCTACAGATCGCCACAACAAGCCCTAAGTTTATTACGTCGCCTTTTAGCATCGACTACAGTGCCCGTCACTGGTGTTGTTGTAGGCCACTGATGTTGTTTTACTTGTTATACGAGTTTGCTTACATTAAGACCAGTGTGTGGGTAAATTTGATGGCAATTATCCCTTGCATTCTTAAAGAGGTTAATGAAGTTGTTTCATTTTTATTATATCCAGATATAGTCTATAGATATGGGATCATGTGCCCTTGTCTCTATCTTGTTTGCACTGATAGTGGTGTTTGGTTTATGTAGATATTGATACTTCACGCATTTCTGTTTAATGTGTAGGCCCAAGAGTACCCACGGAGGCTATGGAAAATTTATTAGCGAGGTCAAGGTGGCTTGAATCAGGTTTCACAGTCAAGACAAGCCGTGAACTAGGACCTGCCTTTAATGGACAAATAAAGGGAGCGGGCATGGTCAGTGTACTATCGGAGAGTGGGGAGACCTTCCAGACGTCCTGAGCACTGGAAGACACGGGGGGGGGGGGGAACCCGGCCCAACTTTGCTTCCTCTTCTCTGAGTTGGGCCCTGCTGTGGGTGTAGACAGCATGCTAATGGCGGCCGGGACCCCCGTCATGGCTTCGAGCCAGAGTTGTGGAAAATGGAAAGATTCAGAGGTGCGCATGACCTTAGTTGTTTTGCTATTTGATATTGTGTGTGGCTGTACCATGCTTAAAGACAGACTCAGCTGGCGGCGCCTGCAGATGTGGACGGAAGAGTCGAGAACAGAGGGCTGAAGGGATGAAACTGCAAAGCAAAGCTGAAGCGCTCTTACGAGGGACAAGAACTCGGAGACCAAGTGAAGTAAGTCCAGAAGGTCTGGGAATCAGAGCTGACTTCCCACCAGGAACATGGTGAAGCAGCGGTGGTACTGTGTCCGTGCCACACAGCTCTCCGTTCTGTGCTCTGGTGTGTAGAACCTGGCCTCTCCCAGCTGCCCACACCCCACCCCGCTGGCTGGCCCGGACCGGAGGCCCACGGAGCCCCTTTCACCGAGCGATGGGGCGCACACAGCCGCCCTGGCAGCAATCCCTAGGAAGGGCGAGGAGAGGCCGCTCCAGGCTTTGGGAGGAGGAGGTGGCCTGTGGGTCCTAAGCGGGGGGGGGGGGGGGGACTTGGGCCCCGGGCCCCGCTGACAGGAGCACCCTCTACCCATGGCTGTCCGGTGGGCCGTCTGTACCGAGGTGGCGTCACCGCCGAAGCAGCGCCTACCGACAAGAAAGGCTCAACGGAAATTAAATCATCCAAGTATTTAAAACATGAAGACAACGTTTGCCCTTTCGTGTCAGGGACCTCGCCAAACTTCCGTGATGGAGCATCTGAGACCCTGGACTACCGAAAGCTTCTACCATGGGCAGGCTCACTAGCTCGTCAGGGTTTCATGCCGCCGACTCTGGTGGGAAAATCAAGCATAGATTCTCACACTGGACAAATCCAGGCCTGTGTCCTGCCTGCCTGGCTCTGTCCCTTACATACTGCATGACCGGAAGTCAGAAACGCAGCCTCCTTAAGTCTCCTTTGACTTAGCAATAAGAACGAAAACGATAGAAACTCCCGATCATCTGCCCGGGACTGTCCTAATTGGTATGACACACACAATTTTATTGAAATGATACAACCTCACGAGTTAGGTAATGTCGCACCTCTTGATTGCGTGTTGTTTTTGGTGCTGGTCCTGCTGGAACTAACAGCCTGGGTGCTGTCATAGCTTTTAGCTTTCTGCTCTTGAGCCGCAGCTTTTTGGTGATTAAGTGAAGCTGAAAGTCTCATGGCCTTCCCGCCCTGGGGTGATTTTGAACTACGATCTTCAGATCTCAGCCTTTTGAGTAACTAGACTCTCCGGCGTGGGCCTCCAACACCCAACACCTCTATTTTTAATCAATGAAGAGTCAGAAGCCAGGAGAAATCAAGGCACTTCTCAACTTCCCTTCCCCCCTAAACAAGCCCCAAACTGTCCCACAACGGGCAAGTGAGGAGGCTGAGACTCGAGCCAGCCCATCCCGTTTGGAGACTGAAGTGTGGTAAGATGAATGAAGTGTGCAGGCAGCAATAAAGCCGCACCCCTCCCCCACGGCGAGGCGTGCCCACGACCCTCCTGGATCCGAGGACATCCAGAACATTCCTGTACACGGTGCGGAGTGAGACGTGGCGGGGCAGCTAGAAGGTGTCCGTCCACACTAGAAGGTGTGCCTTTCTCGCTCGGCGCGTGTGCGTGTGCGTGTGCGTGTGCGTGTGCGTGTTTTGACATTCTAGCCACATCCCTCCACACCTCCCTTTTTCTCCTGAAGCGCCCCCTGCTGGCTGAGACGCGGGCATGGGGACAGTCACGGCCTGAAGCCCCCGCCCACCGCTTCCCGCGCCGGCTTCCTCGGCGCGTCTGATCCTCCGTGCCATTCCCGCCGCAGCGCAAATGTCAAGGAAGCCCGAGTCATTATAGGAACAGCTATTCCGCGGCGTGAACGCGCGGTGCGCCAGAGACCGCGCGCCTCTCTACCGATCTGCTCCAACCCCGGAACCTCCGCACAACAGCTTGGGGAAGTGCCGGCGGTGTTCCTGCTTCAAAGAAGAAACTGGCGCCCAGGCAGGTGAGAAACGGGCCGGCAGCCACCCGAGCAGCAAATGGCAGCGCCCGAGTTCTCAACTCAAAGCCTGCGAGTTTACACATGGCCCAAGTTAGGGTAGAATCCGGCAGGCTCTGCCCCGTCCTAGGAAAGATATTGGAGAAGAGGTTGGATGTTAGCTAACGCGCGCATGCGCACGTGTGTGTGTGTGTGTGTGTGTGTGTGTGTGTGTGTGTGTGTGTGTGCTGATCCTGGGGCTTGAACTCAGGGCCTACGCATTGTCCTTAGCTTTTTCATCCAAGGCTGGTGCTCTACCACTTGAGGCACAGCTCCACTTCTGGCTTTTTGCTGCTCAGCTGGAGCTGGGAGTCTCACAGAGTTTTCTGCCCAGGTTGGCTTTGAACACTGATCATCAGCTCTGAGCTTCCCGAGTAACCAGGGTTACAGGCGTGAGTCCATGGCTCAGCCCGCCCTTCGCTCACGCCACACTGTCTCAATAAACGTCACTAGGGATGAGACGGTGACCAATGTCCAGGAACTCAGGCAACTTGCATCGGATGCGTCACTGAGTTCTGAAAATACCAAACTTGAAGCCTCAATTCCTTGTCGAAAGAAAGACATGAACCAAGAAAGGAAATAATACATTTGCAACAAGCCAAGGAAGTAATGGTATTTTGAGACTCGAATCCTTTAGCTCCTTGCAAGAACTATGCTAAACGTCCTGAGTTTATCCAAACGGTCACAGAAGATTTCCACAGCTAGCCTGGAGAGGAAAATCTGTGTCACCCTTATCTCCAGTTAACTACCAAAAAAAGTTGGAAATGGAGCTAGGGCTCAAGTCGTCAAACACCAGCCTTGAGCACAAACGACAAAGGACGGAGCCTAGGCCTCGAGTTCCAACCGCGGCACTGGCTACACACACCAAGGTTTTCAGCAAAGAGGCACGTCCCTGGTAACCTCAACCCAAGACTTCTGCGCGACAGCCGGCACTCCTGCAAAGGACTCTGGTTGGTGGCCTGAGAGAGGCCAAGCTTGCCCGCTAGCGTCTACTTGCAGGAGATCTAGCCTCGTGCCTAAGGCACTGGTGGAATGATGGGCAGATAGTCAGGCATCGGAGGTTTCTGGGCCTGTGGCTTGATAGTCAAAGAACCTTCTATTGGAGAAAAAAGTTCTCTTGCTTCAAAGGCAAAGAGCTTTTGGGGGGAGGCACCGGGCTGCGGGGTTTCAAAGAAGCTGCACGGCGCTGAGGCACGGAGCTGACTTTGACGTTGACGTTTTATTGCATCATCAAAAAGTCAGCTATGAGCATTAGGTTTTCATTTTTTCTTTAATATATAGTTTATATAAACATGTACAGAATGCATTCATATAAACATATGGGCAATATATCAATGTGTGTCAATAAATAAAATTCATCCATTAAAAAGAGTTGTGCAGGCTCCTGGTTTTTCCAAGAAAATATTCCTGGGAACTGCATCAAAAAATTGATCATCATGAAATCATGAGTGCTTCCCATGGAAACAGAATCAGGGATCCTAGAGCCTTCAAAGCCGTAGCTTTAAATGAAGCACAGACATCACTAACAACCTCACCAAACCAGAGATAAAACCATCATCCAAATGTCGCAGCTTTCGGAAATGATGACATTACACGTCCTGGATAAACGGGCACCCGTGCCTTTTATATGCTGACTGTGTTGGGGGGCACGTGCCCCGCTGCAGCTGTACCTCATTCAAATGTAAACAAAAGTAAGAGGCCGGCTAAACTCACAGTAAGTAACCATGAGCAGTGACTGCCTCGGACCGTTAGGCCGGGGGCCACAGCAGAAGGAATCTCGTTGGGTTTCTTAGCAGAGTTTAGGCGTCGTTCCCGCCGGCTGGCCGTTATTCTCCACGTTCCTTTTGTTTTCTGCACGTTACACTGTGGAAGCGAGCGCGATGCTGACCGGGACCCTTTTCTGAGTGCACGCGCACCCGGCGCTGGCGCGGCGGCGTTGACTTTGAAGGAGGAGGAAGAGTTGGGCTCATCCTCACGGCGCAGCCGGGGGGCCTCCTGGCCGGGGGGGGGGGGCAGCGGGGAGGCCCGGGGCGGGGCTCACGGGAGCCTCTTCCTGTCCTGCGTGGGCGACCGCGCGAGGGGCGACGCTCGAGGCCCCGGGGGGACGCGCTCCAGGGCGGGGCGGGAACGAGGTCCGGGTGGAAGGACGGCCCGGGCGCGCTCCCAGCCCAGCAGAGCCCAGTCACACAGCCGGGTCTGTGGCTGACGACAGCTGTGTCCTCACTCCAGGTGTGTCCTCACTCCATCTGTGTCCTCACTCCAGGTGCGTCCTCACTCCATCTGTGTCCTCACTCCAGGTGCGTCCTCACTCCATCTGTGTCCTCACTCCAGGTGCGTCCTCACACCCCCTGTGTCCTCACTCCAGCTGTGTCCTCACTCCCCCTGTGTCCTCACTCCAGGTGTGTCCTCACTCCAGGTGTGTCCTCACTCCATCTGTGTCCTCACTCCAGGTGCGTCCTCACTCCATCTGTGTCCTCACTCCAGGTGCGTCCTCACTCCATCTGTGTCCTCACTCCAGGTGCATCCTCACTCCATCTGTGTCCTCACTCCAGGTGTGTCCTCACTCCAGGTGCGTCCTCACACCCCCTGTGTCCTCACTCCAGGTGTGTCCTCACTCCCCCTGTGTCCTCACTCCAGGTGTGTCCTCACTCCAGGTGTGTCCTCACTCCAGGTGTGTCCTCACTCCAGGTGTGTCCTCACTCCCCCTGTGTCCTCACTCCAGGTGTGTCCTCACTCCATCTGTGTCCTCACTCCAGGTGTGTCCTCACACCCCCTGTGTCCTCACTCCAGCTGTGTCCTCACTCCCCCTGTGTCCTCACTCCCCCTGTGTCCTCACTCCAGCTGTGTCCTCACTCCAGGTGTGTCCTACTCCAGGTGTGTCCTCACTCCAGGTGTGTCCTCACTCCAGGTGTGTCCTCACTCCAGGTGTGTCCTCACACCCCCTGTGTCCTCACTCCCCCTGTGTCCTCACTCCAGCTGTGTCCTCACTCCCCCTGTGTCCTCACTCCCCCTGTGTCCTCACTCCAGGTGTGTCCTCACTCCAGGTGTGTCCTCAGTCCAGGTGTGTCCTCACTCCAGGTGTGTCCTCACTCCAGGTGTGTCCTCACTCCAGGTGTGTCCTACTCCAGGTGTGTCCTCACTCCAGGTGTGTCCTCACTCCAGGTGTGTCCTACTCCAGGTGTGTCCTCACTCCAGGTGTGTCCTCACTCCAGGTGTGTCCTCACTCCAGGTGTGTCCTCACTCCCCCTGTGTCCTCACTCCCCCTGTGTCCTCACTCCAGCTGTGTCCTCACTCCAGGTGTGTCCTCACTCCAGGTGTGTCCTCACACCCCCTGTGTCCTCACTACAGCTGTGTCCTCACTCCAGGTGTGTCCTCACTCCAGGTGTGTCCTCACTCCAGGTGTGTCCTCACTCTAGGTGTGTCCTCACTCCCTGCTGTGTCCTCACTCCAGCTGTGTCCTCACTCCCCGGTGTGCTGGCGGGGGGCGGGGCGGGGGGGAGGGGGAAGCCATCCATCTCCAGCTTTCCTCCAGGTTGCTGTGGAGACCATCCCTCCCTCCCTCCCCCCACCTCTGCTCTGCCGTGTCCCGTGGTAAATAACCAGAGCATTCCCTGAGGAGGAGGGCTGCCACTGGAGCGAGGGAAGAGCGAGGGACACGGGCGCCACACAGCGCTGGCCACGAGGACACGGCCGCCACACAGGGCTGACCACGAGGACACACTCAGACCACACACGGGGACACAAGTGCTCCAGTGTCTGGCACAGATGGGGGGAGGAGAGCAGGCTGACCACGGCTGGGACGGAGGTGGCCGAGCGGCCAGGACAGGCACAGGGGAGATCCCGCGCTGACAAGGAACAGGCGAGCTTGCAAGCTCCAAGACGGGGGGACCGTGGGGAACGAGAAGAGAACGAGAGGCCCTTCTGACCTTTGACCCCACAGCCCTTTCCAAGCGCCCAGGGGCCTGAAGCAGCTGATCAAAGGCCAGGCGCCACGTGAGGCACAGGCGGGAGCTCGAGCGCTCGCTCTCTCTCCCTCCCTCCCTCCCTCTCTCCCTCTCCTTCTCCCTCTCTCTGGAAGCCACGGATGTCTTCTGGGCCACTCTCCCGGGAGCCTAAGTGTCACTGGGCCGGGCGGCCACCAGGGGAGACGTCGCCCTCCGAGGGGTGGCACTGACTCTCCCAGCGGCCCCCGCACTCCGCCGCGTCCCTGGAGAAGGAGAAGACGAGACAGCCTCAGGGTGGGGATGGAGCCAGGGAGCACCCAGGGCGGAAGAGCCCATCCCGCGGGAGCCCCCATGCCGACCCCCGGGCCTCCGCCTTCCGCTGGGGGACCCCCAGGGGAAGGCCGGCCCGCCGCCGTCTCGGAGCAACGTCAGCCCACGCGAGGAACCCACACGCCGGCGGGCAAACTCGGACCCCCCCCCCGCCAAACCACTGAAAGATGAAAACCAAACACACCAACTAGAAGCTGGCCATGCGTGACCAGCGAAAACCTGCCCGGCTATCAGCTTAACCGGGGGAACTGCTGTATCTTCCAGGCCTACTCAGAATTCTGCTTTATTCAACCGTCCAAGTTTTATCTTCGCCAGACGACACCTTTCTATTTTCTTTCACAGTTTGCTACACTTTACAGTTACTGGATTACATCCCACAATAAGCACTGTCCTGTGGCATTAATTACGATGGTCTCTCTTTTTCTATCTATGTGGTGCTGAGGAATCGAACCCAGGGCTTCATGTATACGAGGCGAGTACTTTACCACCAGGCCATATTCCCAGCCCTTGGTGGTCTCTCTTAAACTATGGTACCGGGAAGGAGCATAAGCATTCCCAATGAGCCTGATACATTATGTCCCTTCCTTTATGTTTAGGTTATTTTTTATTGTGCATGAAGTCACACTGGTTTGTAACAATGATGAAATACTACTGGTTGATACCAAGTTTGCTGCTAATTTTTGCCGGCTTGACACGACAGCTGTCAATTCTTAGGGTTCTTTATCCTGCTAGGACTGGTTTATTTGAGCCAAAATACAAGGCCTTGTAGGTGTCTCCATTCAGCTTGAACGTATTTGTTTAGAATTATTTTGGTCTACTTTAGATACCAGTTTCAATATTTTAAGACAGTTATTTACTCAAACCGGACTTGAAGTAATTTTCAAGCACATAAGAAGATCAGATACTGCTGGATGTTTCACCTTCATGTCACCTAATTTTGGGGTTTTCAGTCAGCGTAGGCATGTTGAGTAGCAGAGGGACACAGCAACGAATCACGCAAGCCCGTCACGCACCATGTCCCGAGGACAGACAGACGCATCATGCCACGCTTCGTCCCGTGACATGCTAAAATGCCTCTGCCCAAAAACCATGCTGTTCTACTAGATCAAGAAATCACTGGATGTGACAGGCTTTGTTAATGAAACAACTTCATCACAACTCACTGTGCACTAGTGTCTGAAGATTCTAGTTAAGTCGATTTCAAGCATGAATCGGTGGTTTCTGGAATTAGCGTTCGTCTTTCTTTAAGAACCGGGGCAATGTGTACTTGTTTCTGGGCTTCTAGCCTATTACCAATCCTAAGAACCATTTACAAGTGCGGGAAGCCATTGGGTTTAAGGCCCTCAGATTTAATACATCATGGCTCAAAGACATTACTGCTCTGCATCAATTCTGAACAAGTTTTCCCCACAATGCCCCCACTGCCTCCAATTAGAAGTCTTATTCTTATTGCAACCGAATAGGCAACATTTCTTCTCTAAATAATGAGCTCTAACCATTCCTATTCCTAGGCTTGCTACTTATTCTAGTTACAGCTTTTGATTCATTTTTGGTTCTATGTCCATTCTTCCAGGTTTTCTACATGACGTGTGAAAGTGTAAATTCTAGATGACGCCAAGGCGTTTCCTCACAGTGCTACATGCACATCTTACTGGTTGAATAGATCTGTTAAGGAAGAGAAGGAGGGAGGGAGGGGGAAGGGAAGGAAAGAAGGAAGGAAGGAGTAAAGAAGAAAGAAAAGGAAGAAGAAAGGATGGGAAGGAAGGAAGGCAGGAAGAAGGAAGGACCGATCATCTTTTCTTTTTTGCCAAAATCCCTCTGTCACGGCCCAGCCTCTACTCCATGAAAGACTCTCAGCGGAGCAAGTGGAACATGAGAATAAAGACAGGCGGTCTGGTGAGCTGGTGACCTCTAACAGTCAGGGCCTGGCTTGCTGGATGGGAAGCACTGTGAACAGCTTGCAGTTCACCGTCAGTTTAGTCATTGTTCAAGAAGGGAAGTAAGTACAAGGCATTCTACTGCTCCAGAAAAGATTGGCTTCTGGAGTAAACGTTTACACTCAAAGCATATGGCCCTAATCCTCTTTCACTTGAACACTTACTTCTTCCCCTTCCAGCTCGAGGCCCCAGGACAGAGCGCGCCGCCATATGAGCAGGAAGCCCCGGGACAGGGACTTCCGCCCCTAGTGCCGCGCCTCTGCTGACACGGTCCCTTCCCTGGGCCTGCCTTGGCCGGCTTACTCAATGCGGGGGAGACTGTCCACACGCTCTCGGTGGAAGCGCTGGCGTTCTGGCTGCGTGAGGAGCAGGGATGGTGGGTGACAGATAAAGGCCTTCTGATTGGGTGGCAGCTGTGTGTGGGGTGGGGGGGGGGGGGACGGGACTGTTCTCCAAAGCTGTAATTGCTTCGGAATTTGGCTTTTAATATTCTATTGTTAGTATCTGATACTTTATATTCCATGTGGAGAGAAGAGGCTCCGCTGGAAACACAGGGAGGGCAATTGTTATTTTTTTTTGCATTCGTATTAAAGAATCCGTGAGACCTCAATTTCAGCATGGGGCGAGATGCTTCTGCAAAGCTGTTAAATAGGTCTGACTGAGTGGGGTGGGGTGGGGGTTGAGATACTCCCAATTCAAATGCAGCGAGATCACAACTGCTTCAAGCATATGCTTGATCAAAAACACGGGCCCTGGCTCCAAATCCCCGAAGCAAAACAGCATAAAAAAACCACCTCTTTCCTGCAGCAGATGAGATTTTAAAGGCACAGGTTCTTGTTTTATGAGTCTCGGCAAGATCATTACGATCTGCAGTGGTCATTAGCTCCTTTTTCTCCACTTAATCATCAACACAAAACCACGAGGAAGGACTGTGCACAGCACCCTTTCTTGGCTGGCCGCCAGCGCCGGTACAGTGTGCCGGGTACAGTGCTCTACACTGGATTTCTGGCCCGTTCTGCCTCCCAAATCAGGAGTTTACTCCATCGGGGAAAGTGGAAATCACAGTTTCCTGTGGAAGTCTGACAGAAAAACCGACTGACAGTCATGGGGACCCCATAAGGAGGAGGAGAAAGTGAAAAGGAGACTTTCTCGGCAGGTCATCTCTTTCACAGGCCCGGAGATGGTGCGTGAAGAATTGCATTGTGCACCTGCGAAACAACCTGGACACACCGAGAGATTTATATTTATCAGACAGATAGACTGCATTACACAGACCTAAGTGTCGTGGCCAAGACATAAGCCACTATATCTGCAGAGCACACGCTTTGAGATTTCGGGCCAGCACCCTCTTTTGTGCTGCTTCACAACGGCGTCTTGACAGCTCAGTTGGCACAATCTGGATGGAGTGCATGTCCCGATGATCGCTGAACAAGTAAGTGTGGTCCCCAAGGCTCTTGAACTCCAGCCCTAGTCTCAGATATGTGTTCCAGTGCGCCGAAGGTCAAGACCAGGCCAGGCATGGCTGGTTCTAATCCCAATACATGTCTTTCCCTACTCCTCAGTGTGCACACCTACTTGTGAGACTCCTTGTAAGATCATTCTACATTGCCTACCACAGTGCCTAAATGACAAAGGCTTTAGGTGTGTGGGGGTCACAGCATTGCTTTTTGTCCTGAGGGAACCTAAAGATAGCTAGAAGACAGTCATAAAATGCAATGTGTGCCCTAACACGTGAAGAAATGTCACTGTTCTCACCATCTCGACTAGCAAGTCTGAAAGGGGCCCTTGGTCAAGGTGCACTGGGATCCTAAACTGCTCTGTGCAATGTGATTCTTTGGTGCACCTACTTAAAGATAGTAAAAACATAATGAGAAAGGAATGAGGTGTTGAGAAGGTAATTAGGAGATGGGATCACGAAAGAACGGGACTAGTGCCTTTATTTTTTTTAAAGACCATAAAATGCAATATATACGTGTATGGAAATACCACCATGAAGCTCTTTTCTATAATGAACACAGGTGACAAAAATTTTAAAAATAAAGTACAGAATTATACTAAAAGCAGCCAATATTTACCGAGTATTGCCTATTTTGAGTCATGCGTTAAGCAAATCACGGGTCACTTCATATAATGTTCACGACAATCCTATGGCATGGGTTTTGTTTTGGATGCGTGAAATGGACTACGTGGGCCCATGTGGAATAGCTAAGGACTGGCAGGGCTAGGATTTGAACTCAGAGCCCATTGAGCCAGTACCATGAAATAACCACCGTCGCTACAAAGCACCCTCAGCCCTGGAAACTGCCCTTGAGAAACCGTCTCGGAGGGAGAGGGGGGAGCCAGGAATACAAAGAATACTGGCGTTCTCACAGGATGGCCGGAGCCTCCAAGAGCAGGAGAAGCGGGTGGTACGGGAGCCCAGGGAAGAAGCACTGAATGATTCGGAGAGGGCGGGAGTTGGGATGAGGAAAGCTGGCGCTCGGTCTGTTCCTGCAGCAGAGCCTAGACGAGCCCCAGGCAGGTGAACGAGGCCGCTGAGCAGGTCTAGTGGCTGGAGAATCCACTATTTATTTGGGGACAGCAAACACATCTCGCATGCTCATTGTACGAAGAGCTGGGGGAGAGGAGCGGCGCTGCAAAGGAGACAATTGAGAAAAATGAGCTGGAAAGCAAGATGGGGTCAGGGCACGGAGCCGCCCGCGTTCTTCACCGGCAGCCGACTCAACCCCGCCACGCAGATCAAGGTGGCTCTGTGACAAGCCAACGCAGCTGGCATTTGGAGTTTAAATCCCACACGTCCAAGTGGCCTTTCCACCCTCCTGAGTGATAACACGGAGACAGCTTTTCTCTTCGGGGTTATATTACATGCATCTCCAAAGCAAACCGGAGGCAGAGAGAAAATAAATAAATTGCCACTGGCGACCCTGCGGAGGAAAGAGCTCCTTAGAATTGCCAAAACACACCCGTAGCCTTGAACTCGATGACAGAATGCTCCCTTCTGGAAGGTCACAGAAAAACTCAACGAATATCCAGGATGGTTTGATTACTTGGGGAACGTGAGCCTGCTCCCCATGGCAGGGCTTGGACCATCAGCACAGAGGAGGGTGATCACGTGTGTCTGCTCTTTGATGGCAACGATCTTGACTGTCTACCTCTCTGCTGTATCTCACTGCCCACAGCAGGGCCTGAACTCTGCAAAGACTGTTAGAACACGTCTGCGAAGGAATGGAAGGAAAGCCGGCTGCCGCTGACTCACACCTACAAGCCCAGCGACTGGGAAGGCTGAGGTGCGAGGAGCCGGGTTTGAAGTCAGCCACGCAGCAAAGTCTGTGAGGCCCTTATGTCCAATTAGCCACTGAAAAGCTAGAAGTGCAGCTGCGGCCCAACCGGTGGAACACGCATCCTGGGCAAAAACATTCAGGGACAACTCCAGGCCCTGAGTTCAAGGGCTAGGATTAGCGCCAAAAAAAGAAAGAGAAGGGCAGAAGGGAAGGAGGAAGGAAGGAAAGAGGGAGGGAGGGAGGAAGGGAGGGAGGGAGGGAGGGAGGGAGGGAGGGAGGGAGGGAGGGAAAGAAACTTCTTAATAAAAGCTTTGAAATCAGACAGACATGTGTTAGAATCAGAGCCCTAATCACACACTAACTAGGGGGCCCCAGCCAAATTATATGACTTTTGATGGGTTGATTTCCCTACCAATAAAATGAAGATAATAGTAGTTGCTCCATAGAGTTGATTAAGAATTCATTAAGAGGAAACAGGCAGCACATTTAGCTAAACATATACATATTAGGCAGTAAAATGATGGCCATGAGGATAAAGACTATTTAGTCTAGGAAAACATATTATTCCTAAACTTACTTGTCTACTTGTTAGTATATGTGATAGCCATTCATATCTATGTATGTCTTATATGTACACACACACACAGAGATACACAGACACAGACACAGACACACACACACACACACACACACACACACACAACTTTCCCCAAAGTCCAAAAATCAAGGCAAAAACAACATGCAAATAAAGGAAAAAGAAAATGTCCTAGACAGCAAAGGAAAAGGAAGTATACTTACAAAAGAAGGGACAACACATATGTTTGTTTCTCAGGTTTATCAAAACGTGGATTCACTTACAATTTACATGCTAAAAAGAAATCTCTTCTAAGAGCAAATCTAACTGTGAAATGCTTCCAAGAATCTTGTTAATAATAACCTAAGCAAGGCGGGGAAATGAGAAAAGACAACTCAGAAATCATTTCGTAGACAAGACAATCCCCAAATGGTTTCCTGACTCTTGGGGTGAGCGTAGCGAGCCAGCGCACCCTCGGTGCAGTGTTCCTCTAAGCCGAAGAGGTCCGGTGGGGCCCCTCGCGTGGGGTCTGCCGACGACCCAGCAGAACGATGGATGGCTTTTCCCATCCGCGCAGTCGGTGCACGATTCCTCCTCCTCCTGAGCCCACTGCTTGGGACCTGGCCTGACACCATTTCCCTCCCAGCCCTGTTCTGATGCTCACCTCGTGTTCCAGAAGCAGAGGTGTTGCTCTCCTTACCAGTGTGCTTGCTTTCGCTTAACAAGATGGAGACGAAGGTAACGAGACTAGAACGCACCAAGAACTTCCTGGGTTCCATGTCCCCTAGGTGCCCGATCTCACAGAAACCTCACAGAAGTCTCAGGAAGTAAGAACCGTCTCTGCTCTCATTTCTCACAGGACGAACTCAAGACTCTGAGAAGCTAATAAGCTTTTCCCCAGCATCTCATAGCTTCAAAAGGACAACACCACACACACACACACACACACACACACACACACACACACACACACACACACAATCAGCTCCTACACTTTAAATCCTAACATTAAACTGCTTCACTGGCAACCACGTTCTCTTAGATTGGGATTCTGCCTTGCCCCATCTAGAGCCGCATGCAAGTCCTTGCTCCCAATTTCCTCTATGAGAAAGGAATCAGCACAAACATAGACTGAAGACATGTGTCCTTACCCAGCCCCCCGCTTGGCCTTCTTATTCCTCTGTAAATAGCGATTCCATGTATATCAATGTTTCAAACATTTTACCTAGAGCTGAGGTCGAATTAACATTTTCCTCAAAGGTTCTAAGCTCAGGCATGAAGAGCTCGGGGACAAACTTCCGAGCTTTCCACTGGCCACAGGCTGCCAGACGGGTTGCGACGTGAAGGCAGGATGCCCTGGAATCGATGCTGACAGCTACGGCCGACGCGCCCGTGCGGCTCCAGAGAATCTCCCGGGGTTAACCAGGAAAACAAAATGGCCGGAGTGGGTTTTGCACTGAGCTGCACCGGAGGAAGCAAAAGGAGTGTGAACATTTCACCTTCCACCTCCCATCCCCCCGGCAGAAATGCTGGTTGCTGATTAGGAACACCTCTCAGTCCATCGGCCCCTCTAGGGGGCCGCCGGATTTTCTCCTGCACCTTACTTAGGGTCTCTGTTTGCGATGGAGTAGCTGTTCCTGTAAGTGCAATCCTATGTATCCAACCACGATCCCTTTAAACCATGCAGATCGGGTCAAATCCCTGCTTCCCACAGCAACTCTTTAAATATTCAAAACGACGACTAGGAGCTGAAAAGTCCTTTGTCCTAAGCTCACCATCTTCTTTTGCCCCCACTGTTCTTTACATATTACGGATACTACCGAGAAGACGGTATGCCCCGCCCGCGGGGCGCGCTGGAGCTTGTCGGCCTTCGCTCCCAGAGGCTGGGGCTTGCCTGGTCCGCAGAGGGCCGCACGCACGCTTCCACGGCTGGCGGTTTTCTAGTGGGTCCCCTCGCGCGCTTTGGAGGCAATTCCTTCCTGAACAGCTGCTCTGACTAAATCGGGAGGACGATGTCCATGCCAAGTACACGCTGTAAGGGAACAAGCTCGGCGCGCCGGCCGGGTGCTGGGGGCTCGGCTGCACGGTGGCTGCCAGAGCTCCGACCGCGCCAGTTCAGGGCCTACGACGGGATCTCCTCCTCATTGTCCCCAGAGGGGTACGGGGTAAGGTCGGCCAGCCGACTCCAGCGTTGCCTCGAGACTCTGCCTGCGGCTCCTTGGCTGTGACGAGAAGGTTCTCTCTTGTAAAGCTTACAGGAAATTTTCAACCTCAGGACGACCTTGAGATGTGGGAGGTCATACAATTGTTAGGGCGCAGGGTTTTCCTATACAGATGGTAACCGGCATCCCTAGCCGGTACCGGTAGCAATCTCCAGTTATGACAACTGAAAGTGTTCACAGGGCTGGCCACCGCGGCTCAGCTTGGAATCCCAGCTATTCGTGAGGCAGACATCGGGGGGATCACGGTTCAAATCAGCCCGAACAAAAACGCTGGTGAGGTCTTGGTCTAAACCAGCGAGCTAGACACAATGGCCCGTACCTACCCCATCTATGTGGGGTACCATCCCATCTATGTGGGGAGCCCTAGGTAGGAGGATGGCGGGCTAAAGCCAGCCTCTGCAAAAATGAGAACTTTTCTGCAAAACAGCTAACACAAAAACACAAATAAAAAAAAGGCTAGGGTGTGGCTAGGTGGTAGAGCTCCTATCAAGCCGCCGGGAGGCCCTTTGTTTACACCCCAGCACCTGCCCCCCCCCCCACCGTGAAAATACACAGACACTGCCAAATGACTTCTGGGAGGCGCAGTGATTCACTTGTGAACGGCCGTGTTCAGCTCACACCACCTCACGGTTGCAGGTCTGGATCGTGTCTACGCAGGGAACGCGTGAAGGAGGATGGCGGTCGGTTCATTGGTGATCAATAAGGGATTCAAAGACCGGCTTCCTGCTCTCTCCAATAATGGTTCTTAGCCGTGTTGTGGCTTACAGCTTAAAAAAAATAATCTTTATACTTCTGATTCCCACACAGACGAATAGGACTCCCAGGACCAGGAGACTGTAACGGGCAGTCAGGGTCAAGGGCCAGCGTGACCTCACGTAGTCCACGGTGGGCACCGCAAAATCCGGGGGCTGTTTGGGGCTTGCACGGCACACGGGTAGTGTGCGTGTTCCTCCTTCGCCGCGAGCACGCACGCATCCTCCAGGCCTGGCACGCCGAGCGGTGGCCCTCGAAAGCTAAGTGAGCCCGCAGGGCACAGGAGGGAGGGCGAACACACACGGAACGTTCTCAGCTCGCTTGACGCCGTTACCGTGCTTCGTGCTGGGTCAAATCGATGCCTATAGGTAATGTCAGGGCCAGAAGGCACATTCAAAATAGCAGTTCCCACTGCTCAGCACAGGGCATGATGTACCCAGGAAACAAGGCATGTCTCATGTTGCTTAAACAATTATTTATAAACAGCGTGATTAATTTAATTCATTTCTGGCTCTTCTTTTAGCAAGAGGGAGTTTTGTGTTCCCTATTTAAAGAGCAGCATTTAGAACATAGAGATTTTTTTGTTTTTTGACTCATCCCCCAGGAGATACGCATCCGGAAGCAGAGAAAACAAGTCTCTCTGAGACCCAGAGAAGGGAGCTTTATCAAGGTACAAATGATGGCATCTACACAGTGATCACAGCTGTAACTTGCCATCCATGGACAAGTTCTCGACCGCAGGGGCTGGGCGTGGCGCTGGGCAGATGTTGTTGTACGTCGCCTTAGAGGAAGCCCTGTGAGTTCGGGTCTACTAGTACCCCTATTTTACCCAGCAGGAAACCAACCCAGAGCAACTTGGTACCATGTTCTAGGTCATGGGAGTACTCGATGACAAATGTCACACAGGACTAAACCCTGCTCTGCCAGACATTATCCCCTAGAGTTAGGATGATGATGTGCTTTGGTGACACACCAAGCTCCCTTTCCACTGAAGTCAGAGCAAGAGCTTTTCCTTCAGGAGGAGTAATGTTTGGGCTTCCATCCTTTGGCCCAAGGTGGTCACCCTGGGAGAGACGAAGGCCACTGAACACATTTCTAGTAAAGAAGACTATGTCTATGAAGAAGTTTCTAGAAAGAAGACTAAGCTTTCTAACCCTGATAGTGTGGTGAGCCAAGCGGAGCACTGTACAGTCGGCTTTGCCAGTGGTTCTCTAGGAGGACAGCAAGGGGCTCTTTGAGCAGGTGTTTGTGTTGGGCAGGACTGGGGCGAGGGAGCATTGGCAATGAGGTTGCAAAGGGATACGGAGGTGGGTGAAATGGTCTCCTGCCGCCATCTTGAAGTTTCTAATAAATAGCTTTAGCTTTGGACTGTAAACATTTGTCGAATGTGCATGTATCAACAAGTGGGCTAAAAGCTCAATTAGGTTTGTGCTGTATTCTTTCCTGGCTAAAACATACATGCATGCACAACAAAATATTATAGGATATGTATCCATAAAACAAGATGTTGTTTGTGTTAGCGCAGTAGCTTGCCACAAGTGAAACATTCTTACGTGCGCATTTCAAGTCATCACTGCACAGTAATGGTAGCTTTTATGGTAACAATTAAATTTATTTCTACTTTATACAGGTAGAAAGCAAATAAAAAGAACACTCAGATAAGACAGATGGAAAGAAAAGCCTTTGCATTTCAGTACCTTAAATGGCAAATTTCCCTCGACTTTTGAACAGACAGACTACATTTCCTTCTGCACTGGGCTGTCAGTCACGCAGGCCCCGGGTCAAGCCAAGGGAGAGGAGGCAAGGCTTCCTTCCATTCACCCACACCGAGTCTGCCTCGGCTCAAGACGATGAGCCAATGCCGAAGCCAACTGTAACCCCCCAAGTTCAAAGCAAAGGTCACAAAAATGCCTTCTAAATGTCAAAGGAGTTTCTAGCATTAGCAGAAATCTGTAAGGATCAAAAGTAAATCAAGTCTAAATTATTTCTTTACCTGTGAGTAAAATCTTCCAACCCATGGCTTGAAAAACCTTTATTTAAAAGAGAAAAGGAGAACAATCCCAGCACACATTTTTCTTGCTAAATCAAAACACAGTCTTTCTTTCCTTCTTTCTATACACATTTTCCAAATGAAGCACTTTTTTTTCTAAACAAAGCTTTCTTTTTCTTCCTATTATAGAGCACTTGTTTCTCAACCTTTTTTCCCCTTCCTTCCTTCCTTCCTTCCTTCCTGCCTTCCTTCCTTCCTGCCTTCCTTCCTTCCTGCCTTCCTTCCTTCCTTCCTTCCTGCCTTCCTTCCTTCCTGCCTTCCTTCCTCCCTCCCTCCCTCCCTCCCTCCCTCCCTCCCTCCCTCCCTCCTCTCCTTCTATTTTTCTTTCTTTCTTTGTGAACTTGTTTCTCAATAAAGTGCTTTCTCTCACTCCTTCTTGGTTTTCAAACCACTCTTTCCAAGCAGAGTGCTTCTGTTTCTTTTTACGTTTTCAAAGCTCAAAACACGGGGCTTTCTTAGTAAGTCAAAGCAGTTTCCAAACACAATGCATTCTTGCTACAAGAAATGCCAATCAAAACCACACTGAGATTCCACCTCACCCCCGTTAGAATGGCCATTATCAAGCACGCAAATAATAACTGATGCTGGCTGGGAGGCGGCCGAAAGGGAACCCTACCACACCGGTGCTGAGAATGTACACTTGCTCAACCCCTCTGGAAAGCAGTACGGAAGTTCCTCAGGAGACTAAACATAGGGCTCCTCTGTGCTTCAGCAATCCCATTCCTGGGTAGTTACCAAAATGATCACAAACAAGGCCACACTTAAGCTACCAGCACGACTATGTTCATTGCAGCATTATTTACTGCAGCCAAGAGCTTGATTTTCTAAAGACGATGCTTCCAAAACACTTTCTAAAGGAAGTGATTTCTTTGTCTCTCTCCCCCTCTTCTATATGCACTTGCGTTTTAGAAATGCTTTCCTTCTTGCTTGCTTTTTAAGCACTTCTCTTCCATCTGAGCAGAATGCTTCCATATGTTTTTTGGTTTTTCAAACACTTTTTATAGTAAGTCAATGTGCTTTCTAAACAAAGCACTTAGCTCTTTTTCTAAGCAAAGCACTTTCTTCCTTTCTTTTATAGAGCTCTTGTTTCTCAACCTAACTCTTCCTTGGTGTTCCTAAGTGCATCCTTTCTTTTTAGGTTTTCAAAGTGCAAAACACTTCCCTCTCTTCGTAAGTCAAAGCGCTTTCTAAGCATTGCGCTGCCTTTGTAAGCAATGCGCTTGGCTTCCTAACGCGCTCCGCTCAATGGCTCCCTTCCTTTCCTTCCTTCCTAGAACACTGTGCTTCTCAACAATGCACTTCCTGTATTTTCAAAGGGCTTTGTCTTCTTCCTGAGCAGAGTGATTCTGCTCTGATTTTTAATTTTTATGGTTATTATAAAGGTGGTGTACAGAGAGGTTACCATCACGTGAATCAGGTCAAGGGTGCATTTCTTTTGAGCAATGTCACCCTTCCCTCCACGACTCCCGATTCCCCCCTCTCGACACCATGCACGGGTTGTATGGTTCCTTTCCAGCATCGTCACCGGCAGGCACCACCGCTGCATTGGCCTTTCTTTCCTCTTTTAGGTTTTCCAAGCTTCTTCTCATTAAATCAAAGTGCTTCCCAAACTTTGTGATTTCTTTCTAAGCAAGACACTTTCTAAAAGACACCATGTCCTTTCCCCTCCCTGCTTTTATACAGCACTTCTCAGCAAAGCGCCCTTTCCCCAGATCTTCAAGCTTTTTATCTCCTTTCTAAGCAGAGCGCTTTCTTTCTTCCTAGATGTCCAAAGTTGCTTGCTTTCTTAGTAAATCGAATCATTTTCTAAACACAGGGTTTTATGGCTTTTCATAAATAATGTGATTTCCAAACAAAAAGCTTTCTTTCTCTTTTTTCCTTTCTTTCATAGGGGACTTTGTGTCCAGGATTTCAAAATGCTTTCTTGTCACCTTTCTAAGGAGACTGACTTCTTCCTAGGTCTTCAAAGTACCATTTTGTGTTTTCTTTCTTAGTAAGTCAAACTGCTGTCTAAACATAGCACTTTCTCTTTCTAAACAAAATAATTCCTAAACAAAGCGCTTCCTCTCCCTTTCATCCCTTGGTTCATAGAGCATTTCACTTCTCCACAAAGTGTTTCCTTCCTTTCACCTGTCCTCCCTCCCTCCCCCTCCCTCCCTCCTCTCTCTTCCTTTCTTTCTTTTCTTCTTACTTTCTTTCTCATAAAGCTTTCCTTTAAAAGAACTATTTCGTCTTTCTTTTACAAGGTGCTTTATTTCTTTCCTTGTTTACTCTTTCTTGTACAACCTACTTCATTCTCTATTTCTTGATAGACCATCCTAGGTTTTCAAAGGGCTTTGTCTCCTTTCTAAGGAGAATATTGTCCTTCCTTCCTAGGTTTTCAGAGTTCAAAACATTATTTCCTTTCCTGGTAAGTCAAAGTTCTTTCCAAAGATAGGACTCTCTCTCTTTCTAAACAAAGCATTTTCTAAATCAAGGACTTTCTCTTTCACTTGGTTGTCAACAAAGCTTGCTCCTTCCTTCCTTCCTTCCTTCCTTCCTTCCTTCCTTCCTTCCTTCCTTCCTTCCTTTCCTTTCCTTCCTTCCTTCCTCCTCCTCCTCCTCCTCCGCCTCCTCCTCCTCCTCCTCCGCCTCCTCCTCCTCCTCTGCCTCCTCTTCCTCCTCCGCCTCCTCCTCCTCTTCCTCCTCCTCTTCTCTCTATTTCTTTCTTTCTTAGCTTTCAAAGCACTTCCTTTCTCTCTAAGCAAAATGCTTTATTTCTTCCTAGGTTTTCAAAGAACCAAGTACCATCATTTTCTTTCCTGCTAAACCAAAGCACTTTCAAAATGTAGCACTTTTTTCTCTCCTTCTTTCTAAACAAAGTGGTTTCCTCAAATGAATTACCTTCCTTCTTTCTAGAGCACTTGTCAGCAAACTGCTGTCTTTCTTCCTAGAAATGCACTCATCACCTGACTCTGTAACTGCGACCCCTCTGTACATCACCTTTACAATTAAAAAAAAAAAACAAGTTAATTTTAAAAAGGACCCACGAACTGTAACAAGTCCTGATGCACAGCCAATGCCAAGACACTGGGCCATCCTAAGCTATGAAAATGGAGAACTGTGATTTTTGGAACTCTATTATGCAAAATATTCATTTTGGTAGAAATATCATTTATAGCCCTTCTCTAATGTAGGACTATAGCCTGGAATCTGTGTTTTTACTAAGCTGCCAATGTGAGTTCCTTATTGGTCATACTGCTTCTTCTTCCTTAAAAGATTAATGTCTTCCCAACTGACATGTTAGTTCTTTCTCAAAGACAAGTGCTTAGAATTAGTAACAACAGAAGTTTCTTCCATTTATGAAAACAAGGGAAAATTCTGGAAACATGTGGCTGGAGAGGAGAGGAACACATTGCCAAGGATTCTTTTTGGCTGCATTACATTTGAGATCCCTTAGAGATATCTCTGTGTGGTTGTCCGGGAAGCAAATTGGATCTTCTGTCCGGAGCGCAGGGAAGAGCTATGACCAAATTATAAAGTTCAACAGAGATGGCAACGTGAAGATGGTAGCTGAAGTCATGGGCGGTGCCATCTCAGAGAGCGAGCAGCAGTTGAGAAAAACACCAAGAACGTGTCCTGAGAACCCTCACTGTCGGAGGGACCCCACGGGATTAACAAGGTTCCCCATGAGTGTAGAGAAACACCAAGGGAGGACAATGCATCAGAAAATTAATGTGGGGAGAGCTTTACGAAAGAACCCCGGCCCAATGGAGACGTCAAGCATGAGCATGTTCACAAAAGTCAAAACATCTATATGACAAAAGTTAACCAAGCCAAACACCAGTGACTCCAATCTGTAATCCTAGACACTCCGGAGACTGAGATATGAGGATCAGCACTCGAAAGCTAGCCCAGACTGCAAAGTCTGTATGGGACTCTTATCTGCGGCCACTAAAAACCGGAAGAAGAGCCATCATTAAAGTAGTAAAATGCTCTTCTGAGTGCAAAAGCTAAGGGACACAGCCTAGACTCGGAGTTCAAGCCTTAATTGCAGCACACACACACACACACACACACACACACACACACACACACACACAGAGTAAAGTTAACCAAAATTAAAACAAAACAGTAAGATGTGTTTGCCAATTATATAGCAAAGAACTGATATCCAGAATCTGACAAAGAACACTCAGAAACTGATAAGAGAAATGAGGATGAAGTTCTCACAAAAGGGCCAAACATAGAATGATGCAGTTCATATAAGGATAAAATGTCAAGAACTAATCTAAAATAGGTATAATCTAACAAATTATCTGGAAAAATGAAAAATTACATGTTTTTAAATTAACAAAATGACAAAGCATTGATAACAGTATGGATGGGAGAGACGAATGAACGGTCTCCAGCTCTCCAGGAGAATACGAATTACTGCAGAGTTCCAGGTCTGTTTCATGGTAAACATGAAAGTCATAGATGGACATTCGGGTTAATAAAACAATTTCACTTTGGCATCTATCTGAGAAAAGTATTCAAAGGCATCGGAATAGTACATTTTGTAATAACAGAAATTGGGAACACCTACACGCCTACTAATGGAAATAATTAAATAAATTTTAAGATGTATTTTTAGTACAGAAGATTAAGGAGGAGTTAGAAAAGAATAGCTATATGTTCTCTAGTGGAATTATCTCGCCCCATCCAACATGTATTGTTGAAGAATACAGTTTGGCACGGATGGCTTATGCCTGCAATCCTAGCTACTTGAGAGGCAGAGATCAGGAGGGTTACAGATTCTAATCCAGCCCAGTTAAAAAGTGCAACCCTAGGTCAAAAATGACCATAGCGCTGGTGGCTCTGCCTATAATCCTAGCTAGTCAGGAGGCTGAGATCTGAGGATTATGGTTCAAAGCCAGCCTGGGCATAAAGCCCTTGAGACTCTTTAACTACCAGAAAACTAGCAGTGGCACTATGGCTCACAGTGGTAGAACATGTGCCTTTTGCTGAAGAGCTCAGAGGATAATGCCCAGGCCCAGAGTTCACGCCCATGACTGACAACAAATAAACAACAATGCAACAATGGTTGAAAGTGTGGCTCACCAGTAGAGTGTCTGCCTTGCAAGTGAGAAATCCCGAACTCCACGACCACCAAAAGACAAAATGCAAGGGGCAGAAAAACAGTGCAGATAGACTATGCCCGTTCTTATAAGACAATGAGAATAAGCTATGCACTTGTGTTTTTTTTTAAGAATGTTTATGAGATATCATAAATCTGGAGCTATCACCAGACTTATGTGAATTATTGTCTCTGGAAATGACTAACATTTGTAGAAAAGAAGCGTGTTTCAATTGTTTCATTTTTATATTTCTTCATCTGAATTGTTGCTGTTTTAAAATTCGTGGGATCTCAAAGAAAAATACTAATTTATCTAAAGCTATGTCAAGCTAAAACAAATGACCTAGATAACTAATCTGATGAGTTGTTCATTTATTCACTAAGAGTTTAAACGACTATATATCTCAGGCAATGTGTTGGGGATTTGCTATATATCAGTGAGTCAACCGGACAGAATTTGTCTGCATCATACTTCACCTGTAGTAGATTCAGGCCTGAAAGGATTTGGCCTTCTCTGGATAGGCTGTCCTCACTCATCAGATTCCCTGTCCCCCCCCAAGGAAAAATAACTTCAACCAATTCTGGCACTTTGCTGGCCTCATGAATAAATCCCAAGAATTCAGTACGGCCAGCGAGTCTTTGCTTGACAATCACGCCACAAATTATGAAAAGCAGCAAGGAAAAAGAATATGAGTTTCGAAAATGAGGTATTCTTGAGCTGCCATAGAAACTCTCAGCTCCCTCCTGTGATGGTGTCTATAGAATAGAGCCACCAACACCAAGACACTAATTTAGCAAACACATTGTCCAAACATATGCTGTTTATAAGTGGTCACCAGCCTGTACTTAGGCAACTGGCAGCTTAAATAGCTGAAATCTCTCTGGCTCCCACACAGAAGTTCTTGTACCCATACTCTGTGGTGGTTAGATTCTTTCTGTGACACTAAGGCACAATAATTAAAAGAGAACAACAGCCAGGCTCTGGTGGCTCTCGCCTATACTCCTCCTAGCTACCCAGCAGGCTGTGATCTGGAGATTGTGGTAAAAGCCAGCGCAGGCAAGAAAGCCTGTGAGACTCTGACCTCTAATAAACTACCCAGAAAAAGCCAGCAATGGCGCTGAGGCTCAAGTGGTAGAGCACTGGTCTTGAGCAAAAGAAAATCAGAGACAGTGTCCAGTCCCCTGAGATCAAGCCCCAGGACCAGCAAACGACGAGAGAGAGAGAAAGAGAGAGAACGCAAGCACAATCCTTTCTAGACGAGTATGTTTTGAGGTCCTCCCCCCAACTAGAACTCAATACCATGCTAGACTTTCGCTACCAATGTTCATACCGGTAGCTGAAAATTAGATCTATGCTACTGAGCAGCTGCTAAGACCCAGCATTTGTATCTCATAACCATTCCTGCGTTCTCGTCTCTCACACGTGCAAATGAAGACGCCCCAATTGCCACCCAATTGTCACTGATACTCCATCTTTGCTGCAGAATAAATATACTTAAGACCGATGGATGGCTTTTCCTAGCTCAGAACAACTCAAGCTGAGACGGCCCAAGCCATTCTCGGGAAAGCCCCATCCCGACTCCCCGCTCCGCGTTCAATCCCAGCAACCTAGAGACTTCCATGTCTCTCAGTTCCTTGGAGGTTGCTTGGGGAAGGAAGACTTGCCTGCGATCCTTAAACCAAGTCAGCTTCCTTTCACCTCGCAAACCCATCCCAAACTGCTCATCTCTCTATTGCACGCCTATGCGTTTACTTACTTTAGTATCATCTTACTTTATTCACGTCTGAGTTCATCAGGCAATATGTACCTATGACGAGTTCTACTAGTATTCCTAGTGCTACCAGCCCTTCCTACCTGTTGAGCCCTGTGAAGGTATCATGTGGAGCTGTCACAAACCCTAGGTGGCATAACTATCATTCGTGCTGTCGGAATAGGTTATTTTATTTTCAATATTCATAAAATTAAAAAGTAACTTTAGGTCAACTGTCTCAACACCTGTCTAGTGTTTGCCCCCTGGGTTGTTTATGCAGTTGACAGTGAACCCCGTCCTCTCCATTCACGGCTCCTGTGTTCAACCACTTCCCCAGCACATCACCGCCTCCGGGTCGGGCGGGAACCCCGAGGCCGGGCTCGCGGGGCGCCAACGCTGCGCTATGCACGTGAGGACGATCATCCGGAACCAAAGGGGGGCCCGGGGTCGCCATGGCGAACCGGCCGCCCGGGCTGCTGCGGAGACGGCGGGGATTTGGATTGCAGAGGTGGAGGCCTGACTCGACTCTGCCCACGACCCCGTGCTCGGCGGCAATCCGTGCGCCTCGCCCCTTGGGGTGCTCGGTGGGTGGGAAGGGTGCTCCCCTGACCCCTTGGAGGGGGTGGGGAGGGCGCGCCCCGGCGGCACCTCGCCCCTTGGGGTGGGTGGGTGGGAGGACGCGCACTGACAGGAGCAGGTTCATGGAGCAGTTGGCGGTGGAGGGGGCTGGGTGGGCGGGGCGGGCGCGCACTGACCTGAGCAGGTGCGTGGAGCGGTTGGGTGGGGTGGGGTAGGTGGGTGGGCGGGGCGGGCGCGCACTGACCTGAGCAGGTGCGTGGAGCGGTTGGGTGGGGTGGGGTAGGTGGGTGGGCGGGGCGGGGCGGACGGGGCGGGCGCGCACTGACCTGAGCAGGTGCGTGGAGCCGTGGGCGGTGGCCGTGGCGGTGGCGGGGGCTGGGTGGGTCGGGTGGGGCGGGGGCGGGTTGGACGGGGCGGGCGCGCACTGACCTGAGCAGGTGCGTGGAGCCGTGGGCGGGGGCGGGGGCTGGGTGGGGCGGGTGGGGCGGGGGCGGGGCGGACGGGGCGGGCGCGCACTGACCTGAGCAGGTGCGTGGAGCCGTTGGCGGGGGCGGGGGCTGGGCGGGGCGGGGGCGGGTTGGACGGGGCGGGCGCGCACTGACCTGAGCAGGTGCGTGGAGCCGTGGGCGGGGGCGGGGGCTGGGTGGGGCGGGTTGGGTGGGGTGGGTGTGGTGTGGGGTGGGGCGGGGGCGGGTTGGACGGGGCGGGCGCGCACTGACCTGAGCAGGTGCGTGGAGCCGTTGGCGGGTGGCGGCGGAGGCCGTGGCGGGGGCGGGGGCGGCGGCGGCGGCGGCGGCGGAGGAGGAGCCGGGCCCCGCGGGGGGGCGCAGCAGCACGGACGGCCTCCGCGAGCGGCCCCCGCCGTCGCAGCAGAGGATGGAGAGGAAGGCACGTCGGAAGGCCTTGTTGAGGAAGGCGTAGAGGAAGGGGTTGAGGCCCGAGTTGATGTAGCCGAGCCACAGGAAGGCGGTCCACACCTGCGCGGGCACGGCGTAGTCGAGGAAGGGGTCGGCCACGTTGGTGACGAAGAAGGGCGCCCAGCACAGGCAGAAGCAGCCCATGATGACGCCCAGCGTCTTGGCGGCCTTGGTCTCGGTGCGCATGCGGTGGGTGGCGCCGTGCGGGTCGGCGGGCGGCGGGGCCCGGCCCCGGCCCGCGCCCCGGCCCCCCTCCGGGGCCGCCCCGGCCCCCGCGCGCTGCAGCCGCCGGATCTGGCGCGCGTGCGCCCTGGCGGTGACGTAGATGCGGTAGTAGGCGAGCGCCATGAGCAGGAAGGGGATGTAGAAGGCCACCACCGAGCAGGTGACGGCGTAGGGCTTGTTGACCATGAACACGCAGTAGGTGGAGTTGGAGTGCTGGTTGAACTTCCTCTGCTCGATCTGGGGGTGGGGGGGAGGGAGGGAGGGAGGGCGGGGTGGGGGGGGGCCGGGAAAGAATGGATGAGAAGAACCCAGGAAGAGAAGGGGAAAGAGGAGGAAGAAGGTCTATCAGCAAACCTTGGCTTTTCTTAGGGTCCTGTAGCAGGGAACTTGGGGATTAAACACAAACAGCAACAGAAAGAAAGAGCGCCTGCGTCCCACGGTATTAAACGATGTGGGCCCTGGTGGCTCAGGCCTGTCATCCTAGCTGCCCAGGAGGCTGAGGTCTGAGGATGGAAGTTCAAGGCCAGCCCATGCAGGAGATTCTAATGTCCAGTGAACCACCAGGAAAATCAGAAGTGGCGCCGTGGCTCACAGGGGTAGAGCGCTAGCCTTGAGCACAGGAGGTCAAGGACAATGCCCGCGCGGGGCCCGCAGTTCAAGCCTCACAACCAAGGTTAGCTGAAAAGTCAAGTCTCCAATCACACACAGAATCTTCCTCAGATGGTCCACCCAGTTTCTCGTTGCTTATTTAGAGTTCCAGGGAAAGCTGATGGGACAGGAGAGCTGAGTACTCACCAGCTCGACTATGCCGATGTTGTTCCAGCCTTGCATGATGGGGAGG
Source organism: Perognathus longimembris pacificus (assembly GCF_023159225.1). Taxonomy (NCBI): domain Eukaryota; kingdom Metazoa; phylum Chordata; class Mammalia; order Rodentia; family Heteromyidae; genus Perognathus; species Perognathus longimembris. The sequence continues at coordinate 2,149,417 of NC_063182.1, read as the reverse complement.
AAGGAGATGAACATGGGGACGAGCCAGCAGCCGCCCAGGAGGAGCGCGATGCGCACGGGCGTCATCTTGTTCCTGTAAACCAGGGGTTGGCAGCAGATGGCGTAGTACCTGGAGAGGCGGCGGAGGAGGCGGCCACGGGCAAGCCCACACCGGGGGCAACGGGAAAGGAGGGGGGTTAAGGAGCAAGAGGAGGGGCCACGGAGACGGAGGGGCGCGTGGGGGAAGAAGAGAGAACGTGGAGGACGGAAGAGTTAGAAGGGAAAAGAGGAATGGAAACAAGAAAGGAGGGTGAGAGTCACGGGGGAAAGGGGAGAGAACGCGATGGAGGAGGATGGAGAAGGAAAGAAAGAAAGGGAGAAAAGAAGAGAGGAAGGAAGAATGATTATACGGTGTCTTGTGTTCCCTCGTGGCCAGTGAGTTTCAGTTGCTAGGAGCACAAGCTTTGGATAACATCGGGGGAGCCCTGGCTGGAGTTGGCTTTCCATCCTTTCTCGTCTCCCAGTGCTTGACCGAGTGTGGCACGCATCCCTGCAGACACACCGCCTTCCTGCCCCGGACTTGCCCTCAGGCCTCTGCGCCAGGGGTCTCAGGCACCTGCAGCTCCCGTCATTGAAACCCGAGGATACCCGGCTTTGCCCTGTGCACTTTTGCACCCTTGCTTTGGGTCACCTTCAGGCTTTGAGGTGGTGTTCTATGTCTGTGTCCCTCAAACTGTGGACGAGGCATTCTCCTTCCTCCTTCCCTCCCCACCGGCCTCAGAATCAACCAGGGAAGCCTCACAAATGCAGACCGCCTGCCCAGCACCCGTGGACTGATCACACCTGTAGTCCTGGCTACTCAGGAGACTGAGATCTGAGTTTGAAGCCAGCCCAGGAAGGAAAGGAAGGCAGTGAGACTCTTATCTCCCAGTCACTACCAAACAGCCAGAAGTGGAGCCGGGGCCGGAGTGATGGAAGGCCAGCCGTGAGCAAAAAAGGAGCAGCGCGCACACACACCTAAATGCAGACCTGCAGGAGTTTCTGAGTCACAGCTTGTGGGGATCAACCTGAAGCCTGCATTTTGACAATGGGGGATCAATATCATCATTGAGTAAACGGGTCTAGTTTCTCCTCTTTGGGAGGGAGGGGCGCAATCACTTGTCTGCCTCCTTGATTTGGGTGGGGTTCTGTTCAGTGAGTCATGAACAGAATTCCCAGGCATGACTCCTGGGCAGACCATTTGTTTCTCTGAAGCTAAGAATGTAAGATTGCAAAAAACGTTCTTCTCCATCACGGCCTACCTTCCCTTTCTCCGTTATTTCCTACCTGACCTGTTCTACCCGAGTTTGTTCTCCCTGGTGGGGTATTAGACTTTGTGAGGTCAGGCTGTACCTACAGTAGTACTTTTCTTCCATCTGCAAGCTGGCAGTGACCTGTCCTGCGAATGGCCTAGACTCTAACGCCCGGGCCCCCGACACGTCCTTCCAGCATTGGCGATGACCCCCTCTTTACATAGCATGGCATGGAATTCAACACGCAAACTGCTACAATAGGTCTATTAGCTACTTCTCTGTGGAAGAGTTAACAAAAAAAGCACAAAAAAGGACAGGGTGGAGGCTGTCTCTTCTTTAAGATGATTATACTATTTAATAATAAGCCACCTCCTTGTACCCCTAGTTTTATGCAGTTGGCTTTGTTCCTATTTTCCACCTCTTCTGGGTTCAAAGCCTATCACGCCTCACAATGGCTGTGTTCTCGGAGGGGGCGGTGGTGGGGGAGTGGAGCGGGGGGGGGGGGGGGGGGTGGGGAGTGGGGACGAGCGGACACCGCCCTGGGCAACTGAGCTCAGCGGTGGCCAACTCGCCCTCTGGGGTGTCCCGACCTTTGGGGGGGGGGACGGGAAAACAGACCAAAGGACAGGAAAAGAGGGTCCTGGAATTTATGGTCCCCACGATTACAATGACATGGTCATACAATGTAATTAGAGATAAACTCAGAAGGAACCGTCATCAGCCGAATGGCTACTATTTCTAAACGGTGGCAATAATCATCTGTGTTCATTAATAATAGAATTAGTGACAAACTTGGGATTTTCTTTTGTTTTACTCTTCTCCTTGATTTCTTACAGGGGACAAGAATGATGATGATGATGATGATGATGATGATGATGATGATGATGGTTTCACCTCTTTCTTCCTTCTCTCTGGAAAAGCCAGCTGAGCTTTCCAGATCCCAGCAGGACCAAGGATTAGTCTCCTCCTAGGGCAGAGGATTCGCCCCCAGGGCTTTGGAAAGCAGTGTGTGAGCAGCTTCCAACTCTCCTCCTTTCACCCTTCCTTCAGTGAACATAAGCACTTCTTACTTTTCTAGTAAGCTCCATGCTTAAGTAGGTATTCTGAGTTGAATGATGTACTCCTGGTCCCCAGAGATATACTGAAGCCCTGCCCTTCAGGAGCGTGGAGCGTGACCTTAGGTGGAAGTAGAGTTTTTACAGAGGTAGGCGAAGGAGAAGCTCTACGTCCAATGAGAGTTGCATTAGAATAGGTGACCAAGCTTTGGAGCGGTGAAAGATCCTTTTCTACAGAAGGGATGGAAAAAGACTATCTGAGTGTAATTGAGGTGCTACAGACAGCTCAAAGACCTGAAAGAGGAATTATACATGTGCAAGACATGACCATAGTTATGTATCCAAATAGCCATGCAAACATACAAGAGATTCACTGGATTGTGTAGGGATATTTGTAAGGAAGAAAAAGGAAATAAGCCCAGCAGGCTAGCTTAGGGAGGTTTCTGAGCTGTGCTTCCTAAATCTATCCTGTCAGAATCACAGGACTTGGAATGAGACTCGAGTATGACCAGCAAGCATAAGGCCAGGAGTTCAACTCCCAGTACTGCCACCCCTCCCCCCCCACACAGACACACAATCATTTGAAGGATTAGTTGAGGCACAGATTTCTGGTAGGTCTCGAATGGGGGCCCGGTAATTTTCCCTTTTTATTCAGGTGATGTGTTAGCCACGGGTGGGACCCCATTTTGAGGATAACCGTCCTAGAGATTTGGAGTGCTGGGCTTGGAGACGCTACTGCCTGGTGTACGTGGAAGAACTGCCACAGAGCTGAACTATAACAATGGACAGAACGGTTACAGCCACAGGCATAGGGGCGCCGTGGGCAGGTAAAGCAACTGTGTCTCATTTTAGGTTCCTTTGCCTTCCCTGGGACATTTCCCATTCTTTTTAACAACAAAATCCCCTTACAAAGTAGCTGAATGAATGTTCAAGTGACAAGTGAGTTTCCAGATGGCCAGGATTCAGTAAGATGTAGCAAGGGTATTTACAAAGTAATTTCTTATGCAAAACATTTCAAAGTATTGCTAATAAAGCTCCATTAAAATCTCCTTTGGTAGATCAGCTACCCGCTTCTCCAACTACAGCCATGTGCAAATGTGTGATCTAATTGCTTGTCAGTGTCTCCGGGGACACAATTTACTTTGACAACCCTCAGAAGACAGCTGAGTATGTTCAGCTCCATGCTAATCCCTTCTCCACTCCTGCAATTAAGGAAAATTCTTCCTCCTCATGTTCTGCCCCCCCCGCCCTCCATCTTCAACTTTGGGGATTGCCAGCTATCGCGAGAGTCTTGATGTCTGCACAAATGGGCACTAATTTTGTTTGCGGTACCCACTCATTAGATCCGTGGTCTTTAGTCACTTAATTCACCTCGCCAAGATATGTTTTCATCATCTGGGAGCCAACTGACAAGATAACATGATGAAAACAAAGGATGTTTATAGTGCAAGAAGTTCTCTCTATCTCTTTGTCTCTGTCTCTCTCTACACACACACACACACACACACACACACACACACACAATATGTACATATCTGCTTCATAAATATAAGTACATTCAAATACATTATGGAATTAAGGACACTAGGGTAACATAATTAGTATTATTGACAAATAACATTGAAGTCAGGCACTGTGGCTCCTATCTGTAAGCTATTCAAGAAGCTGGGTCTGAGGATTATAGTTCGGCAGAAAATCCATGAGAGTCTTATCTCCAATTAATTACCAGAAAGCCAGAGGTGGAGCTGTGGTTCAAGTGGTGAAAAAAAAAATACAAAAACAAAAAAAAAAGCTCAGGGACAGCACCCAGGTGGAGTTAAGCCTCAGTAGTAGCACAAAACCAAATAAAAACCAAAGCCAAAACCAGATAATATTCAAGTCACTTGGTTCAATGCTTTGTCAGTAGTTGCTTCTCAGAAACAACCACAGAAGGAACGTGTTGCTCCCTAAAGGTGAATGTTGAGTGCTACGATTTATCGTATCTGTGATCTAATAGTTGCATGTGCTGCTCAAGTTGCTAAGTTTGGGGTCGATTTTGCATATCAGTGGGGAATCACAAGACAAAGATATCAGACCTAGTCCAGAGGAGTGAGGTTCCTGGGCTGGGGGGCAAACCCTGCAGGAGGGGGCTCCGCCCGGCTTTGTGGGAGAGTGGTGGATGGAGAGACTTGTCTTTCTGCTCCTAGTCACCGGTTGCCTGTCGTTTTAGCTCTTCTGGCTCCTCTTTGAGGAAATGGAGATGAGAGAAAAGCAGCAGTAGGTTTAATAGAGAGCGAAAGGCTGCTTCCGTGCGTCCCCAGAGTCAGGATCAGTGAGGAAGACAGCAGCAGGTGCACTTTCCCGGAGCCAGGGACGGGGAGGGGGTCCAAAACCATAATGAGCAGAGGCCGAGCACGTGGGGTTCCAGGAAGGAAGTCAACGGGAGTGAGGAGCCAGGGAGAGACTCCTGGTGGTCAGAGAGGCAGACGTAGACCTGTACTGGGCAGGAATCACAAGCTCATGCTCAGTCTGCAGAGTTATTGCTGCCTCTGCCCTTCTCGGCTACTATTTCTTCTGCATGGTGAGAAAACTTGCCAGAAGGGAAATGTCCGCTCTTTAGGAAGGTGTGTTTCTAAGCTATAGAGGAATAAAGATAATCTGACAAAAATGCCACGTGCAAACATCTCGGCCCAGGCTGACTGGACACACGCAGAGGGTACCAGGGCATTCTGTAGCCTGGATGGACTTCTGACTTGCCAGCAGACATGAAACAACGGCTCACACCGTTGAATCCACTTAACCCACACACAACTGGAATATGGTAAGATCTGGTCTCTGACTACAATTGTCAACACCCCTGCCCTAGTCATGCTGACAAAGGGGGCAGGGAAGACAACATGGACCCGGTCCAAAAGGAGTGGGGAGAATATTCAGTGATGGGGAAACTTTTTGCACCAAGGATACGGGAAAAGAATATATATTTAAAAATGAACTCTGTCCATCAGGTCATTAACTCAGAGGCTACTGCAGGAATTCGGAAATGGGAAGAGAGGTATAGAGGAAGTAGACCCACTTGAAAGGTATGAACATAGAACTGCCATTTGGCATCCAGCTGATCAGAATAGGCAAGTAAAAGATGGCCTCAAAACTGCATCTGAATGACTAAAAGATGACTAACAGAGGCACCTTTGATGTGCAAAGTGAAAGGGTATTAATTAGGATGGACGTTTCTACTTTGAGCACATTGTGTTTGAAGAAGCAGAACGATCTTGGGCAGGAAGGCAGAGATAGGACATTGGAGCCCAGGAAGAAGCAAAGGGGAGACGCAGGGTGGAGGGGAGTGTGAGCCACAAGAAGGAAGAGCTTCCAGAAGGCCTGAGGGATGCAAGTAGCTTCTAGGATTTTCCATTTAGAAATCTGTTGAACTGCATGTGCAGCTCACTGGCAGAGTATGTGTCTGGCATGCACAAGGTTCTGGGTTCGATCCCAAGCCTCATAAGAAAACATGACAAAACTAACTTTTCTGGAAAGAAAGGAAAAAAACAAGGCAATATGTTTGACTAACAAATTATCACTCTGTGTCACGCACTGGTCTATGAACTTCGCCTGTGCTCACATACCATTTCTTTCCAAATCCCACGGGGGAGGTGGGGCGCGGATTTTACATATTAGATGAAAGCTAGAAGGTTTAGTTACCCTTCCCCATGCATGTCAGTCTGAGGTTGAGTTTAGTTACCCTTCCCCGTGATGGAGAGCGTACCATTCATGACCGGTCAGTCTGGGGTTGAGTTTAGTTACCCTTCCCCGTGATGCGAGAGCGTACCATTCATGACCGGTCAGTCTGGGCTTGAGTTTAGGCACTCCACCGCTCCAGGCCTTATTCTGAACCACTGCTGAGTATTCCAAGAGGAGACACGAATACTAAAATTACAGCGGACACGTCTTACACCACTCTGTGCTTTGGCCAGTGTACAGAGAGGAGTTGCTCTTCCCTCCAGGAGAACACAGAGGTGGAGGAAAGGTGCTGATTCTCAGAACTCATCTTCTAGGCGAGACAAAGCAACCACAAGACAAGCTCCGGTGTGTACATTCAGTGTGCTGTGAGCGTTCAGAGGAGTAAAATAAATAGAAACAGTCATTGCAGAAGGCAACACGTATCTAAGTTAAGATATGTCAGGGTGGTGCTCACCAGAGAAAAGAAAAGGGGTGTGTGTGTGTGTGTTAGTATAGTAAGAGTCTCATGGACTTTCCTGCCCACGTTGTCTTTGAATGGTGATTCTCAGCTTTCAGCCCCACGTAGCTAGGACGACAGGGGTGAGCCACCAGAGCCCAGCTGGGAAAGGGATTTGAGGCACGGGAGGCTACACCGTGTGGTGGAGAAGAATATGGGGTAGGTATACACAATGGAATTTTACTCATCCATTAGGAAGAATGATATTATACCATCTGTAAAGAAGTAAGTCAGGCCCAGAGAGACCAAGGATCCATGTTTTCCCGTATATGAGGTAGCTATATTTCGCATACAAAGCCATAAATAACCAGGCTGGTGGTAAGCAAGTGTATACAGATGTATTCACCCAGTAGATCCAGGGGAGACGTCAAATGGTGCAATTCTGAGGCAAAGTCAAGGCTCAGCACAGTGAACCCCCAGGAGGAGGGCGGGAGCTGGCCAGGGGCGAGGCCGGGTGGAAGGGAACTCGGTAGATGGGGAGAGGAGGGAGGATGCAGCCAAGAGTGAATGATACCGTCCAGAATGGAGAGGCGTGAGGGAAGGGGAGGCAGGCGAGGGACGGGGGAAATGGTGAGGACGGTGACATCGATCAAGACATATTCATAGACGGCTTTTGTAAATGGCAACTCCTCTCTAAGACTACAAGATAATAATAAAAAATGAGTATTTTTTCCAAGTCCTTCCATTTCCTTAGGAATGGGGCGGTGTCGTTCTTTCTGATAAAGGCGTATTTTTTGTTTATAGAGAGATTCACTTGGGCAGGAAGTGCTAACAGATGGCTCACGGCGGGAGCCGTGGTCGGGAAAGCAGGCTGAGGAAAGACTGGGACTAACGCACGCCCCAAGCTGAACGCCGAGCCCCGGGTGGACGCGTGCGGCGGTGGGCGAGCCTCGGGGCGCCCGGCGCGGGCGGGGGCTCTCCGTCTCCTCTCTCCTTAGCCCTAGGACGCTCAGCATCTCCAGCTTCCGCCTCACTTCCTGGGGAGCTGCCCCGGCTTTGGAGCAGACACACTCCAACAGCCTTTCGGCTTCTTCCTTCCTCTAGTCCCGTGACCAGCAACTTCACTGTCATCATCTATTTCCTATCTCGGCATGCTCCACTGGACTAAAAAAATGCCTGCGATGTCAAGGTTTCCCTAGACGCCACTGCAAATCTAGGACCCAGAAGAATTTCTAGCAATTAATAAGCACTCCATACATATTTAATGTCATGAATATAAAAAGGACAGTTCTTATCCCCGGGCTTGAAATCCAACTCAACAAATATGATCCTTAGGTATAAACCATCAACCTGCTGGCAAAAAGTCTGGGGGAAGCAGCAAGTTTTGATACGCTTTCCTTGTAGAAATTCATTCCGTGCTACTGGGAGCACAAATGCAGCTCTGTGACATGGGTTCCCGATGACTGACACTTTGGATTTACACATGACAAAACTGCGCTGTTCTCCTGGGAGGCCATTAGGAAATACAGACCCAGCCTCCTCCAGCACGCGATTCAATATGCAACCTTCCAGTCAGAATCACGTGTTTTACAAGTGAGCCTGTTCAAAAGAAAATCTGCGACTAGAGGACTGCTGGGGGGATCTTGCGGATTGCAACTATGCCATGCCCCTGGACTTTGCAAAAGAAAGATGACAATTCAGCTTGATATATCAAAGAGAAAAGTCTTTAATGCTTACAGGTGACGCCTCAGTGAAGTAAAATAGATTGTTTAGAGGCAACTGTGTTCGATGCCAAATGCAGGAAAATGAACTGCATGTCCAAAGAAAGGGACGTGGAAGGGTGTGCCCAGAAACCAGGATGTGTTATCCTCACGCTCATTGGCTGGAGGACTGGTGTATGGTAAGTGTGACTTCAGCAAAGCCACACAAAGTTCTGTGAGAAACATTTACGCTTTTTCTCCCTGTAGATTCCCTCTATAGATTTCCAACTTGCGTGTTTAAAAATGGCTCCAGGGACAAGCACGGTGGCTCACACCTGTAGTCCTAGCTACTCAGAAAGCTGAGATCTGAGGACTGCGGTTAAAGCCACCCCCGGAGACCCTTATCTGCAATTACCCACCAGAAAGCCAAAAGTAGAGCTGTGGCTCAAGTGGTAGAGCACTAGCTTTGAGCCTAAAAGTTGAGAGACAGGGCCCACGTGGTGAATTCAAGCCCCGGGACTGCAATACACGCATGTGCACACACACACACACACACACACACACACACACACTCCTAGAAGAAGTCTTCCCATTGCACACGAGTGGGCTTGACTTCATAAGGGTCTGTTTTCTCCCAGTGGTCAGGGGTTATAATTCAGAACATGGCAGCTGAGGGGGTAGAGATGAAGAACTGAGGACTTTCTTATGTTGGTTGTACTTGTGAACTGATAGGCTTGTTGTTTGTTTTATAGATACTGCTGTGGCTTCTTTTGTTGTTGTTTTGGTTTAGTTTGTTTGTTTGGCAGTCATGGGGCTTGAACTCAGGACCTGGGTGCTGGCCCGGTATATTTTTTGCTCAAGATTAGCACTCTACCATGTTGAGCCGCAGCTCCACTTCTAGTTTTCTAGTGGTTAACTGGAGATGAGTCTCACTGACCTTCCTACCCAGGTTGGCTTCAAACTGCAGCCCTCAAATTTCAGCCTTCTGGTGGTTACAGGCCTGAGCCACCACAGCCTAGGTTTCCAGGGTCCTGGAGAAAACACAAACCATCGGATCTCATCTTCCTAAGGCCCTGGAGGTTTCGCGTGATCAGAGAATGGAATGGAAGTTTGGGTAGCACTCCTCAAAACAGTACTGTACTGACCACTCCATTAGTCCAATATTGCCTGGCAAGTATCTAAGAAAGTCTTTATGTCACTGGTGCTCAAGTGTCGAGACGCTCATTAAAATGTAAGTTCCCCGAGGGCCAGAATCATCTTGTCCTCTTATCTCGTCCTCTCCCACTGCCTTGACAGTCCTCCACCGAACAGAAAGAGCACTGTAAGAAGCATCTGCAGGCCAGGCGCGCTTTGATTTTGCGAGTGTAGAGGAAGTGACCTCAGAGCCCAGGGCCTTTGTCTGACTCACAGTCGGGTGATTACCAGGGTCAGGCAGGTGACTTCTGAAGGCTAGGTGCTGTCCTTCACCAGGAGAAGGGGCGTGTTCTCGGGGCACACCTAACAGTGAGGGCAGGCACATTAATACAATTAATTTGGAGAGAATCCGTGGGGGGGGGGTTATTGCAGCGATTGTGCAAGGCATGGTGTTAGGTTTATAGACATTAGTTTGATAACATGGAAGCTGTGACATTAGGATGATAGAGATGGGCAGAAATAGAATCTATTTAGGGAGGGAAATCAATAGGACTTGATTTTCAATGCCCAAAGTAATAACTACATAGTCCCTGGATGATGAAGCCAGAGGAGCGGCCGTTCGGTATTGACTTCCAAATTTGATTTTAAAAAAAACAAAACAAAGATAGAGGGACGACACAGATCAAGATGCATTATATATAAACTGCTTTCTTAAATGGCAAAAAATGCAGTCATAACCTAAAAATTAAGAAAAGTAAGAGAAGGAGGGGAGTAGGAGAGGGTGGATAAGAATGTGGAAAGGGGTGAAGTTGGTCAAAAGGCACCATATTCATAAAATGCTTTGTTGAGTAGCAACTCCTTCCTACAACTACTTAAAATTAATACAAATATTCTAAAATAAGACAACAGTTTATGTGGAGTGTTGCAAGAAACTACAACTTACATTTACTAACTTGAAGGTTGTGCCACGCTGGATCAAAGCCATGGCTTAAAGGGATTATCTAATTTATTTTTAATTGCAGCCCTCCAAAATAAGCACTTTCTTCTTTTTGAGATACAAGAAAATGGAGACTGGGAAAAGCTTATTAACTTGGCAGCTTTTGGAGTTAAAAGTTGGCCACATTGAGATTCAACCTTAAATCTCTTCAGTTCTAAGGCAGGTGTTTTTCAGTGACTAACTCATTCTTGTTGTGGTAATTCAGGCCATCTCAGAGAGCGTGAGCACAGATCTGAGACTACAAGACAAGCAATTTATGAGAAATTTTTAGCTCTTCATTCAGGGAAACCCAGAGAAAACTCTGCAGATAGAGGAGTCTACATTCTCTCCTTCCTTACTCCGGGCCGGGCTGACTTTCTTCTTGTTGTTCTTGCAGAGGAACCTTAGTGACCCCCAAGTTCCTACCTACCTGGCCTTGCCATTAAAAAAAAATTCCTGTAATAGATTGTCTGGCTTAACAGCAATGATAGTATCCAGATTATCCTGTAGGATTTTCATACACTATTCTACTTCCTGAATTTTACTTTCCATGATGTGATATATGATATAGTACATACAAACTGCCCTTTAAAAAGTGCAAGTCTTTAAAGACTTATTAGAGCCAGGTACCGATGGCTCACACCTGAAATCCTAGCTACTCAAGAGGCTAAGATCTGAGTCCCATGGTTGAAAGCCAGACTGGGCAGCAAACTCTGTAAGACTTTTAGCTCCAATTAACCAGCTAACATCTGGACATGGAGCTATGGCTCCAGGGCTAGTATGCCGGCTTTGAGTGAAAAAGCGAAGGGACAAATGCACAGGCCCTGAATTCAAGCTCCAGTCCTGGCGCATGGACACACACATGTACATACACAAGCACACACACGCCACACACACATACACACACACACGCACGCACCACAATCACACAGTTTTTCACATATTGGGATCCGATTGTTTTAAATAAGCTAGTAAGCACAAATTTCAGACTGTGAATAGATGGTTCCGGCTGGGGATCAACATTATTTTACCTGTGTTTATATCTCTACCTCTATAGTGGGGTTTCCTCATAGGTGCAAGAAACAGACACACTCAAGCATATGCCGTTGGCAGAGCAAAAAAGAGTGATTACACAGACCAGGCCTTTGTGCCAGCTTTGTCCAATCAATACACCCATGTCCTCTGAGACAAGAGATGTCTGTAGTCTCTGAGGACTTGCTTCACTGAGAGGACAGGGCATGATTCTCCTGTTTAAAGGTAACTATTTTAGATACACCACAATACCTAATTTCAGTTAGCCACTCTTCCTAGACTTCCATGAAAGGAACAGTGATCTTTCCCAAGATGGCGGGGAGGAGTACAACAGTACTGTGGATTGCTCCAGAGGAAGGAAGAGGCTGTTCCCGGGCATTTTGTTTCCATGTCACTTTGGTCCCATGTGCTCTGTCGGCCGGTAACCCCTCAGACGTGACTTTGCTAATGTATGTTCCAGGGATCACCGGGCTTTTAAATTGCATTCGGCATTGATGATTCAATACAAATGAGCCGGGATTGGAAAGTGAGGACACAGTTGATAAACATGGATCTCCAACAAACGAGGTAGAAATAGAAATCATACATTCCTTACATATGAAAAAAAGAACAAAATCGTGCAGAAATTCCAAACTTAGTCCCTACCCCGAATCAGCAATTAGTAAAGATCTTATACTATTTGTAGCTTTCTAGAAAAGAATCCTCACAAACACATGACCCTAGCTAGACATTATCACATAGACATATTTTATTTTATTACTTTTTTCTTGCTGTTGTTGTTGGTCGTGGGGCTTGAATTCAGGGCCTGGGTGCTGTCCCTGAGCTTTTTTGCTCAAGGCTAGCACTCTACCACTTTGAGCTACGGCTCTCCGTCCAGTTTTCTAGTGGTTAATTAGAGATATAAGTCTCACAGTTTCCTGCCTGGGCTGGCTCCCAACTGCAATCCTCAAATCTCAGCCTCCAGAGTAGCTAGGACGACAGGCATTAGCCACTGTCACCCAGCACACAAAGGCATTTTAGAAGGAGATCATGTTCAATGGATAGCACTGTGTTTTGAATTGGCTGTGCTGCCTTCCCAGGGAAATGTATTCATTCTTTCTGCTTGGATCCCTTTGTCCATGTCATTAGTATAAAATCCAGAGAGCTATAGCAAACTCAACTCTTGGTACCTATCATTCATGGGCTACTGAAGCTCTTTGAGGTGGTTCCTGAATCTTACTAATCTTAGGGTCTACAAGGGCTGGGGATATGGCCTAGTGGCAAGAGAGCTTGCCTCGTATACATGAGGCCCTGGGTTCGATTCCCCAGCACCACATATACAGAAAATGGCCAGAAGTGCGCTGTGGCTCAAGTGGCAGAGTGCTAGCCTTGAGCAAAAGGAAGCCAGGGACAGTGCTCAGGCCCTGAGTCCAAGGCCCAGGACTGGCAAAAAAAAAAAAAAAAAAGAAAAGAAAAGGGTCTACAAGAACTTGGAGAACTCATGCCAAAAGGAGCTCTTTGTAAAGGCTAGGAGTAGGTGAATAACCAAACTACCAAGTTTTTCTTCTTGGAGATTCACTTCTTGTCATGAATCAGGAAAGAAAGACGCCGCACAATGTCCATACATTGTCACCAGCGCCCGGTTTCGCTGTTCTCCTGGCTCTGCCCTTACCTGTCCAGAGAAATGCAGCACAGGTGGAAAATGGACGCAGTGGTGAGCAGGACGTCTAGAGACGTCCGGACCAGGCAAAACATCTCCCCGTAAATCCAGACGTCCTGAACCAGCTCAATGGCACCAAAGGGCATCACCAGCACCGACACCAGCAGATCCGCGAAGGCGAGGGAGACGATGAAGTAATTGGTTTTGATTTTCCTGCGAGTGAACGGGGGTGGGGACAAGGTGGTGGGGGAGGGAGGAGGAGAGCAGGAAGAAGGAACGAGAGAAAGGGGTGGGAAGGGAGCCGGGGAGGGAGAGGAAAGAAGAGTCACACACTTGGCGGTCTGCGTTCACCTAACAGCGGTGTCGTTGAACAGCGTCTCCTCCGTCCCGGGGAAGGAGTCCCTTCCTCGTCCAGCCTCGTCTGAGTCCTCCCGAGGCCCCTGGTGCCCAGAGCCCTGTCCTGCTCTCCCTTCTCACCTCTTGCCTGCTCTGAGGTCCTGCCCCAGGCTTTGTACACAGAAGCGCTCTCTCCCCGCTGCTGGCCTATGTCCGTACCACCGTGGCGTGGGCCCTCGGTTGGACGCTCCTAGGGAGCCCTGGATTTGTGACGCTCACCTGAATTATGCACTGACATTTTATTTGAATCGCCCTGGGATCAGGGCACGGCTTCCCTTTCTAAGGCCCAGTGCCTCTTACTCCATACTGGAATCACCTAGGATATTGTGTGTGTGTGTGTGGGGGGGGCCAGCAGCAGAATTTGAACTCGGGGTCTCATGCTCTTGCTGGGTTTCAAGCACACCTCCAGTACAGGATCATTGCTAATTAACTGGAGACAGAGTCTCAGGGACTTTTAGGATAGGTGACCCGCACCTGTAGCAGGAGTTACATTCCAGAGACCACTCCCCCCCTGCACCCCCCACCCAGGCGAAAACCCGTGAAGTAGCAGCATGAGACAGTCGTTTCTCGCTATCTTGTGGGTCCCTCACCAAATCACGGTTCATGTATTGCTGCTTTGCAGATTTGTGGGGTCTTTGGAACATAACTCCCACGATAGGTGGGGGATCACTATGTATGGTTTTTTTTGTTATTTTTTTTTTAACCTGCGATACAGTGAAGCTACAATAAGTGAGCCATGATACAGCGGGGGCTGACTGTATAGGCAGGAGCTACCAACTCCTAGATGCCCTAATGGATTTTAACAGACATCCAGATGTCTATTCAGTACACACCCTAATTGATCGATGCACCCAGCTGCCACCCCACATCAACATCTGCGTCCATCCAGTGAGTACTGGGTTAAACGAGGATCTCAGCAGTGAATAGTTTTCCTGTGTTCCGCGTTTGCACAGCGGTGTCACTCGAGGAGACTCTAGGGACACACTTGCGGGGACGCCGCTACGGACTCGGGATTCGCCCACCGCGCGCCACTCAGGCGTTCCCCACCCACCTGAGCTGCCTGTCCCGGCACACGGCCACCATGACCAGCAGGTTGCCCAAGATGGCCATGAGGATGATGGCGGAGAGAAAGGTGAGCAGCAGCACCTTCTCCACGGACCCGAAGCCCTCCTCGGAACTGCAAGACAGGGAAGCACAAGAGACGTGAGCGGCGGGAGGAGTCCGTCCGCAACAGCAGAGAGCATCTTCAGGAGGGAGACACCGCCCTCGGCGGCGATGTGCGCGTGCAACACACCTGACAGGCCAGTCCGTTCGCCACCCGGAGAGCTCCTGCTCAGTGACAGCAGGCGGCTCCCGGGGTGACCTCCCGGCCCCAGACGGCACAGGTGCTGGTCAGAGCCGGGCTTCAAGCCCAGACCTTACCTGAGCCCAGGGGTGCTCTGGGTGCATTCCTGATGCTTCCCAGTATCGTGAAAGCTAACCACAGCCAGGCTGTGGGGATACGTACACGATCAGTCAGTGCCTACCCCAACTTGGTAAGCCCGGTCGATGGGGGGCTGTTTTCCGTGTTTGGGGGGGTGGGTGAATCCTTTACCCATCGGACGCGGGGGCGATGCCTGGGGATGAACGGAAGGCATCAGCTGGAACGAGGATCCCCATGGACAGGTTTAAAAAGCCACCGTGGCTCGGGATCGCTCTTCTAGATGGCTGTGTGCGGGGACGCGGGAGGGGGGGCCCGACGTGGAGGTCGCGCTCGCCCACAGGCCAGGCCAGGCCCCTTCCCCTACCACAGCCACCGTTCTTTGGGTGCCAACCGTACGTGACTTTTGTCAAAGTTCAAATGAATGGTTTTATAAATTTTGGGTTTGTTGTTTTTTTTTTTTTACTTCATTCTACAAATACCTCTTTCCCAGTGAGAACCCAGAATTTGGTTCTATCACCTCAAACTGAGCATACTTTATCAACGACAGCATAGAATCTACAGGTTATCCGAACTGTTCTTTCAAAGACAGCTCAAAGGTGCTCAAATAGTTCGCAGTGTCATAGCACCAACGGTTTGCTGAGCGGACTTATTGATTCTGTACATTGCCTCCGCAGCTGGGCTTCGGCTAGCGTGCTCAGGGTAGCTCCCAGTGCCTGGAGCAACGGCTGCTACACAGTGCGTGGAGTTTGAGGAGTTCTATGTAACACGTAACAAGTTCTTGATTGTCTGCTGATAATCCTAGCTACTCAGGAGGTTGAGACCCGAGGATCAAAGCCGGCGGGAGAGCCCATGATACTACTCCCTTCTCATCAGGATGGCTATGGCAACAATAAAGCAGCAACAACAATAACCCATGAAAAGCACGTCAAGGAAGGCAGGGGAGTTGGCATATACGTAACTGCGGGAACAGTGCAGCCACCGTGGAAAGCAGCTTGGTGTCGCTCTAAAGGTAGATCTAGAATGACCATACAACCCAGACGTTGACTCCTAGGTATACATCTAACAGAACTGAAAGCAGGCCTCCAAATGCATGCATGTTTACCTAAGTTCCAAGCAGCTTTAGTCATAAGAGCCCACAGGTGGGAACAATTCAGTGGCCATTAGTAGATAAAGATTGTGGCTATACACATATCATGGACTATTACATTGCCATAAAAAGGGATGATGATCTAATGCACTGATGTACTTCAAAAACATCTAATACCTGGAAAAAATCTAATAACTGGCAAATTCATAAGGAAAGAAAGTAAAATCATAGCTCTCAGGGGCTTCAGCAAAGAGAAATGGAGAATGACTATTTAATAGGTATAAATTATTGTTTGAGAAAAGCTCTGAAAGTGACTGTGATTATAACAGGTTTACAGTATTAATGTACTTAATTGAAATAAACGTAGTTGACATAATTATTGTATACATTAATGGTCATCTTGATCTTATTTCTTTAGTTATATTATAGGAAATACCCGAACGACGATGTATCGGGTCCCAGCGGGCTGCTCTCTTCAAGGCAGGTGGGGCTGGATAATTGTAGGTTCCTTTCTTATTTACAGTTGGTGATTAGACCATGTCCTTACAGTGTGGATTGTTTTGCTTTTGATGTGCGAGTACAGGTGGTACTAGGGCTTGAACTCAGGGTCTCCAGCTTTTTCACTTGAGGCTGGCACTCTACCACTTGAGCTACAACTTCACTTCTGGCTTTTTGATGGTTAATTGGCGATGAGAGTCCCAGAGAGTCTTCTTCTTGGTTGACTTCGAAACACGTCCTCAGATCTCGGCCTCCTGCTTAGCTAGGAGCCATGAGCACCAGCAAAACCCTGGACCTTCATCGTGCCCCCTTCAGCACTACAATTGTCTTCCCTGGGCTGCTTTGCCTCTTATAAGAGGAAAAACCCCACTCTCCCTCGGCGTGTTGGTAATGAGCACCTCGCTGCAGGGAATATATATTTCAAACCAAGTGAGATGTCAGGGTCAGAAGGCCCTGAGTTCAATGCTATGGTTCATTTATGCCATACCAATTAGAAGCTAGAAATCATTAACCTATTAAACAGTGAGTGACAAGCAAAACTTAACCATAGAAAAAACTTTTCTAATTAGGTCGAACTGTCCAGTAAGATAAATGTAAGTTCAGTAACAATAATTAAAGTAAATTAGGAGCCGTCTTGGCAAGATCCATGGGAGATCCTTGGGCAACTTCTGGTCCCTCCAGGAAGAAGAGCAAGTACTGCCAGACAGGTCTCGTCTGCCCAGCTCGCTGCCCACCACACTCCATTGCTTCGCTGACAGCCATTCTTAGGAGAAATTTTGACTTCTTTCCTGCTTTTTCAGTTTTCTTTTGACCCGTTCACAGGGAAATGCCACACACTTGCTGGCTATGTCGGGCATTTACCCCTCTTCTCAGAGAAGTACAACACGAAGATCCTATTCTGAGTACATTTCCACATAGGTTGAATCTCTGTGAAACGAGATGTCAAGCGACAAAGTGGAATGCAGCGAAGTCACTGTTGGTATTTACACCAGAAGCCCACAGGGCTCACAAGCAAAGAACTCACTAACACTTCCGTGAGAGCTGAGAACACGGTTCACTTGTTGTTTTTTGCACTGGCTTGGTTAATAGCAAGCTGTGTGACTCTAAAAAAAAAAAAATCGATGAGCTCCAGTTTCTCCCTGGATCAACTGAGAGTTAGCTTAGGACTTTCACATGCACCAAATATGGCTTGAATATCAACTCTATCCCAGGCACTGTGTGGAAAAAGACCAAGTCCCTGCTCTCGCGGAGCTCATAGGATGGGTGCAAAGAGACAAGAAGACAGCTAAAGAAATGCACGCTCTAAACTCAGTGCTTTTGAGTGCTAGTCTCCCAGTTTCCAGGATATTAACCAACTGAGGAGCTTAGGAAAACATAGATCCTGACTTTTTAGGTCTGGGTGGGTCTGAGATTTTATATTTCTTTCATTCATGTATGCATGCATGCATTTATGTATGTACTCATACATGGTTGTGCTGACACGAGGGCAGGGCCTGGGCGCTGTCCTTGAGTTTCTTGCTGGCTTCTCCAAGCTGGCTCTCTACCAATTCAACCATAGCTCCACTTCCAGCTTTTGGCTGGTTCACTGGAGATAAGAGTTTCCTTGGCTTTCCTGCCCAAGGTGGCTTCAAGCCTCGGTCCTTGGATCTCAGCCCCCCCAATAGCTAAGACTGCAGGCATGAACCACGGATTCCTGTCACGGTAATACTTACTTCTGCTGCTGGTTGCTGAAGCTTACCTAAGAGGAACTAAACTACAAATGGCTTCCACCCGTAGGTGAGGCAGAGAACCGCTACTTTAGCCCAGGAACAGGGCAGATGACTTGAGCTAAGTTCTGATTATGGCAGAGGACTTAGGAGTTAGAGGGAACGGGAGTGAGAAGCAAGCACAGAGGGTGTGAGCCAGAGCAGGCTTTGTGCTCCCTGTCGGAGGCGAGTGAGCAAGGGAAAAGCATCTGGGATGAGCTCAGCAACGTGGCCAAACGCTAGACGCTCGGGGCTGTGGCAGAAATGCAGCGGCAAAAGCTGCGGCTCTCCTGGGAGGAGACATAAGAAGTTACAGGAATCAAGATCTGACCAGTGGAAGGAGACGAGCGGTGATCACGTGCGCTCACCCCGCCAGGGGCCTTGGAAGAATCCAGATCAAAGACAGATAAACCAGATAAAAGTGTCTTAGAGTATGAGCGTAGGATGATGGAGCGTGTCAAATAAATTGTATTTGGAGAGTAAATGGACAGATTAGAATAAGCGCTTGCCAAGCTGGTGGGAAGATGTAAAACATGAAAACTTGTATTCCTAATTTACATGTCTGTATAAATATTGGTACAATTTGATGAAATGGGGAACGCATTAAGTGTGAGCTAGCTGCAAGACATTTGAGTGGAGATATTAACTACGCAATCCATTGCCTGTATCTTGAACTCAGAAGCAATGTAGATGTCACAGAACAGGGAACAACTTGCATTTCTATGGGATTCGGGACAAGGGGAGAAGGATCTGGTCATTCAAGAAGAAGACCTGGGCTGGGAACCCTACTATGGAAACCCGCTATAGAGCAAGAGGAATCAGCAGAAGACAACTGAGAAAAGAAATGCAGGCTAAGATTCCATCCCGTCCAGGTCAAAATGGCGGCCATCAAAGAAACAACAGCAGATGATGGGAAGGATGCAGGTGGGGGTGGAGTCCTCACACCCGGCTGGCGGGACTGGAAACTAATGTCGCCACTGCGCAAGTGAGTATGGAGGTTCCTCAAAAACACAAGCAGGTACTCCTCATGATCCTGCCCTACCACTCTCGGGTGGGCAAAGATTTGGAGGAGTCTACATCAATGTGCAGAAAAGACACTAGGATACCTGTGTTTATGGACACTTTGTTCCCAAGAGTCAAATGGTGGAGTCAGCTAAAGCTCCCAGCAGCCAGTAAATAAATGCAAAATAAGGGACATCTACACCATAGAAAAGCGCTCAGCCGCGAAACAAAGTGAAACTATATCATCAGCATATGATGCGGGGTAAGATAAGCCCAGCTCAAGAAGCCAAATACTGCGGATCCTCACTCTTTTGTGGAACCTAGACTTTAGACATACACGTGCACACATGTACACGCATGTGAGTTGATTATGACTATGGGACTGTTTGAGCTGATGGGTGGGGGAAGGCAGAGGGAAAGTGAAAGACGGCGGGTAATGCTGAAATACAATACACGTCTATATGAAGATTGCATAAGGAATCTCACTGAAAAGTATCAGTATCAGAAAGTGAAGAGATGGGGTAATGGAAGGAGTTATTCTGATTAAAATATAATGTGTGCGTACGGAAAGCAGCAAGAGTGAAATCCCTTGGTACAACTAATATGCAGTAAAAAATTAATGACAGCAAAGTAAACCAGAGCCTGCTAGAGAAATTGCTTCTGTGTTCTTATTTTTTTATTTCATTCTACTTTTATTTTTGATTGTCTCTAAGTAGCGGTACATAGGTTTCGACTCCACATGTTAGTTTGAGAGCACAATGCAGCCTGACCAATGTCACCCTTTCATCGTCCTTCCCGTCTCTCCCCAAACCCACTCATCCCCTCAATTTACTCCACTTTCATTTTTACCTGTGTACAGTGAGTATCATGAAATTGCTTTAAGAAAAGGGAAAAGGGACAGGAGGCTGTTGGGATAAAATGGGCGCCCATAGGAAACTGTCACCGTGAAATCGCTTGTTGAGTCCGTGTTTCTTTGGGTCTGACTCACTTCACGTAATATGATTTTTTTTTCCAGGTCTTTCCATTTCCTCACACATGGCGCAGTGTCACTCTTTCTGACAGAAGCGTAGAATTCCATTGTGTATAGTTAGTATGGATCTAGGATAGTCCTAGCACCGGATTACAATAGCTCAACGGCTACGTACGTGTGATCACGTGAGATGTTGAGGAGGGCGGCTAGGGGGAGGAGGGGGGATGAAAAGGGATGAACAAGGGACAAGTACAGGTAGAATCCTCAGTGTCCATACAGGATGGAGGACGTGGAAATGTGAAATGAGTCTGGGGGAGGAGACAGAATGATGGAAGGGGTGACTCCCATCAAGAAGTATAAAAAGATGCACACATAGACGTCCAACTGTAGCATCCTTGTGCAACCAGTTGAAGTTTTGACAATAAAATATTATAATCTGCCTTCATGGAAATGTAAACACGAAGATGACACCCTAGCTCGTCCACTCAGGGAGAGTAAGCGCCTAACTTCAACTGATACCTCGCTCCAAGCTATAAAACCCCTGTCAAAAGGCGAAGTTTGTTCTTTAAAGTGGGGAAGGCCAGTCAGCAAACACAGGTGGCACATGGCTCTACCAACCCACCTCACACTTCTTGGGTTGTTTTGTTGGGTCATGCCAGTACTGGGGCTTGGACTCGGGGCTTCGTGCTCCCCTTGATTTAGCCTTTACGCTCAAGGCTGAGGCTCTGCCACTTCAGCCACACTTCTATTTCTTGCATTTTGCTGGTTTGTTGGAGATAAGAAACTCCGATTCGCCAGGGCTGGTTTTGAGCCACGATCCTCGGATTTCAGCCCCGAGTAGGTAGAATTATAGGCATGAGCCACCAGTGTTCAGATCACATTTCTTATAAACTCTTCCCCACCCTCTTTTCTGGTGGAGTTGTGTTTAGACTGCAGTCCCTTCAGTTGTTATGGTAGCAGTGCTGAGAAAATCACCCTTCCCTGTTTAACTTTAACATTTTGATTGTATTTATTATTTGTACAACTGATTAGGTCATACATGTACTTTCTTCCTTACCATAACAGTTGAACAAAATCCATGACAGTTGGAATATACATGAGAGAAGTAAGCTCATAATGTTTGTGTTGATATTTCTCATATCGATTAGTGTCTCTAAAGCAGAGGCGACAGAGCCTGTGAATGTGGCAACTGTTTTCCCCATAACCAATAACATGAGCAATAATGTAACTATAATCCTTCATAAGCACGTGGTATTTACTTTTCACTTGTGCGTTTCTCGAGACACTGAACATGCAAACAATGGACAGATGACATATAACAAGATACACAGACAATCTCTGCAGCAACCATGCAGAATGATTGACTCATTCAATTATTCCTTGTACTACCAACTCGAGATTAAACACAGAAAGGCACATAGGTTCAGCCTGCGATTGCTGAGGGAACCTCTGTTCTTGGTCTCACGTCCCCTGTTTCTGCATAGCGTCAGCCTCCCGATGGCTCTTCCATCCTACGAAGATTATTCTGCTCCCACTCCTTTAGTCTTTCCTAAGGAACAGGAACAGTGGCTGGCCGCGTTCTATAGCACATTCTGAATCAATTAGCTTCTGCTTGCTACCATTTGTATGATTTTTTGTTTGTTTTACCATTCTCCATATGTTGTACATGTTACATTTATTTAGAATCCTCTATTTTCAAGGTAGATAGCCATCTTTATTGAGGACAATTTCTTACAGTAAGATTTTAGGCCTTTTAGTCAGTGTTTGTGAGTGTGTGTGTGTGTGTGTGTGTGTATTGGTTCTAGGATTTGAACTCAAGGTCTGAAAACTTTCAGTTAACTTTTTCACTCAAGTTCGGCATTGTAACACTAGAGCTCCACTTCTGGCTTCTTGTTGTTGGTTCGTTGGAGAGAACAGTCTCATTCACTGCTCTCTCTGCCTAGGATGGCTTTCAGATCCTAACCTCCTGAGTAGCTAGGATGACAGGCATGAGCCACTAGCACCTGGCTTCTAGGTAACGGTTTAATGTATTTTCCCCAAATGTGTTTCCTTGCTGAAGGATTAAGCGCACCAGAATTGTTGCATAATCAGACGCAGCACGGCAGTGTTGCACCTGATCCACTCCTCAGCCAGCAGGGGCCTCGTGGGAAGGGCTTCGCTACCGCTTACTGCTGGGCCCACTCAGCGTTCAGTCCAGTAGGGAAGAAGCCCAGAGGTGTGCCTTTCTAACAAGTTCCAGGCAACACCAAAGCCGCTGGTCTGGGGGGCTGAGGACCACTGATCTCGGACCTTTTAAGGGATGGAAATGCTTGGCTATCTACAGACTTTTAAAGAATTAACTAGTTTCTCCAGAGCATACAGAGGAAGCAAGTCATATTCCAAGTCTGACAATACTTAGAAATACATTTCCTTGTCATCTCCTGGACACTGAAATCATTGCGAGGATTAAGAAAATGAATGTGAAATACTTAGAATACTGCTTGGCAAGAGGAACATCCTCCCCAGATTCTAGCTACTCTCCTTCATCGTTTCTATCCGTTTCAGACGGGCGTGGATGTTATTGACGTTTGTCTTATTCCCCTGGCTCACAATGTAGCAAGAAAACCAGCCTGGTCGATAACTGATCATTATGACAGAATGTGGTAATTTGGCCGAGGGCTTTTGAAATGACAAATATAAATAGCATACAGAGCAAAGGCTCGATGAGTAAGAATGTACTGGAGCTTTTCCATAACTGGTAGAAAAACAAATGTGCATAGAGCGGAGAATAAGAAAAAAAATGTGCTGAACACGAAAGCTCATAGAGCGGGGCTGAGAGGGTGGCAGGCAAACGCACCTTCACGCAACTTCAGGAGGCCTCTGGTGGATAATCCCCAAGCCTCGAGTTGCAGTGTGGAGGTCAGGTCCGGCCAGCAACATCACTGGCCACGTGGCGAGTTATACTACCTGGCACCTGGTCTTGATGGGCGTGCCTGGATTCCTAGAGGAACGGAAGTCCATCCCCAGGTGATGGGTGGTCCTGAATCCCTGGAGACAGGGGCGGGCACCTGACCTATAGGTGACTGAACCTGTCAGTCCAGTGCTTGGGACTGGGAGCTTCCTGTGACCCAGCCCCTGACCTGACCTTATTTAGGGTCAGGCCAGCTCAGGCACCATGACGCCATGCCACGTGTCTCCATGTTCGCGTCCTGTGTCCTGTTTTCTGGCTCCACTCCAGTCCCCATGGCGTCCCAAGTCAGCTCCCCATTGGAGCTGGATTGGTTTGTTCATATTGTTTTTGCTCTTTCTTCCCTCTCTGGCCTGTTTCCTAACAGTGTTAAGGGCATTTGTGGGCCGCAGGCCTTTGTAACAGCTGGCTGCCTGCAGACTGCTAATGCTCGAATAAACACTCCAAGATTCCCTCCTTCAATCTGTGGCTTCTCAGATAATTTACCATGTAACACTATTAGTGACTAACATCTTTCCTTCTCTCTCTCTCTCTCCCTCTGTGTGTAGGAGTGTGTGTGTGTGTGTGTGTGTGTGTGTGTGTGTGTGTTTGCATAGGAAAATCCAAAGAAGTAAGAAGTAAAAATAGCTCATCATAGCTGGAAGTTACTCATTATTTTTGTTGTGCTGGTTCTGGGCTTCAAACTCAAGGCTTGACCACGGTTTCCGGGCTATTTTGCTCAAGGTTCACACTCTACCACTTCCAGCTTTGGGGTGGTTAATTGAAGATAAGATTCTCATGGACTCTCCTGTCCTGGCTGGCTTTGAACTCCAGTCCTCAGATCCCAGGGTCCTGAGTCTCTAGGACTGCAGGCAGGAGGTGGTGGAGGTGGCGGGGCGGGGGGGGGGGGGAGGGAAGAGGGAGAAGAAGAGGAAGAGGAGGAGGAGGAGGAGGAGGAGGAGGAGGAGGAGGAGGAGGAGGAGGAGGAGGAGGAGGAGGAGGAGGAGGAGGAGGAGGAAGAGGAAAGGAAAAGAAGCATGGATCCTTCATCTCACTGACCTTCCGCACCAGCCCGGAACTATCTGTTGTTCTTACTCAGGACAGGAAACAATAGAGCAGAATTCCATGCTCTCCTCCGCAGCCATTGCCGGGAGCGTGGCTAGCTTCCTGGTACTGGGAAAGTTCTGTCACTTCTCTGAGTGTTTCTTTGCCCAACTTGCAGGGCAGATTTAAAGACTGAACTACATGGAAAAGCCCTTAGAAGAGTGCCAGAGGCTTCTGGCCTCCAGGCGTCCATTTGTGAAGTGATGGTGTCGCTCGCTAACGGGTGTCCAGGGAGTACGTGTAGAACCTGCGCACTTGGTCAGGAAACAAGGTGAACTGCACTCTCAACTTGGAACCATAATTCTTAGACCTCAGCCTGCTCGGTAGGCTGAGATTATAGGCGTGAGTCACCAGTGCCCAGCAAGATGTATGAATTTCAAAGCTGTATGTTTTATTCATTCTTATGCTTATTGAATAATGACATCCTACTTCGGTACCCTTTTGAAAGTTGCTTATACATGCAGTATCGCTCTTTGGAGATTACCCACAGAATGTTATAGATTGAGGTAATTAATCTTAATTGCTATTTCTCTACCAGCCACAATCTAGTTGAGCTTTCTCTGTGAGGAGCAGTAATTTGTTTTCTGTATTTTCTGTCGATAAGCAAACTGTCATAAACATTCTTGTGCACAAGTTCAAGCATTTTGCAAGAGATAGAAACTGAGATGCAGAATTGCTAATTTACTGGGATGAACTCTCTCAATCTACTGTTCTCCAAAATAGATATAGCAATTTTTTTTTCAAAATACTTAGTGAAAGTTTTGCCAAAGTACTCTTCAAAATAATTAGACCATTTAACTCTCAGGAATTAGCATTCCCATTTTATCCCCTATTGCCAATGTTTGGTGGCAGAATTTTTAATTTTTTTTTGCCAACAAAGCTCTACTTATAAGGTCATGGAGATTTTTCATTTTTTCTTCTGGTTATCCCATTTCCTCCCTCTGAGAATAGTCTTGTTTCCTACCCTCTGGTTAGGATTTTTTAAAAATATTTTTATAAGTATTTGTACAAAGAAGTTGCCATTCAACAAAGCAGTTTATAAATACAACGCCACACCTTTCAACATTCTCACCCACCCCTCCCAACCCACCTTTCCCCTTCCTTTCTTAATTTTGTAGGTTATGCATGGTTCTCCTTGCTCTTCATTCTTCTGACTTCCTTCCCTTCCCCCACCTCACTCCTTTCCTGGTTAGATAGTTTTATTTTTTTTCCCCTCTTATTATCTTGTAGGGACTCTTTAGATGCTGTGATAATACTTTGTTTAAATTCGTTTTTATATTCTATGTGATAATCCTCTCCTAGTTGTCTATTGACAAGTAACTTCTCCAGTTTGGCTTGTGTTTCACCTTTTGATTTGGTGTGTAGTTTGTCATAATAAAGCTGTATTTCCCCTCAGCTTTATAGGAGCACATAACTCGCAAAGAAAAGCGATGGGTTTTATGGTGTGTTTGTATACAAACAGACTGTCAGGTGATTAAATCTAGCTAAGTAATATACCCTTCCCTGTGTGTGTGTGTGTGTGTGTGTGTGTGTGTGTCACAGTCACGGGGCTTGACCTAGATGCTGTCCCTGAGCTTTGGTGCCCTTCCAATTTTCCTGTCTGGGTTGGCTTTGAACCTTGATCCTTAGATCTCAGCTTCATGAGCAGCGAGGTGACGGGCACGAGCCACGGGGGCCCGGCCTTACTTACTTTTACCTTTTGTGATAAGCACATTTACACGGCGGGGCGTCGCTCTCACCCCAGGACTTGGAATGCTGGGATTGCGACTCAAGACCCGTCCCCACTACACACGGAGACTCCAGATCTGCTCTCTTCATGCTTCCCGAGGGCACAAGGCACGATGGTGAACCATGCCCACCGTGACGCGCAGTGAGCCACCACACCACTTACTCATCCTGTCCCACGGCAACGCTGCACCCCCTGGCCAGAGTCCTCTCACACACACCCCCCCCCCCCCCGCACCTCCCCGGCCCCTGGAAACGACACTTCACTCTCTGCTTCTACGCATCCGGCGGCCAGAACCTTCCATTCTAATGGAGACAGAAGGCCGTCTGATCGTTTCAGATTGGCTCTCAGATGATTTTTGTCTTTTGCTGTGGCTTGCCTCACAGTCTTCCGCTGAAGCATTTTTATTTGAATTGCTGTGTTTTTATTTGTGAAAGTTCTACTTGGTTACATGGGCTTTTTTTCTTTATCTCAGTGTCCATTGTGGTGTGGTGGCTGCTTTCTGCTTCCAGTTCTGTCTTCATACGTCGTGTTTCACGGATGCTAACTATTAAATCTGTCCACTACCTGAAGTTCCGGTTGTTAAAATCTTTACAGGGGTCTGCTGAAGACAACTGAAGGCGATTTTCCCTGACCCAGTTAGCAACTCTGTTCACTTTGACAGTTTTGTACTGTGGTTTAGCTTCATGAAAATTCTGGACAACTTGGGTTAAGCATGTGCTCCTCAAGAAGAGTTTTTAATTTTCTCCAGCCGGAGGAGTTGCCAACTCCACCTTTATCATATTTTATTGTTTGGTAAGTGAGTAGTATAAGCTTGAATTCTATTATACAACAGGAGACTTCCTCATTCATTCTCATAGCCACAGATCTTTCTGATTTGCCTCTAGTCCTCTGGCATTTCTTTATTCCCTCATGAAAACATGGGGATCTCATTATAACTTTCATCCCTGTACTGTTCCCCACGCTCATCTACTTCCTCCGCTTTTAATGGCTGTAACTCAGTTCTTTAATCTTATGCCTCAAACTCTCTGGTCAGCGCCTCTGCCCTAATCTCTGTCTTCCTCTAATCCATGTCTACACTGAAGCCACACAGATTTTCCTAACATTCAAATCTAACCATGTCACTTCACTGCTTAAAAAATCCTCATTGACTTCAAAATACATCTAAGGATACAATTCAAGGTGATCTGATCTCTGATTGTGGTTTTTTACCTCTTGTCAATTTGTCGCAGTGTTTTCAGATGACCAATATCCGAACCATGCTACATTTTCAGTCTCCTTGCACCCCCAGAATATTGTTATGTGCTACAGAGAAAATATCAGTGAGCTGACAAACAAATTTCAGGCTCAAGCTTGTCAGCATCGAGTGCTTATCACATCTTTCCTAATGGGAAAACACATTTTTTAGGTTTCATAGTGAACACTTAAATCACAGTCACTAACAACACAAAAGGCCCAACCTTTTTTTTTTTTTGTGGATTTGTCAAAGTGTGGTCAAGAAATAAATGTTAATAAATCAAGACAGTTCAAAAATTAGAGATTTAAATGTCTGTGCATCCATGATGCAGTTCAGGAACGTGGGTTGTTGTCAATGGTGTTTAAATTGTCATGGCATCTGCTGACTTGTTTCCTGGCCTTCATTTTGTGAAAATTTGCCTCTCAGTAACAGTAGATCGTGCTTAGAAGCAAAGCAAAAAGTTAATCTGCTTAATCGAAGCCAGCAGGTGAAAATGTTCGATGTGTCGGAGGCGGTATATGTTTAGCATGCGGCGTGGTGTTCTGGGGAAAACGGACCACAGAAGAGCGTGGAACTCCACGCCTCCCACCCCTGCGTGTGTCTTCCGGAACAGTGTTCTCCCTGGACGCTGAAACTGGAGCAGCCAGGGTCTCCTGCACCTGCTTAAAGTATTCCACCTACTGGAATACTATCCACTCATGATAAAAGCATTCCTCACAATAATAATATCCCTAGCAGTCATGTGATTTTCCTTTTTAAACATACTGTCCACGACAAAGGCAATAATATGACGCTTATGGACAGATGCATACTTGAGAAAATGAGCTTGTAAAGGAGGAGGCTCTTAGCTGATGAGCTTAGAAATATAAGAATAAAATATAGAGGTCCCAAAGGTATTTTCCAGTTTAGGATAGTGTAATTGTGGGGTCTCTCTCCGTCTTTCTCGGTCTCTCCTCCCTCTGTCTTCTCTGTGTGTGTCCTTTCTCTCTCACACAGGAAAAACAGTACAATCATAGAATTAAGACTGAAAGAGAATTTAACCAAAGGATAGCTTCCTACTCTCAGATAGGTCACCAGCCAGAAAAATGGGTGTTTTGTTGTTGTTGTTACTGTTTGCTTTTTTAAATAAAAAATTAAAATTGAGTGTTTGACTCCCATTTTCTGCACAGAGAGCAGGAATTTTTTTTTTTAATCCAACTTAATTCAGGGCGTAAATCGCTTTGGCTAAAGCCACACCTATTCCTTGTTTTCCTCTAGCAAGGCGGAAGCTCCACAGAGACAAGTGTAAAAATCGCTAATCTGTTCCTGACGCAACCACATTGCAAATGAAACTTGGGTCCCTATGAAGGTGAAGGATATATTTAAAGTCACACAATAATTAATTGGGTCCCAAGTTGGTTTTAAATCCATCTTGCAAGTTCCATAATTTTCTGTGGAATCAATCCAATGTCTTCTATAAATGAATTGAAGTTACAAACAAATGAATTTTCTCATCTATTTACGCCCTACACGCGTATAAAAAAGTAATTGCTTGTTGACTTTTTTTTTAAAGAAAGAGAAACAAAAACATGAGCGCAATCTTCAGAAGTCCCACCTGGCATAAGTAAACAGCATTTTAGTTTTCTTCCACAACAACACAATTTATTTTACCCGCATGTGATCATGTAGAGCAGAGCATTTCTGTTTACAAACAGCACAATGGTCTTTAGCCAATTTTTACCATAGATTTTTGGTGTCTACGGGCATCTGGCTCCGAGGGGACTGCCCTGGAGGAAAATCCACATGTACCCAGGATACATAGTTTTCATGTAACTGATGATAACACAGCACCAGCTGACAGTTTCTCCACACCAATGGAGCTGCATAATAAGCATGCAGCAATATTTTCTTAACCAACTTCAATAAAACTGCATGTAATAAAGCCATCAATGAAGTGGGCTTACTTTACAGAGAAGCGTTATTGAAGGACACCAGGAAGTTCTAGAATCTCTAGGAAGGCCATTAAATCAGAGTAACAGCGGATCTAACCAAATATAGATAAAGCAATCAACTACTCTAAAATATTATAATGGGGATGGGTGGTGGGGTTGGAAGAGATGGGGGAAAGATGGAAAAAGTGACATTTATTGATCAAGATGTACTGCACTCAAAGCTGATATGCTGAATTATAACCCCATTGTATAACTACTTAAAGAAAAAAAATTATTTTGAAAAAAAAAATAACATTATAAGCTGGGCAGCCATGGCTCGTGCCTGTAATCCTAGCTGCTCAGGAGGCTGAGATCTGAAGATGATGATTCCAAACCAGCCCAGTTGGGAAAGTCTGTGAGAGTCTTATCTCCATGGGCTGGGAATATGGCCTCGTGGTAAAAGTGCTCACCTCGTATACACGAAGCCCTGGGTTCGATTCCTCAGCACCACATATATAGAAAAAGCCGGAAGTGGCGCTGTGGCTCAAGTGGTAGAGTGCTAGCCTTGAGCAAGAAGCCAGGGACAGTGCTCGGGCCCTGAGTTCAAGCCCCAGGACTGGCAAAAAACAAAACAAAAGAATCTCCAATTAACCACCCCTCCCTAGCTGAAGATAAAGCTGCGGCTTACATGGTAGAGAGCTGGTTTTGAGCAGGAAAGTTCAAGGATAGCACCCAGGCCCTGAGTTCAAGCCCCAGGACACACACACACACACACACACACACACACAAAATTAAAACTATAAAAATCCATTTTGGACATGCTCCAAAGAGCATTCCAACACCAAAATAAAACAAAACAATAACCAAAAACATAGAGAGTACTAAAGTAGCAGGAGTCTAAAAATTGAAATGACCCAAAAGTTTGCTCTAAAATGAATTTTAGAATTATGGTATATTCATATAGGTAAATACTTAACCATGCGAGTAAATTAACCACAGCAACAAAAATGGATGAGTCGCAAAGATGTGATGATGAACCAGATAAGAGACACAGAGTCCAGGCACAAAAGAATGTAAAACGCACCATTCCATTCCTATAAAACCCAAAATGAACCGATGATGGTAGATGTGATGACAATGGTTCCTTTTTTAGGAAAGGGCTTATAAAAGTACATTTGGGCTTCGGTAATGTCATTGCTTTTTGGTGCCGCTATTTAATAATGAGAATAACATTTGTTTAATTGTGTCCTTGAGACAGCTGAGCAGGAGGCACAGAGCAGGTGACAGACGCTGCTTCGTGTACTCAGTGACGGGGGAAATGCGTTCCAGATTCTCACATTGCAAAGCTGCCATGTGCATGAAGGGCAGAGGGGGTCAGAGGTCCACCTTGGCATTAATGATCTGTGTCCTTGAAGTCAGGATTGTGTAATAAGCCTTTTTTTTTTTTGCCAGTCCTGGGGCTTGAACTCAGGGCTGAACACTGTTCCTGGCTTCTTTTTGCTCAAGGCTAGCACTCTACCATTTGAGCCACGGCGCCACTTCTGGCTTTTTCTGTGTATGTGGTGCTGAGGAATCGAACCCAGGGCTTCATGCATGTTAGGCAAGCGCTCTACCACTAGGCCACCTTCCCAGCTATAATAAGTCTTAATGACTTTGCACAGATGAAAGACACTGATGTGACCAAAGGAAAACACCTCAATGGTGTCTATAACAACTGAGATCTTTTATCCCCATCAAGAGCTGAATGGTTATGAAGCACACGGTAGATCAACTTCCACCAATCAAGACACACGCAAAGCTAGGATGCCAACGAGGCAGCACATGCCATGTCTACCAATGTACGACATGCCAGAACCTGTACTACACTCACCCCACCAAGCAGGCCGCTGCGAGACCTCTCAGTCTAGAAGCGACAAAGTCCAAAAGAAAAATGACTTGACTATAAAGAGCACTGTCTTGAGCAAGATAGCCCAGGGACAGTGCTCTGGTTCTGGGTTCAAGACCCAGGACTCGCATCCAAAAATAACACAACCCCCCAAACCAAACACAAGAAAGCATCAGTGGGGCCTGCGAAATGCTCTTAAGCAAGAAACAGCATAGCATGATTCATGGTTCAGAAGCCTCATTCCTAAAGCAATGTACGGAATGGACCGGTGGGTTTGACGACGTATTTATTCACATTAGGTGTTCATTAAAAAAAAAAAAAAAACCTTAGTGCAATTTGTATCCAGGGGAAATTCGAGTAATGGAATTTGCCATCTCAGAGGTTATAGCATCTAAAAGTACAAATTTTATAAGGTCCCAAAGGCCACGAGGGAAAACAGGGCTCAAGTGCCATCTCAATGTGCTAGTATCCTGCCGAGGAAGCTTTCCGTACTCATGGTAAAGGAGCAAGGCCTTTCTTCATCACTCCTGAACTTGAGAAGAAATGATTAAATTCTTGCAGGCTGCTCAGGTCAAATGCTGTCTCAAGATTTTTCGCTGAGGAGTTGTTTATATATATATATATATATATATATATATATATATATATTGGAAAAATATTCCCTTGCTTCAATGGACTAAGATGCTGTGATTTAATTGGCAACTGGAAGGTGTATTCTGGGCTCTGGTTTCCATTGTCTTTGATCCCTCCTTTTTCCATGTTTTGATAAAAAAATAAAGGACAGGACTTGGTGGTGAGGAAGACGCACGCAGCAATTGCACTCCTGTTGCTAGGCGACGGGGCCATGGACCAGCTCAGCGGATGCTGGGCCTCTGTAGGCAGCCGGAAGTCAGGAGCCGTCCTACCGTCTCTGTCATGACAGCATTCATACCTTGGGGCACGTGCGCTTCTGGATTTACCTGACAAAGGGGAAGCGCATACTCATCGCCAACTTCACTTTCCCGAAGTGCTTGCAGAATCCCCGTCGATGGGAAGTTGACACGACGCATGAGAACAATCATCGCCTCAAGAGAGGGCAGCAGGTGCACCTACCGTGCCCCTGCGTGGAGCCGCGTGGCCAGGCCTGGGTTATATCGCCCCGGTCAGGCTGGATCCCCACAGCCCTCTGCCTCCCCTCCCCCCACGGCTCACGGGCTCCAGCCTGGTACACGCAGGGGTGTCTCCTGTCTCCTAGCCAACCACTCCCAGCTCCTGTGACTGCGTTCGCCCTCTTCAGGTGCTGTGAAAAGCCTAATACCATCAACTACGGTAAACCCGCCCATTTCGTTCTCATTACAAGGCAACGAGTGTTCGCTTTTTTTAAAAAGCCAGAAAAATACAAACAGATCTTTTTTTTTTTTTTTTTTTGGCCAGTCCTGGGGCCTTGGACTCAGGGCCTGAGCACTGTCCCTGGCTTCTTCTTGCTCAAGGCTAGCACTCTGCCACTTGAGCCACAGCGCCACTTCTGGACATTTTCTGAATATGTGGTGCTGGGGAATCGAACCCAGGGCCTCATGTATACGAGGCAGGCACTCTTGCCACTAGGCCATATCCCCAGCCCTATAGACAGATCTTAATCAGAAGCAAGCAATGTAAAAATATCTTGGCCTATAGCATTCTAGAATATTTTCTACAAATTTACAGATAATTTTTTCTAGAAGTTTTATATTAGCCATTTACATAAAGTTATCATTTCTTGTGGGGTCAATAATGGGCAGCATAGTTTTAAGGCCTCTAGGCAGTAGCAGAAATATGCAAGTATTACCATAGAACATGAAAGAATAACGGGATAAGCAATCAAATGTAATGTAACTTTATTAATCTTGCTAAATCTTTCCTTTCTTCCTCTGAGTTTAACCATAGCTAGCCAGCTTCATTAATTCCTGTCTTTTTTCAAACCAGGATTCTCAGATGTTAGCCTCCGGGCACTTGGCCTCTTCATTGGGTGTAGCTGTGCAAACACCTTTGCCATTTGTGTGTGCTTTCTCTTTACTATGCAAGCTTCACAACTGAAGCCTGCTATCAGGCTGTTCAATCTACACACATTTTTTTTCAGTGACAAAGCTTGTTGAAGTGCTCATTCAAGAACTGAATATTGAATATCGAAGTTCAAGGCTGATACTGTAATACAAACCACCAGTCACTAGTACTTAAGACTTTATTGAACCAAAAGTACACTGACAGTCGTAGCATACACTATGCCACAACTGATTTCGTTTTTATTGACTTAGTAGAGTGGATTTGGAATATGCTCAAGAAGGTTATACCTTTGTGCAGATCCCTACTAGACAAAAGGAAATGAAAAAGAGAAGCAAGAAAAGAAACGCAAAAGAGAGGATGAAAGAAGAGCAACATTTTTTTTTTTTTAAATACAGTGGCAGGGTTTTGCCCTTTGAGGGCTGAAGCCTGGGGCTCAATCTGGCAGTGTTAAGTGTGCTGAGTCCTCTTCACCTTTTACTGGGCCATTGTGTCCTGCTCTGAGATTTAGGGGGTGGACCAAATCATTCGCTCCCTTCTAGCTTTAATAACCTATCAAGTTTTAATGAACTGCAATTAATAATGCTTAAAAAATACACTTAAAACACTGTCTCCTTTGAATAAAGGTATGTTACTAAAGCAGATAAGTATGTCTCTCCCAAGGAAGCAATTCTTTCTGGAAACCAGACAATCGTTCAGTAATGCAACGAACACCTAAGGCCCTGGCCTCAATTCAAGATGAAACTTTTTTTTGTCCAGGTTTTTGCTGTAGACCAAATTTATGGACAGCCAACGTGGGGCTTTCAATAGGGTTCTGCAGTGAAGCAAAGCCCTACCGAAGCCAGCAGGGGCCCCTCCAACCCCTCCAGGGGCCCGATGCAAGACGGGAGCGGTGACTGAGAGTCTGCCAAGGAAGGAGGCCCCGTGCCGCTCTGCGTGGCCGTCTGGCCTGGCCCAGATAGAGGAAGTCGTAGGAGGAAGATCAAGAAACGGCCGAAGCAAGAAATGAGCTGGACCTGGACAGAGTCACAAAGGAAAATACAAAAGCATGAAGCGGATCAGGTCCAAAGATGGAGCTTGGAAAAATATAACCTGTTTATTTTGAAATGATTCAATTCATTACACTGAAAAGGGTATCGAAAAAGAAAAGCCTCGTGGTGTGTCATGCTAAGAATATCCATTGCAAATAGCGAGGGTAGAATGGGAAGTAGACAAAGTGTGTTTGGGACATGAAGCATATTGGAATATTTGGCTGGGGTGAGATGGTGGGGGGAAGCTCTGCTTGTGAAGCTGACGTTCATTCGGGACAAGTTAAGGCAAAGCCAAGATGCATTCACCAAGCCCGACGAGAGGACAACGCCGTAAGGCAGAGCCGGAACATGGAAGGAAAGTCAGGCGGAACAGCATTCATTGCCAGGATGGCTGAGAACGGCTCAGCAAGCAACAGGTCAGCTGTGAGCCGTTGCCTCAAACACTTTCAAGAAGGATGAGGTCAGAGCAGACCCAGGGCCCCGGAAGAAGGAGTGAGAGGTGGCAGTGTTTGCTCCGCAGATGGCATAGGATGGAGAGTTGGTCAGGAGGTGGCTCATTTGAGCAATGTCTCATCCTTGGGATTCTACAACGACACGGTCCGATACGGTAGCCACTAGTGACTGGTAGTTACTGAGCACTGGGTTAGCCACAGGTCAGCTGTGCTGGAAACAGAACATACACAGCAGATTTCGAAGGCTATGAATAACAACAACAAAAAAGTCAAACACATCATTAACAATTGTTATACTGATTATATACCTATATATCACTCATATGTTGGATTATTGAGTTAAACTATTTAAATTATTCAAATTGATTTTACACACATGTCTCCTTTTATTCTATACCTAACAGAAATTTTAAAATTGCCTATGTGGCTCACATTTGTGGTTTGGATTAAATCTCTATTGAATATTCCTGTTCTTTAACTTCCCTCCCCCCGCCTCTCTCTCTAGTCTCCTGTGGTGTTTCTTACTGGGGACAACTTGACCCAGTCCGCGCTGGCTTTCTTATCTCAAGCAGAGCCAACTTTCAGGAGAACTGGGAGAAACCCACACTGAGACACAACAGCTGCGGTCTCCACACAACAACTCCCGCCCACCTTGGAATATACACTGACTTAGAAGATCAGTCACCACCTCCTCGCATATACACCCACTGGCCCTATATGTACACAACCATCTTTGTAGGTGTCAGAACAATATCCATAAATAGGGAAGGAATATCACCAGGATCATTCGTTGCCGTGAAATTTGCATTTCTGCTGTCAACTGTCATCATTTGTTTGAAGGACCAGTCTCAGCTCCTAAGAAGTTCTTCGAAATTCAAAGGACTTGAAATTCATGTTTTCATTTTCCAACCAGAAGCCAGGTAAGTGAGAGGTAACCAGAACTGTCTACTTACAATCCAGATCCCAGGGCACACGATGCATAACAGGTGTTTTGCAGGATTTTCCTTGAGAGGAAACTGTCTACGGTCATCTGCCTAGCCGCACACACGAACCCCAACGGGTCTCATTCTCTAAGCACTTTTCAGCACGTCTACTCTCCCCGATTCTAGACGCTACAGGATCCCCCTAGCCTTGACAATTCCACTGGAACCTACCCCTCTCGGTACCTGCTCTCTGCTAATACAGATTGGCTCGGCCCAAGGTGATTCACTAATTTTGCGGAGTGACAGAAGTGCAGATCTTACTTAACCTAACAAGGATTTCCTTCCAGATGGAACTTAAAAATATCAGAACTTTAAAGCTAGTCTCTGTGTCAGAATGTTGACCCCTGTCTTGGAAACTGCACTTCAGGCTACCATTCCTCTGTCATTTGGTAAGAATTTTATTTATTTTGAAGGAATCATCGTGCTCCTCCTTTCAGACCATGTCGCCTGTGTGGAACTCAGCCTCTGCTCAACATCTTCGCTATAATTGGGTGATTGCCTTGAAGAATTACCGTATTTAATTTCCTTTAAAATTGCAACAGACAATACGAGTCACAGTGCTTTAGAGATGCAACCTGGACCAATTAATTCATAATTCTAGAGCTTTGCTGGGAGTATTTGCAAGACCTATAGTTTTTGTTGCTCGCCTAGCATGCATGAAGCCCTGGGTTCCATTCCTCAGCACCACATACACAGAACAGGCTGGAAGTGAGTGGCCCTGTGGCTCAAGTAGCAGAGCACTAGCCTTGAGAAAAGAAACTCAGGGACAGTGCCCAGGCCCTGAGCTCAAGTCTTAGGGCTGGTGACAAGAAAAAGAAAAAAAGAAACTCATAGTGGCGTTAGTATAGAGAGAAGACACAATGGAATTTAAATAGTTGTCATAATCATAGTAGTAGTAGAAGCAATTGTATATATCAAGTAAACACTAATGGACTTGGATGGAATAGTAGCCGTATCCAGAAGTCCTACAGAAGTATAGAGGTTAGTGGTAATTAGGAACTGAACTCTGCACTTGGACCCCCTAGATTTGGATCCTTGGCTCCATCACTTGGTAGCTGTTTGACTTTGGGCAAGGTAATTAACACAGAATGCGAATAAGAGGGGATGATCAGAGAGAGGGGGGCAGACAAATGAAGAAAGGGAAGGGAGGAGCAGGTAGTCATGATATTCAATATAGAGCCTAGGAAACCAGGAACCATGAGGGGAGGAGGGGTGCAGACTCCTGGGTGTTTCTGCCACAATGTGACCTGGAGCTGTACTCCTCCCAAACTTAGCCTCCAACAAAGCCAGGACGAGAGACGCAGGTCACTGAGGCCGCCTATGTGTTTAGAAGGGCTCTGGTGGACTTCGCTCTCGGGTTTGATTTTGGACACAGCCCTCCGGTTCTCTGCCTCCTAAGGAGCTAGGATTCCAGGCATGACCCCCTCCACCACCACCACCCCCCTCCAGAGCCCTACAGGATCCAGACCTTTGCACAACAGGCCTTCAGTGATGAGACCCGTCTGGCGTGGAACATCGTCATTAAGACCGATTTAATTTTAATGCAATTCCTCCAACACTGGAAATGCCAGGCCGTTTGCTAAGACTGGACATCTACAATACAGCTGGGGAGATGCAAATAGAAACTCAATTCGAAACTGCAAACCACCGTGACCATCTGGGCTAGGCGCAGCGAGCGAGCGAGTTGTGTCTGGAGTCCCGCGGAAGGCCGGGGGTCTGGGGATAGCTGGGGAGCTCACTGCGAAGCCCACACCCGGGAGGTGCTCGCCGAGGGGAGGGCGCCATCGCGGGACCTGGCTTGGGTTCTGGAAAGGTGGCTGTTAAACGAGGTGGAGGAGGGGAAGCGGCAGTGGAGCGAGGGGCGGGGACTGCTGTCAATCACTCAGCCAAGCCGTGGTGGAATGGAACAGCAGCGGGGGCAGGAAGGCAGAGAGGGCGGCAGAGCTGAGGTTATGCAATTCGAGTTAAAGCACGGTGACAGCTAAGCTTTGGGGGGGGGGGGCGTGAAAGGTCACTAGGTTTTGTTTTTTTTTTCTCCCCACAGAGTAAAACTTCAATTCCTCATAATTGGGGAGAAGCGTGTCAAAATTAATCAAATATGAGTTACAGATTTTTTAAAAATATGACTAAGTGCTTAGGGTTTTTGACTCGGTGAGGGATGTGAAATATCTTTCAACTTCCTCGCTTTTAATTAGCAGCAGCGGCGTGTGTGGATGAGCAATCAGAGCGAGGTCCTTGCAAGAGAGGGGCTTGTTTTCTGAAGTGGGTTAAATCTTCCTTTTCTTCTGAGTCTGTTCACACGTGGATTCCGGGATTCCCAAGCTGGTCTCCAGTTACAGGCGATTCCCTTTCCAAGGCGGACGCAGCCATTCTGCCCACCCCAGGCTGGCCGACTGCGCAGAGAGCGGGTCTCGAAGCCTGCGCGGTCTCTCCAGCACTGAGGGCCGGCTGGCGGATGGCCACCCCTCTGAGTCGGGAATTCAGTGTGGGTGACGCTGACTCATCAATAGCTCCACTGTACACAGTTTTCGTGGTTTTTAGGGTTCCTGGGGTGACTCACCTTGTCTTGCAAAACTTCAGTCCAGAACGCAACAATGCAATCCAAGTGCATTGTGTGCATGTATTAAATCAAAAGAACTAAGTCCGTTAAAATTGTAAAGCAAACACACACACACACACACACACACACACACACACACACACACACACACACACACAGCACCCAGGGGCCCATGCCTATAATTCTAGCAATCCAGGTGACTGAGATTCAGAGGAGTGTGAATTGAAACCATCCCTGGCTGTAAAGTCCTTGCGACTCCATCCCCCAATTAACCAGCAAAATGCTGGATTAGAGGCAAGGCTCAAATGCAGAGTGTCTGCCTTAAGCAAGCAGAGCGCGCATGAAGCTGTTCAAATCCCAGGACTTCACAAAATAATAATAATTATTGATAAAGAGCAACAATAATAATTGTAAAAAAAAATAAGACAGAAGGCAGGCAGGAAGGGTAAGAGTAGCAAAGGAGGTGAATATAACCAAAGACAGCTGCAGTCAAGCTTGGAAATATCACCATGAAACAATTACTTCCTGCTAATTTTGAAAGAAATTGAGCTGATTGGAGGTTAATGTCAAAATCAACCGGTCTAATAGCAAATGTAATTCCTTAAAATTCAGAGTAACAAAAGAAATGTAGTATATAATCAAAGCTTGAAAACCGATGTAGCAGAGATTTTTCAGCTGGAGTTTAGGTGGCTGTTGCCTGTAATCCCAGTTTCTCAGGAGGTGGGGATCAGAAAGTTCACAGTTCAAGGCCAGCCTGGGTAATATTTCTGCAAGAAAGACCTCATCTCAACCAAAAGCTGGAAGTGGTATACTTGGCTGTGAAGATCCTCTTAACCTCCCGGTAGCGTCTCCATTTCCCCCGTCCAGTCTTTGTGGGGAAATCGTATCGTACCTTCTGGGAGAGCACTGAATGGGTTGAGCTCTTTCATTACCATCGCGCATAACACACACACTCGCTTAGTATCCCACTCATTTCCACTGGCTTGCACATTTCACACGTGACAGCCCTCAGGAGTCATACAGAGCGAACGCGCTGTGAAAAGTTTGTCTCCATGCTCCCAATCACACCAGCTAGAGATAAAAGTACTTGGGGTCATTCTGAGTTTACAGATGGATGTACAGGCGGCGGGGCCCAGGGCTGGCTTTGAACCGGCGACCCTCAGATCTCAGCCTCTTGATTAGCTAGGATTACAGACATGAGCCACAGGCACCTGGCTTCAAAGAAGTCTTCTTTTTCTTTTTTTTGAACTCAGGGCCTAAGTACTTGCTAGGTGGATTCACATCTCCAACAACACTTGGTTCTCTTAAGCTGAAAAGGTTACTGATCTCTCCATCTTCATCGGCTCCAACTAAGTTCTATTCCCCCATTTGCTTCTCCACCAGAACATTCAAAATGGCTTCCTCGTCCTGCCCACGCGATTCTACCCGGCGTCTAATTGCCCAGATCCGTTGAGAAGCTAGCTCTACCTCTTCCTTGTCCCCACAAGCCCCTGCAGTGGTTCTGGTGGCCTTTACGATCAATACCTCCCCTCCGGGAGGGGAAGCCCTTCCTGTCTCCCCAACCCCGACTTTCTGTCGCTTGCCACAGCTCCGCCTGCATCAGCCTGGGACCTGGGACGGTCCTTCTGGAATGCTCCACGAGTCCTCCTCTCTTCCGTGCAGACTGACCACACGTCCACACCGTCTGTGCCTCGCTTCCTATGGGATTTCTATATTCAGCAATTGCCGACATGATTCTGAAGGCTAAGATGTGAAGAAGTTTGAGATTTCTTTAACATTTGAAAAAAAAAAAAAGATTTGCTCACTTTATGTATCTGCACACACAATCTTTGTGGAATTACACTTTTGAGGATTTGAACTGGAATAATTATATACAACGAACAATTGTGGAATTTGAGCTAAGGTGAAGCTAGAAAAATGTCAGTTACCTTGTTGCTAGAGAGAGCTTATATTAAATATGCCTTTCTATCTGAAATGCACAAAGGCATGATAGTATGAACAATCGAAGATGAATACTTAGTATGAAACCTTCACAAGCACTGAAATTAATAAAGCCATTATAAGTTAAGGAGCAAGTGAGTGGGCAGAGAAGGGGAAAACGATTATTCTTACAGTTCTTTAGAAATGCAAATAGGAACATTCCTGAAGCATCATTATCTGACTGATAAAATGGTAGTCACTTAACAGGTATTTATTTAGAAACCTGTTCCAATTTTGTAATTGTTTAAAAAAAAAAAGGTCTTCAATGCAACACAAACCTATTTGCTAAATGGTGTTACAAAACAATTTTCCAGCAGAGAAAATAACAAGCACTAAATGTCCTAAGTGTGATTCCATAAACTTGGAGATCATTTTCATCAATCTTTTCCAAATTTGTGTGTGTGTGTGTGTGTTTGTGTGTGTGTGTGTGTGTGTGTATAACGGGTGTAGTGTATCAGGGCTTGAACCCAGGGTCTTGATATTTTTTTACAGCTCAGGGCTGGTACTCTGCCACTTAAGCCACGCCTCCACTCCTGGCTTTTTGGTGGTTGATGGAGGTAAAAGTCTCATGGACTTTTCTGCCTGGGCCGGCTTCAAACTGCAGTCTTCAGACCTCAGACTGTAGTATAGAGGAGTACCGAGGAGAGCCACTTGCTCCCTGCTCTAATCTCCCAAATTTAAGTGAGGAAGTGAAGACTCCTTGGTAGGCTGACAGGCGGCCGATCCATCTGGACCCGCCACACACAGTGGCTACGCGATGTAAGAAAGCGGTGAGAAATGGCTTCTCCCCAGACAATAGAGAATCATACTGGCTCTGGTAAATTGCAGTGTCCAGCCTACCTAAAAGAACTTTAATCAATTTTCAAAATGCCAGACAACTGAACCTATCTGCCAGACCTTCAGTTCAGTTTCCAAGTCTAAAATGTCAAACCATAGATGCTCTGCAACCCAGAACTCTTTTAGAACGGCAAATTTTGAAGCTTGAAAGATAGACTTAGTCAGCAACCAAAATGAGGTGAAAATACTAGCTTTGCACGCCCTAGAAATGTCTTTGGGCAAAGTAATCATCTCTTAGATTTGGTTCCTTCCAAGGTAATACTTGAACCACAATGGGTACAGAAGGCCACAGTAGTGAGCGTTCAATTTGTTTGTGCAGGTCATCTCATCGGTGGACAATCTGAACTCCAAGCAAGGCCCTCTCCTCGCATGTTCAAGGGAGGGAATAACACATGATTCAATATTTTCCTCTTATTGTCCAAATGCATCTTTCACATTAAGGTATGATTACATCACCTTTGAATCCAAATGTGTAGTCACCTAGAAAATAATCTGTCTTCTGATAGTTGGAAGGTAACTTGAAACAAGTAGTAATTTCTGACAGCAAAGTCTTGAACGTTGGTCTTCAGTAATAAGCACTCGCTATCTGTGTGGGTTTAGGAAGGGTAACTTAGCTTCTCTGAACCTTTCCAATTTCTTTTGTGTACTGTGCCTCGTGGAGCTGCAAAAGGTTGCAAGACATTGGTTTGCCTTTAATTATCAAGAGGAGCTTGGAAGGAAGTAAATAATTCTCAGCATGAATTACATGTTTCTTTTAAATGTATATTGTTTTAATGATCATTTTAATTGTAAGAATTGATACATTACCATGCAGTGATTTGCTACGTGCGTAGGGTGTGAAATGACCAAATCAGGGTAGATAACATTTCCATTTAATCACATTTAAATCGTTTTGTTATAATACGATCATTGTACATTTTGTGGGGCACAGTATGCTATCTCAAATCATATTTTTCCTGGAAGTTCTAAAAGCTCACTTCGTAGAGAAGAAGAAAAAGACTCGGCCTTCGTAGAGTTCAGGTAAACCAACCCTGTAGACTACATTCTAATCTTATAAAATAACGAGGAGATGCACACTGACCGGGAGATTAAGAATCATGGAGGGCTTGCAAAGTTTTGGGATAAAATTAGGCATTGCCTCTCTACCTACCATGCTTGCTGCATTCACTGATATATACAAAAGTCCTGAGAAATGTTCTAGAAAAGTCCTGAAGGAGTTCAATTTAAATTTGATGTTTAAATAAATGTGGTGCATGGTAAGCCCCCCCAGATGAAGGCCCTGCAGGGAGGGATGAGGAGGTACCCTCAAACCAGGAGCCTGGGGGCACCGAGGGTCACTGAGCAGCTGCCCAGAGCTCCCCACGGAGGGGGGGGTGGAGGTTCTGCCCACGTGGAACTGTCCCTCTCCCGCTCCGAGAGGACCCCTTCCTCCGCGTGCCCCCGGAAAAAGATGCCGCCCGGCCGGTGGAAACGCCGCCCGGCTGGTTTCTGACTGACACGCCTCCATCTTAAGCGATTTTAGGATGGGGCCCCGCTTGGATAGAGTAACCCCGCAAAGGCGTTAGACTCAGAGCCAGCCGGGAGGTGAGGGCTTCGCCCAGAGAAGGAGGCTGGGCTTCAGGCGGCGACGTGAACGTGAGCCCACGCACCCGCTCCAGACCCCGCAGCTCAGATCCTCCCTGCTCCACGGTGCTCTTCCCGTCTAGTCATCCCAGTCTTAGGAAGCTAGATCCTAGGCGACCACGTTTCTCGGGCTTCCTTGCCTGCTGGATTCTGGTTACGTTCTCCCCGTTAGAGCTTCCGAATGGGAAGTAAGGCGGCAAGAGAGGAAACAGGGAGCGTTTTTCTCC
Organism: Perognathus longimembris pacificus; assembly: GCF_023159225.1. Taxonomy (NCBI): domain Eukaryota; kingdom Metazoa; phylum Chordata; class Mammalia; order Rodentia; family Heteromyidae; genus Perognathus; species Perognathus longimembris. The sequence goes on along the minus strand of NC_063182.1, from coordinate 2,106,843 downwards.
CTGGACCGAAGAGGCTTTCAGCGGTGAAAACGCCCGTTACCCGGTGCCCGAGGCTGGGACTCTGGCGATGACTCTGTCTCCACACACAGTGACACAAGGCTCACAAGGCTTCCTGACCTCGGACTAACGCCCCTCTCTCCCTGCTCTTCCTGGGGGCTCGGTGACTGTGCTCCGGAAATAAATCTCCATTTGCTTGCAATGTACACAGCTGACTCCATCTTCCTTGGCTAGACGCTGATAAAGAAGAAACAACGAGATCGGGCGTATTCCCCTTAAACAAAGATGCAACCGGTGCATGACTTGCATCTAAGGGCAGCAGACCACGCTGAATACAGTCTGGAAGTAGAGTCCAAGCGATACAGGGCTTCATTCTGGAGCCTCTAATTGCCCACCCAGAAGGTTCTGAGCCAACAACAGGTGGAGACTCGTGGCTGCATTCCAACCACGCCACCTGTTAGCCGCCATAATGAGGATTGTCTGCTATCTTTGAGGGCTTCGTTTTCCTCCACCAGTGAAAGAAAGTAATCAAAAACGAATGTTTGTTTGTTTGTTTAAAGGCCCTAACAACTGACTGCCAGTGCCAGTGCCAGTGGATACCAGGCCTCGTGGCTCGGGCCTGTAATCCTAGCTACCTGAGAGGTAGGGATGCGGAGGACCGCGATTGGAGGCCAGCCTGGGCAGAAAGTTCATGAGACACACACACACACACACACACACACACACACACACACACACACACACCCATCTCAACCTATAAATAAAAGCCGACAGTGTGGTGGCACGTTCCTGTCATCTTTCCTACACCTTCACATGGGCAGAAGGAAAATGATCCGGGTTGACCCAGGCAAAAATGGAGACCCTGCTCAAAAATCAACAAGAGCAAAAAGGGCTAAGGGACGGCTCAAGTGGTAAGAGTGCGTGCCTAGTAAGCACAGGCCTCTGAGTTCAATTCTCAGTACCACTGTGTGTGTGTATATATATATATATATGATGTAGTAATCGTCAGTTCTGGTGGCAATAAATACCCACACTTCATGATTTTTATGACTCAGTACAAAATTAACTTTTTTGGTCAGTTGTGGGGCTTGAACTGGGGGCCTGGGCGCTGTCCCTGAGCCTCTCTGTGCTCAAGGCTAGCGCTCTACCTCTTGAGCCACAGCGCCACTTCGGGTTTCTGAGCGGTTCATTGGAGATGAGAGTCTCACAGGGGCTTTCCTGCCCGGGCTGCCTCGCATCTCAGCCTCCTGAGTCGATGGGATTCTCGGCGTGAGCCACCGCCATGGGCCAGAAGTAACTCTTTTTCCATGCATATTATCTTCAAGATGCTAAAGCTTTTCTATGGTTCTTATCATCTTCTCCCAATCCCGTGTTTGAAGACCCAATCTGATGAGTCTTAACGGGACTAAACTTGTTCAAGGTCAAGCGGCCGTTAAGTGGAGGAGTCAAGACTTGAATCACTGCTACCCTCTCTCCCCACGAGAGCACCTCCTGCCTCCCCCGGTTCTGCTGGGCGGCTCTGTGGAAGCTGCACTTGGGGACCAGTCTGCGACATCTCCAGGTGACCCCACAGTGGTCCAGGGGACCCTCCGGGGCTCCCAGTGACCCACCACGCCAGGGGTTTGCAGCGCAGGGCGAATTCCAGCTTGTATTCACTGCACTCCTGATCTAATCAAAGGACTTAACTGAATAATCATCGGTTTGTCAGTCAAGACATAAAGCTGAGCATTATTCTCATTTACATTTCTAAAGCTACATAAAAATAACCCCTTTTAAATGGTGCCCACTCACTTTCTTCTCCTTACATGCTAATTCGTGCCACAATCCCACAGCCTGAAGAGAGATTTCCTGCAAAACATTTCACTGCCTTTCAAGGTGCACCTGCTCACCATTCTGATCACCAGGTAATAGACACGAAGTATTTCTGGTTCCAAATCAATTGTATATTGATAAGTCTTTGGTGGTAGACAACTTGCACACATTGCTTTCAAGCTCTGTCCATTCCTTCAATGCTTTAAAATAATCAGCATGAAAAAATTCCAACCTCACCCCCAGACTTCTCTGAAGAATAATCTGTATTGTCAGCAGTACTCATAAACCAAAAGTCAAACCAAATGGCTGTTTTTCCTCCTCAATAAAATTGGATAATTTTAATATACTGATATCTAATTAATTTAATTGCCTGATCTGAAGTAATGAATTGAACTTACTGGCATTAAGGATTAAGGGAGCTGAGTTATTAGTTGCAAGCCAGTCAGTTACCTTTGTTATGGTATTTATTTTTTCTCTTATTTGTTTGTTTATTTCTGCCAGTCTAGGGCACTGTCCCTGAACTTCTTTGTGCTCAAGGATAATGCTCGATCACCTGAGCCACAATGCCACCTCCAGCCTTTCCTAAATAGGTTATTGGAGGTAAGAATCTCACAGACTTTCCTGACCTGGTTGGCTTCAAACTGTGATCCTCAGATCTCCACCTCCTGAGTAGCTACAATTACAGGCATGAGACACTGGTACCTGACTATGGCTTTTTAATTATTGTCACATGGAAAGTGATTGTTTTAACATCATGATTATGCGCTTTATCTTTTTAAAATATTCAACTTTCGGTATGCCTGTAGATTTTCTGCATTGTATAAAAAGCTTGCCATTAAGAACTTCTCTCCAGTGCTGGGGATATGGCCTAGTGGCAAGAGTGCTTGCCTCATATACATGAGGCCCTGGGTTCAATTCCCCAGCACCACATATACAGAAAATGGCCAGAAGTGGCGCTGTGACTCAAGTGACAGAGTGCTAGCCTTGAGCAAAAAGAACCCAGGGACAGTGCTCAGGCCCTGAGTCCAAGGCCCAGGACTGGCCAAAAAAAAAAAAAAAAAAAAAAAAGAACTTCTCTCCAAAAATATTCAGGGGCTCCCTAATAGAGAAAGTTTCTCCTCTAGAATTTTTCCTTCCTTCTTCTTGCTTTCCTCCCTTCTTTCCTTCCTCTCTTCCTCTTTCTTTCTTTCTCTCTTTCCTTCCTTCCTTCCTTCCAACTTTCTTCCTTCCAGTACTTTGTAAGAATGAGCAATATAAGATTTTATCAAGACGCCAAAGCAAATGCCAGACACTGGTGGGTCACCAGGAGCTACTTGAGAAGCTGAGATCTGAAGGCTCATGGCCCAAGGCCAGCTGGGCAGAAAACTCCACGAGACTCCATCACCAATTAACCAGCAGAAAACAACAAAACAAAACAAAACCAAAAACGAACTGGATGCTTAGCTCAAGTAGCAGAGCACCAGCAGTAATCCAAGTAAGAATGAGGTCCTGAGTTCAAGCCCTGGAAGGGAAGGAAGGGAGGGAGAGAATGAATAAAAAGCAGAAGAAGATAAACATCTACATCCACTGAGCCTGCACATTGTAGCTGTGCCCAAGTCATCTTTGATTAGGTGCCAGAGTTTCTGATGCGTGAAGCCAAAAATACTGACAGATAAAGAATAGCCAGGATCAAGCGAAATAGCAAACTCAATTCAAGGAAGTAATATAAATGGAAAATGAAATGGTCGGTATGGCCTGACACAGTACTTAAATGTAAGGTGGTTTATTTAGCTCTACATTTCAACTAGGACTTCTCTGTCCTTTGCTGTCTGGGGAAAGTTGACTCGGGTCCCTCTGTTCTACCCGATGCCCTTCACTCAGATAGGTCCGAAATTTCCCCAGAGTGTTCATAATTGGTAGTCTCCCACTACTCTGTTCTTCTGGGGCATCCAGCCTTGAATACACAGTCTCTCTGCTACATCGTATTTACTCAAAAAGAAATATCAACTCTCTCTCCAAATTACACCCAGATATGCACAAAAGTACCCACATTTGGAAATGCACATATATCAAAAAAGGTTTTCATAGTATAAGAGGAGGCAGCGTAGTGGTGAGACCTTAGATCATTTAACTTCTCTGCATCTTAGCTGAATACATTGTAGAAATGGAGGATAATAATGATAGGTGTGTGCCTAACCAGACTGTTTCCGAAATTAAACAGGGTAGTGTAAGTCAAGGTGATAGCTCATAACGACTTCACACATTCAACAACTAAACATTCGACACCCAAGCTGGAAATTTTACTGACGAAATGATCAGCACCTATCCTACATTATGTATAAACATATATACATACTTATGCATATATGCATATGTAAACATCTGCATAAACACATACATATTATATACAGAGAGTAATATTGAGGATACAGTGTATAGAGAGTATTAGAGTAGTATATTTACTACTAGTAGTAGTAATATAGAACATTCTAACAAGTCTCGAAGCCCCTTAAAGCCACAATGCTGCTGGTTGTTTTGCTAGTCCCAAGCAGAGTTCAGTCTCTTCTTCTTTGTGAATGATCTTCCATTTCTCCCTCCTTTGCTCAGCTGCCTCTGCCTTCAGGGCAAGGGAAAGGATTCCCCTCCTAGGCAAGAGACCCCGGCCCTTCATCTCTATTAAAGATGCACTTTCCCAAGGAATGGCAGTCCCTCGCCTACTCTCAAAATGATAGAGCTTTCTCCACCTACTTGCAGCTAGAACTTTGGCTTCTACATCCTAGTCATTTGCATAATACCCTGGAGATTTTTTTAAAATACTCAATTATTAATAAATATTTTGAATCCTATGTGTCTTTAAATAAATGTCCTTTAAAAATTAAATAGTTATATTAAAGGGAACACTCATTTCACTACAGTAAGAGGCGAAATAGTATTCGTTCCCAGAAGGAGAAGATAACCGCACATAAACATCTGATTTTGAAATAAAGTTGTTGGTTTGTCACCTGAATTCACTATGCATTATTAATAATACATGCATCGCATGTCGAAAGAGGTGAGCCAGACATGCTGTGCTTGGTCATGGACACTCGCTGACATGCTTGGTCATGGACACTCGCTGACATGCTTGGTCATGGACACTCACTCGCTGACATGCTTGGTCATGGACACTCACTCGCTGACATGCTTGGTCATGGACACTCGCTGACATGCTTGGTCATGGACACTCACTCACTGACATGCTTGGTCATGGACACTCGCTGACATGCTTGGTCATGGACACTCGCTGACATGCTTGGTCATGGACACTCACTCGCTGACATGCTTGGTCATGGACACTCGCTGACATGCTTGGTCATGGACACTCACTCGCTGACATGCTTGGTCATGGACACTCACTCGCTGACATGCTTGGTCATGGACACTCGCTGACATGCTTGGTCATGGACACTCACTGACAAGCTTGGTCATGGACACTCGCTGACATGCTTGGTCATGGACACTCGCTGACATGCTTGGTCATGGACACTCACTCGCTGACATGCTTGGTCATGGACACTCGCTCGCTGACATGCTTGGTCATGGACACTCGCTGACATGCTTGGTCATGGACACTCACTCGCTGACATGCTTGGTCATGGACACTCGCTGACATGCTTGGTCATGGACACTCACTGACATGCTTGGTCATGGACACTCACTCGCTGACATGCTTGGTCATGGACACTCACTCGCTGACATGCTTGGTCATGGACACTCACTCGCTGACATGCTTGGTCATGGACACTCACTCGCTGACATGCTTGGTCATGGACACTCACTGACATGCTTGGTCATGGACACTCACTCGCTGACATGCTTGGTCATGGACACTCACTCGCTGACATGCTTGGTCATGGACACTCACTCGCTGACATGCTTGGTCATGGACACTCGCTGACATGCTTGGTCATGGGCACTCGCTGACATGCTTGGTCATGGACACTCGCTGACATGCTTGGTCATGGACACTCACTCGCTGACATGCTTTCTCATGGACGCTCGCAGGCTGGGCTGAGGGGGAAGCGAGTGGAAAGCCGTGAGATTTGCCTGTTACTAGTGTTGTGGGGGGCGGGGGAGGGGGAGGAGGAGCAGATGTCGGCAGGATCCAGCTAGAAAACTGGCAGCAAGCACGGTCCAGAGCATGATCTCATCTCGTATCCCCCACGCTTGTTCTATGGAACCCCGAGACCACTGTTTACTTAGTCAAATTGCATCGGCCCCTTCCATGTGTAAAACCCATGTGTAAAAGCCAGCGATGGAAGAGATTACAAGATCTGAGTTATTACCAGAAATATGCATTTGAACCCACTGTTCAGTTTGATGCCGTGTCTGGAGCTTCAAACAATTTTTATAATGTATCACCATTGATATTGCTCACTCTGGCATTTTAATGAACGAAACTGAAATTCCGTGGATTCCACCGTGCTTTTTTCTGGACAAATAAATGTCAGAGCTTTGAGTAGAAAATTAATACATGCCGCTAGTTAAGAAGAAGGTCTACATTTAAGTTCTGACACTAGTCAGTGCATTTGGTAAATAACAAAGTCCACCATGCTTCCTGTTGAGAGTGGAGAATCTTTTATTGCTAAATAAATAGTCTTTTATATCAAGGTGAGCTAGAACAGAAACTGATTAGAAATGCATGTACTACACCAAAGACGCACGGATCAACAACTGCTTATTAAATATCATCGCAGCCAAGGGCCAGGGCGATGTCTGTCATTACGAGACACAGCGCACACTCCAAGTGTTCCAGGAGGGCGCAGAGCACGTGTCTGCAACTCAAGTCACGCCGTGCTAGGGTTTCTGTCAAGATCCTTAACGCCTCTCTCTCGTTTCAGCTCCCTGCCACATCTGCACCTAGAGGCACAGGGTTTATAGCTGAAGCACGCTTTTCTACAGGTCTCAAGTAAAAGAAAACATGGCTTCCGGGACTGCCCAGAGAAATAGGCTTTCTGTAGGATGTCTCTCGGCTACCGATATCTACAGTTATCCTCAACATCAGATCCTCGGAAATAATCTAGCCTTCTCCAATACAGATTCCTTTCTACTATTTGGTTGTGCTAAATAAGATGAAGTGAGATTTTAAGGAAAAAAAAAATCTCAAGGAATCATCCTATTAATTCAGCCCCTCCCCACCCCCCACCCCTGCCAAGTCCATCAATGTAATTATACCATACAACCACCTGGTATCACATGTCACCGAAAGGATGTGTTAGCTCAGAAAAGAGATGGACATGCTGGAAAACACTTGAAAAAGTGAATTGAATCTATACTTGCAGCCCGGTGCTAGCGGCTCACACCCGTAATCCTAGCTACTCCAGAGGCAGAGATCTGAGGATAGAGGTTCAAAGCCAGCTCAGACAGGAGTAGTCCGTGAACATCTTAATCCTTAATCTCCAATTAGCCACCAAAACGTGGAGATGGCTCAAGTGGTACCAGGGGTAGAATGGAAAGGATTAGGGATAGCACTCAGGCTCCGAGTACAATCCCCAGTACCATCATACACACACCAAAGAAGCTTAGAGACACAGATATTCTGAAGCGAGTTTACTTGCATTTAAATGCACCTTTCTTCTTGTTGCCGAAATGACTACCTCTTTTAAGTGGCAACTCCACAATGCAGACATTTTTAGCATAGACAAAAACGTTTACAGTCATATTATACTTGTTATTTAAGCAGAAATTCTAACACACCAATAATAAAATGGAATTATATTGGGAGTTATATAGGAAGCAAAGCAAGGAAATCCACATCCATGAGCTACTCAAACAGGCTTCTCTGAACTTCCTGGTGTGAATATCCACAATGCATACAGAACTGCAACATACCTTACATCAGCATCAAGTTTGTCCATTACAGGAAATAGACATGGGTAGGTTGGATTTCGGTGCCCACAGGAGCCTGTAATGGGGAGTAAAAAGATGTTAGACAGAAAAAAATCAGAGCCCCAGCTAAAAGAAAAAAAAAAAGCCAAGTGATCATTGCTTCCTATTTAAGACTTTCATGTTTTTTTTTTCCCCCCAGGAATGTCTAATAAACAGTGCTATAGCAAAGAGTGTCTGGAATATGAAGTATGAAACACTTTCTGCTGAAAGTTGAAAAGAGTATATTCTACGGACTCTCTAGTAATTCAAATATAGAGATACTTCTTTTTACTCGTCATCTATTTAGTGATTATCTGCTGTTCTTCCCAGGTACAGAGCTGATTTCTAGAACCTGTGCCAGGACGACCAACAATTGTTGAACTGTTATATTAAAATAATGAGGTGTCTATTTTACAATTTTGTATGCGAGGAGGATTTTCAAGGCTTTTGGTTTGGTTTGGTTTGGTTTTTGCCAGTCCTGGGGCTTGAACTCAGGGACTGGATGCTGTCCTTGAGCTTCTGTGCTCAAGATTAGTGCTCTGCCAATGGAGCCACAGCCCCACTTCTGGCTTTCTGGTGGTTCCCTGGAGACAAGAGCCTCATAAACCTTCCTCTCTGAACCAAATGGCAATCCTCCGACCTCCACCTCCCGAGTAGGTGGGGCTGCAGACTAAGCCGCTGGCAGCTGGCTCCCTTTCCGGGGCTTCTTAAAACTCATGTTGCGAGTGGGTGATCGTAGATCTATTTGAGAACATCGTGCACTATGACAACAGTGCAGGGAAGGCAGAGAGAGCCCGGCTCTCGTTTCCAGTTTACCTTGGCTTTCTGAGCACCATTCTGTAATTCCTGGTGAACGGAAGACATAATCTCCGGGTTCCCTTCCAGCTCTGAGACCCTGTAATTCCATCTGCCGGTTTCCTAATTGAATCTCACTGAGATGACACATTCGATCTGTCTATCCACAGGGTAGAACAAGGAAACATAGCCTGGACCTTTAGCTCTCTTGGCCTGGGAGGACCAAACACAATGAGCACAGCGGCCGAGAAGAGAATGGCCAAGCACCAGAGAGCGAGGGGACGCAGGCAGCGTGTCTCCCCGGGTCTGTGACCCCGACGGGAGCTCCCGGAGGCCTTCCGGGGTGCTGAGCGGCGAGGGGAACGCTCGGCCCCAAGCCTGGCCTCGAGCCACCTAGCTGTCTTGTATATTTTGAACTGAGAATAGCATTTCATCTAAAAATGCACAAGTACAAGACCCTGAATCCTGAAGGAACGGGGCAACGTTCTTCCCCCCCCCCCCCAGCCCCCGCCATCAGACTTGAAGTGAAGACTCCCCAGCGCTCCTCTGGGGTCTCTGTCTTCGGGGTGGCCCCACCTCGTCCCCGGTGACTCACACCGAGGACTCGCACCTTTGCTCACAGTGCACGGGCGGAGCGTCCACACGCACCGAGTCCCCTGCGGACGAGGCCGCCGGCTCCCCTTGCCCGTGCCCTGCAGAAGCAGCTCCGCGCCAGCCAAGCGGCCCCCGGGCCTGGCGACGCTGCCACTGCCCCCAAATACCTCTTCTCCCTTCAGAAGCCAGCACGCGCCTTCCCAAACATGGCTCAGAACAGTTCGCCCCTGCATGATATTCTCCTGGCGCCTCGTCACACTCACAATAAAATCCGGATTCCTTCCCGGCCCCACCCCCAATCCTCCGGCCCCTGCTCCCCTCCAACATCCACCTCAGCCCTTCTCTCTCCTCCTTGCTGGCCAGAACGCCTGTGGCTACTTCTCCTGAGCAGGCCACGGTGAAGCAATTACTAAACTCCATGTACAATGAATATAGTCTTAAAGGAACACGACAGCAAAACAAGACTGCTACAAGTGGGGAGCAACGGGAAAGGGTGAATGAAGAAGGTAAACATGTTTGGAGCGCTTTCTCCAAATGGACGAAAACAGAACAGTAAAACCCACTGACATGAGTTTAAGAAGAGGGGAGGAAGGATGAGGAACAGCGCTAGAGGAAATGAATTTGGACACAGAATATTGTGTGCGTGTATGGAGATGTTACAGTGTAAACCTCATGTGCATCTAGTATGTTAATGAACCATTTTTCAATATGGTTTCACTCCAGGGCCTTTTCACTGTATCCTTCCCTTGGGACACTATCCTAAAGATGCTTCCACCCCCAAACAGCCCTTCCTTACAGCGGTCTCTCACTTTCTAAATTCTAAAACTTGTTATCTTCTCTTTGCGGGGCTAGGTACTGGGCTTTTGAGTTCACATCCACCCCACTTGCTAGGAAGGCACTCTAACACTTAAGTCACAACCAGCTTGCTCCTTCATTTGGTTTCTCTCTTTCACTAGAAGCTTCCAGAAGACACACGACACTCTCTGAATCACTGTCATATTCCCACTGCATAAAAACATATCTGGTACGTTGTATTGTCTTCATAGATACTTGAGAGTCAAATAAGTAGTTAATTTGTTCTTCACACGCGTAAATGGAGGCTTGGGAGTTTGAGATTTTCCTCCTGGGAGGTAATAAAAGACAATCCCACAGTATGAAAGTAGCCAAAATAATGGCACTTTACCCAATTATCATTGACAAAGTGGTACTTGGTGCCAGACACGGTTTTGTTTTGTTTTTTTATTCTCCTACAATCCCTGAGTCTTTCTCTACATTTTATAGATAAAAACGACTGAGGGTCAGAAAGGTTAATTCACTTGCAAAATCACAGTTAGCACTTGACAACCCGAGAATGGAATCTAAAACCGTGAACTCCAAAGGTGAAGCGTGTACGCGTTTTATTATCATAGGCCCTCCCCACATGGAGATTTAGTAGTGGACATGGATTCCCTCTTTCTCTGGGAATAATGTCCCGGTTTTCCTTCGTGGGCACACCTCCCCTCCCCAGTCCCTGGCTCCGGCAGTGAGCGTTTCAGCTTGACTGGTCCATTCGAACGGCGCATTCCTGGCTACGGCCACCATTCCCTCACCTGCGAGGCAGATGAAAGCCAGCCCTGGGGTTGTTGCTAGAAAGAGTCTCTCTGTTGTGAAATAGTTCACGGCTGCCAGTAACATTCGTTCACACCTCGTGGGAGAGCCTCCCTGAGAATGACACTAACTCCAAAGGAAACAGTCGCAATGCAGAAGGGGCTGGTTACCTGATTACACAAATCGAGGCTTAAGATGCAGAGATGCACTCAAACTTCCCCGTTCTATGAGCCCACCCAGTCATCTCCCCCCTACCTCCTCAAGCCAAAAGCTTTTGAGTTAGGTTCCAGCCATTATCTGCAACCAGAAGAATCTTGAGTAATACCCGAGGAAATCAATATTTTATTGGGATACAGAGTAGAAGGAAGAAAACCTAGTATCAAAAAAAAAAAAGCCCTAGTGAAAAAGGACACTCAGTGTATCTCATCACAACTGTGTTAGAAAAATGCTACAAAGCAAGAGAAACCTTGTGTACTTGTGGCCACAAATACTGCTGCATTTTTACACTGGAAAATGTGAAAATTACACGATGGGACTTTTAACGGGCCGCGGAGACACCGCACTTGCTGTCAACGGGAAAGGAAGAGTCGTGGGATAGGAGTTGAGCGATCAGTGTCTGGCTTGATTGGACTCATCCGTTGTGGTCCACTGTTTCCCGTGGCCTTCGTTTTCTGTGGCCTTCGCGGGGGTCCTAACCGCAGCCCTGATGACAGTGACCTCCCTTGCTGGGAAGATCGCGAAGGGTGGGAGTGTGTGGGAGGAACCAGCGCGCTTCATCTTGCACACTTGCACCTCTAACTTAACACACTTGATGCTCTTTAACTGACAAGCTCGTTAAGTGAAAGCACACACAACTCAGAGCAGCTCCTAGAATCCGGGACAGGTTGCGACCCTATTCTTTTTCTTGGAAATATTCCCTAAGTCAGGAGATGAACACGGTGCTCCTCGGACAACGGCACCCTTCGCGAATCTTCCCTCTCCCCATCCCTGCCCAGGAGCTGCTTAGTTCAGGTTTTACACAGGGGTGTGTGTGTGTGTTTGTGTGCATATGTTTATGTGTGTATGCGTTTGCACGCGCGTGTGTAAGGCAGCCACACTGCATCCTGTCACCGCACTGAAGGATTAGTACATTCTTCAGAGTAGCAATCTCCTCCCAGGAAACAACTCTAGAGGGTTATGACTAGAAAATACAGCCAGGCAAGTGCTGGAAAAGAGACAGACGAGTGCCAAACAGTGACTTCTGCCCCGGGAGGGAGGGGCGAATGGCTCCCTATTCTCATGACCCTGACAAGCGCCAGCCACTGGGATTACTCCAAGCACAGCGTTTGTTTGCTGTGGAAGTCAAACCACCACAATAGACGGCTATCAGGTGCTAATTAAGCTCCGTTCCCTTGAGCAATATATATTCCGACTGGTCACTCCTTTGAAAAAAAGGAGAGGAAAAAGAACCTTGTGGAACGCCAGCTAATACTGATTCTAACGCTTAGGTTCCTACCTTCCAAATTTGAAACAACGAAATGAAAAATCTCAAAGGCAAGTGCACTCCTTCCTTACCCTTGTTTTCTGATTCAGAATAGTCTGAAATACTGTTGTGCAACAGCCGTTAATGGTTAACCGAAGGTGTGTAGTTGCATCTCTATTATAAGAAGTGTGCGCACAAGACTCACCTGTAAATAATCCCCACGTATTGGAATGAAAGATCAATGTCGTTTGGTTCTGGGCCAACATCTTCCAACCTGGAGCTATCTCATAACTCCAGCTTGTTTGGTTTGGTTTGGTTTTTGATTGCATGCACGAATATTCATGCATAACTATGCTTTCATTGACCACGTTTCTTTATAGAATATGCCCGCATGGGTGAAATTTCTACATCAAAGGGCATGACCCAATATCTTTGTTTTGGACAAGTGTCAGGAATAAGTAAAATATTATTTTTCTTAATGCCAATTCAAGGGTGGGAGCCTGGGTTGGTGTTAGGGGCACGGGGCAAGGAGTCCCCAGGCTCGATTCTCAACCCGACTCTGCTACTCACAGCCCTGTTCATATGCAAGTCTGTTCACCAACCTCAGCCTCAATTCCCCCCGCTGGACAAAGGGACGGAGGGCACTGGGAAACATTTGGAGCCATTAAAGCTTCTTAAACGAAATTCATACACTCTGTCAGACTCCCATTTGTCTGGTAAGAAGAACAAGAAAAGCAGGTATGTAATAGGTATTAGTGGTCCATATGCTTTCCTACTGGCTCCATCCCCTGCCCTAACCTGCCATCGGGTACAGGCATCAAAACATAGTTCCACCAGGATCAAACTGACCAGCAACCTAAGGTCCATGTTGACTGTGGTTTCCTGTACACTCAAACTCTCTGGACCCTCACTGTGCAAAGAAAAAAGGAGGCATCAGATGGAAGCATCGGAAAAAATGCAAATTCTCATTAAGTGGAAGAAAATTTCTTCTCTTTGGCTACTTACTTGGATTTGTTTCTGAAACATACTCAGAATTTGTAAAATACCATCTCAGGGATTTCTTTTCTACCTCCATTAGCTGATATATGCTCTTTACAAGAACTTCTCTCTATCTTCATTAGTGCTCTCAAAATTCATATTTTTGTTTCTTCAGACATCTAAGTTGCAGTGTATAGGAAAAGGAAAGAAACTGTGAAGAAATAAAAAGAGACTATGATGCTGCAAATTGGATCTTTTTAGGACTAGTAGCTAAAATGACACTTGCACTAAGTCATCCAAAAAGACTGAATCCTAAATAGAAAGCTTATCACCATTCCATTTCCACAGTGTAAATCTTCCTGGAAGCCAATTCTGGTTACACTTGAGGTACTCGTATGCTAATATATACCAGTAAGATGCAAAAATGCCTTTTAACTTTATTGAAAATTACTAAAGGAAATGGTCTTCCTTGGTAGATAGACATTTCTTAATGAAGAAGATTATACAGTTAAAAAACTGATAGGTAAAGCAGTTTGTAAGCAATAGAAGAGCAGGAATAAGGACAGATTACAAGAAAGACTTTTTTTAGAAAGCAACAAATTTCCAGTTCACATATCACTCTATGGAACATACTTAGAGTACTTGTGTAGAGATCAGATTTTGTAAGAAGCAGCTGTTCTCCCTCCCCAAAGCATGCCAGGAGCTGTGACAGTGACCTTACCAGTAGTGACATTATACGAAACCAGACCCGAAGATGGGAGCCAGTGGCTCACATTGTAAACCCAGCTACTCAGGAGGCTGGGATCTGAAGATGATCGCAGTTCAAAGCCAGCCCGGACAGAAAAGCCTCCAATTAACCACCAAAAAGACAGGAGTGGAACAGTAGTTCAAATGGAAGAGCGCCAGCCTTGGCCCCCAATTCAAGCCCCAGTACTGCCAAAAAGAAAAGAAAAAGAGCAGCTAGACCAATCCAGTATGGATCTGAGCATTTCCTGAGGAAGTGAAAAGGATTCAGAAGCATTTATTAAAGAACTTCTGTGGCAGCTCAATCCCCATGTCACCCTGACCACACAGTCTATGAGGAGAGAAATACGGAACACAATCACCAAGCACTTGATGACGAATGGCATTGCATAATAGGAAAGCTCCGCATCAAACATGCACCCAGCTCAGACATCAATTATGGATACAATTATGGGTGTTTTTTCTTTTTTAAAGGCAGTCATTTTCCTTGAAGCAGGGATGCAACTGTTGCTAACACAACAATGGTAGTACTCCAAGCCTGGAGGAAGCAAACATTCCCATTTGGGATGAGCAAGCTCATGTTCACCTGCAACTGCTTAATCTCCTCCCCTTCCCTTCTAAACTAATTTTCCAAAGTTGGAGTGAAGTCCTTTCTCCCTTGGGCTATGCATGAATTGAGGCTTTCTTTTCACCACGACTTTACAATGTCCAGTATGTGATATTTCTACTTCCCACGTCTTTGCTCTGCACATTTCACCTTCGCTTTCCTTCCACCACCTAAGAAAAAAGACAGTCAGCTAACAGGCGAACTGTAAAAGGTGTCTGTGTTCATGTAGCTCCTGAGTTAGATTGACATCTCCAGGCACAGATTTAGTTCTTGCCGTTTCGTTTACACATTGAGGAGAGAAAAAGATCAATTTATTAAGCGTTTCATGTAACTGCCTCCAAGTTTTGCCAGGCCGGAAACTTGGACCTTTCCTGTGTAGTGATTTTTAATTCTAGTTTTCATAACTTGGAGATCAGACTGTTGCTTTTACATGATGTATGTAGGTTTACAGTATCTGTATTCCCTGTATCTTTTAAGAGCCATTTTGTAAACTGATGATATATTTCTCCACTGAAACAATAACAAAAGCAAAAAAAAAAAACCCACAAAAAAACAAGGAAGTTCTACTTGACCGTTAGAGAAGGAGTCGCTCCTGTTTTTGTAGCTCTGTTGGAGAGATGGTTGGGGATCTCAGTAGGAGTTTGACAATCACCACCAGGCCGATCATTCACATGGTCAGAGCTGTCCAATTATTGACCCATGCGATTTGGCAAGGCTCCCCCTTAGAGAAGGCTCACAGGCCAGAAAACCATCCGCCAGTCACGTTCGAAAGGAGGAAGCAAGTTTCAGATGGTTCTGAATTCCAGCGAAATCCAGGAATGCGGTGAGGGCAAAACTAAGTAAGAAGCTGCTCACTGCAGAGCGATGGTGCCCAGTGTAAGCATGCGTAAGATTCACCCAGAGGGTTGTTAAAACAAAACCACCGGGCCAAGTTCCCACTCCCGTAGGTTTGAAAGTGGAGAAGATAGTATTCACCTTGGGTAAGCCGTTCATTACTCCAAAGTTTTACTCCGTGGAGATTCACTCCTGCGTATACAATGCATTAGTTAACTGAGTTGCGAACGCTGAAATGAGACTCTAAGGCAGGCGGGTAGTGGGCGGGGAAGGGTGAGTGAAACAGGAAACGGACAAACACAGCAAGAACACTCAATAGACACGCGTGATAAAGGCAGTGGGAAATGAGAAATTCGCCTGGGGAAAGGCACAGAGGGATGGAGGAGAAGGATGGAGACGGAACTCTAAACAGGAAACACTGGGCACTTGGTGACAATTTAATAATTGTAACTCCCTCGTACAATCTTTTGAAGTTCAGAAAAATATAATAAAATTGGGAAACATATAATAAAATCAGAGTGTGCATGTCTAATAAGCTCTAATAAGATATCGATGATGTTTCTGACCCAAGGACCATATTTTCATAATCAATATGTTGAAACATCATTTCCGATGTGTTTCTCTTACTACTGGAGAAAAGATACAGTAGGTGACTGGAATACTAGGTGCTATCGGATCATATGGTAGAAAATACGTTTTCTTTCCCCTTTCTATTTTAAACATTGTTATTTGTGTTGACGAAAAGGACTCAAATTGGTGCTGAATTCTTTGAAGACCTTCCTTCTATGTGCTGATCTCTTTTATAATAGACAAATGACGTATCAGGCACATGATGTATTTACAAGAAACGCTTGCTTTGGTTGGATGCCCCTGAAGGGGCAAATCTTGAGGTGAGGGCTAATTTGGCAGTGTGAGGAAACAAAAAGGAATGAGAAATGTGTTATTCAGACACCGGAGCCGAATCCCACAGGGAAGGGCTTGGAAATGGAGTAGAACGTATGCCTCTTGTTCCAAACAAGGTGGGGGTCGGGGGAGGATCTTGCTCCCCCCACCCCCATAACTCCTTGGTTAGGGGTGTTCACAGGGGTGGATTTCCAAGTGTCTAATTTGTACTAAAATTGAAGGTAGCCTTTCAACAATGGCACAGACTCACACCTGTAACCCTACGCAGCTGGTGACACACATCTGCAATCTCAGAAAGCTGAGAGCTGAGGATCACAGTTTCAACGAAAGCAGCCAAGGAAGGAAAGCGTAGGAGACTCTTATCTACTATTAACCGAAAGCGAGCTGTGGCTCAAGTGGCAGAGTGCAATCATGGAGCGATGCATGCAAGCAAGATTACGCACGTGCGTGCATGCACGCGCAAACACAGCGACACAGTGGCAAACGCAGTGCTCGTGGAAGTCAGGACAGTCCTGCACAACGAGGGTGAGGGAGTCTGAAGAAACACGGGTGGAACACCAACGCCCCTCGTTTCAACTGCTTGGCTGACGTAAACATTGTTCTATGTGTAGTGGATTTCTTTTTACAGTCGTCTTCCATTTCTTGTCATTGCTGTTGGTTTCCACTTACATTTTTGCTTCGTTACAAAATAAGTTTATTTAAGGAAAATTAATTAATCTAAAGAAAAGTGCTAGGCAGATAGTGTTCCAGATGGTATGGGAAGGTGGCAAGAGTTACAAATGGTCGTTTTCAAATGATGGAACGCATTGGCCCAATGGTTTCAAGCAAGGGTCGGAACACGGTGCTTTTCTGCACAGGGTCATTTACAACTACTTTTGGCTTTTCAGAGTATAAAATCACTGTCACAACTCTCCAACTCTCCCGGTAGTGTGAAAGCTGCCATAGACAATGCACCACTGAGTAGATACGGCTGCGTGCCAATAAATCTTTATTTATGGACATTGAAATTTGAATTTCATGCAATTTGCACTTGTCGAAAAATATTCTCTCCTTTGGATATTTTTCCAACAACTTGAAATGTAAAAAATGTTTTTGAGTCTGTAGTCCACACAGAACCAGGCAGCGAGCCAGAGAGTTTGCCAACCTCTAATTGAAAGCACAGCCCTGCGATCTCTCCCGGCTCTATCAATCACTGGGCAAATTATCTTAACCTCAGTTCTGTCATTTCTATAATGGGATGAACACATAGCAGCCTCCCAAGATCAATGGAGAAGAATAAACAAAAACAACTGTGCAAACAGGAAGCACTAGTGGGTTGCCACTGTGATATTAGCCGGGTAAGAAGGTGGTCTCTGGCTTGCCCGGACCTCACTTGTTGGCGGCTGAGATTTTCCTACTCCGCTGCACCCTTTGGGACGTGTCTCCCCTACTCTGCGATGTAGCTGCAGAAATCAGTTCTCTTCTCTAAGCTAAGCCCGAGATTGACTCGTGGCCCTGTTACCACAGACTTCAGAGACCACTGGGAGCAGATCAACCAAGACCTGCATCTCATCTAAATTAAATCTGTAACATTAGCATTTTGAGCTTCGGGGAATGATGGTGTTAACAGCAGTGTTTCCCAAGCATTTCTGCACCTAAAAGCCCTCTGGCAAAACTGTAGATTTGGTCAATCTACAAGTGTGCAATTTGACAAGGGTCCACCGGTTCTGCGGCAGATGCTTTACAAGGGCAGTTCAGGAAAGGCCACAAGGGTAAAGCGCAGGCCACCCTCGTGAGATAACCCCCTGAAATCTCCTTAGTGGTTCTCTCCATATCTGTCCAAATGCCTTAGCGGCCCAGAGGCCCGCATCTCAGTATCCACTGTGCCTGTCCCAAGAAACACTCAGCGGGGTGTTTACTTCTGCTGTGCTCACTCTATTTCTTCAGAACCTTTTGCATGAGAAAATAGTTTGTACTGGATTCTCTACTTCAGATATCATGTGCTGATTAGCATATCCAATTAAATGTGCCACTGAAATCTCAAAGAACATAGACTATTTACAGCTGCTTGCATAGGAATTCTTTACAAAAAAAAAAAAAAAGCCCGCATCTTTTTTTAGACTAATAAAATGTCATTTCCCAAATCTGCTGCCTGGAATCTCCTCCCAACAATTCCTGAAAAACCCCAGGAGAGCCACGTGCTGCTGGCTCCCATTTGTAATTCTAGCTGTTCAGGAGGCTGAGACCTAAGGATCAAATCCAGCCCAGGCAGGGAACTCTCCAATGAAACACCAGAAAACTTGAAGTGCAGCTGTGGCCCAGGCAGTACAATGCCATCCTTGATTTAAAAACACACACACACAAAGAGAGAGCACCCACACTCTGAGTTCTAGTCCACACTCTCTCTCTCTCTCTCTCTCTCTCTCTCTCCAAGGGAAAAGATTAAAGTATGCTCATAGATTTTTAGAGAATCCCATTTAACACGGAAGAGAGGGTTGTTAAGTAAGAAAGAGAGGAGGTAATACATTTTTATAAGTAAGACTAAGTACAGACCCCAAACGCCATTTCATCTTCAGATCACGCTGTGAGGCAGTACTGAAATGATTCCTGTTTCATGGAATGCAGAAAGTGAAGCATAGAAAAGCATGCAGTAAACCAAAAACCACTGAGCTACCCCCACAAATAGGCAGGTCTCAATAATCTAGTCCAACTCCAGTCTAGTCTCAACTGTCTCAACTTAACCTTGGAAACTCCTTGGAATGTCTACGTCTTGTCCATGTCCACTGGCATTTGAAAGAAGCCACGTGTTTAATCAAGACCCTACTCTGCTGTTAGCATCACATAATGTTTGAACACCCCACGTTGCTTCTCTAAGCCATAGGTTTCCAGCTGTTCATTGTGCAGAATATATCCCCTCCATCTGTCTTGTTCATCTGCCTTAATTTGTAACGTTCAAGTATGAGAGCATATGTAAAAGCCCTGTGAACATTGTAAAGGACCTAAAAATGGTCCTTTATGGAAAGCCTGTCATTTTCATAAATAATTTTAAAATATTGGAAAGAGCATATTAGATTTATGAAAGCACCTATGTAAAAAAATTCATATTTTCCAAAGATCTGTAACAGATTATAAACTATGAGACCTGCAGATCGTTAAGGAATGAGAAAAGACTTCTTCTATTTTGTAGGTGGACTATTTGTTGTGGCTTCGTGTCATGGGAATTGGTGAAGCTTGAGAATCTGGTGTCTAGTGCCTGTGCTATCTGACCCTAAGTGCATCTTTCTCTCTTCCCTTCCAGAGACAATGCTGCTAGGAAACCAGAGAGGACATGTCGGAATCCAGGAGACAGGCTCACAAGGTCAGGCTCCTACCTACGGATCTGAAGTCTCTGGAGTTGATCTTTGTCCCTATCTTCCAAGGGTCTGATTCTTTTTAAACTTCCATTACCTTTCCAACAAATTCAACTTTTGCTTAAGAAGTCAATGTTGATTTTCATTATGTGGAGCCAAAAGACGTGTTTGTCTGCATAATACCATAATCTTCTAATTACAGGAGTTTTCTTAAAATTTCTAGGCCTTGCTTTCCTTTTGAGAGGGGGTTTATAGAAAAATATGAAAAAAAAAGACTAGGAATATAAAACTCCATAGCACATAACAAACATTCTAAGTTTCACAATAGCCCTATCTTCCAAGCAAGTGGCTGGAGGCACCTTTTCTGCATGGAGAATGTGCGATTATCCAGAAACTCATGCTGACAGTCCTGAAGAAAGAAGGAGTTGAAAGAGCTTAAAATTTGGTTTTGAAAGAAACTTTCTGATTGGGATTTCAAAACTTTAATCAGTGGTGAGTAAATGTGCAGACATGAATGCCTTCTGGGTTTCTCCATTGTGCTAATGTGGATTTGAAAGGAAAGAAGTACAAAGCAGCTGCACAAGAAATAAAAACTGCATCTACAGATAAGGCATCTTCCTTATACTTCCAGAAACTCCTTGGAAATTATTTAGCACAATACAAGATACTAAGGGACTTTTGATTTGGATTATCTGGTGAATAGTGAGAGATTTTGTCATCCAAATGAAGGTACTGGTCAGTGGGTAGGAACAACACAGAAAGACTGAAGATCAGGAACTAATCCAATATAGAATCCCAATTGCTGGGAAAAAAGTGGGGCTTTTTCCGAAGCTCAAAGTGAGAGACAAACCTGAGATGCTTGATGAGAGGAGTTAGGTCATCCCTAGGAATCATTGCTCTTTCATGCTTCATGCAATGATCCTCCGTAATCCAACTGTTTAACTGCCCTGAACATAATGTGTATTTACATTTTTAAAAATCCCGGCGGTTGGGGCTGGGGATATGGCCTAGTGGCAAGAGTGCCTGCCTCGGATACACGAGGCCCTAGGTTCGATTCCCCAGCACCACATATACAGAAAACGGCCAGAAGCGGCGCTGTGGCTCAAGAGTGGCGGAGTGCTAGCCTTGAGCAGGAAGAAGCCAGGGACAGTGCTCAGGCCCTGAGTCCAAGGCCCAGGACTGGCCAAAAAAAAAAAAAAATCCCGGCGGTTGTTTGCACTTTCTTTTAGTATTCCGCTTAGTTAACCCCAATACTGGTCCCCATCGACCTCACTGGGGGACTCATTAGGAATGCAAATTCTCTCATCCCGACCTAAGGACACACAGTCAGAAACTAGCAGTGCAGCCCAGCGATCTGCTTTCATTAAACTTAATTAAATATTATGCTCTTGTTCACCAAAGATTACTACCCAGATCACAAAGAGTGCAACGCAGTAGCTCTGCCATTTCTGCACTGGCAACTATAAAACCTGTGGACTTGTTGATATAAGATCTTTAAAAAAAAAACAAAAAAAACCCTTCTTAGTCAACTTTGGGTTCTCAACTTGTTAGTAATTCATTCTTACTCTGACTGGTTTTAATTCCAGCCCTATCAATTACCCTATTTCCTAGTAACTTACATTCACTTATATTTTCTTCAGTCAAATGTGTGCCGCTTTCTACTATTTCCAGAGTAGTGGATTTGGGTGTATTAGTCAATGTCATCAAGAATGGAAGAATGCAAATTCTTTTTTTTTTTTTTGGCCAGTCCTGGATCTTGAACTCAGGGCCTGAGCACTGTCCCTGGCTTCTTTTTGCTCAAGGCTAGCACTCTGCCACTTGAGCCACAGCGCCACTTCTGGCTTTTTCTATATATGTGGTGCTGGGGAATCGAACCCAGGGCTTCATGTATATGAGTCAAGCACTCTTGCCACTAGAGAGACTTCACAAGAGAAGATATAAAAATGGCAAAGAAACACATAAGGAAATGCTCAACATCCCTGGTAGTAAAGGAAATGCAAATAAAAACAAGCCTGAGATACCACCTCACCCCAGTTAGAATGGCCTATACTCTGAACTCAGGCAACAACAAATGCTGGAGGGGGTGCGGGGAAAGAGGAACCCTTCTCCATTGTTGGTGGGAGTGCAAATTAGTACAACCACTTTGGAGAACAGTATGGAGGTTTCTCAAAAAGCTCAATATAGACCTACCCTATGACCCAGCCATACCACTCCTAGGCATCTATCCTAAACAGCAAGTCCCAAGATATCAAAAAGACATTTGTACTTCCATGTTTATCGCGGCACAATTCACAATAGCCAAAATACGGAAACAACCCAGATGCCCCTCCACAGACGAATGGATCCAAAAAATATGGTACTTATACACAATGGAATACTACATAGCGATTAGGAATGGTGAAATATTGTTATTCGCAGGGAAATGGTCAGAACTCGAACAAATAATGTTGAGCGAGACAAGCCTAGAACACAGAAAACAAAGGGGCATGATCTCCCTGATATATGACTGTTAAGAAAGGGAGACGGAGAGACAGTAGAGACCAGGTCTGTGAAACCAAAAACTGCCTGTCAAATAATATTCCCCACAGGATTGGGGCAGCGACCCAACGTTATGTAACTAAAACCAAACAACTACTCAACATATAAAGGTCAAAAATTGACCTCTCAGGGGAATACAATAGCTCAAAAGCTAGGTATGGGGCTGGGGATATGGCCTAGTGGCAAGAGTGCCTGCCTCATATACACGAGGCCCTGGGTTCAATTCCCCAGAACCACATATACAGAAAATGGCCAGAAGTGGCGCTGTGGCTCAAGTGGCAGAGTGCTGGCCTTGAGCAAAAAGAAGCCAGGGACAGTGCTCAGGCCCAGAGTCCAAGCCCCAGGACTGGCCAAAAAAAAAAAAAAAAGCTAGGTATGTACGTTCATATAAGACTACTGTCGACATATGGTCTAATATCGACATTACATTTAAAGCCGTAGGTGAACTTTCTTGGGCGTAGGTCACGTGGCTACTGTATATGTTCTTGATACATTGTGTATTGTATATATGTCTACCTGACCTAGAGAAGGGATAGAAAAACAGGACGTAAGATATCACAAGAAATGTACACAGTGCCCTACTATGTACCCTTTTTGCACAACACCTTGTCAAAAAATTTGTGTTCAATTAATAAACAAATAAATAAATAAAATATTTAAAAAAAAAAAAAAGAATGGAAGAATGGTAGGCCACACTTCAAACCCTGGTTGCTCAGAAAGCTAGGACCTAAGAACCACTGTTCAAAGCCAGCCAGACTAGAACATGCATGAGATTTTTATCTCCAATTAACCAGCATAAAGGTGTGGCTCAAGGGTGGAGCACCACTGGGCAGCACAAAGGCCACGAGAGAGATTCAGACCTGGGAGTTCAAGGCTGCTGCTGGCCTGCAAGTACGCATGCCTGTGCACACACACACACACGCACACGCGAACACACACGCACACACACGCACACACGAGGAATGAAAAGTTTAAATGGTAAATCGAGATGATCAAGGAGAGAGTTCAGTATCAACACGGCACGTTTACTTCTGTGGCGGGAGTCAGACCTGCGGTGTAGACTGCGCGAGGCTGAGTGAATGGGGACGGAATGTGTTGTTCAGTATCAGGTCACGTTCACCCTGCCTCTGCTGCCCTCCCCACGCACACACCCTCCTCCCATCACCCAGCCCCGGGCCACCGTGTCTGGATAAGAAAAAGGAAAAGGCATTGTATCTCAGCAGCTTTGTGGATGGTGTGGTCTGGATTTCTTGTTTGTGTGGTTGATTGGTGGTACTGGGGTTTGAACTCAGGGCCTTGTAGTTACTTGGCAGGAGCCTCAGCTCCTACTTAGAGCAATCACATTAATTGAAATCAACAGACCTCGCAACCTTATCGTGTTCTCTAAGTCACGCTGGAGTCAGTGTTACACCTGGGCTGGACGGTAGTTAAGATTGTGTCTGCCTTTTAATACCAAGGTCCCATTCATGTAAGGCCATTTGCTACCCAGGTTCAGAGTCCGGACTCTGCCGTAAGACAATACACAGTCCAATTCCATCTGTGCCCACTCTATGCAGAGAGAACTTGAGTGCATTATTTTAAACTTGAATCACCATATTTCTAAAACACGAGTAACTGAAGTCTCTCTCGTAGGATGCTTAATGAAGATTAAATGAGACCATGCACGTAACACACTTACAAGTGGGCCTGGCATGTATCTGGGGCCGGATTACTGTGAGTTATTGAGATTATGATTGTATTGCCTCTGCAATGCTTCTGGGCCCTCGGCAGCATCTGGAGAGTCTCCAGGCAACAAGGAAGCAACATCCCAGAAGGGATGAAGGTGAACATGGAGGGCGGCAAAGTAAAAGAGGGTGGAGAGGCGGATAGCAACCCAGCAAGTCTTCGTGTGTAAGACGTCACTGTACGAAGCCATGAGGCTCGTGTCTGAATTGCACCAGTGATGCTCAACTCGAGCACGGGGACCGCCCTGATGACAGCTAGCAACTCCTGAACACGTGTTTGGCTATCATAATCATGGATCTGGTGAATGCCCGAGATGTTGCTGACCAGCCTAAAAAGTACACGATGCCTGCCACAACAAGGAAACATCTAGCCTAAAGGCAAAAGGGGCTGAGGCCTAAACGATCCTGTGCCATAGAAGTTTTTATTACTGTCGTAGAGGTGCGGAACAGAGGGGTTTCAGTTACGAGTCAGGTGGTGAGTACAATTCTTTCTGAGCCATATCTCCCCTTCCTTGCTCTCTCGCAGTTTTCCCCTCCCGTCCCCACCTGTAAGATGGACAGTTCATTTCCCACATAGTATCCACTGAGTACCACCGGTGGATTGGTTCACCCACCTCTGTACCACACTGAGACACGATCAGTTACACAGGACTCTAGACATTCACACATTGAGGCCAAAGGAGGATATGCGTAGGGGCAAACCGAAGGCTCAATAGCGATGAGCGCGTGATCATATAAAATAATATTGTATGAAATGAACTCCAAGGAAAGGACACAAGAAACCTCTTTGAGTTGCTGTTGCTGCTGTTTTTCTTTTCCTTTTATCTTGTTCGTTAGTCTGTCTTTGGGAGGGTAAAGGGGCACAGAAATGGTGGAACAAAGGGTGAACAAATACCATGTCAATTTATCATAATAAGGGAGTCTAGAGCTTCGTGGGACACAAGATGGGTGGCTGCTAAACCACCTCTGACTGTGGTGATGAACGGTGCCTCCCCCTCCTCCCGCTTAGCTGTCTTTTTCCTAAAGACAAGCGGAATTGAAAGTGGTTAAGATGTGGCATTAGATGGCAAGTTTCTTACTAAAACAAAATAAGTGATACCCAGAGAAACGTCAGAGCTGAGAGAAGCATTAGAAATGACCTGGCAATCAATCCAGTTGTCACGCCTGCCTGCCCATCTTTCACAGGTGAACAAACTGAGACTTAGCAAGGCAAAGAAACTTGATCTGGGGGACAAAACGCTGCAATCAGCAAAGGCCCAGGGGTGGAGAAACTTTCTTCTCCCAAGGACTTCTTGATTTCTGTAATGTCATTGGCGGGCCATACAAGATTATCAATACAGGCACACAACCACAGAAAGCAGACCACAAGCATACGTATCTGTTCTGCCATTCACCAAATGATTTCTCAGGCCTCCTATACCCTGTGGCTTGAGTGGTCCCCCCTCCTGTTTGTTTCGTGTTCGTTTGTTTTTTTTTTTTTTTAAAGAACTGATTTAACTTCTTAGTCTGACTTGGATAATATCAGGAATCTTTTCTTCGCACATTTGCCGTGAATTATGTCCATGACTACAGCCTTATCTCTAGAATTCCCTAATTATAAATCTCACCTGCTAAACTGGCAGCAGTAGGAATAAAAACAGAAAATAAAATAGATCTGAGACATAGTGAGGGAAAAACAGATCAAACTCTGCCTATTGGATTCAATGTGGCATCTACTGATAAGGGAAGAGAATGCACAAAAGGTTTCTTCCCAGCCTGTGAATCTTGGATGGCGGGGAAAGCTCAGGTTAAGGGTAGCAGACTGTTTAAGAAGACGGTGGTGTAGACGGTGGTGTTCTTTAGTGCACAATGTTAGGGAGGAACACAGGGCATCCGCAAAGCCCAGGAGTCCAAGGGCAGAAGAAACTACATCGGAAGACTTGAAGTGTGACTCAAGTGCTAGAGCACGGTGTGGGGTCCTGAGTTCAAATGTCGGTCGGTACCCGATTCTACGCTACCCCTCGCCCAAGCACACGGGATTTGTTGGCTAGGAGAGACTACCACCAGGCCCTGGGAGAAACCGCCGCACCAGACATGCGGCTCAGGTGGTCCTGGAAGGGACCTGGAAGGGTGGAAGGGAGCAGGAGGTCCCGGAATCTCCCTGGGCTGGCCGGGAGCTGGATCCAGCCGTTCCCGGAGGCCCGGGCCACTTCCACGCGGGGCAGCCCTGGGTTGGAGTCCTGGGGCTCCCTGCGCCCCCAGTAGTCATTCTCACAATGAAAGGCGCTTCCCCGAGGCGGGAGCCACGCAGCCCGAGCGGGGAAGAGCCAGCCCTGGCTTGGGGTGCCGCCCCAGCTCTTGGCTTTGGGGGTTCGGTTTTCCTTTCTCCACGCACCCCAGTGTTTCCTGGAGGAGAGCTGGGGGGGGGGCTGGCCTGGTGGGCTTCGTCCTGGTATTTTGGGGGGGGGGGCACCACATCCATCCTCACTTCAGCAACTGTGCTCAGCCCCCGGGAGGCTGGGGTTTGGGGGGGGGTGGGGGCCGGGCCGGCAGCTGCCTTCCAGGGCCCCGGCCATCGCCGGAGGACCCCGCAAGCCAGCGGGGAGGTGCGGGGGGCGAGGGGCCCCGGGCACCCGCACCATCGTCCGCGGGGACCCCGCTCCTCCTCCGCGCACGGCGCCCGCCCGCCCGCCCGGGGAGCCCCGAACCCCGAGCCCCCCGCCAGCCCGAGCCTCGCCGCGGCGGCTCCCCGGGGCGCGCGGACGGACGCGGAGGGCATCGCCGGCCCCAGCGGACCCGCGCGCGCCCGGCCAGGGGGCCCCGCCCCGCCCCGCACCGGCCTCCCGCAGCGGCGCGGCGCCTGCCCGCCCGGCCCCTTGCACGCCCGGCCCCTCACGGCCAGCCCCTTACACACCCGGCCCCTTACACACCCGGCCCCTTACACACCCGGCCCCTTACACACCCGGCCCCTTACACACCCGGCCCCTGAGGGGCCCGAGACGCACATCTTGCCCCACACATAACAGCACTGCCCTAGAGTCCGCACACGCCTCCGGTTACACACTCACGCTCACACTCACGCTCACGCTCACACACGCTCACGCACTGGGCTGTGGAGGGGGACAAAGCGTGGCTCTGCCACACGCGCTCCTGACACGCGCAGCCTCGCTCCGCGCACGCACACACGCGCGGTGTCACCAGTACGTACCCACACGAGCGTGCAGGGCGCCGGCTCAGCCCCTCCGCGGCCCCGCTGCAGCCCGCGAGCCCGGCCGCCCGCCCGCCGCCCCCGGAGCCGCCGCCGCCCGCTCGATCGCTGCGCGCAGCCCTGCGGCACCGCCGGCCCGCGAAGCCCCCGGGCCCCGCGGCCGCCCCGCCCGCCCGCCCGCCCGCCCGCCCCGCGCCGCTCACCTGCGCGCCTGGCGGGCTGCGGGGGCCCCGATCCCGGGGCGCGGGGGCTGCGGGGGGCCCGGTCCCGGGGCGCGGGGGCTGCGGGGGGCCCGGTCCCGGGGCGCGGGGGCTGCGGGGGCCCCGATCCCGGGGCGCGGGGGCTGCGGGGGGCCCGGTCCCGGGGCGCGGGGGCTGCGGGGGCCCCGGTCCCGGGGCGCGGGGGCTGCGGGGGCCCCGGTCCCGGGGCGCGGGGGCTGCGGGGGGCCCCGGTCTCCGGGCGCGGGGGCTGCGGGGACGCGGGGGCTGCGGGGGGTCCCCGATCCCGGGGCGCGGGGGCTGCGGGGGGATCCCCGGCCCCGGCTCACCTGGGCGCGCAGGGCATCGTCCTCCTCCTCGCCGCCGAGCCGGCTCCGCGCGGCCCCGCCGTCCTGGCCGCGGACCCGCCGGGGGCTCTCCGCCCGCCCGCCCCAGCGCTGCGCCCCGCCGGGCTGTGCGCGCCCCGCGCTGACCTTGGGCGGCCGCGCGAGCCTCCGGGGCGCCCGCTTCCTGGATTCACAGGTAACCGACGCCCCGGCCAGGGGCGCCCTCCGGGCGGGGCAGGAGGGCTGGGGCGCGGGGCTGGGCGGGGGCGCCCCGCACTGCGCCTGGCATCCAGGCGTCCCGCCTCCCCCCCCCTCCCGCCCCAGGCAGGGCTCTCAGGAACCAGGAACGCCCGGGTCTGCCCACGAGACCCGCCCGGGCTCGCCCCGCGCGGCCCCCGCCCCCCCCCCCCCCGGCACCCCTGGGAGCGCAGCGGGTCTGGAGAACCGGGCTGGGCGCCCCGGGCGTGCGGGCACCGGCGCCTTGTGCGGTGCCACGCGCCCGCCACGAGGAGCCGCCCAGGAGGGGAAGGCTGTCCTTCAGCGCCCCACAAATCCGCGAGTGAGTCCTGGGGTGCGGCCGTCCCCAGAGTTAAAGGGGGCGTGTGAGGAGAGCCTTTGGGGGGAGCAGTTCACCCCTCCGGACCACCCAGGCCTGCCAGAAGCCCACACACACGCATGGGTCTCAGGAAAAAAGAAAGATCGCCCTAAACATGACTGCAACCCTCTGTGTCACCAACAGAGCACAGTCCTGAAGACCTTGACATCAGGAACCATGCACTGCACTCCCGGGGTGCGGAATCGAAACCCCTTTGTGCAACTGCCCAAAGACAATTTTAGAGAATGAAACAAATGAAAACATATATATATATATGTATGTATGTATGTATTTACATGTGTGTCGGGCTTTAAAATTATCAAGCAGGTGCCAGGGGCTCCCGTCAGCAATCCTAGCTATTCAGGAGGCTAAGGTCCGAGGCTTGTAGCCAGCCAGGGAAGAAAAGTCTATGAGATTCTTAGTTCCAATAAGCCACTCACACACACACACACATCAGTACATCTCAAGTGACACAGAAGTTTCCATGTCTGACCGTTCATCCCAGAACCTCAGAGCTGTGTCCTCAGTTTCCCCTCCACCTGTCTTTCCTGTGGAAGACTTCTCTCTCTTTTCACCGCAATGCTCTCCCCCCCTCCTTTCCCCCTCTCTTCCCAGCTCATTCTTTCCTCTTCTTACCCACCTTTGCTTTCCTTTATTTGTGCCTCTATCTCTCAACACCTACCATCTCCCTCCTTCTTTCCCTGGTGTGTTTATGTCTTGAATCCGTAACTGTTTTCTGTCTCTAAAGAAAAGAAGCTGTAGGTTATTTCTCTAATAATATGATCCAAGCTTTAATTGACCCCCTATCCGATTTCCCTATGGCGAATGTTTCCTCCTCGGAATGGCAGTGTTGGCCTCCGACGCATGGATATGCAGAATCCGGACCTTCGTTCTCAGTTCTTCTTCTCACCTTGTGTCCTCCTTCCCCACTCAGCCGCGTGCTGCTCTCTAGAGAATCTATTCCCACTCCGTCATTCGCATCTGCCTCCGTTGTCTGATTTCCACTCAGATTGTTTCTGGACTCATCATAGGTCTTCTAACTGGCCTCTTTCTGTTCAGCCCTCCCTCCTCACGAATATCACCGGAATCTTCCTTGGTGAGATTGCCAAGATTCTTATTCTCTTTCTCTACATCCCAAATGCTCCTGGAGGGCAAAGCAGTTTCCCAAAGGCCTCCAAGTGTGACCCTTCAAAACCTGTGAGCATGTTACCTGGCCAAAGAAATCCTTCAAATGTGTTAAGCATCTGAGGTGGAATATTGTGCATTATGAGGGCTGACCTTTCAAAGAAGAGCCCTTAAAATTAACAAAAGTAACCTGGGCACCAGTGGCTCATACCTGTAATCCTAGCTAGTACCCAGGAGGCTGAGATCTGAGGAGAGCAGTTCAAAGCCAGCCTGGGCAGAAAAGTCCCCATGAGACTCTTATTTCCAATTAACCACTCAAAAACCAGAAGTGGAGCTGTGGTTCAAAGTGGTAGAGCACTAGCTCTGAGCAAAAGAGCTCAGGCCCAGGCCCTGGGGTCAAGCCCCATCTCTCTCTCTCTCTCTCTCTCTCTCTCTCTCTCTCTCTCTCTCACACACACACACACACACACACACACACACAGAAGTAGAAACAAATCAAAATGATAGGACACAGGAAGGATTTGACCAGCTGTCACTGGCTTTAAAGATGGAAGAAGGATGAATTTTGGCTGATTGCTTCGCAGCCAAAAATACAGACAATAGAAGGAAAGAGAAACAGATTTTCCCCTAAAGTATTCAGAAAGGATCACAGCCCAGCTGATTCCCCGATTTTAACAGAATAAGGCCCATGTCAGATTTTCAGTTTAGATGAGGCAAGTAACAAGATGGTAGAGGTACAAAAAATACCTGAAAATAAGACAATCAGGAACTAAAAGAAATCACTAAGAGATGTAAATGTTTTATTCACGAATAAAATGTCACACTATAACAATGATCATTCCATTACAACTGGTCCTTGGCACAATAACTTCGGCTTTCCATCCTAAATTCTATACAGAAAACACCTAAATGATTAAGAAGATGTTGACTGCTAAAGAATCTTTCTTTTAGTTAAATTAATTTGTTCAAGAAGGTTCATGTATCTCTAGCATAGCCTGTCTTTAGATCCTGAGTGGCTATTTACTAGATGGGCAATTTAGTTAGAGAATAGAAGGTAATTCCTTGACCAGAAAGAACTCAGTGTCCCAAGAAACAGATACCAATGTCACAAGACCCTTTGGTTATAATGCTACTTAACTGCATTGCCTCCATGTTTGGATTGAAAAGTACCAGTTAATCTTAAACTAAATTCCCCTCCCTAGTCTAGACGGAACAAACACTACTGGGTTGATGGCCACTCTGTTGAGTCACTTTAAACTCCCTTCCACAGAATCTTCGGAGGTGTTCCTTTTTCTACTTCTTCCTGCTCTGCCCTGCTTTATGAACTCCACCTCTGCTAAACCTCCACGTTTCATGAGTTTCCTTCTGGTGTGAAATTCCTCAGGATGATTTTTGTCAGAGATTTCAAATTCTCATTTCAGTGATACAGAGAATTGTGAGACCGTAGATTTGCGTTGATTTCAGGCATCGAGTAATTTCAAACAGCAGCCGCACACCCCTCTTTTTCTTCTGCCGTTTGCTTTTGGAGGATCCAGTTGCCCTATCATGGCGTCGCCAGTGACCAGCCTGGCAGCTGCCTTGCTGCATCCAAACCTGGTATTCCAACAGATCTGTTCTCAGACCTCTTTCCTCCTCCGTGCCAGCGCTCCCGACACGCTCTCCTCTAGAATGTCCCCTCCTAGCTGACGCCAACCCCCCACCCATCAACACCGTGAATCCCTTGCAGGTACCCCTAACCTCTTCTTCCCTTGCTTTCCCAGCGCCCTTCATTTTTTTCTTTCCCACACTGCCACTTTAAAGTAAAATTCTCAAATGGGACAGAAGAGAGCAAGAGGACTTGAAAGGCGCAGGTTCAAAGTGCTCCTGGCTCTCTGCAGCCGTGATGGTGTGTCGGTGCTTCTACTGGGGCTGGGCCCACCGCACCATCCTGCCCGTGTGTTACAGTGGCTCTGCAGGCCCAGGAACCGTATCTCAGAGACGAAGGCCAGTCTCACCTCTCCTCATAGATCCCCAGCCCCAAGAGCCAGGCCAGACACACAGAAGGAATCCCCAAGTGTTTCTGAATGAATGGATCAATAGAGTAGGTGCAAGATTTGGTTGTATTGAACATACATGGTTATCAATAGTCAGATTTTTCTTGCATCATCATTTCTATTTAACTGAGCTGCTTAAGAGAAGCATTTCATCTAGAGTAACTTGGCTCTATATGAGGATGCTTTGATGTATACCTTGAAGCATAGACTTTTTGGGTTGCTTGTTTGCTTGTTCTGTTTTTGCTGAAGAAGAAATTGGTGATAAAAGGCTATATTGTCGTCTACTTTAAAAGTGCTGTTCTTGAGAGCAAAAACATTCATTATAAACCTGTAGACTCTTGGCCCAACAATAATTCTATTCCTTGAGCTATATCTTAAGGGTGATGATCATTTTTATATAAGTATTAAACTAGAAGAAAGTTCACCAGGATATTTTCTAATAATGAATAATGAGGAAGACCTTAAATGGCTACCAATAAGATGTTATGTACATAAGCTATACTGTCTTTGGTAAAACATCAGTCAGGTACTAAACCTGAATATGTTAGTTGATATTTTTTGTACAGAATGATATTTATAAATATGTTTACGTTCTTTTTATGCTCATAAATGTTAAACTCATACAATAAGCAGAGTTAAAAGATAGTTTCAATTTATATATAAGACAAAGCTTGACATATATGCTGTATATGTAAATATGCTTATATGTGTGTATACATACATGTGCTTGTGTATATGTTTCATATATATATATATATATATATATGCACTATTTATCCAGATTTCAAGAAAAGGTGTCTACAGATAAGGTTTGGTTCTTCAGTTAAGACCTAAGAAGGAAAAAGTCACAAAAGACAACTTGAAATAATCTGGGCCTATCAACATTGCCTTCCTTGATTGACTCTGAGGACTTTGATTATGCTATCTCAAGGAAGTCTCTGATAGCAAACAGAGCGTCACTGTGGTGTCTTAAGCAGAAGGAAATGACCGGGCAGCCCCCGCCATGCCGGAGGCGGCTGGGAAGCAGGTGCGGCCAGGCTCTGGGGCACTTGAGGGCAGAAAGTGCAGCACAGAAACCAATTCCACACAGCCCAGCAACCCCTGGGCGTCTCGCTGTCTGCGTCTCCTCGGTGGGTCCTTCGTCCAAGTCCCATTTCCCGGGGAAACCACTGGAGAAGCGAGGCCCTGCTCTGCCAGCCCTATCTGCAGCACGGGGTGGGGGGGA
This sequence comes from Perognathus longimembris pacificus, assembly GCF_023159225.1. Taxonomy (NCBI): domain Eukaryota; kingdom Metazoa; phylum Chordata; class Mammalia; order Rodentia; family Heteromyidae; genus Perognathus; species Perognathus longimembris. Next base: position 2,074,344 of record NC_063182.1, on the reverse strand, counting down.
GGGTTCCCTGAGACATGGGAGCAGGTGCTAGGAGGATACAAGGGAAGATGCCGGCTGGAGGAGCGTCCGTGCCCGCCGCCAGTCCCCCCAGGGTGCCCGGCCGCCCTCCGCCTGGTGGTGAGGCAGACCCTGCCTCTCCAGCACAGGTGCCCTCTATCGCCATCTACAAGGGACCGACGGGCCGGGAGCACTGCCCGGGAGCACTGCCCGGAGGGCACGGAGGGCTGGCATGTATGAGCTCCAGCATGGCTGTGACTTTTCCTACACGGTTTTCTATTGGGCTCGTGTATGGTGCTCAGTTGACCCCTGGCAGGAGACGGGCGAGTCCACATCATCAGCGCTATCCGCACCGGCCCTCCCGGGGTGATCCTAAACGCCCCTACACTTACTTTCTTTAGGGTTCCTTAGCTGCACAGTGTGTATGTGTGTGTGTGTGTGTGTGTGTGTGTGTGTGTGTGTAAGTGAAAGACGGTGAGAAAGACACAGGGAGAAAAGAAAGGGAAATGAAGGAAGAAGAAGAAAATTAAATTTCAAGTCTAGATTACGGAAATGAATCATCACGTCTCTTGAACTCCGGGACCTCAAGCCTGCCTATTTTCCACCCACTGAAGAGCTGCTAGACATTGAAACAGCGGGGCGGAGTCAGAACGTAGCTGCAAGGGACCCGGAAGAAAACCACCAGTGCTTTTCTTATGATACAGGCGGCTGACTTTATTTTAATAAAGTCCACGGGATCCACGGGATTCTAGAACCAGACGCCATGATCCACGACGCAGGCCAAGGCAAGGACTGTGGGGCGCGTCAGGAAACACATCCCAGTGACATCGCTTCCAGACAAAGCAGGAGCCAGAGGAAGCACGGCCCTGGGCTTGGCGCCCCTGTGTGGCACGTCCTGAAGTGACATCTCCCATCCCCCAAAGCCAAACCGGACCCCACAGGCCTGTCTTGAGGCTCACCCCCATCCCCGGAGCCCCTGGGGAACGCTCCTCCACCCCCAGCTCTATTCATTTTCGCCATGCTGACTTTCAGATTTCCGGGCCCAGGACCTTTTCAGGTGCTATTTACTAATTTTGGAGCATTTTCTCTTCCAGCTGAGTAAAGGTATTTCTTACTACAGTGAGTTTCACCCCTGTCCTAGCACCTTCCCTTGCTCTGTCATTAACTGGTTGACATGTTTTACGCTTCTAACACGTGAGCTGCCGGAGGCCGGGGATGAGGGCTTCGGAGAGAAGCTGGCTAAGAGTGGACAGTTGGTGAGCGCTGAGTGGATGGAAAGGTGAACACGTGGTCAGTTGGAGCATCTGCCCTAGCTGGACAGCCACAGCTGCCCAAGCACCCCAGGGGTACCTGACACCGGTGCCTCGCTGCTATCATCCTAGCTACTCAGGAGGCTGCGATCTGAGCATCCTGGTTCAAAGCCAGCCCAGGCAAGGAAAGTCCATGAGACTCGTGTGTCCAATTAACCACCAGAAAACCAGAAGGGGAGCTGTGGCTCAACGTGGTAGAGCGCTAGCCTTGAGCAAAAAGAGCTCAGAGGGGCTGGGGATATGGCCTAGTGGTAGAGTGCTTGCCTTGTATACATGAAGCCCTGGGTTCGATTCCCCAGCACCACATATACAGAATATGGCCAGAAGTGGCGCTGTGGCTCAAGTGGCAGAGTGCTAGCCTTGAGCAAAAAGAAGCCAGGAACCGTGCTCAGGCCCTGAGTCCAAGGCCCAGGACTGGCCAAAAAAAAAAGAGCTCAGAGACAGTGTCCAAGGGAGCCTGAGTTCAAGTACCACAACCAACAGAAAAGAAAGGAAGAGAAAAAAGAAGTCCAGGCACTCAGAGACTAAGGACAATTGCACATCCGCATGGGCAGCCACAGGAAGACACGGCTTGAGGAAGGAGGAAGGGCAGGATAGTTGCAGGCAGAGCCCGTGGTTAGGGAGGAGCCAACATACGTCTGCATCTGGGAGTTAAGAAACCAAAAGACTGAGGCTGTAGGCCGGCCCCAACTAGGAGTCCGGGAGCCAGAAGTTGGTCTATCCCAAAAGGCATGAACAGAATTGAGTAAGAGAGCAGGGGAACCACATCAGACCAGGGTAGTGTGTTGATAATGACTTACTATCTTCCTCTGCCTGTGTTATAAAGACACTGAAAAGCCACCTGCCCCAAACAGCTGGGAAGAGGCAGATAAAGGGCCTCAGAACCCTTATCAAAGCCCAGATAAGAGGCTCCTGGCCCCTTTCTGCTAACTGTTCTTTGTCCCCTGGTATTGTTTGGTTTCATCTAGTTATGTTTTTAAAAAGGCAGTTAGCTAATTCATGTTTTGTTATCAATAGAAATCAAATAAATGAAGAGTTCGTCCATCAGGAAGGAAAGGGAGAAAACAGTTTTCCACGTCAGTAACTCATGACAAGGACCGACAAAGCCACACACATCACGAGTGTGGCCGGCTAGACAGGACTCCGTGGCAATGTTACGATCTATCTATAACTGAATATGTAATAAAACTCACTGTTATGGATGTGTGGTTCCGTGGGATACATCTGACAAATTAAAAAATTACATAAACATTTTTCACATTGAGGACATGGCAAGCGTGAACGTCCCCACGGGCACGTATATTTGGGGTAAACACTAGTAACACATTGAGTGGGGACCTTAATTCTGCCTACTGTTTATCTCCTTCCCCTAGAGGTTCTTGTACTGTGTACCATGGAAGTGTAGTCTTGAGGAGGGAAGGCACCAGTAGGAAGTAAAGGAAAGGAGCCAACAGAGAATGGTTCTGTCCTGGACCTTGCGGACTGTGTTCAGCTTAGAGAGGATGGGAAGGAAGCAAACCCAACAGGGGTATTCCAGAGAGGCTCTGGGAACAAGTCAGAAGTCAGGGTTCAAGGCCATGTAGGAAAACAGGCTCTGACTCAGGAAAGAGGCCGTGTCGGGGGGCGTGGAGAAGCAGTTGGCAGGCACTTCCCACCAGACGCCGGCGTTTCTGCGGGGGCGACAGTGGCTGGAATCCATCACCAGGCAGCATGATGAGCGATGGAGATAGAGAAGAACGGGACAAGGTGAGCGAGGGTGATGTATTGGGGGGATGAGGGGATGGGGGGCCCACTGGGCTCTCCCCCAGGTAATAAGGTAACTCATAACAAGATGGTTAGTACATGATGGCAGTCATCACTCCATGTTTCAAGGAGCTCAACACGGAAAGCGGGGGAAATGGCAGGTATCCATTCTACTAGCATTGCAGTGACTGGTCTGTGAGAAGCTCCCGGCTCAAGGCTGCGTGCTGTCAGGCATAAGAAGTTGGGATCCCTCTTTTCAAAGCAATCAGAACCAGCCAGAGGAGATGGGATTGGGCACAGACGATTTCAGCACCCGCTATGAGGGGTAATAAGGACAGCAAAGGCGGCAATTAGAGCTCATTATTAGTATTAGCATCATTTTGTTATGACACGGCAGGCATTTGTTGAACATATATTATTTGTTCATGATTACACTAAGCACTTTGTGTGGAATTAGCTTAGGGAAGTGTCATGCCAACTCAGAGAAGGAGTAACTATTTTGCTTTCACGTTGTTAAAAGCCCAAGCACAGAAAGATGAAGGAACTTGATAATGAGATAGCACAGTTATTAGACAGGAGCAGAGCCAAGGATTCAGGTTGTCTTGCCATAAGCAACCACGGGAGGAAAGTTTTTTAACACTAACAGCAGTGCAAAACAACAATAATGGCTGATGACATGAAGTGCACCAGGCCCTTGACTATTTGGCGCGGCCTGTGCAGAGTTCCATGCAGAGGGGAACAGTACACTCACGCTGCCTGTTGAATGCATAAGGAGGAGGGACAAAGGCCAGGATGTCGCAGAGAAACATAACTCAGCCTAGCGGAGGACTGTCAAGACATTTGGAGCGTCTAGCACTGTAGGTGCCAACACAGGGCAGCTGGCAGGAAGGCGGAGGCAAGAACTCCTGCTTCAGGTGCAAGATTCGAACTACCTCCCCTCCACCCCATCCCCACCAACACCCTGCTTCTCGATGCTGACATTCCAAACGTTCAGTCTCATTTGCCAGCTTCTTCTCTGGCTAACACTTCACTGTCTGGGCGAGAGGGGTCCCTTTGTGCTTTTCACCCTCTACAAATCCCCGTTCTAGTCCATTCATAGTGCTTGCTGTAATGATCACGTGTAGGCTAGGGAGTCCACATTTGGCACTGTAGTCTAGCATTCTTTGCTGAGCTCCATACCCATCTCTTGAATGGCAGGCATCCATGGTGACCGCATCAGGGGTGGTACGCATCTGTGATTCCAGCTGTTCAGAAGGCAGCGGCAGAATGATCTCAAGTCCAAGGACAACCCTGCAACCCCACAAAGGTAGAGGTATCACTTCAAATAATAAGTAAAGAAACAAACCAACAAGCAAACGGTAGCCAAGTGGTAGAGCACTTGCATATTAGGCTTGAGGGTTAGGATTTAATCTACAGTGCAAGAGGGAAAAGGGAAGGAAGGAAGGAAGGAAGAAGGAAGGAAGGAAGGAAAGAAGGAAGGAAGGAAGGAAGGGAGGGAGGGAGGGAGGGAGGGAGGAAGGAAGGAAGGAAGGAGAAGGGAAGGGAAGGAGGGAGGGAGGGAGGGAGGGAAGGAGGGAGGGAGAGAGGGAGGGAAAGAGGGAAGGAGAGAAGAGAGGGAGGGAAGGAGGGAATAGAGGGAGGGAGGGAAGGAAGGAAAGAAGGAAGGAAGGAAGGGAGAGAGGCCAAGAAGGAAAGGAGAAAGAATGAAAGAGAGAAAGGAAGGAAGAAGGAAGGAACATAGAAGAAGGAAGGAATTTTGTTTAAGTTAGCACGGATGTCCAAGGGCATGAGATCGCCAGGGGAAAGTAAACAGAAGTTAGTCAGTTTAACCAGTTCTAAGGTCTTTGAGAGCTTACAGAATGGTAAAGATATTTGATGGAAGCTAAAAACATACCATTTGAACTCACTTGGCATCCACGGTGTCTTTTATTACCTACAAGAGAAGAATTACCATCTGGGGATCCAGGAATGGTATTTATAATATTACAATGATTAAAATGTCATTTTCCAATTTTAAACTGCCATAACCAACTTATGGGTATTGAAAAAACTTCACTAGTGTAACAGAACAGAATGTACAATTCTCAATCCCAACATTATAAAAAAAAAATGCTACAACTGGCAGCGCAATTGGGAAGTAGGGATGGGAAGGTGTAGTGAACAGCTGAAGACACTTGAATGTCCTCATCATGCAAAGTACAAGTCAATCATGCAATTGAGTATGGAATAAGCAATGAGGGAAGTTTTCATTCTGCCATTTGGAGTTGCAGAGGTGATGCAGGAACTGAACAGTGTGATATCAGGGTGTCAGTAAACTGGAGAATGAATGAGTATCTATGAAAGTATGTTATACTACAAGAGGAGGTAAATCCCTAGGCATGTGCGTCCGATTTAATTCTCCCATCACCCATATCCAGACACTTCACGTTTGAAGGAAGCTAACCCATTGCCAGTCTCAAATTAATAAACATATTCTACCTAATTTGTCCTAGTCATTAGTCTCTGCATAAAGAAGTATTCCAAGTTGGGCCAATAACACACACACACACACACACACACACACACACACACACACACACACACACACGATACCTCAGCCCAGAATTCTTAGAAGAAAGCAGTCTTTCTCTCCTTGCAAAAGGAGAGCAAATGCCCCATCTTCTCTTGAGTATGTTATTTAATGATATGTTACAGATATTCTTAAATTCTGGAGAGAACTAGTCTGGGAATAAAACTAGCACAGGAAGGGAATAAGCCCGAGATTCTTTGAAATATGGAACCACAATCCTGATGCTGTTAAAACTGACAAATCAGACTGTACCGGAAGCTAGAGACAATGCTTGAACAGAAATGAGGGCTCATGTTTTCCGACTGACTCCACAATATTCATTTCCCATACTTATCTAGTGATAAATGACTACATCCCTTGCCTCTTGGCATTTGGCTGGGTTTTGGCTAACTAAATTTAAGCAGACAAGCACTTGAAACTTCCAGGAAGGTTCTTCATGTGGCTAGCACAAGCAGTACTTCTCTTTGCCCCCTTCCTCCATTCTGTTGTGTGGAATGAGGTACCCTAGCAGCAAGCACTTGAAACTTGAAAATGGAAGTTAAGGAGGAGGAGGAAATTTCCAGAGTCTGAGTTTCTCACAGGAATTAAATACAGTAAAGATATTTTCAGTATTCTTTTACCCAAGGAAATAAGTGATCAAAGTATTTAAGCTCCTCAATTTGTATGTTCCATTGTCTGTAACTCTCCGCCCTGTGGAGAATCTGACAATTACTAAATATAAACTTTAAAAAGCAAGTGTGAATTTTAATGTTGCCACCTAGGGCCAAAGACTACTAGTATTTCGTGAAATTCCTTATTGATTTTTAGGGTCGAGTATGGCAGGAATTTTTGCAATAGCCTACTCTTAACCAACGAAGCTGACATTTTCTGTCATGTTCAAAATTAAAGAGTCCTGATAGATGAACTCGGGAAAAAGTTCCTTCTTTTGGAAAGCAAATGATGATTGGGTGGTAAATAGATTTTTAAGAAGGTGGCATTTAGTATTTCCTATATGCACCGGAGTATTATGTTCTATTGGAATACTTTGGTCCAAAGAATAAAATAGGGAGAAAATGCAATTAGACACGGAGAATCACTCAACTAGGGAACACACACAAAAGTGCTTGATACTTGTGAGGTTTATTAAAGTAGGTAGCCGATAAAGGAGCGTGCCATGTGGTGTTCAGGCAGGAGAGGAAGTTTATTCCTGAGCTGCAGGCCTGTGGCTGAGATGACCCAGGGCTGGAGAGGAGAGCTGACCCCACCCCCACCCCGTCCACCGGCCCAGGCCTAATCCAAGCGCCGGGAGGTATGGCCAGGGCACGGGCGGTGTCTGCCTCCAGGTGTGCCTGTTACCTAGGAGGTAATGGAGGTACCGGGTGGAGACCTTAGCCGGTGGGGGGGGGGGGGGGGCCCTGCATGGAGCCCTCCAGGGCGGACTTCACAGGACTTACATTAGGATGGAATGTGGCACAAGGACCTTTGACAGCTGTCTAGGAGCAGTTTTGAATTATGGGTAGAAAGAAAGAAAAGCATTGTGACAACACGCACGCACACAAACGCAGCCCCATAGGCTACTGACACTAGGCATGGCTCAGGTGGTACAGAGCTTGCCGAGCAATCTTAAAGCCCCGAGTTCAAACCCTAGGACAGCCAAAGTAAATATTGACGAATCCATTACTTAAAGGTAGTCAGGTATAGGAGTGTACACCTGTAATCTCAGGATTCAAGAGGTTTAGGGAAGAGGAACTTGAGTTTGAGTTAAGACCCTGCTGCTTAAACATAAACAAGTAAATAAATGGTAATACTTCACATTGCACAAGTATGCTTCTCAGCATTTGTCAGAGAGCCTATAGATTCTATTTTAAGTGTTTATAAAACGCTTCACTTGGGGAAAGAATGCTGGCCACGGATGAGATTGGTATTTGGGAATACCTGTTGGTGTCAGCTGGGCTCAGAGAGCAGCTTGGGGGAAGGGGCCACACCCGGACTCAGAGCTGTGGGAACTGGTCAACCCGGCTCCCAGGTGGAGTAGGCGGGCCCTCGTCCTTCCTGGAGCCCAGCTCAGAGGAGCAGGTGCAGCCTTGGAGGAGACCTGCAGGAGCACAGAGCTGGTCCTCAGCCCCACGGGAGGGGCCTCCACCCGCGGCGGCCGGACCCTGGGCGGGCAGAGCCTTCCTCCGTTTATTCTATCCTCCACCCCAGAAGCGCCCAAGAAAGTGGAGCAGAGAAATGCAGAGGCGTGCGGTGGAGGCATGAGGTACCGAGTCCTTCGGTGGATAACAAAGCCTGGCTTTGTGTGAGTTTTACAACTTGCAGTATCTTTCTGGTCCAGAAGGCAGCCTGGGTCATAAAGCACCTTGAGGAGAGGGAAAAAAAATGGAAATGGTGCATAATGTGAGTCATGTTAGCACCCATAAATATGATAAACCCTAGATTAGGAATATAAAAATTTTAAAAAGCCTTTGAAATGAATTAGCCAAGTAGCATTTAAAGACAGAGACAAAAGTCTTGATTGTCAGAGTTTAAAAGAACAAAGCAAAACCAAATAAGAGGGAAACTTTTCTTTTGGTGACAAATAAACTGGAATTTTAACGGCCCTCTGCTGAGTTTCAGTTTATAGCCCTAAAAGCTAGAAGGGAAAGATGACTAGTTCTAAAACTTAGAGGAAAATAGGCTGTGACTTACCGAAAGAACACGATTACCGTGCGTGAGAAGCTAATGACAAGATCTTTGTCTGCATTTTTTTCTTTTTCCCCTCTTTATTCTCAAAGTGAAGTACAGAGGGGTTACAGTTTCATAGGTTAGGCAGTGAGTACATTTCTTGTTCAACGTGCTACCTCCTCCCTCATTTTCCCCTCTTCCCTCCCCTTTTCCCTCTCGCCCCAAGAGTTGTGCAGTTAGTTTACACCAAATGGTTTAGTAAGCATTGCTTTTGGTTTCATTTGTCTTTTTGTCCTTTGCCTCTCGATTTTGATATTCCCTTTCCCTTCCCTAGTGTCTGATACACGTATATACAGTATCCAGGGTACAGTGATACAGTGATAGCAGGGGTAAAACCACAGGAAGGGAATACAAGAAGAACAAAACAAAACAAAAAAAAAGGTACAGTTTCACATGGCATGTTGAAAGTAATTACAACAGTGATATAAAACACTTGTTTCCATACCGTGGAGTTCATGTCACTTAGCATCATCTTAAGTGTTCATAAGGGCATAGCTAGTGGGCTCTTGTGATCCTCTGCTGTGACTAGCCTAAACCTGTGCTAATTATTCTCTATGAGGGAGACCATAGAGTCCCTGGCTCTTTGGGTCTGGCTCACTTCACTTACTTCTACTGTGTCTGGGCTTGAATGCTGGCTCTACTATTGACCCGAGAGCCGATCTCACAAGCTCCCTCTTATCTGAGGGGGGGAAGCCCAGGGTTGTCTCCTTACAGTCTTGCTGCAAGGCTTAAGCAGAAAACGCACCAGGCTCCGTTCCAGAAACCTCTCTATTAAATCCTTTGTCATAAGTTCTCCCAGCACATTTTGATTAGTGAAAAAACAAAAAGATTTTTTTTACTTGGCAAATTATAATCAAGAATAACGATTTGGATGATTGCATAGATTTTTGCTGCATATTATGCATTCAATTATTTTAAGTAGTTGGGGGGTAGGAAATCAATAAAAATGCCAGTAAGAAAGGCAATTTAAACACATCACTGTACCTCATAGACACATATCCAGAGAGTCTTTCCTTAGTAATTGATGAGCATGTACTGATTGTATAAAATAAAGAGTTCCATTATGACATTTTCCTTTGTTCACCATCACATACGACTACTGAGTATATCCCCAAAGCTGCTATGCGACTCCTTTTCCCTGGGAAAACCCAAGGCGTAGGAACTTCCTTTTCTTCCACAATTCTCGGTGTTCCTTAACTAGGTCCATGCCCAACGTTTCCCACAGGGACATCGCAATGGACAGACTGTGATTTCTACTTCCCTGAGGTTCATTTCCTCTCTCTTTTCCTCTTGTGCTTCAACTCTTTGTGTTTTTTTTTTTATTGGAATGGGGAAATAATTGATGGTGTATTTTTCTCTCTCTCTGCCCTCACCTCTCCCATTTGGCTAAACCCAGGATGATGTTCAGACACAATATAGGCATTGTCTCTTGATCCCCAAAATACCCGACAAAATGCCCAGGGATGAGGTATGGCACTGGAGTGAAGCGAAGCGCTCCACTGCTGCGCTGGTTATCTTTCCGGCACCTTCCTCACCCCAGAACTAAGCAGAACTCCCCCCCCCCCCCGCCAGAGAGCTAGTTCCCAACTAGCCTTGCTTGTCTGAACCACCTGATGAACAGCACATTGGGAAGCAGCTGGTAAAGCCTTACCTTATGGTCCATTTTCCTGTACTGAGCCCCGCGAAGGTGGAGGGAGCCGGGGACATCCCTCCCTAGGTTCCCATGGGAACGGAAATAAATGTGGCAACAATTAGAGGAGAAATGAATACACTAAAAATATCATTTTACAAAGTAAAGAAATGTCACCATTTCAAGTATTGTTAGTATAACTGCTGCCCTTTCTTTGCTTTAGGGGAAGTTTTTAAACAGTTTATAAAAATCGTGAGTCTTTGGTAATTATACAATGACGCAGCTTACTTACAGATCCTAATAACACAAATCGTGTGTGTGTGTGTGTGTGTGTGTGTGTGTGTGTACGTATATATGCAATTTAAGAGACCTTGAAAGAATGCCACGATAACACGGCTGGCTACCAGCTATGCCTTCTTGTCTCCAACTGTTTTCAGGGAGATTCTTTGCTTTGTGAAGCATTGAAAAGTTCAGATACAATAGGAGATGATTACAGAACTCATAATCATTAATGGTACTGTTTTTCATGGTTTCCTTACTACAGATGTACAGTAAAAAGTATGTGAGAATCTGAGCTTTGCAAAGGTCCCCTAAAGACCACTTTGTTTTTTCATTTTCTTTTTCTTATAGGAAATTCAGATGTGACTTGTGGAGGGCCAGGTAGCAATGCTTTGGTTGAACCAGGATATACCACCGTTTCCAGTCTCAAGTTGAATACCTTTCTTCATATTTTTCCCCTGCTAGCATGGCATGTCTTGCACAATGTTGGGGTTGTATTTACCATGGGGATCTCAGTTCATACAAAGACAGACAATAGGAAACCCAAAAGTTGTAAAGAAACCAAGACAAAGTCATCCTCACTCATGCCAACTCTTCGGAGCACACAGAGCAAGAAGGCAAGAAATGAGTGTAGAAAATTTAACTTGGCAAGAGAAGATTTGACTTAAAGGAAATGTTGAGTTGCATTATTGAGGACAAACCAAGAATGAGTTAGGGATGGGAAAGGATCGTGTAAGCTTACTGCATTCTGTACGCTTACCACAACCCTTTCTTTCAGGAAGAGATTGTAATATTCCATAAATAATTGCTGAATAAGTTATCCGCCTTTCTCTGGCAATGTGTTTAAATAATATGCTAAGATATACAGTGATTCTAAGCCCTTAGATACCAGAGCATTAGATATACTTAAATTAGTCTGGAAAATTCAAGGACTAGACAAAATAAAGAGGTTAAAAAAAAAAAACTTGGCCAAAATCTGTGCTCCAAATAAATGTGCTTAATGGACTCATTTTTTTTCTATTTCATTTCTCTTATTTAATGAAATTTCCTAGTTTAATGTCTGCCTGGAAAATCTCACGTTGGCAGTTTTTAGACAAAATATACATCGCCCCTCCAGTCATGGGGGAAGACAGATAATAATCACATGACCCTGAAAAATGTGTGATTATCACTGTAAGGAGAAGTAAGGATCCAGTGCCCTGTGAGCAGCCATGCCACGATTGCAGGCGTAACTCTAAGGATGTGGGCCGTCTGTCACAATCCATCACCCTCTGCGTGGAGACAGAAGTTCTGTTCTCGCTGCTCCCCCTTTAAGACCCTAATCAAGAACTTCTCTTGTCTCCACAGCTAAGCCTGGCTCTAGAGGAGGACCATTTTCTTAGGGGTCTGCTTCTTCTCAGGGCACAAGCAAAACAGGGAAACCAGATTTTATTTCCATTCATGAAAGATTCACAGAATGCCTGTTGTGTGTCCGGCATCTGGGCTGGAACTGAGGAAATGGCTGAGGGCACAAAAGGCATACATAGAATCGAAACCACCACACCGTACGGGAAACTAGGACAACTAGGACAGTACACGATTTAAGTCTAATTAAGTTTTCATACGGATTTTTCTAAAGATTGAAACGTCCATTGATAATGAAAGAATAGGTAGTCATTAGCAGAGTAGAGAGCAAGAATGTTCTAGTACTGCCCTTGGGAAAAATGCTGCTTTTCCACCAGGTTGTCATGGCAAACCATCTTACCCAATTTAAACTGTGAAAGAGAGGATTCCCAGTGATGCATTCAATTGTGAAGGCCGGCAAGCTGACTTCGGATGCCTGCCTGGTTTTTGATACCTATTTTTAAAAGTACTATTAAGAAATTGTACCCAGAGGTTCTAATTCCATGTCAGGTTGTGAGTGCTGTATAAATGGACCATGGTTTCTTGACTCCCTCATCCATTTTAGAGCAGGAGCGCTTGTTTCCACAACTTGGCTATTGTGAATACTGCAGCAAAGAACATGGGTGTCCAAGTGTCTTTACTGTATCCTGACTTGCCATATTCCGATACTTTGTGAAAGGAACTGAGTTGTTTTTATTTTTCAAGTGATTGAAAAAACTCAAAAGAAAATGATATGCGAACATGATATTAAATATAGGCAAATTTTCAGGACTGTGATTTGAAGTCAGCCCTGCCAGAAACCTCTGAGGGATTCTTATCTCCAATGAACCGGCAAGAAGCCAGAAGGTGTGGTTCAAGTGCTAGAGTGCCAGCCTGGATGGGAAAAGCCACATGAAAGTGTCAGGTCGATTCCCTTCAGGCCTCAGCAGCGGAACTGCGGTACTCACTGACCCAGCACGGGCCATCAATCCTGAAGTACTCGCTATCTAGCCCTTTAGGGGAAAGCTTTCCTCATCCATGGATTCTAGAAAAGCCTTTCTTCTGAGAAGATAAAATTGTCAGTGCCAAGGTTGCTGCTTCTGGGAAGGGCTTAAATGTTCAGAGCAGTGGAATTCTATCCGTTCCAGAAAACAGGGCTTCAGCATTCACGGTGACGGGGCTGCCCTCCGGCTGCAGGTGTTCCCAACAGATAACTAAAGCTCTCCGTGCACGCCTTCACTTCCATGGATACTGTATAGCCACTGTGCCCCTACCAAGAGGAGACGGCCCCTGCTCTAGGTAGAGGCCCTTGAGTTCCAGAGCAGTGCTCCATCTACTTACAACCTCAACAACAAAGAACAGCCCCCGGGGTCCCCCGGCTCCCACGTCAGCAGCGGAAACCCAACATGTCATAGCACAAGGGCTTCCGGGGACCTTGACGCTCCCTTCCGTCGACCTTGACACTCCCTTCCGTCCTGCTGCATAGCCATCCGTCTTAGGCTCCGCAGCGCAGCGCGTTAGAAGGCGCAGACGCTGGTTTACCTGCTTTCTCCATGCAAACCCGACAGCTTCCCAGAGCAGAGAGGAAGCTTAAAACAGGAGTCATCCCGCCTCCACCCTCGTTTTGGAAGGACGGGAAGGGAAGCAGAAAGGGCAGCATGCTTGAAAGCTCCAAAGACAGAAAGAGGTTGGCAGGTTGAAGAACACAAAGGATACGGATCTTGCAGGAGCTCCAAAGACGAAGGAGGGAGAAAGAAGGCGTCAGAAATGACGGGACAGGTCATCTTTGTGTTGCTTTGGTGACCATCCTGGGGCTTGAACTCAGGGCCTGGGCACTCTGTTCCTGAGCTTCTTTGCATAAAGCTAGCACCCTCTTACTAGAGTCACCCTGTTCCACTTCCACTTTATGGTGACTAATTAAAGATTAATTTCCTGCCTGAGCTGGCTTTGAACCACAACCCTCAGATCTCAGCCTCCTGAATAACTAAGATTACAGACGTGACCCACAGGTGCCTGGCTAAGAGCTGGAACTTTTGAGAATCGTTTATAGAATATGGAAAGTCAAAGTATAACCTAAAAGAGCATTTGAACTAGATATTTTTACATCATTTGTAATTTTCTCTCCCGCTCCTCAGAGGTATTAGAGCTTTAAGGAGAGACTAAAAGAAAATCCAGCAAGTCAAAAATCCCTCTCAGTACCTACAGAATATTTTTAAAGAAATGAATGTTATATGCTAAATCTAGTTGTATCTAGCTGCAAAAGAAACTTGTAGCAATGAACACCTGTTCACGAAATGTCACCTTTCCGACAAGCGTGATTCACCATTCCGTCTGCATTCAGATTTGATCGGGGCACCGTTTTCTTAATCATCATAACCTATTTTCTTGGAAACAGGCCCCTAATGGGATCGCAGGAAGTCTGACGTCTATTGGAAGGTTTTCCCAAAAGCTGGCAAGGAATTGCTCTGTAGGCCTCTTCTGCCAGCTGTAGATTTTCCTGCGCAACTGCTGCCTGGTCCGTCTTCACCCTGAGATCACAGGAAGGAAGAGAACCTCGGTGATCAGTCCTCTCCTTCCCAGACTCCTCGCTCACAAAGATGAGCCCCGAGACAGCCCCGAGGACTGTGTCTTTCCAACAGAAGGAACTGAAGCCCCTCAAATGGGGAGCTTGTTTAATGGAGCCTGCTTGATTTCAACCCAGTAGCAGGCCTTCTGATTAAATACTTTTCATCCTAAGAGCTCACCAATTCCAATTTGCTTCTGAAGTTCTGCTGTCATGAAATGATGTGTCTGGTCCCATAGGACTTTACCTTCTATAATAGATCACATTGAGAGTTTATAGATGGGCAAGATGCGTGTGGGAAAGGATTTTTGAATGCCTTTAAAAAAAAAAAAAAGAGCTATGTTATGGGGGAGAGAATCCGGCTGACCACTAACACTATGTGTGCGCGGCAGGGTCTCTATGCTAAACACTATCTGTGAGAATTTTGCTTAATTCTTCAAAAACCGAAAAATGAGAGGAAGTATAGTTGAAAGGAGAATTGTCACCACTTTGCCGACGAGGACACCGTCCGGGAGACCTTAGCCAGCCCTCCACGTGGTCACGTGACCGGGCCCACCCGAGCCAAACCGCTCCCAAGGCAGCGCAACGTGGAGCCGTTCCGGGAACCCACGATCCTCTGATGGGGAGCCCAGCGTCAGAACGGACGGGCGAAGCCTTCCAGGTTCCACTCGCGTCTGAGCATCCAGCCGCTCGCCACCACACAACAGTTCTGCAGGATGAGCCATCGTCACTCCCCACAGTGTTTGCAGTTTTTCTTTTCAACTGTCTGGATATTGTTGTTTATATATATATATATAAAAAAATCCCTGAAATGTGCTTAGCACCTAAAAATACCCTCGTGAGCTACGTAGAGACGTTTCTAGATGGAAATGTGCTCGCCACGGGAATGCCTGGTGCGGAGATCAAAAGCAGGGGCTGCTGGGTGGGAGGTGGAAGGTGGGGGCGAGATCCGAGCTCAGCCCGGGTGTGCTGGGAAAGCCCCGCACCCTCGCCCGTGTGTGAACGGCGGTGCATCCTAGCAGAGCCGCCCAGTCTCAGGTCAGGTGCCCGTCCCCGTGATTGTGAGGCCAGCTGGTGAAGCGTTCACCAGGTCAAGGAATTTAGAAGTTGAGTGGCAGCAGATTCCAACAACGTAGTAGGTTATTGGGCTTCACAAAGATGCACAAAGATAATTGTGCATTTAAATAAGGAGATACGCCAATGTCCATACAGTAAGCTTTTCCAGCCAACGTAGACAGCAAGCCGTTGAATTGTAAGTGGAAGGCGGTCAGCGATTAGCTAGACGTTCCCAAAGCCCATATTAATCCCATGTGACAACATTTCCTGAAACCACATCGGTCCGTGGCAACTTCTCTGCTTTTGTTTTAAACATGATTCCTTCTTTTTTTTTTTGGCCAGTCCTGGGCCTTGGACTCAGGGCCTGAGCACTGTCCCTGGCTTCCTTTTGCTCAAGGCTAGCACTCTGCCACTTGAGCCACAGCACCACTTCTGGCCATTCTCTGTCTATGTGGTGCTGGGGAATCGAACCCAGGGCCTCGTGTATACGAGGCAAGCTCTCTTGCCACTAGACCATATCCCCAGCCCCATGATTCCTTCTTAATTTCATATGATAAACTGTATCAAGTGTGGATATTAAAAAGTTGGTAAGAAATATACGTTGTTATTTCTATGACTCATTTAAGATTAGGACAAAAAAAAAACCACCCTGGATTTCCTAGAAAGTAAATGTCTTAAAGTAAATGTTTTAAATCCCTCTCACTGGAAGACATATTACTAACAATTTTCTATACATGTTTTTTCTTCCTTCTCCTTATGCTTCCTTCTCCATATGTATAATCATATACTAGCACAGAAATGGTGGGACAAAGGGTGAACCAATTCAGCAATGGTACTCACTGGACACTGTGTTGAAAATGAACTACACAACTTGAGTGCCGGGAGGAGTGAAGGAGGGGAAAGACTGAGAGAAAATGAGGGCAGAGGTGACACTGTTGTAAAAAGAAATGTACTCATTACCTGACTTATGTAACTGTAACCCCTCTGTACATCACCTTTACAATAAAAAATTTGAAAAAAATAGACACCTATATGCACACACACATATTTATCTTTAAATTGAATTATGCATATTTGCCTTTTTGTTTTCAATGAAAGATATCCTTTAGATCTTTTCTGTAGCAAGAGACATTAAATTCTGGGGGTCACTTTTGAAAACAGAAATAGTACATCCTGTTGATATATATATATATATACATATATATACACACACATATATACTAAATATGTATAATGACACACACACATATATATGTATCCATTTAACATTTTAAGCTTGTAAGAATATACTTATGTCTATCTCTAGTCATAACCAAGATCAGTTCTTGTGGTGTCATCTTCTCTTTTCTCTCTTCCCCCATTTCCTCTGTAAAAGAGGATTTAGAAATAGAGATACTAGCAAAATTATCTCTCCTAAGAAGCCACATCCTTTGTTTTCCAAGTCTTTTTTGAAGCTATAAATAGCAGACAATGGTTAAAACAAGAATGTACAGGCTACTAAGGAAAACATATATACTTTTGAGTGTCATCTAGTTTTAAAAATAGACAATAAACATCTTGCTTCAACAGCCCCCACCTGTTTATCCTCAGAAATGGGGAGCTCGGGTTCAGTCCCCATGCTTCGTGCCTACCCGCTACGGTGCGCATAGACGTTCTGTTCTGTTTATTTCACACAGCTCTCATTTATCATATGGCACCTGCGCCAGACCCAGTTACTCAAGCCAAAAGTATCTGCAACCTAAATAGCTGCTCATGGGATTCTGGGACAAATATTTTGAACACAGTTGTAATCACAAACCTGGTCTTCCTTCCAGCTATTCCTTGTCCTTGACCGAGTCAAGAGCTTAACTCCAGACCGCACTACAGTGAGCATCACTGAACACTACAGCTTTCCGTTTGATCGCACCGTTGCAAGCATCTTCTTCCCTAGAAAGATCTCACTGAAATGCTGTAGAGACCCATGCATACATCTTTAAGGTACCAGAAGTTTTCAGACACTCCCTAGAAAATAAATGGCTTGCATGATTCAGCCATTTACAAGAGAGGCACTAATAGCTTATGGAAGAAATATTGAAATGACTGTAGAATAGTAGTAGTGATGACCAAACTCGTGGAAAGATGGGATAAAGGGCCCAACCAAAAAGGCCCAGCAGGATCAAGGAGCCAAGGCACATTTAAGGAGATAGACATAGTTTTATTGACAGTACGCTCGGTAAGAGAATGAAGAAGAGGAGCCAAAAAACATCTTGATTTTCTATGAAGACAGAAATAGACATAATATGAATAGAAATACCTTGGAATGAAGTTCTGATGCAGAGGAGGAACTTGCTGGGGAGTGAGAACAGATAATAAGAAATTCTACTAAGAAACATGGAGGTTGGAACGTCAACTAGGTCTTTATTTCATATGTAAAAGAAGTAGTAAACATCACCCATCATAACCCAGCGCCAGTGGCCCGCGCCTGTAATCCTAGCTATTCAGGAGGACCAGATTAGAGGATCCCAGCTGGAGGTCAGATCAAGCAAGGGAGTCTGGGAAACTATTATCTCCAATGAACCACCAAAAAGCAAACAATGGAACTGTGCCCCAAGTGGTAGAGTGCTAGTATTGTGTGAAAAACGAAGCAACAGTGCTTAGGCCTTGAGTTCAAGTCCCAGTAACAGCACATCATAAAAATTAATAATAATCTATTACTCAAGGAAGACAAGAATGGAAGAAACACTTATGGCCTGGAGAAGAATTACAAAAGAGATAGATCAAAAATAGGAAGATAACAGATTTTTCAGAATTTTAGTTCTCGTGGCCACAAGATTCATTTCTACCCGCAGCTTGCTTAGGACGCTCAGTGGAGAAGTTGACAGCGGAATCCATTAGCTGAGCCCTAAGGGAGTTGCAGGGCTCGTGCTACTCAGGTCCGTGCTGAGATCTAAACGATGCCAGGGACAAAGGCTTCCCCCTCTGAAAGAGCGCCCCGGAGCCAGCCTCTCCCGCGGCCTTGCAGATCGCCGTGCGCATGTCAGTCAGAGTGTGCAGGAAGCCTCTGCATTCAGGAGAAACGGCTTTCCTTCTTTGGAACAGCTCGCACCGGCTCTCCCTCCTTGGACAGAATCTGGCATGGCTTTTCCAGGTTGTCGGTGCCTGGTCCTTCGCCCTGTTCGTGCTCTCGGTGGGTGCTCTGCAGAGGGCAGGGGAGAATGGGGCTCCGTGATGGACAATTCTCTGCTAGTTTCCTTAGCGATGTCCGCGTGTGTTGCCGGCTCCCCTGCAAACCTGCTTCTCGGTCAATCTGCTTTCGGCTGGAGTCCAGGCCCCGACAGAACAGCACTGTTAAAATGATGATAACTCCTTTTTTCTTCGTGGCACTTACCAGTTTATAAAATATTTCACAGCCTCAATTTCATCTCTACAGGCATAATCTCACAGAGGATACAGCCTCACGATCCCCAGTCTGCAGGTAAAGAAACCGAGGCTTATAAAATGTTTATAGTTTGCCTAGATTGCATAGCAATAAGTCAACCAAAACGAGGAGCATGGAGACAGAGCTTTCGATATTTGCTCACCTTGAAAACGGTGATTGAATCGCAGCCAGATTTCTTCATGTGCACTGAAGACTTCAGTTAGGAGTTATTCCCACCAAGGAAGAGCCGAAATGAATCACGTCTTCCTTCCACATTAAGATAGGTTCAGAATTCACGAGCACAAGATCTTGCTCTTGAGGGGTGAGGATAAAAGATAAAAGACTTCTATACTCACCCACAGACTTGGTCCAGATACTTTCGGTGGCCAAAAACCATTATATGTCTCCAGGCGCTGGTGGCTCGTGACTGTCATGCCAGCTACTCAAGAGGCTGAGACCTGAGGATCAAGGTTCAAAGGCAGCCCAGGCAGAACAGTGTGTGAGACTCTCATCTCCAGATAAACACATTTCAATACTCATCTGTCGTAGACAAATCCACTCTGTGGCCAGCCGTATAAAAAGCAACACATACAATTACATATAGTGCATACGACTCGATATTGAATAATAATAAATGACTAAACGTTTATGATGGATGCAAAGCATACACTTTCTATTTAAAAAAAAAAATGAAACAGCACGCCTTGCTATGCCGGAGGCAGTCTCTTACATCTTGCATTTACTCAAGTTGTGCAAGACCACGACGGCCTGAGCCATCCACATTTGTGTTAGGAACACTCTGTTGGAATGAATGGATCTGGAAGAAATTACATCAAATGAAGTAACCCAGCCAAAGAATGCATGTTTTGTCTCCGATGTGGAAGTTAGATCTAATTTATAAACATATATATGTACACACATCAAGATCGCTTGCCCTTGTGCACAAGTGGATAAACCAAAGCATGGAATGTGCAGGAGAGAGTTTCAGTAGTGTAACTCGTTTGAACAATTAACCCGCAGTCCAACAAAATGAATCCCAGGAAGAGGGAACTGCAGGCGTGAGGGGCTGAAGCGGGGAAGAGGAGGGAGCAAGCGCATGAAGAGCGGAAGGCAGGCACAGTCGTTAGGGCTGCTGCTCATTTGTAAACACGGAGCTGAGTGAACCGCGGGGACGGGTGCGGTGGAGAAAGGGCGGGAGAATAACGGAAGGCGGCATTGACGGAGACGCAAACATTAAAAATTATGAAAGAGCACTCTAAGGAAAAAAAAATCATCCAAGGCACCGTTTCTTGGGGTTTGTCCTCAATATTAAGCAACGGCCGGACGATGGTCTCCTTTATATCGATTTGCACTCTGCATCCTATAGCTTCCGAGCTAGCATGTTGGATTTTGAAGTCTGGTGACCTGCTTGTATCTGTTGGCTGTTCATCTTTTGGATTCTGCAGTTTGAGGTGAGTAATGTGTCTCAATCTATAACCAAGGGTAAATAAACAACAATGGTACCGCTCATCACTGTAATAAGGATCCACTGAACTAACCATCTTGCCTGTGGCTATGACTTCCGCATACTCTACCCCACGATCTCATGTGGCTTGGTCTTATATAGTCATGTAAAATAGACCAATAGGATCCCATTTTGAACATCTTTATGTACTTGGAAAGTATTACCACCGATGCCCATGTCTTCTTTTAGGCTAATTGATCTTCTGTCACTTTTTTTTTTTTTTTTTTGGCCAGTCCTGGGCCTTGGACTCAGGGCCTGAGCACTGTCCCTGGCTTCTTTTTGCTCAAGGCTAGCACTCTGCCACTTGAGCCACAGCGCCACTTCTGGCCATTTTCTGTATATGTGGTGCTGGGGAATCGAACCCAGGGCCTCATGTATACGAGGCAAGCTCTCTTGCCACTAGGCCATATCCCCAGCCCCACATTTTAAAACAAGAACAAACCAGTCCTAAACCCACAAAGTGAGTCAGAAGGTAACAATGCTCAACATTGAAAATCCAGATAATAATAATTTCTCTCTAAGGTATTAAAAGAAGGTATCAAGTTGTCATGAGGCATAGCAATGGGAAGAAAGCCAAGTTCGCAATCCTGAGAAACTGACCTTGTTCTGTGCTCTTGGGCAACTCATTTGGCTACTTAGTGCCTTCACTTGCAGAAGTAAGGAGAGGAAACAAATGTCTCCACGTCATCGTGGTGATTAGGGACATGAATAGCTGTCATGAGGAGGACAGTGCTCAGGACCTTGAACAAGCCAGTCGGTATTTGTTGATGTTATTTCTAGGCCCCAGAAACTCTGACATACCGTGCTCTTCGTTTAGATGGGTGATTACAGCCTTCCAGCCGGTGGTTATGATGGCCGGCACTTCCCGTCGACTCCAAGAGACAGCTCCAATCGATTGCGTAGAGTCGAAGAGCACAACAGGAAGTGAGTAATGATGGCATGTGTCTAGAGGCCTCGGCCAGCGCAAAGTTTGGAGAAAAGTTCATCGTTTCATTTGTTTTCACTAGGAAAATCACCTAAGTCTCACATTATTATACAAGACAAGGAAATGATTAGAAAATAATTATAAGAGATTAGGAAACTGTAAATGTGACAAAGTAAACAAATTGGTGAACATAAACACTAAGAGAAGTAATTAACATAACCAATGATTGCTTTTTCTAAAAAGCTCCCAAATGGCCCAAACAGCAAAATCTAATTTTAAGAAACCAATAAAATTTAAAACTAAGGGAGAGGACAGAGTACTCTGAATAATAGAAAAGACATTTTGCAGAGACAAGGCTAATTATTTTAAATTTGTGTGAAATAATCTATTTTGTCAAAGCAAGGGAACGATTACATGCTGGGTATTGACCCCTGACAAAATGGAGAGTGATTTTTTGTGCTTATTGTTGCTGTTTGTGCTCGGTCCATGGTTTGAAGTCAGGGCCTTTCACTCTTGCTAGGCTTGCTTGTCCAAGACTAGTTCCACACTTCCAGTGTGGCATTTTACTGGATAATTGGAGATAGGAGCTAAAAGCGGCACGGACTAGTCTGCCCGGGCTGGTTGGAACTGTACTCCTAGCATCTCAAACTTCTGAGTGCCAAGGGCTCCGGGGGTGAGCCAGCGGTTCCTGGCTCATGAAGCATGTTGGACACGGCTCCTTCCTTTTGTCCATAAGATAACTTCTGAGACAAACACGTGCTCTTCTCTCGTGCACGGGAACTAAAGCTCAGAGCAGTGAAGTTACGCATCCAAGGCCGCCCAGCTACTGAGAAATGCAGTTGGAATTCACATTCAGATTTGCAAAGTCCATGCTATTTTTGTTTTCCTAAGATTTAGCTCTGAAAATTAAAAAAAAAAACACCAAAATAATCATTAAAAGGAAAAGGAAATTTAAATATTCAGTAACTAAGCATATTGGAAAAGTGTTCACAGAATGTCAAACTAAGCTTCAAATATAATTGTTTAAATCAAAATTTCTCCAAACTTTTAGATATTCTTCCAAACTGGAAAATAATATCAAACTTCCGAAGTTACTACTAAACGAAAACAATTGTCTTCATTCCAATTGGCATTAAGTTACGCAGGTGGGCAAACACACACACGCACACACACACACACACACACGGTGAATTTTTCTCACAGAAATGAATTTTTCAATGAGAAAGCCAATTCAATACAGCAATAATCCAGAGCAAGTTCTTGAACTCAAAAGACGCGAGTTACAGAAGCTGCCTGTGCTAGAAGCTTCGCGTGGGCTTCACGTGCTTGCTCGCCACCGAATCACATCCAAAGCCACCACGTGCCATCTGCCAGGTGGCCGGGCCCAGTTCCGATGTTTCCTTAAGGTTTAAAAGCAGATGAGTTGAGCTGGGCAGCGGGAGGAGTCCCGCAGTCCACAGGGGAGGACCAGCCCCGCGGGGAGCCAGTTCCACAGTTACCACAGGGACATCCGGAAACCACCAGAGGGGAGGGAGACGAGCAGAACCGAGAGCTGCTACTGGATTATTTGCTAACATGCCCAATAAAACTACAAAGGCATGCCAAGGAAACGGGCAGATAAACGTGTCCTGGGGAAAGTGTGGATTGAGGAAAGGCCAAGGAACCTATCCAAAACCCAGAGAAAAGCCATGATTCTAAAGCAGATGTTGTCCGTGTGACATGGAAGAGAAGACATCCGTGTTAATAAAGAGGGAAACGAGCTTCATGCTGGTGCCCACACCGCCCAGCCTAGCTGCGCACAAGGCCCAGGGCGGAGGATTGTGGTTCAAAGCCAGCCACGGCAGCAAAGGCTTGGTTATTTGTGAGCCCCAAAGGAAACAGGCTGCAAAGTGGCTCTAGAGGGAGGGAGAGCCAGCTGAAGGAGCTATGCAAACACAGGCCCCGAGTTCAAACCCCGGGACGAGAGAGACACAGAGAGAAGGAGAACCAAGTGGAAAGGCTAAGCTCGAAGGCACAATCACAACAGTGAAAAATTTACTAGAGGAGCTCACTATTCAGTTTAAGGGCAGAAGACATACTTGGCCTGCACAAAGACAAATCTATAGAGATTGTACAATCCAACGTACGGGGAGAAGCAAAAGAAAGGAGAATGAACTGAGCCCAGAGTCTGAGAAAAATGTGAGAGAATTGAGCACCTACCTATGCCCTTGGAATCAGTGGAACAAACGTAGAACCACACAGACAGGTCATTTTCTCAACACTGGAAGCAAAGACAGGAGGAAATCTTGAGAGCAGTAAGGAAAAATGACCGTCACTTGGAAGGAAACTTAAATGAGATGTCTTCTCATAAGAACAAAAGACACCAGAAGACAGGAAATGACTTACTCAAAACGCTAAAGAAAAATAAAAAGCTGCCAACTAATGAAATCCAAAAAAGCTATATTTTAAAAATTACACCGAAATAAAGACATTTCTACATTAACTGAGAAAAATTGCTGCTTGCAGACCATTTTAAGCAATAAAAGAAGTCCTTCAGGCTGAAAGCAAGTAACTCCAGACCAAAAAAAAAAAAAAAAAATCCGTACAAAGAAAGATCATCGGTCAAGATAATTATGTAATCCTAAAATATAATATAGATGTACATGCCTTCTCCTTCCCTCTACTAACTGATTTTAAAAGCAATTTTATCTAATAATATGGATAGTATGTATTGATGGACCTGAAAATATATCACATTTGCCAGCAGAAGGAAAAGAAACCCACAAAGGAAGTAGATGAGCTCAAGCTATATTCTGTCCAAAGAACAAGTCTCCATGCTAACTTGAATCCACAACATCGAGTGAGGACATGCACAAGGATACGCAGAAGGAGAGCCAGAACAAAGCCGGGGAGCGGATACTACCTTCTTGCAAAGTAACAATTGTAGAAAGGTTTATTTTGTGTGTGCTTGTAACATTTATAGATGCAGTGTCTATACCCATGATACCCTCGAAAAAAGAGAAAAGAATTACAACTATTTAGAAGTATCATTTTATATATAATTGGGATTAATTTGATTATACCTCTGCAGCTATTTCTGATCAGTTCCGATTTATATAAGCTCTAATGCTCTAGGGAGCGAACTCAGAGAACAAGTGGTTACTGGTGGTATTTAAATGACACATTAGAAAGTATTCACCTACTACAAAAGAAACCCTGAAGAGAAGACAGAGGGGGAATAAGTCATAATGAGCATAGAATACAAAAACATAAAATGACAGACACAATCCAACTATGTGTATAATATCATTAAATGTAAATAGGTTAAACAGTTCAACCAAATCAAAAGGCAGAGATTGTCAGACTGGATTAACAAAATAATCCCTACAACACGCTTCGAGCAGGAAATATACTTGAGATTTTTAGATGAACTATTTTCACCTTAATAGGGCAGACAAAAATGTTGTTGTTCACCACATTTCCCAAACATTTTACAGGAATTCCTAGCCAGAGCAATTTAAAAGGAGTATTAAAGACATCCAGATGAGAAAGGAAGAAATACAATTCTTTCTATTCGCCAATAAAATGTATATAAAAACCTAAAGGACATTAGGCCCGGAGTTAAATCCCCAACACTAAAAGCAAAGACAAAACCAAAAACCAACCAAACAAACAAACAAAACCTGTCAAAACTAGGCTTGAGCCAGAGGCTCTTGCCTGTAATTCTAGCTGCTTGGGGTGCTGTGGACGGAGGTTCGAAGCCAGCCTGGGCAGGAAAGTCTGTAAGTCTCTTATCTTCAGCTAATCACCGAAAAGCCAGAAGTGGAACCGTGGCCCAGTGGAGGAGCAAAAAAAAAGAAAAGAAAGATGGATGCTCGTGTGAATGATGAGAAGAGGAGAGGACAGACGTGAGGACACGGGCCGGCAGCCTCCAGACGGCCTACAGAGGAGGGAAAGCCGTCCGTCTTCCTGCACCTTGTTATTTTTAGGCATTTGTTATCAGCCTCCAGCTGCCATCCTGACTGGCTTCGTCTCTGTGATAAAAATCAAAAGAAAGCCATGACAAAAATATTTAGTCAAGGGATGAAAGGACAACGAGGAGGAGGAGGAGGAGGGAACAAGTTGGATAAGTAATGTACGCACTGCCTTCCGTAGGAAACCTTAACCCCTCTGTACATTACTCTGACACTAAAAAAAAAAAAAAAAAAAAATAATAATAATAATAAAAGAATAACAGTGAAACACGATGGCTTCCCAGCAGGGTTCACTATCCTAAGAGAGGGAAAGTGCTGCTCATGTTGGCAGAGGGAGGGAGGGAGGGAGGGAGGGAGGGAGGGAGGGAGGGAGGGAGGGAGGGAGGGAGGAAGGTTTCCTGTGTAAGAGGAAGCCTTAAGAAAACCCAGCAGGTTCTGCTGTGTGTCCAAACACGCTGTCCTTGTGACAGTTATAAACCAGCATCCCTCATCAGCTTGGGATCTGAGCTTGGGGTCTGTAGAAAGTTTCTGGCTGATTTCAGAATCTATTTAATGAAAAATGAATTGAGAGGGGATGAGGAGTTTTAGTTCCTTCAAGTCAACATCAATGCCAGTTTCTCCAGGAGCAAGAAAAGATACCAGCAGAGAGACAGACATTAAAACACTCTTGGTTCTGCTTTCCTAATTACTCCTAATCCTCTAATGAGCTGGAAACATCTTACACACGCTAATTAATTAAGCCCCTACCAGCCAAGTGACGATGCTGGAAGAGGCCTCTCCGTTAACCGTCTGGACCATGCGGAGAACACAGAGGTCTAGCTAAGAGGGCAGGGGTTGGAGTTCCGTCAGCAAAGCCCTGAGAAGGGCTGTCAGAAGAAAACGGGGTACAGAGTCAAAGACTCCACGGCACCTGCATCTCAGAATTCCTCCTTCTCTGACCTGTGTGTCTTTTCCACTGCCCGTAAGCGCATACACTTGCTAGAAACTATCATCTCACACTCGAGGATTCTTTCCCTTCTTCCTAAACTGTGTTCTGCGCCATCATCTCGTGGAAGGAAGGCATTTAAATCAGCCGGGATGTCGTGAGCAGCCAGTAAAAGAAAATTCAGCTCGCAGTGGTTTGCACGCTAAGGGGAACGTGTTGGTTTGGGCTCACTTAACTGAGGAACTGAAAGGCATTTCAGCTCCAGGCATTGATTTGAAATTAGACCACTGGTGCCATTTCTCTGTAGTTCTCTTGGTATTCTTCTTTTTTTTCTTTCCTCGTACTGATGTTTACCATGGTAACAAAATGGCATATGACGGTGATGTCTGCCGACTACTGTGTGCCTATCAGTATATCAAAGCAGAGACAGGGCCTCTTCTCCCGCGTGTCAGACAAATAACTTGAGCTTTATCATAAAGAATAAAGTAGTTGCTCAAATTAGTTACACCCTTAGAATCTACTCCTGCATATACCATACACTAGACAATATATATGCGTGTGTATGTGTTTATATTTGCATACATGGCTCCACGGTTGTTTTCGTTTGCGTTTATAATTTAGATCTACCTTCCTCATATGAGAAAATATGTACCCTTTTCCCTCTGACCCAGATATACTTCTCATAATTTATCTTTCTCTCTTGGCCCATCTATTTGCTATAAAGGACACAATATTATTCCTGATGGCTCAGCAAAATTCAAGTTGTATGCATAGATATACATATATGTATATATATATACACATGTACATAAACACATATACACACATATATTTTCTTGATCCACACATCCATTGCAGGTTAATATGGGTTATATGGCTAATAGTGCAGCAATGAACATAGATGTATAACAGTCTTTATTGTATCCTGATTTATGATCTTTTGGATAGGTACTCAAGAGTGATATTGCCAGACTATAGAGTAGTTCTAAGTTTGATAGATAGATGCTAGATAGATAGGTTTTCTTGCTTATTCCTTATTAACAGCTTTCTATGCTAAATACTTCATATTCTTATTGTTAACTAAAAATGAGGATATTAGCTGAGTACCAGTGGGTCAAGCCTGTCATCCTAGCTACTCGGGAGGCTGAGATCTGAGGATCACAGTTCAAAGCCAGCCCAGACAAGAAAGTCCATGAGACTCTTATCTCCAGTTAACCACCAAAAAAAGCCGGAAGTAGAGTTACAACTCAAGTGGTAGAGTGCTAGTCTTTAGCACAAAAGCTCAGGGACAGAATCCGGGCCTTAAATTCAAGCCCTCCTCCTGGCATGCGCACGCACACACACACACACACACACACACACACACACACACACACACTCAATACAGCTAGAGTCCCGTCTAAGGCTATAGTCCCAGCACCTTCCTCTTATCTCACTTAACTATTAAGGAGTAGCTCCCGATAGGTGGGATTTACAGTCCACAAAATAGACTCCTGATTTATGTGGGAAAGGGTTTATTATTCAATCCCAACAGACTGCCCAGGACCATGGCTCCAAGGGACCTCGGGACTTCTCCCTGCTGGCAGGGAGCCCGCCGTGGCCTTTGCCCTGACACACAGACGGGGGTGCAGGAAGGATCCCAGTCCCCAGCCCCTCACCGCTCTGGGGCACCCGGAAGCTTCCACAGCTGGCTGAGCCCCAACTGGAAAACACAGGTGGCAACTGAGGTGTGGTTTCATAGTTTATAGGGGGCGGGGGTGGGGGGGGGAGATTGGACACAAGTAAACCCCCAACTGGGGAGCAGCAGAAAGAAGCATGGGATCCTGCTACAAGCCAGTAGTCTCCGCTGCCGTCTAGTTTCCCTGCAATATCACGTTTTCGTGCTTTTTTGCAGAGATGTAAACGAACTGCAGCGTGATGCGTTGGACAGCATGGGCTGGAATTGCTTCACGTTGTGGCCCACTCTGCCCTCTAGTGGTCGGGCCGCCGCAGTGCCTCTTAGTATTTGCTTCTTCAGGGACTTTTTGAGGCTCTCCCCTGCTGTCCGTCATTCAGACTTCATCGACCCCGTGTCCTTTCCCTTTTCCTGACTCAGTCCATCACCAGGGGGCCGGGCTCTGGTTTCCATACTTGATCTCCGTAGAAGCACGGAAGGGCGGGCGTAGCACCTGGCACCAGGGTTATTCTGAAGGCAAATCATTCACCACGGTCTTTGAACCACAGTCTTGTAGGTTTGGTAGCTATAAAAAGGAAGACATTCTGGGATGATAAGTATAACTCTTAAGGCCACTGAATCTCTCAAAAGCAGCCAGTCAACAGAAACACCGAAAATTCAAAACAATATTCCACGACAACACAATGTTAAAAAATTTTTTAAAAAAAGCAAATGCACAGAAAGCTGCACTCACTTCTCAGCCCAGCACTTTGACAGGAGGGAAGCAAAGTGGGTAGGCCCAGATGAAGGAGAAAAATAACTCAGGAGAATCCATTTACACCACGATAGAGAAGCTATAAACAAAGCTGCTCCTTGTTAAACAAGAGCAAAATGAAAGGAAACAGCACAAAAATTATGCAAATCCACTGCAGTCATATGCCAAGCAAGAAAGAGACACAAATAAAGGAGAAAGAAAGAAAGCCCTCAGGAAGCAAGTGAAACCAACAGGTTCTTTCCAACTGCTGCATGATAGAGAAAAATTCATCCACAGTGTGAATTCAGTACAACAAGATCTCTAAGATAAAGAAGAAAACAATGAATTAGAGTAAAAGAAGACATTGTAGGTTTATGAAACTGAAAAATCAAGGTTGTTATGAGTTGAAAGAATAATAAATGTTAGAAGAAGGAAATGGGACTGAAAGTGGTGTGAATTCACGGCTGGGGATAATTATCAAGGAAGTGGAATCTTTGTCTTACAAAGTAATCAAGATAAAGATACAGAGAGACAAAAATCCAACATGAGGACAATTGGCATCCTTAAAGAAGAAAATAAGGGGACAGAAAAGGAATTCAAAGATATAACCTTTAAAAATCCAGTAAGAGAGAATGGTGTTTACAAATTGGAATGGTGTGTCTCATGTCAAGAAAAATCAATAGAGGATTATCTCAACTAGAAAATTTCTGGTTCAACTGTTCAGGGTTATGGACAAAGAAACAATGCCTTCCGACATTTGGGCATCAGAAGAAAATCGGCTACTATAGAAAGAAAAATCAGGTGATTTTAAGGCCTTGCCCTGGCAACTTCAGTGCGCAGGGAGATGCAGCAATGATCCCAAACTTTGAGAGAAACAGTGGGATGCCAGTGCCATTAGAGCAAGTCAGGGGTGTCAGCAGCAGTAGGGGTAAAACCTGGTCACGCTGCTTTAGACCTGAAATGCCAGGCTTGCAAGGTCCAGACCGGACAATCACAAATTCAAAGCCAGCATAGTGGTACCTTGGCTCAAAAGAGCAAAACCAAAAGAGTGGATATAAAAGTCAGGTATTATTTCCAGATGTGAAAGAGCTGGAGAAATACAACCTCCATGAATTCTTTATTTTTTAAAGCAACCAGATTAAACCAAACGAGTTGACTAGTAATCTCAGCTGAGTAAGAGATGGGTAGACATAAGGAAAAGGCCCTGACAAGAAGAACTTGAGTGGGGTACTACCTTCCTTCAATGTCACAGCAAAAGAAAACCCTGTGGACAAGCAGGTGATATTAAAGAACGGGAATACGGCCTAGTGGGAGAGTGCTTGATCATTCCCAAGGGCTGGGAATGTTCTAAAAACAACCAATAAACACCAGGGGGAAAAAAAAAAACACAACCAACTTTGTGACAGATCTGGAGGAGAGAAAAGGCTACAGAGTCACATGCCCGGCCCAGCGGTGACTAAGGAGCGACAGCTACTTTTAGAACCTCTGAGGGCTGGGCCGGCTCCTCCTCTGCCCGGGACTTCTCTGGGGCACGGGAGCGAGCTCGGGGCAGTGTCCTCACACGCTGGCCGGCCAGCCTGCTGGCTTGCCTTTCCCCTGGGACTCTTCGGGTCATCTTGGGCCAGTGAGGGACCCTGGGCTAGAGACCGAGCGGGGTGGTGTGGGCTCCTAATCACTGCTGAGAGAGAGAGAGAGAGAGAGAGAAAAGTAGAGGCACTAGGTTTCATTCCCTGGATCAAACTACCCCTGAAGCCAGAAATCACCCCTGGATTTGAGCCAATGGGTTCTTTGTTTATCTAACCTCGTTCACACTGGGCTTTTAGTTACTTGCAGGAGCAACACTAGCTACTGTACTTTGGCTTTCCTCCGTATGCTCCTGGACAGCCATTCGCAGGTGCCCAGAAAACAGAATTATCTCTTTCAGAGCAGCAGTCTTCCCAAGACGGCAGCAAAGACAGCGTGCACAACGTCAAGTTTCTTCCCTCGCAAAGCCGGGCAAGTCCTACCTGGCCGCCTGCAATGCAGATTATCATCTGCATACGGTATCATTCTGCATTTCCAGCTGGTCTCTCTTCTGTAACGCAGGGGCCATCACCATCAACTGAATACTAGAAACCCCAACCGCCGTGTTACACAGTCATGTCAGCCTTGAAGTCCCAAAGTGAACATGGATTCTCCAGCCAAGTCCCCCCCCACAACCTTCCAGCAGGGCCAGCCCTGAAGCCCACAAACTGCCCTTCCCTCTGTGTCTTCCCCCATAATCCCTTCTATTTGCAAGCCCAGGTCGGTCTGTCTGCCTGCCTCCCTTCTTCTTTCTTTTCTTTCTCTCCTTCTTTCTTTCTTCCCAGTGCTGGGGCTCGAACTCGGGGCCTAGGTGTTCTCCCGTACCTTTTCCACTCCGGGCTCATGCTCTCCCTCTTGAGCCAGCTGTGGTGGTTAGTGCCAGGCAAGAGGCTCCCAGATGTTCCTGCCGGGGCTGACTTCGAACCTCCACCCTCCGATCTCAGCCTCCCGAGTAGCTAGGGTTAGGGGTGTGAGCCGCTGGAACCGGGCTGGGTCAGCCTGTCTTGGAAACCTCTCTCCTCTTTCCGTCCCCGCTCTCCTAGTCTTCCACCTCAGAGCTCCATCACGGGAGAACCCCTTCCCAATGCGGTTAAGCGAGGCCTCTCCCGATTCTGGAGGTGATTCTCCTTCCCTCATCCCTTCCAGATCATTCTAGAGGGAGCATCTGCAGCCCCCCCCACCCCCAAGGCGGGCCACTCCCCTCCATGTCACTTGCCCCTGGGGAGTCACAGGAAGGCTCTGGAAGGTTCCTCTGCCAGGGCGAGCGGGGCGTGCGAGCTCAGCAGAAGGGAGGTCTGGCGGTGGACATCTCCCCTCCAGCGCTCTACCAAAGCTTTGCCCCCCATCCGCGTGGACTGCGGAGTAAATCGCCCCGGGTGGGAGAGATCACAGGGATCATCAGCCCCGCGTGGCGGGAGAGAAAACAGGACCCAAAGGGACAGGGCTGTCTGCACCCCACGCCCGCGCCCCACGCCAGCTCCCTCCCAGAGGGCAGGCACGGGCCAGGGCTCGGGCCGGGTGCTAAGGCCTCTCTCTCCCAGCTGCGTCCCCAGGGGGCCGGGGCAGGGCCGGGGCAGGGCCGGGGCGGGCGGGTAGGCAGAAGTTCAGGCTGGGAACCAGCTGGGAATTGAGCACAAGGAACACGGAGGCTTTCCGGTGCCAGGGCTCCAGGGACGCTTGCTGACGTGCGGGGCCCCCTCCGCCGCACCCCAGCACGCTTGAAAGCCAACGGCTTGAAGGAGAGGCTCCCGGGGGCGGAGGGGCGGTCGTGACCCCGGTGCTGGGCCTCAGCAGCTCCAGGAACAGAGGCTGGGGTTGCGCACCGAGGGGGTGGAGGAGCCCCGGGGAGCACAGGGCTGTGGGGAAAGAGGAAGGAGGACAACACAAGGACAGCCGCCCGGGCAGGACAAAGGTGTCGCCGCTCAGCCTGAAGAGCACCCGGGGCCGAAGAGTCCTAGGAGTCAGGAAGTACTGAGGAACCAGCACCCTGGCTCTCAGCCTCATCTCTAAGTACCCATCTCTTCGGTTTGCTTTTCTTTCGGCCTTGGTTTATCCTCCCTCCTCTCTCTCTTCTTCTTCTTTCTATCTCATTTCTCTCATGGTCATTTTTCTCCTTTCTGCTTACTTTATTAATGTCTTCCAGCAGTTGTGCAGAGGGGAGGCCATTCAACCTGTCTGTTCCTGGGGACCACACGACCCGATGACCAAGTCACCCTCCCAAGGGTCCCCCCCCACCTCTCCCAGCCCCCCTTTCTCTCTTCCACACGTCCACCTTGTGGGTAATGACTGCATGCTCCCGCCCTTCCTCCCCGTTTGTCTATCTCCTCCCCCCTGACTTCACAAGTGCCACGCCTGGTGTTCCTACAGACGGCTTTCTCGGTGGAATGGTCCTCCGCCGATGTCATCTCCAGCCTGCATTCCCCGCTCATGAGCTCCGCTTGCAGCACCTCCCCGGGAACGAAGCCTGAAGAAGGCCAGAGCCCATCGGAGCTTAGGCACCGTGCGGTGTCTTCCCGCACGTTCCTTGAGTCAGCTCTGGGTGTGGGGCACGTGTCCCCCGCCTCGGGTAAGCGCTCTTGGTTCCCAGGCCTGGGCTTGGATGTCACCTTCTCCAAGGATGCTCCTCCGCGCCTCCCGGTAACAGGTCCTGTGTCCCTGTGTGCGGTTCCTCTGGCTCAGGGGCCCTTCAGCGTGGCCCCATGCTGAATCCCTCGGGCACTTAGGAAGCCGCCCTTGGGTATCTGCTGAACAAACAAGAGGAAGAAACGGCCGACATCTCTCCCGAAAGGGAAAAGAATCCCATGGAAGACTGAGCATAGAGGCCATTTTTTTTTTTTTTTAAGAAAGGCAGGAACCCAGAGAAGCCAATGGCCTTCCATGCAAGGCTGTCACGCGTGTGCTTCTGGCCCCTGGTAACTGTGCAGCTGTAACTGCCTCTGTTGGGAAGACAGCCTTCTTGGGCAACAATAGCGAGGGCAACAATAGCATTGGCGAGATTGGGAGCTGCCACTGCTTAAAAATGAACATGGGACGCAAAATCCATCGACTGTCTCCATAGCTCAGGAAGGAGCCCAGACGCCAGGGCATGAGTGACGGGGAGCCGGGCCGAGGGAAACCGAGTCACTGCCTCCAGCCGACGTGCTGGAGTTCAAGAACACAGCTCACCGCTGCCTGAGCTTCTTGACTTTCCCTGGAGTTTCCATCGACCAATTTTTAAAACACAATAACTGAGTACTCTTGCAATATATATCTTCTGTCTCAATAGGGTTGAAGGTTCCTGTTCCCGCGGCTGGACGTAGTAGCACGCGCTCCTCAGCCCGGCTGTACAGGAGCTCACTGTGCGGGGCTGACAAGAGCAGCGGAAGCAGCCAAGGCCGCAGGCGCGGGGCGAGGGAGCGCGCGTTCATCCTCGTGAGGCCCTGAGCCCAAGGGGTCCGGGTTCAGCGTTGAGCTCCATCACAGCGATTCTGTTTGAAATGACTCTATCTAGGGATGAGAAAACACTGCCACTGCTTTCAGAACTCTCCTCACGATAGCCAGGCCGTGGAAAGAGTCTAAATACCCTGCCATCAGCAGATGAGTGGATCATGAAAATGAAATCAATAGATACACACACACACACACACACACACACACACACACACGCCTGAGTCAGCCATAAAGAAGAACAAAATGATGTCATGTACAGGACAATGAGTGGAATTGAGTTCTTCATTTAAGGCGAAACAACACAGATGCAGAGAAGCACATATCATGTTTTTCCTCACACGTGGCAGCCAGGTGTTTTTCTTTTAAAGACATGAAAGCAGCAGGGTGAATACTGGTGATGGAACACACCGGGTGTGAAAGACACGGGGCAGCAGCAGAGAGCGTGAACAGGAGGGACCCCCCTAGCCCCAAGTGTGAAAGCGTTATCATGAAATGCATTATTTTTGTCGTCTGGTCTAATGATTGTTCTGGAGAATCCCGTGTGTGTGTGTGTGTGTGTGTACACTCTTCTCCTTAAGCATCCCAAACTTGTTTACACATTTTTGTAGAGACCAATGAAGTTTAACAAAACGTCAGGCTGAATGATGCCAGTGCTTGACCTTGGTCCTGGGAAAGCTGACCTGTGCGCGTCTGCTTCTCTCAGCGTGTCGACACCGACCTGTGAGAACCAAGGCTCCGAACAACGCGTTTCACCCACAGAAAGAGACCCACGCGTGGGTGAATACACGGACGGCTCCCCGGGGGCCGGGCTTTGTCTGCATCGGGTCTCGTGGGGGGCGAATGAGCACACGCGCGTCTGCAGGTGGGAGTTATGGCCACTAGATGGGGAGCTTGTTTCTTCTGCAGACGTAAGCGTCCGGGGACCAAAGCTCCCGCGAGACGGGCGCCGTGTGAGTCACGGCTCCGTGACCTCCACGTCCTCCACACCCTGGGGCCCGAGCCGTTTCCATCCTCATGGCCCGGTGTCCCCGTGTCCCACCTCGTTCAGCTCTGGGCACACTTGTGTCCTGAGGAGGCGGTGTCCCGTAGGAAATAGATCGTTTCCTTTAGCAAATATTATTTTTCGTGGGAAATCTTTTTTTAATGTAAATGTTATTGTAAAGGTGGTGTGCAGGGGGTGACAGTCCCGTAATTCAGTTAATGAGTGCATGTCTTTGGGAACAGTGTCGCCCCTCCCCTCCTTTTCTCCCAGTTTTCCCCTCCTGACTCCCCCCCCCCCGTGTTGTGTAGTTCGCAGTGTCTAGTGAGCAGCGTTGCTCAATCAGCTCAGCCTTTGTCCCGCTGCTCCGTGCTTCCCTTCCCCTCCCCAAATCAGACACACGTATGTGCAAGACAGAGTATAGAAGCCAAAAGCAGCAACCCAGGCAATCAACTGGAGGAGAAAAAGAAAACTGTAAACAGTACAATAAAAAAAACCAACCTCTTGTTGGGGCTGGGGCTGGGGCTTAGTGGTAGAGTGCTCGCCTCGCATGCATGGAGCCCTGGGTTCGATTCCTCAGCACCACGTACGCAGAAAAGCTGGAAGTGGCGCTGTGGCTCAGGTAGTAGAGTGCCAGCCTTGAGCAAAAGAAGCTCTGAGATGGTGACTCCCAGGCCCTGAGTTCATGCCCCAGGACTGGCAAAAACAAAATAAAACAAGAAAACAAAGCACCTTGTATCTCCATCAATAGAATTACATTAAACAAGCGCGGTAGGATCATCTTTACAGTGTGTAGGGTATGGTTTGGGAGATTCCGTGTTGTGGGGGTAAATGGGCATTTAATCCAATTACAGTGCAGAGCACTTGCTGCAAGCTAGACACACGTACGTGATGACTTCGTCCCCGAAGGGAGAAGCAGCTCACGGTCTCCAACAGGGAGAGCGCGGGGAGTCCGAGGCGGGGCTGGGGGCTGGGTGGGCCTTGAAGGATGGGAGGGAAACATTCACTCACTCATCAATACCCACGGGACGTGCGTGTGTCCAGTGCTCCGCTGGCCACCTGGGGACACAGTGGTCAGCAGGACACAAAGGCTCTGTCCCCAGAAACTCCGGAAGCAGCAGGAGAGACATGTCATAAACCATCAAGAGAAGAAATACAACCTTACACGTGGCCATTTGTGGAGGACAAGAAGGAAGGAAGGGGGAAAGGGAGAGAGGGGAGGGAGGAAGAGAGGGGGGAGACGGAGGGGAGGGAGGGAGGGAGGGGAAAGATGGGCCGTTGTAATAGGAATAGGAGAGGAGACGTATAGTACAAAGGGTGAGCTGGCCCAGCACGGGGCGGCATCGAGCCTGGTTAAGGACAACCAGCCCTGAGTTCCCCAGGTCAGTCCCGTTTCCTCCCACCCCAGGAGGCGAAAGTGAGGAAATAGCTCTTAATCCTTGACTGGGGAAAGCCACCTTACAGAGGCTAAGACTCTTTTGTTCTTATAAACTCGTAATTGGCAGCTTAGAGAAAGAAGTGAACATACGCACCCATCTCCTGAAGCTGTTTAGCTTTTCGTTTTACCACTTAAACAAATATTTATGGAGCACCTGTAAACAGTCAGAGCCTATGTCGAAATCAAAAGGGCTTAATGGTATTACTAAGTCAACGGCCTAATAGGAGCCAAGGGGGAAAGGTTAATGATGAAACAGCCAAGTGTCAGGCTCTAGGGCTTGGTAGGGACTATAGGATACCGGAGAACAAAACCCCCACTTCCCTCCCGTGCCAGCCACACAGGAACGTGGACACCATGTGGACAGGTCTTTAGAGATCTCAACCCAACTATCTTTGTGCCAGGATTACTGCACTTAGGGGAAAGTGAGTATAGGAGAAATACCTCCCACTTCCTGAAAGCTATTGAATCCCCCCCCCCCCCCCCCGTCCCAACACTCTGTAGCTAAATAAAGCCTGTCTGCAACTAGGATTTAATGCAAAGGTCCTATTGGGTGGCCTAAGGTCTCAAAGTCTCCATCTTTGGGAGGCTTATATGTTAGGAAATAAAACATGTTCATAAATAATGATGAAAGAGTAAAGGAGACAAAGAGATAGAGATAGAGAACCCTAGGGAGGAAGTAGATTTGCGATCACGGGCTATTCCTGACCCCATGTTCAGGGACCCAGTGAACTCCACAAGGAAAGGAAAGATCGGAACCTGACAGCCCCCCTGAGCCAGCCAGGGAGGCAGAGTAGGAAGACAGCAGTGTTCAGCAGCATGCGAAGACAGCAGTGTTCAGCAGCATGCATCAAATCAGAGCTGGTTGGGTTTAGGACCACAGAGACAAGTGTTAAACTGTCTCTTCGGTTAATTCTTATTTAGATCCTTCCCCAAGAACCTCTACTATTAAGATTCCCCAAATGCTTCCTAGAGCCATAGATAGGGCTCTTTTGCCTTTTCTTCTTCAGCAAATTCAAACAAACTAGGATTCACAAGACATCCGGCTTTCCCTCTGAGGGGACACACCGGTCCCCTGTGAGCCCAGTGTTGCTGTAGCCCAGGGAAGAGAAGGGCTTCTTGGGCTTGTCCTGTGGAGCTGGATGCCTTTCGTGGCTCGCGCAGAGGCAGCTTGTGCTACAGAAGCAGCCAGACCACGTGGCAATTCATCCTCCCAAGGCAGCTCCATCGAGGCAAGATCTAATAATACACAGTTCCAGAGCTCTGGGTGGGCGTGGTCTGTACCAAAAAGGCTGCAAAATCTACACATTGAATTTCCTTGGAATTAAAGATTGATACTTAACACAGTTATGAAATCCAGGAAGTCAGGAAGTCGACTTCTGTAATTTTTTTTTTTTTTAACTAACAGCTCCAAAGGCCGAGCAGAAACCACCATTCACACCTTCAGTGTCTTTTGGGAATGTCCAGGTTTGGCAATCACCTCACATCAAGGAAAGTCACAAGCAGACCCTAAGTTTTCTGTTTTTATTACCATAGCAGAGATTTGTCTGGCTCTGCATCTGCATCTGCTCCTCGTCTTAATACTGACCCTCCTACCTAAGAGGTTGCTTATCTAAACACCAATCTACCCCTAATAATTCCTGCTTCAAACTGTCTGGGAGATCACAAAGAATTCAGCATTCTTTGGTTGTTTGAATCATGTGTATTTCGAAATCAAGGAAGTCTCCAGCATTGTGTTGACTTTCTTGGCCTTTCATCTTTAGAGCAATGGCTATTCTTTTTTTTTTTTTTTCGTGGAATTACAGGGTCACATTTTAATTCCTGAATTGTACAGTTCAACTATTCTTTTCCACTGTAGAGTCCAGTTGAAATGCAATTTGTACATGCCTTGGAAGGCTTAAGAAGTAAGGGAAGGTATGGAGAAGAGCCAGTCTTAATTTTAGTATCACTCTAAGTAATGACGCTATAAAGGTTTAGTGGTGATCACTACAATGAGAAACGTCTGCATCTTGTGAGTTACACAAGCTATGAAAGGAATACACGTGGTCCTTGAGAGGAACTGCTTCTGAGCGACCCAGAAGGTGACATGGGAGGAGGGGAGTGATCTGTGCAACTTGATAATGTTCTGTGTTCTCAAAAACAGAACATAGGGCCAAGTCATCCTTGCTACTCAGAAGGCTGAGATCTGGGCTCATCATCCAAAGCCAGCCCTGGCAGGGAGGTCTATAAGACTCTAATCTCCAGTTAAAAGCAGCAAAAAAAGCCAGACTTGGAGCTGTGGCTCCAGCAGTAGAGAGCTAGCCTTGAGCACAAACGCTCAGGGACAGTGCCCAGAGTTCAAGCCCCAGGATCAACACCAACAGAAAACAACAGGAAATGAACTCTATAAACACGAATACATCAAGCTAGAGGCATGTTATCATCTGGAAATATTTTTACACCCACCGCCTCATCTAATTCTCATAGCGAGATGATGGACAGAAAAGGATTATCAAATTATAGAGGCACTGAGGATGAGAGGTTGCACACTTAGTGACAACAGGTGTTCTTCCTGTCAAATGTCTCCTTCCCC
Source organism: Perognathus longimembris pacificus (assembly GCF_023159225.1). Classification (NCBI taxonomy): domain Eukaryota; kingdom Metazoa; phylum Chordata; class Mammalia; order Rodentia; family Heteromyidae; genus Perognathus; species Perognathus longimembris. The sequence continues at coordinate 2,036,042 of NC_063182.1, read as the reverse complement.
TCCTCCCCATCCTTATGGAATTCTCTCTTTCTTTCTAGTTCATGTGCTTTTAGATGTGATTACACAATTCATCACCATGAGTATGGAGCATTCAATCAGAGTGTTAGCCTCTGGATCTCAAAATGACAACATGGAAGGCCTGTTGACTTGAGCTCAGGAAACTCAGGGCGATTGTAGGGGTCGGTGGGAAGACGTGCCCGCATTCCTTATTGACCCCATCGCTTCTTGGAATGAAGCAAATATAGCAGGGGACACGACAATGGGAGAGAAAGCTTCGATGCCCGTGAAAATGAGGCTGTCACTCAAGCGGCACAGCGCCATCCGTGAGTGGAAAAACCATGTGATAGCATGAGACCCCAGCGTTCAAACCCCATTATTAGTGCCCGAAAGGGGGGAAGGGAGAAAGCGAAAGGAAGAGATGCTTGGCGGAGGTGAAATGACTGCTTTTCCTGTCTTAGAGCGGTCAGCCGTGCTGTTTCTGCAGATGCTGACCTAGGCCGGCATGTTGCTATGAGCAGCTGGACTATGGTTCTAAGTGCCCACATCGTGCCCTGCTGCAGGGACTGTTTTTCTCCTGGACAACAGCTCTCCAGCCCCCCTGGGCATCACCTGACTGCAGTTGTATAAGTTGTCCATCAGAAACTTCCCTCCACATCCAGGGAGTGAAAGGAAAGGGTGGAAATCTAGAAGATTCTGGCCAGTAATCAGCTAGCTCAAGTATACCCTCCCTTCCTGACCCAACCCACAGGAGCCAAGAAAGGAGGCCGGGGGTGGGGGAGGGGGAGGCCAGCGAGTGATAAGGCACAGGATATAGCCACTTAGGCAGCCGAGCCTAGAACAAGCCACCGCCCTTAGAAACCTGCTGGAAGCGTGCCCGTACCCGGCTGCAGACTCTCACGGCTGGCTACCGTCTTGGACAGCCTCAGAGAGCGTTAGGAGTTTGCTTGGATTTCGTGATGATTCCCAAGTGTGCAGGTGCCAGCCACTGCGAGGCCTGAGACTTCCGCTCATATATGTGTTGTGTCTAAAAATAAATTGGACCCAAGTCATAACTCTTGATTGCCAGGATCATTGAAAAGAAAAAATAGATAGAGGCTTTGGGGGCAGTAGAATAGGTTTGAATTCAAACCCCTGTGCTTGCTGGGCTAGTGTTCAACACCCATCGACCCGCTTGTTTAGCAGATACATGACTCACTAATGTGCTTGTCTCTTACCACCATCACTAAAGATCATGTGCTGTGCGTGTTACACGTGCCACACTTTTGTAGGTTCCTAACACCGACATCAGGACCCGCACATGAGCCACGAGCTACAGCAGGCCATGCAGAGAGCTCCAGTGCTTGAGGCAGTTGGATTTTCCAGCTTCCTTGCAAGTGTGTGGATCAGCCATGATGTGGGTGTCCAGCCATTGGCCTTCTTATGTGACACCTAACTGTAGGAGGTCACGTTTTCATCCCTGATCCCCGGGCATTCTTCTTTCCAGAAGATCCAAACAGAATGAAGGATTCTTTTCATAAGTTTCAAGGAAAAACATTTCAATCATCCCACATGCTTTCTGTTTTGTTTGGTTTTGTTTTGTTTTCCCCAATACTCACCTCCCTCAAGCCCCAGAAATTCTTCCCTTGGGGCTCCCTGTCTTTATGAGCACTGTTTACAGAGCCTTGTCTTTTTCTGTCCAGTGAGTGAAACCTTCTCCTAATGATTATCATTGCTTTTCATCTCATTTGCCCTCTTCCCAGATCACGGGGCCATTGCTTCCAAAGACCACATCTAATGTGTTATTTCTACTTAGCAGACTCCAATGTGTGTCACAGATACCATTCAAAATTCATATTTCATACTGTTCTCAGGACATGTGGACTTTCGTTTAATTCTCTCACCTAGACTAGCTGTAGAAAAAGGAAGAAATGTTGGCTGTGATCTTTGTCTTTATGTTGCAATAGTCTAATGAGGGATTTCTCCTGCCCAAGGAAACATGTTTACTATTGAGCCTTTGAACATGTTCTTTCTTCTTGTTAATGAGAACTAATATTAGTTTTCCTCAGACATTTCCTACTTGTTTGTTTATTTTGCTGGTCCTAGGGCTTCAACTCAAGGCCTGGGCACTTCCCTAAGCTCTTTCACTCAACGCTAATGCTCTTCCACTTGACCTCTATCTCCTTGTCCATCTTTTTAGTGGTTACTTGGAGATACAGTTTCAGGACTTTCCTTCCTGTACTGCCTTTGAACTACAATTCTCAGACCTTGGCCTCCTGAGTGTCTGGGATTATGAGCATGAACATTGGCACCTGACTTCAAGTTTTTAAGAAACAACTGGCTGTTAAGCACTTTTACAAGTCCTACATGTTTGACTATTTCCCTCACCTTTGACAGAGAGGGCCAAATCTCTGAGGCCCAGAAACTGATCTAGTCCAGCCTTTGGTACTAGCACCTGAAATAAAAGCCCAGAGAGAGGAAAGTTCTTGGAGTTGATTTTATTTTATTTTTTCATTCGTTGTTTCTAAGTAGAGAGTTGTCAATGTTTTTCTGAGCAACTGGAAGGACTTGAAATGAGTCTCTGCACTGGAGAGGATGTGGGATGGTAGATAGAAGAAGCTGATCAGAGTTGGATTGAGCTGAGGGAATTTGATTGGTAGCTTAATGACCTCTATTCTCTGAATATATGAACACAGATGGATAATAGAAAGAAAATGAGTTGTAGTGAATAGAACTTACTTGTAATGAAGAAAACCTGATTTCCAGACATAGTACACTTACTGTACTACATAGTACAGTACATAATACACACCCTACTGTATATCCTGGACAAGTCCTATCTTCTTTCTGAGCATAAACTTCTAACAAGAAGAGGCCATTAATAGTAATAACCATTTGTATTTAACTATTCCTGTATTCTCTGTAATGCTCTAAATGTTTTATGCTTTGTAGAAAATAGCTACTTGTAATGTAATGTATTGAATGTAATATATTGACCGAGATCTCCATAACTAGTAAGTGATAGAGCTAGGAATTTCGCTTCAGATATTGGGCTAGGTCATTTACACTCCACCTTCACTGTAATCACTTTAGAGAAAGGTGAAGGAGTTTCTGCTACAATGTATTAGTTATCTTTCTATCACTCTATCAGAATACTTGAGCAAATCAAGCCACAGAGGAGGAAAATTTAGCAGGACACAAATGGCTTTCACCATTAGTCCTGACTGCTCACTGGATTAAGATCAGAGGTGCTGTTTGAAGCCATCCAGGCAAAAACGTTCATGAGAGCCCATTTCCAATTAACCAGACAAATGCCAGACTAGAGGCATGACTCAGGTAATAAAGCACCAGTCATGAGCAAGCAAGCTAAGGCAGAGTATGAGGCCTTGAATTCAAGTCACAGTATCAGCAAACACACACACACACACACACACACACACACACACACACACACACACACACACACACACACTGATTGTGACTAGTGGTTTCAGAGCTATGTCTAAGGCTGGTTGACTTCATTGCTCTGGGGCTGTGGTAAGACAGAAACATCATGGTAGGGAACAGATGCTAGAACAAAGTTTCCTGTCTCGCAGTACCCTTGAAGTCGAAAGAGAGACGGGAAGGAGTCAATGTCCCAATATACCCTCACAGGGAGGGCCTTGATGACCTCGCTTTCTTAGCCAGACATTAGGCTTTACCTCCTAACCTTCCACACACCCCTCCCCTCGTGTCAAGCCTTCAACCTAGAGCCCAAATCGCAGCACACAGCAAGCCTGCTGCACCCTACCGCTCATCCGAAAAGTAGCTTTCTCCATAGATACCTGGCTCCTTCCCAGTTAGAACTTCTTACCTAGGAAGTCCAGACATCATCTCTGGTCTGCACACACATAAAAGACACCAATCATTTGAGATTCCGAGTTTTCAATGATAAGAAATAATCATTAAAAAAATAGATTTGGTACGCCTAAGTCTTATCTGCTCCATTTTGTACTTCACTGCCATTTTTCCATTCTCATGTTAGCAAGGTGCTATCACATCCATTATTATCTCATTCAATCAATACAGATGTCTGTTTTGGATGAAGGCATAAAACTGATGCAGTGGTTTTCTTAAAAGAACACAGAGCTGCAAACAGTTCTCAGTTCTTTTTGATTTCTTTCCTCTTTGTTTTCTTTGGTGTGTTCCTTTGGTCACTGCATTTGATTGCTGTCTGCTCTGTCTTGTGTCTTGTCTATAAGTCTATCTGATCTGAGGAGGGGAAGGGGAAGCACAGACCCAGTGGGGCAAAGGGTGACCCAATGCAGTAGCGATGCTCAGTAGACACCCTGTACTGGAACGAGCTACACACCGTGGGGGGAGGGGAGGGGAACACCAGGATAGAACAAGGGAGTGGCGATGCTGTTCAAAAGGAAATGTGCTACTCATTATCTGACTTACGTAACCGTGACCCCTCTGTACAATAAACGTAAATTAAAAACGTAAAACAGTTCAACACTAAGATGGATGACATGTTATTATACTTAATAATATAATTAGTCTAGATTAATAGAGAGCCACTTTTTTTTATCACTAAGGAGCTTTGGAAGTTAATGTGAAATTAACATTGGTGTGTGTGTATGTGTGTGTGTGTAGTGTGTGCACGCACACATGCATGCCTGTGCTGGGACTTGAACGCAGAGTCTGGGCACTGTCCCAGAGACTTTTTTTTCCTCAAGGATATTGCTCTATCACTTGGCCCATGGCTCCACTTTTGACCTTTTTTGGGGGGCTTAATTAGAGATAAGAATCTCACAGATCTTCCTGACCAGGCTGGCTTTGAACCATGATCCTCAGATCTCAGCCTCCTGAGTAGCTAGGATTACAGGCATGAGCCACTAATACCAAGCTGATAGTTTTCTTTTGTTGAGTAAAATTGGCCTCCTGTCCTTGTTTGGTCTTTTGTGTTTGTTTTTTTTTTTCTTTCCCACAATCCCATGGCTATTTGCTGCCGTTTTTATCATCTTCCTTACTTTTCACACTTCTGACTTCCATCTCAGTAAAATGGGTAGATGGACTAGTCTCGTGTGAATTCTACAGAGTTCCCATCTTGTGATCTTCTGATATTTAAATGTCCAAATAATTGTACCCCCAAACAGAAAAGTTTGCTGGCTGCCAGGAACTCTAAACAGTGAATGTTCCCTAATGTTTTGCCCATTGTGTCTTTTCCTTCCTTCCATTTTGTTGGCGTTTCTCTAGAGATGGAGAAGATAGTCCCAGAAGGTGGGGCAGGTGCCCGACTCATTGTCGCCCGGGGCCCCGCTCGGGCTGGGAGGAGACTGGAAACAGTCAGGATGCTGAGCGCCCACAGCAGCCCCTTCCTTTCCCACTTTGGCTCCTACCTCACTTCCACGTCTCAGAGCGGTTTCCACATAAATACCCCGGAGGACTGGCATCCACCCAGGCTCTCTCCCGCCTCCTCTCCCGCACTTTCTCCTAAGTCCCCTGTGCATCCAAGTGCATGTGTGACCTGTACCCCAAATCTTCTCTGACGACAGAATTAGGCCTCGCGGTAATATTTCTGAAAACACAGAGGACCGAATGTCTGGAAGCTCTGCAGAGACTTCTCTGCTGACTCGGTGGACTGGCGAGTACGTGAACCAAGAGGAAGAGCCGAAGTGAAGGCAAGTCATTATCCAACAGCAAACACATCTATCTTCATGACTAGACCAGGAGCCGTGTCTATTTTATTTTCCTCTCACAATAACACTGCAAAACAAGGATTGCCTTCATTTCCTTTTTATAGACGATGAAACTCATCTTTAAGAGGATGTGAGCCTCACTAGCCCCGTGTCCCACAATTGATAATCGAAGACTTACACTTCCAACCCATTTGTCAAACTCGAACACGTGAACACTCCATACAGCACTGGAGTGGCTGATTTTTTTTTTTTTTGGCCAGTCCTGGGCCTTGGACTCAGGGCCTGAGCACTGTCCCTGGCTTCTTCCCGCTCAAGGCTAGCACTTTGCCACTTGAGCCACAGCACCTCTTCTGGCCGTTTTCTGTATATGTGGTGCTGGGGAATCGAACCTAGGGCCTCGTGTATCCGAGGCAGGCACTCTTGCCACTAGGCTATATCCCCAGCCCTGGAGTGGCTGATTTTTAAGAACTATTTTAAAGTCTTTTCATCTGTCTCACTGCCTTTCCTGAGACACTCCAGAATGCCCCCAATCTCCTCATCAAATTGCATTGTAATTCATTGTATTTCGTAATCAGCTCTGCATTGTATTTCCTTGTATCATATGTATATTTTCACCCATAATTAGCATACTATTTTAAATCTCCAGTTGTCTTTCTTCCACACCTAGTCATTGACAACAAGAGCTGTGGATTTTTTTTTCCCCGCTCTGCATTCATAGTCCTTTCTCCTTGAACATTTTCCCCCCAAAGGGAGCATGTTAAGAAATCCATGTCAATATCTTTTATTATGAGGGCCCAAATCAACGGTTGCTGCATATGAAGGTGACAAATCCCATCTAGCCCTTTCTAAGAATAAAAAATATTCCTCATAGTGTTCCCAGACTAGATGGAAATTCAAGTTACATTAAAGAGAGGGGACAGTCCAATCTGAGAAATAGCAATTAAGTAGTAATGTGGCATTTTAGAGTTTTTACCAAAAACACACATTGGAGAATTGGCTGCAATATATCTGTGGAATAAAAACTTTAATCCCTGTATTTATTGAGAAAAAGAGAAAGAGGAAGAAGAAGCAGGAAGATGAGGAAGAGGAGGAGGAGAAGGGTAGAAGGAGGAGGAGAGGAAGAGGAGAAGGATGGTTAGAGCTGAGCCCCAGTTCAGTACCCATCCTCTGAGGACTGATGATGTCCAACAGCATCAGGGAGAAAAATGGCGGGAAGGAAGAGCCTCGCATCCCAGCCTTACTTCAGTCCACACCCTGTGAAGGAAGGCAAGTCCTAGAAGCATAGCAGATCTTGTTTACTATCAGCCTTCATGTTTGGGGGCTAAGATATGAATTGGGGCAACACCACAGGGCAAATTCACACCCATTCCAATTTTGTCTGTATCTGGGCAAGTGAGTGAAACATTTCTGAAGGAATATATAAGAAACTTCTAGCAAGAAGCTGAGGAACAACAGAGCAGAGGGGAGGTGATTTTTCATTAAAGATATTTCAATACTGCCAAATATTATACCATGGCTAGGAATCATTTGCATAATAGCATAAATAAGTCAGCTAACTTATATGACAAACTTGATCAAATTTACTTTGAAATGTTTAGCTCAAACACCACATCATTGGAATTTGAATCAGTCTTACGCTGAGTACCAGCCAGAGGTGAAATTGCACTTTATTCAGCATTCAAAAAGAGGAACTCTGGGGCATCAGTCAGGAGTTTATTTACGTGAAACACTAAGAAGTCACCTGAGAAGTTGATCAGAGAGAATCACGCAGACAGTGATTCAGAATAACAGTGTTAATAAGAGAAACAATTACGTTGTATTGGAGGCAAAGTGCTCAGCTCTGTCCATGGAGTGCCACTTCAACAGTGATGTGGGTACTCTCATCATGTCTTAGAAACTGAAGCCCTCAGAAACTAAAGAACTAACAAGTGGTAAGGCTAAGATTTGTTTCAAACATCCAAAATCCATCATTTCTGCGTGTGCGTGTACATGCGCGTGCTCGTGTGTGTGTGTGTGTGTGTGTGTGTGTGTGTGTGTGTGTGTGTGGTGTGTTCCAGCATTACTGGGGCTTGAACTCAGGGCCTGGGCACTGTCCTTTAGCCTTTTTGCTAACGGCTAGAACTCTACCACTCAAGCCACAACTCCACTTCTAGATTTTTGGTGGTTTAATTGGAGACCAGAGTCTCATGGACTGTTCAGCCTGGGCTAGCTTTGAACCACACTCTTCACATCCCCGCCTCTTCAGTAGCTGGCGTTGTAAGTGTAAGCCCCCCGCACTTTGCCTCTTACTTGTGCATTCAGTCGTGCAGCATCTATTCCGACTCAAGCCTTCCAGAGCCGGCAAAGGTCGGAAGAAGCAGGCGCAGACACCAGTCCAGCGAGAAACATGGCAGACCGCCTTGATCATCTCTAGAGCTGGTCTTTATGTTACAGGTGAGACACTACCTGACGAATCAACCTGGAGACAACGGAGAGGCATTAGTAGAGCCACAGAAAGAAGGGCAGAGTCGGAGAACTGTGACCTTGCCGTGGTGACCACGGACCTATTTTTGCTTTCAGAGGACTGAGAACAACACAGGAGATACCCCCCTTGAAGCATGAGACAAGGCAGTGGGAACCGCATGTCAGTCCTGAGGGAGGAAGCCTTCACTTCCTTCACGAGTCCAAGGAGGCTGGTGCTGATGATACCCAGAATCCAGAGAAGTGGGGTTACCCGAGCACCTCCAGTCAACAGATGCTCCCCGCTTTCTCCTTCGGTGGCAGAGTGGAAAGCGAGCGCTGTCTCCCGAGACGTTGCAAAGAGCCGTGTGAGTGACGACACTCTCTCCATCGGGGTAGATCCGAAGACTCAGCCCCACGGGGACCCCCTACCCTGAGCCCCTCTGCCTGACCACGACGGGGGATACAAAGCACTAGGCGTTCCTGTACTTCTGCGGGTGTTCTATTTTTTTGCTTATCCTTTTTCCTTTTTTGGTGTCTCTAACAAAAATCCTCCTCCTCTCTTCCGTTAAATGTGATCGTATGTAGCGTCCTACCATATAAGGCAACGAAAAAGTCCACACAGGACAAAGCGGCAAGCACCAAGACCAGGCCGAGGCCAGGGAATTGAAATACGTGTGTCTATATACATACACTTCAATCTGCTTGAAGCTGATGTGGTGCCACTCCAGATAAACTATGAAATGACTGCTTTCCACCCTCAGAGCCAAGTTAGTGGGCCCCCAAAGCCTTGGTTATCCCAAGACTACTTTGGGACATTTAGCTCTAGCTGCTTACACCGTTATTTACTTGGCATCGCTCTGCAAATCGACTCTCATCTGACTCCCATAGATCTACTTTTGCCTAGCCCAAAGCAAGGAGATTTGTAATGTCACAGAACGTGTCCCAATACCCGCTGAAATACACAAATTAAAATGTTTATCTGCATAGTTCTAAAATTATCAATAGTCTCTCTGTAGTATGTCTACTCTATTTTGGAAAACACTCATATTTAATAAACAAACTTCCTGGGCTTTGAGACTAAGCTATTTTACACTGCTCGCTCCCGAACACTGGCCTGAACAAGAATAGAATTTGCCATCTGATTCAATACAGCTTGACTATTTTTATGCTAAATTTAACATAGAAATATGTAATCTTGTTCTATAAAGAGCCGTGCGATTCTAGGAACTCTAAAAAGCACTGCGATTTCTAGGAATCAGTAAATTGTATAAATAAGATGGTCATTTTGCCTTCTTCCGTTCTGACTTCTTAATATGGGCCTCAGCTTGATCTTAATGCCATCTTTTCTCATTTATGTGTTTGTTCAAAGACGTGTCTGTGCACTGTTCATTTATGCAAAAATTTGTTTTTTTTGGCCAGTCCTGGGCCTTGGACTCAGGGCCTGAGCACTGTCCCTGGCTTCTCTTTGCTCAAGGCTAGCATTCTGCCACTTGAGCCACAGCACCGCTTCTGGCCGTTTTCTGTATATGTGGTGCTGGGAAATCGAACCCAGGGCCTCATGTATCTGAGGCAGGCACTCTTGCCACTAGGCCATATCCCCAGCCCTATGCAAAATATTTTTATCAGTTATTTTTTTTAAAGACACTTCTCATGTGTCATGAGTAAATACTGACTTGACTATCTGCCATGTACTAAGTCCTCTCTAAGCTGGGAGGAGGCAGGGAGGAGCCTGGGGCCTCGGTGTCTTGTTGGGAGGAGAGACGGGCAGATAGCAATGTGTAGATCCCCGGGGGGATGGAAGGGACTTTGGGGTCTTCTCGGGGGAGGCGAAGGTCTGTGTGTAGACAAGGTATGAAAGTTGTCCTCCCCCATCAGATAGGCATCCGTGCTGAACGCCTATCTCTTTGTCTGTTAAGCGGTATTCTGTGTTTCTCTGAGTTCCGCCCCTCTGTCCCCCCGAATTAGTTTTGTTTCCTAGCTGAAGTTCTCGCCTTGCAGACGTGAAGGGGGCTCTGTGGGATCCGGAGGCTTCTGCTGCTCCGCTTTGCTTCGGGCCCCGGTCCGTCCATCAGCCCTGAGATGGGGAAGGAGGAAAAGCGAGCAGCTGCCGTCTAAGACCTGCTCAGACTCACCGCGGTGCCTCTGGCCTCCAGCCCTCCCCGCTGCCCGCTTCCCCCGCTCCATCTCTTCATAATCCACGCCGCAACGTAACATCGCTGTGCTTCTCCCGGCTTGGCTTCTCACATCCATAGCCAAAGCATCAGATTTGCCCCTCGCCCCTCTCAGTCATTGCTTCTCTGAAGGTCAGTGACACCCCAACCTCTGTATTATGAGGCTACACCCTAGAGAAGCGTGAGATGACTTAGAATAGAAACACGTAGCTTCATCGTTTCAAAAATACTCCCTCCCAGCATTCAAAAGTACCAATGTCATTTTCCCAGAGACCTTAGTCGTTCAAACCTTTCTCTAGCCTTTCTAGATTTGGGACGTTAAAGAAAAAGACATAGGGAGGTAAATTAAGTTTTCCGGCCGGCACAGGTGTCTACGTTTTCTATTCTACATCTTCCTTAATCCTCGTAGCATACCCTTCTTCTCTCACTTTACAGAGAAGAGAAATAGAACTCAGTAGAAATTTATTTCTCACATGATCTGATTCTAATCAGGGAGGAAGCCAAAATTCAGCACGCACCAGCTTCCCCCTTGTCCACGCAGCCAAGTGCCAGTCATATTAGCCTAACGATGTAGTTGCTTCATGCCCTGTACCTGTTATTTATAGCATGTTATGTTTATGTGACTTCACAGTCTGTTCTGCACATGTTATTTACAGCAACAACCAGTGGCTACGTCGTGACTGTTTCCTCTGTTCTAGTGGACACGATGTCCTCACCTTGAGTGTTCATGGCGGTTGGGAACTGCCCCTTCACCGTTCAGATCTTCCTTAGGCTCCTTTGAGGCAGAACCAATGGCTACTGACAAAGAACCAACGACAACACGCCTGGAGGAATTCAGCCCGGTCTCTGACGACCTCCGTCTGTGGTGAGAAGGGAGGACTGCCTGCACACAAACACCGGCTTTTCTGGCTGGCCCCAGCTCGGGAAGAGGTCGCCAGGGGCCCGCACGCGTGGAGTGCACTGCGGAGCCGAGGGAAGCTCTGTGTGCCGGGCAGGAGAGTCACAGCGGGCCTCCTGGCGAGTTGAGCCCCAGAGCATCCAGGGTGGTGAGTCGGGTCGGGGGAGTCAACACGAGTCCCTCAACGTGAGGAGCCGCTCCAGCCCTCCCGGGACGGCTGTGACACAGGTCCTCCCCACCAAAGGAACAGAGTCGGTGAAGGATGGTCCTCAAGATCTGACAAAACGACCATCACAGCAGAGACCCAGAGGACCGTGCATCCAAGATCCTACCTCAAACAATTAAAAAAAAAACAAAACAATCAAGCTGAAAACGGTGATATACACCTGCAACCTAGCTACTGAGGACATGTGGGTGGGGGGAGGATCATGGCCCAAGGCAACCTGAGAAATTACTAAAAAGTGAAAGGGGATGGGGTCACAACTCAAGTGAGGGCCAGGGTTCAAATCCCAGCATCACCATTGTTTTTTATATAGCGGCATTCACAATGTGTAACTCACTTGTTTTCAAAAGAGAAACAGGGGGCTGGGGATATGGCCTAGTGGCAAGAGTGCTCGCCTCCTATACATGAAGCCCTGGGTTCGATTCCTCAGCACCAGAAGTGGCGCTGTGGCTCAGGTGACAGAGTGCTAGCCTTGAGCAAAAAGAAGACAGGGACAGTGCTCAGGCCCTGAGTTCAAGTCCAGGACTTGGAGAGAGAGAGAGAGAGAGAGAGAGAGAGAGAGAGAGAGAGAGAGAGAGAGAGAATGGTAACTTAGGAGATACAGGTAAAGAACTGAAATGATGCCAGTGCTGTTTGTATAGGAGTGCAACTCAAAACGACTAAGGTTTAATCTTTAATAATTACAATGACATACCATAGATGTATACACATATAGTTACAGATACTGTATGCGTGTGATGTCAGACTAGAAAAGAACACTGTACTACAATTCAGATTTGGAAGAGAAGCCTGGCTTTGCTAACAGCTCTCTGCAAGCACTCAGCTTTTCTGGGCCTCAATTTTCACAGTTTTGTTGGCGCAAAAGTGGCGAGCTTCTTCTAGTGCTGGCAGATATGTATTAACCCTAAGGCAGATTACTTGTTCTACTAAGATTTGGCTGTCGCTTCTCCCTGGAAACTATGTTAGATTGGCCTTGCAAAGATTACACCTGCGCCTCTCTACATAGCATTTATTGTAGGTGAACTATGATAACCATGCTGTAATTTTGCTGGCTAGTACTGCTATTTTGAAAACACTATAAGCTACCATAGAACAGAGAGGGACCCTCTGCTCCAACACAGGTGACATTTCTATTTCCATGATGAAAACTAGGAAGGAGCAGAGGCCCATATTTGAGCGTGGAGTTAGAGAACAAATTACAGTAAGTTTCAAGAGCTGGTAATAATTTGTGGTATGGTGTTTGATACATTCGACAATACAAATTCATACTATCTGCACAGCAAAATAAACAAGCAATTGAAAGACAAATGACATGAAAGGAAATGCAATGGGTATAAGAAATCATATGTTGTTGCCTCGAAATATAAAGAGCTATTGAAAAAACTATAAGGTAATACCAACACCCGTCATAAAAGTGAACAAAAAATAGGTAGAATATTCACATACAAGGAAATTCTGAACTTTGAACTTTATGAAAAGATGACCAACAAAAGTCATAGAGAAATGAAAATTAAGATTTTTTTCAAGACAGCAATCGTACTTTTGGAAATTTATCCTAAGGACCAATTAAGGAGACATGATCACCACCACTGGTTGTGGCAGCAAAATATTTTTTTACATGTGAGTTTCAATAAACTATGTCATATTGTGCAGCCACGAAGAAGTGAAAAAAGTTATTTGCACAATGTTAGCACTTGGTAGGTAAAGGCGGCAGGATCCCAAGTCCAAAGCCAGTCGGTGAGCTAGATTACGGAAGCACTTTCTCAAAAAGCGAAGGGATGATGATAGAACCCCGTGATAGAGCACGTGACCTCACAAGCTCAAGGTCCCAGGTCTGATCTACACTACCACAAGAAAAATAAATTTAAAAAGAAAGAAAATATATGGAGAAGAAATCTCATGTAAGATGTGTGGCAAGTGAGGAGAAGACAGTGTGAGGAGCTCTGTGTATAAAACGGCGAAGCAATCTGCCCATAAATTTACCTAGTCTCTCACTGGAAACGGCCAATCGGCTGCACGGAGCTGATTGGCGGGGGGCCAGGCGGAAGAGAGTGTTCCTCCCGCAAACACTTCGTACCCTTCTGATTTTGAACACGGAGAAGATTTCGCCTGTCATGACTCAGTCGCTCATTCATTCTTTGCCTTTTCCAAAAAGTGATTAAACAGACTATCAGTTAAGCGTGGCAGGTTATGAATATGAGTTATGTCTTTTCCTTCCTGGAACCTACTAAATAAAATAGCCAACAAAGGATGTTTTCAGTTATAAGTCAACAAGGACAAAAGGAAGACAAGAGAAGGAAGTCTTGGACATAGGGTGCCAAGAAAATCTTGGAAGGAGGGGGAGGGAAATGCAGAAGTACCTACCCAGGGAGTAGGGCTCTGTGATTCCGGACAGCAGAGCACAGAGCTTACAGGGAGACTGCGTAGACAAGTACTGACAGCATGGCTCGTTTATTCAGAAATACTGGAGTAGGTAACGAAGGAGTCAGCTAAGACTCGGAAGTGGCTGTCTCCAGGAAATGAAGCTGATACAGGGAGAAGTCGGATGGGAAACGGTTCGTTCTGTGCTACTGCTGTTGGTTAACTTGCGTGCATATGCTACCTTTATAAAACTGTCTTTAAAGTTCTTGTTTGAAGGGGCAGAGCTCAAGGCACAAGTGGCAGGTGCCTAGAGAATAGGGAGCTCTGACTTCAATCCCTGGGGCTGCCAAACGAGAAAGGAAATGAAAAGAAAGGGGCAGAGAGGTGACCAAGGGAAAAACTGGGGAAAATAGAGCTTATTCTATTACCACGAAAAGAATAATTCTAGGTGGAAACAGTTTTATTGCATTTTTTTTACCAAATAAACATTTCACTTATTTCTTCTCACTTTGTTACTATGTTTAAGTCGTTATACAAAGGGTTTCAGTTCAAGAGGTCAGTTTGTGGGCATCTTAACCAATGTTCCCCTTCCACCATCCCCCTCCATCTCTCCCAACCCCCTCCGTCCCTTCAATCCACCTGTTTCCGGTTGTATACACTGAACAGTATGGCTGTGTTTGACCACTCTTCCTCTCCCCGCTGTCTTCCCTCCTCCCCTCCATCTCAACCTTCTCTGACACACATGGTCTGCTACGCATTTGGTTAAACTGGGAGCTTGTCATTCAAACGATTTTCCTCATTGGAAACCCCTCTTGTATATACTATATTTTAATGGCTATTAAACTCTGTTTTAAAATAGAAAATATGTATGCCAAGTCATTCGTGTTAGAACGGGATTAGTCTAAACAGAATCCAAGTAACCATAACTCATCATGTGAGAATTCTCTGAAAAAAAAAAAATAAAGTTTACAAAAAAAGCTAAAGCCGTGAAACGGCCTTGAAATAAAATTCTCTATCGCCCTGTGACAGAAACCAGGCTAGGATTGGAAATATAAGGGTGGGAAGAAGAAAAAAAAGATGTATGTCCTAGCTTGCGGGAATTGACAGTGTCATAATTTTCATATTTATACCAAGCTAGAAGTGATTGCTACTGAACGCTCAAGAGAACACTTGACAACAATAAAGTGACTTTCAGCATCATTCACTAGTTCACTATAGAACGGGAGTGTCCGGAGCCAAGCTTCACTGCGCCGCCCGTTGGACAACGCAAGGAGACCACGGCCGTGGAGGGGCAGCCATAGGTACCTGTCCTTGATTTCTGGGCCTGCACTAGCTCTTGAACCCAGGGCTTGCACTCTTGCTTGGCTCTTCGAGCTGCCACGCTGCCACTTGAAAGCCCCACCCCACGTCCACACTCCATTTCTTGAGCACGCTGTGTGGTAAAGCCAGAGCCTTGCACACCTGACACACACAATAGTGTGAGCAGACCTTCTCCAGCTGTAAGGAAAAGCAGGAGGTGGCTGGCCCCCAGCAGGTCACTGGGTCACACGCGGGGGAGGGAGAGAGGGGGAGGGGGAGGGGGGAGGAGAGCTGAGAGAAGGCTTGCAAGCGGGGAAAGGAACGTTGGGAGGTTGGGAGTCTTAGGGGTAGGGCTCAGTCAGGTGGGGACAGGTGTGTGGGGGTGACAACAAAACGGAAGTCACCCATCTGTCCCGAATTCGAGCCAGATGAAGTCAACCGTGACACATTAGTGCAATGGGATGCGGTTCAGGAGGTAAAAACGCATCCGCAAAATAATGCTGAGGTGGAGAAAATAAACCAGAGGATCAGAACTGAATAGAAGCTCTGCTTGCTGATTATAGGAATGGGTCTTGGACAAGAGTTATTATCTTTGAAATCGTTGTTTTTGTTTCTTTGGTGCTATTATTACTGTGTGTGTGTGTGTGTGTGTGTGTGTGTGTGTGTGTGTGTGGTGTGCGAATTGAAGTTTTAACTTTGAGCCTGGGCGCTACCCCTTAGCTTTCTCACTCCAGGCTGGAGTCTACCCGAACCACAGCTCTACCTATGGCGTTTTATGGGTTTGGGTGATTAATTGGAGATAAGAGCTTTATGCGCTTTCCTGTCCAGGGTGGCTGTGACAAGGAATCCTCACATCTGAGCCGTCTGAGTAGCTAGGATTGCAGGTATGGGCCATTCGTATGGATTAAAGTTTTTAGAAGAAAGAAAAGAAGAATGTCTTTGGTTGCTCCCAAATGATGGTCTCTGCAATTTAGGAGAAATTTGTCCTGACTACAGAGATTCCAAATGTAACTCAACTTTTCCTCTGTTCTCATGGGCCCACAACCAGTTGTTTATGCTATATTGAAGAAGCATTTATACATCGAAGACAAATTCAAGAAATCTCTTCTTTCCACCAGGGAAGTCCCAATTAGAAACTGCATTACATGTTTGAAAGAGTAAAGAACAGGGAACAAACTTAGCACTTCATTTTACCAGGGAAACCCCTGGCATGGGGGAGTTTTTATGGTAGAAACACCTTATAGAAAACGAATCAAGTGGCTCTTCAATTCCATTCTACAAAATGGACCAGAAATCCCCCCTTTGGGATCGTGAAGGAAGAAAGTGGACAGACTGGTACCGTTCCTTTATCTTTCCTCCGACACTGGCTCCCGGAGCTCCAAACACGCATACAATCCAATCCAAGCAACTAAGATAAAGTATCTGCTTCAACGGTGATATTTCCAAACATGGTAGCGTATGAAAATCCAATCGAGAGCTCTGAACACACACCAAGTCCTCGGCCCCACATCTGACCTGCTGAATCAGCATCGCTACCAATGGAGCTGGCTAGCATTACTTTAAAGCTCTTCACCGTAGCAAACCTCTCTACAGAGCACTGGAAAGAGAGCAACACGGGGCCTTTGCTGAAAGGCTTTTGGTGACGGCATTTCCTCCCCATACAAGGTCTTTTTCATTGTCAAAGTAGAATTCCCTACTGTGGACTTGGGCTGGCTTTCTTCTTGTGGCCTCGTGCTGTCCACCAAGACTTCCCTCCCTCCCAGGACAGGGGAGTGGACCACGGCCCTCCCCCCTGCCCTGGACCCCCCCCCCTCCAGCTAAGCAGCTTCATTTACCTCGCCAAGATGGGAAAGAAGATTCGAGTTCATCCATCACAATTCCTCATTTCTGGATAAGGTTTAGGATCCAAGCCAGTTCAGCTAGAATTAAAAAAAAAAAAATGGAAGGCACAGAGCTAGTTAGATAAGAATCTAATTTCACTGGTGCTCCTGCCCGGTGCTTTGCCCAGAGTTGGTATTGTTCAGGCCGCCGGATGGACCACCAGACCAGAAATGGCACCTTGACGTCTCCTGTGTTTCTTAGGGTTCCCAGGTAAGTCCATCCACTGCACAAAGGAAGCCTCTTGCCCCGCTTATGACGCCCCTGGAGGCAGCTAGCCCACGCCCAACCGGAGCCTAACCCAGCTCGGGAGCCGCCGGGAGCTTAGCCGAGGCCGCTGTCAACGTCGGCATCCCCTTCCGGGCACCTGGCGGTTGACGTCTGTCATCCTAACTTGAGTGGTAGAGTGCTAGCCTTGAGCAGAAAGCTCAGGAGCAGTGTCGAGGCCCCGAGTTCCAGTTCCACAACACACACGCACGCACGCACGCACGCACGCACACTGCAGCCCAATCTCTTCCTCTATCTTGTCCTGCTGCCTTCCTTCGCTCCCAGCTGTTGCTTCTGACAGCACGCCAACCAAAACCCAAGCTGAAGAAGAGTCGGTTTCACCAGAAAACCCAACTTAGGTCTCGACAAAGGAATCCCACCCGCAGAGAGAGGACACTGGCTGAGGAGGGACACAGGGACAGGCAGATAGACTCCTGGCAACACCTGTGGGCCCCCAATTCTCCTGAACCTTCTGACCTTAGATAATTACGTACAGTTCCAAACATTGCTCCGAGAGGCAATGCTCGGACCCCAGTAGAGTTCTCCCATTGTGGATGCAGTGAGGCAGAGCGTGCACAGCGTTTACACTCGCCGAGCTCCTACTAATTTAATTGAGGATTAGGTCAGCTTTCTAGCAGCCCAAAAATTCTGTTGTGTTTACTGGAGCTCGTGTCCCGCAAATGCCCCCACATTGCTTCCTGTCAAGCCAGCGACTCTCCCTCGTTTCTCTTCTCAGAGAACTGCTTACATTTTATAGCTGGCAATATTTTTTAGTCCTTTTAAAAACATGTACCAAATATGCACAACAATCTAGAAGGGGCCGCGGGAGAAGTGGAAGATTCTTTGCTGTGGAGTTTACAGTATGAAAATAGGAATTACAGGGGATAGACTTCCTTCTAAAATGGCACACATCATTCCCTCATCCTGTAGTTCTTACAGAGGGCTTTTTTGGTCAGACATAACGCGCGTGATGTCCCAGAGACCTGCATTTTGCCAGGCAAGTAATTATGCATGACAATTAGGTTCCCTGGTGATTATGTTCCTCTGATGAAATCGTAGCTGGTGAGAGATCTGAGCATGTTTATTTTCTGTAATTGATAACCATGAGGTGTTTGGTGTCGGAGGGACCTTGCAGATCTAATGCCGGAATAATAGCTATTCCCCACCACCCTGGTACTCTTGTCTCCTCTCCCCTCGAGCCCCTCGAAGGTATTACTAACTAAGCCAAGCATTCTTCTCAAGGGCACCGTTACCGCTCTACTCCTAGATGGTTCTCTTCCCCAGGCCCCGAACGATGCATTGAGATGTTCAGATATACCACATTAGACCTACCAGCAATTCATTGATTCTGGAAAACCAGATTAATGTTATACTCATTTACTGCACCACTCCGTTCTCCTAAAAGGGGTAAAAGTCAAGTACCCAATTTACTGCTCATTTCATCTGTCACCTTCTGGAAAATCCTCCAATAAGTTCAGTCAAGATAGGCCTGCCCACTGGTCAGGCATTCAGAAGTCTGGGACTCACTTCAAGCAGAGATGTCCTTCATGAGGTGGCATCTACGTGACAGCTCGATGCTGGAGGCATCTAGAGGAGGAGAGGGGTCCACAGGGCCTTCGACGCTCCGGCGATATTACTAATAAGATGCTGACAAATGGCGCCCTGTATCTCATGACTCACAAGTCCCAATTAATCCCACAAGGGCCCCACCTCACTGTTAAAAACATGACAGGGAGAGACAGGGAGGAAAAGTAAATTTCATGTATGTCCATCTGTTTGGTAACCACAACAACAGGCTATAAACACAGAGAGCGACTCCTTGACAGTGGTTCTGTTTGAAGGCAAGGCGGGTGTTACCTGGAGCTCGGAAGAAGCCAGTGGCCTTTGGACTATCTGAGTCTCTTGGAGAGGCTGAATCTGCCCCGTCACCAGCAGTGCCTTCTTCGTCCCTAGAGGATGGCAGAGCTCCAGGTAGGATGGAAAACCACTGGCTCAGATGAGGTGTCCCGGGAGGCAGCCAGGAATTACAGGAGGATGTGTCAGGAATCCGAGAAGGGATGAATGTCAGGAGTGTATCATTATTTCTGTTTTCACAAAAGAACACACCTCACAACCGCCTCCCACCTGGAGAGCAAAGCCAAACGGACCTTAGGAACAGCAGACACAGACCTGCCACTTGGCGGTGGTTGGAATAATGAACACAGAAGGAGGGACCGGTAAGGGCACAGAGAGTGCGGCTTGCATTTCCAAGAGGAGGTTCCGGTGTTCACACCTAGCATCCTAACGACTCAGGAGGCTGAGACCTGAGGACTGAGGTTTGAAGCCAGCCTGGCCAGAAACGTCCATAAGATCCTCAACTCCAGCCAAAAGCTAGAAGAGGAGGTGTGGCTCAAGCGGGAGACCACCAACCAAGGAAGCAAACCAAGCAAGGACGAGGCCCCAAGTCCAAACTCAGAAGAAAAGTATGCGGCCAAAAAGCAGCTAGACATCTGTAAAGGTTGGAAATGAGGGGTCAACGGAAAGGCTTGGTCCAAGGGAACATTTCTGCCCCTCCCCCTCCCCCCTCCCCCTCCCCCCCAAGGCAGAAGCCCCAGCCCCATCCTGCTCCACCATGGCCCGCATGTCCTTCTGCTCTTTCCAAATTCTGACTTTTACTGAAGCAAACTGCTAGTTACAAAGTGACTCATGTTAGAAACAGACTACATGACTCAACCTCTGTTCTCTAACCACTAGCCTAAAGGAGATTTTACTACATCTGCCAACAAACTGACAGGAGAGGGGGCAATTTGCATCAAGAATGAACAGATAACTTTGGAGGAATAAAAAAAGAAGAATAGGTGGTTATGAGCCAATGACAGGTTGGAGTAAATAAATACAAAATAAATCCATGATAGGTTGAATTATATAAATATAAAGTAACTAACTCATAATTAATCATTACAGTTATTAATATAATAACTATGAAGTGATTCACAATTAATTGCATGAATGGAACTAATATGTACTAAGTTAGTATATATTAAATTAGGATCCATGACAAATCCATCATCGCAATAACCTCACTAGTCTGAGATGATAACTAAGCAGAAATCAAGTTTAGGGGAGGTTAGATAACTTGCCCGAGTGGACAGAAGAATACAAAGCCATGTTCTCCTGGTTTCCTCTGCCCCCCGCATTGCTTCTCGTGCCTGTGGTACTTTCAGGTGATCAAGGCAGAGTTATCCCTGTCAGTTTGTCAATACAATTGTCATGCAGCAGGTAAGCAGTGTGTTCATCACATTGGAGAGGTCCTTGAGGAAATCATATCCAGTACAGAAGCCTCCATTCCCCTCACTTACAGTAGGGGAAAATAAGAGCTTTTACCCGGTTGGTTTGCTTTCAAGACGGAATGAGATAATAACGCAAAGTCCTCAGTGAAAAATGAGAACCACTGGGGAGGCAAAAAGACAAAAAGAACTAGTCAAGTATAAAGTCGTTACTCTTCCCATGTTGAGAAATAATATTATATCTACATAATGCTTGCATTTCATTGCTTATGCAGAACACAGTTCTCTTCAAATCACCAACCCCCTGACACGGTGTAAATCTTTTCTTCCCCTTTATTCAATGTAGACAGCTGCAGTTCGCCTCGGTTCACTGCAAGTGTTAAGAAAGGTGTCGCAGCCTGCGTTAGAAATGAGGCATCCTTCCACCACGGCTGTTCTCCGCAGACACTGAGGAGGGAGTCAGCCTTTGAGCCTGGGTCTGGCCTGACTCCCGCCCCCACCCCGGCTTTACCCTCGGCAGGCGTGAGGCACAGCCCTGTCGCTCGGCAGCCGACGGAGATGGGAAGCAGGGCTTCCCACCTGCTGGGGATGACAGAGCTCTGCCACGTGTGTACAAGGCTCTGCCCCTGGGTTCTCAAATACCGTAGCGCCTGTGGCTGGCTGTGCGTGGCTCATCTGGAGTGGCTTTACTAAGTGATCACGGATCTGTGCGAAGAGAAAACAGGTTGGCCCCCAGGAAGGGAAGGCCACTCTTGGCCATGGTAGATACATAGTTGATGAGGTAGAGAGAAGTCGGGGTGTTATATAAGTTAGCGTTTCCCCAAGTTCCTTCTGTAATACTAACTTGAAGGTGTGTGAATTAGTGTTGCACAATAAGATTTGAGTCAACATGAGAAATGCTCTGTTCAACAAAAATAACCAGATCTCTGCTGTGGAGAGTTCTCAAAAATTTGCATCTGGTTTCTTCAGAATGGACAGGTTCTGGAAACTCTTTGACCCCGGGAGTCTATTTACCAAAGCACACAGCAGGTGAGCCCAGCTTGAAGACTCCAGCTTAAAACAGCCAAGATCCGTTCAGAGATGAAAACAGTAACGCGATGAGTAATAAACCTCCAAGACCAGGATCTGTCATCTTTGGTCACCATGACGTCAGTATAAATGATGTCAACTCAAAAAGATCTTAAGAAAATCCCGGGAAGACCATTTCGCTATCCTATTCAGAACCGTGGGATAGAGCGGAGCAGAGAGCTTTGATCTTTTCCAGGGAGTTTGCAAAATGGCTCACCGAAGTATGGGAAGAGAATGTTTTGCTGCTGGCTAAGAAAGGTAAAGGGAGAGAGAGAGAGACTGGAGTAGAGATAAAGATGGACGGAAATCTTTGTTGCGGGGGCACCAGGACTTGCATTCATACTTTTCCATTTACTTGTTTTTCTTACAGCTGGTGCTGTACCACTTGAGCCACGTTTCCAGCCTGGCTCTGTGTGTGTGTGTGTGTGTGTGTGTGTGTGTGTGTGTGTGTGTGTGTATGTGCGCGCTCGCGCTGATCTACATTGAGTTAGGCTCTACTGAAATGTTACAGATAAGGACATACGATCAAGAAAAACTTGGATGAGCTGGAGGCATGACTCAAATGGTAAAGCACACTGAGCCCTGGTGGCTCATGCCTGTAATCCTGACTACTCAGGAAGCTGAGATCTGAGGATAGTGGTTCAAAGCCAGCCTGGGCAGATAAGTCCCCAGGAGACCCCCTCATCAATTTCACCACTCAAAAATCCCTTAGTGGAGCTGTCTGTGGCTCAAAGTAGTAGAGTGCTAGCCTTGAACAAAAGTTGGTTTCAGTGGTCCATCAACTTTGCCTTCCTTAGCTCTCCTATCAGTTTAGGTTCCCCTACTCGAGTTTCACTTGCTCTTATCCCTGTCCTCACTGTGTCTGCCACCCAACCCCACCCCCTCCCCCACCCAGGGTAGCCAGGACCACTGTCTTGAAATGAAGACTGTGCTCCACCTCACAATGCTCACAATGGCGGGACTGCACAGTCATCCACACCCATGCGGCTGCCCTTAAATTATACTTCTAGATAGGGATCTTTGAAAGGAAAATCTCCAAAGTTAGGCACTGCTCTCGAGATAGAAATCTAGGAGATGGTATTATGTAATAGGCTGTTTATCCTCAGTCGAGATTCAAAGCTTAATCTCACAACACTTATCAGATGAGTCAGCTTGGCCAAGTCACCCAAACTCTCTGTACTCATGCCCCGTATTTGTAAAGGAGAGATGGTGACTGTTGGCATCTACTTTCGTAGACCTGTCGTGCAAGGCTAACACCTGCAAGTCGGATGAATCTACGCCATTGCAACAGCTTTAGAAGAGCCTTCACCATCAGGCCCTGGGTTACTTTGTGGGCTTGGATCACCTGCTGCTGTAATTAGTTGCTGCCAACGGGGTGACTGAAATAATGAAGTATCTCTCTTCTTATAATCTACAGCTGGGAGTCGGAAGTCAAGGTGTCATAAGAATTAGCTCCTTCTAAAAGCCAGAAGGGCGGTATGCGCTGTGACGTCACCGTGGCGTCTGAGCTGTCCCTTGGCTTCGATGCCTTTTTCTAATCCCTGCCGTCCTCTTCACATTGGTTCTCCCAGTGTGAATAACAAAATCTGTTTCCAGATCTTTCCCATTCTTAGGACTTAGGTCAGGTCAGGCCTAGAGGCCTGATCTGATCTGCTATCACTTCACGTTAACTGACTGTATCCACCACAACCTCCTATCACAAGAAGGCCACCTTTTGAGATACTAGCTAGGGGTTAGGGCTTCAACACATAAATTTGATAGGGAAGGACATAAATAGTCACAGGCCTTGGCCTATTCTCTTGCCATTGCTGCTCATACTGTCTCCTCTAGCAACCTCCTATTTCCACAAACATGTTTGGCAAATGAACTGTGACGTGTTCCTCAGGTTTCAGTGAGATCTCCCTAACATTTTGTCACTTCCCCTTGTAATTACGCTCCTTCCCGCAATTGCCACTGTATGCTTTTTGTGCCTGTTTATGACATGTGCCCCCATGAGACCTCCAATACCTTTGTGTTCACACCGACCAATACTGAGTTCCAGAACCCAAATGGATCCTAAAGAAGTATCTGTCGATGCTATCTGTTAATGAGTGTGAACATCTCTTCCTATTCTCCAGATACCTCTCGTTTGATAGTTTTATGTTTGTTTGTAAAGAAAAGGTAAAATTTTACTATACCAATTGAGATTGTTTAAAGATAAGAAACCTTGCCAAGTATTTCAAATAAAACATATTCAATGCAGGGGATTGATCGCACGGTTATTTTAAGATCATCCAAACAAAATGCTGAGAATGAGCAACTACCAGAAGGGTTGCCACAGAGGACTGGAGTGGGAGAGGTCACCGAAAGCAGAAGCTCAGAGGAGGGTACCACGCCCACAACCTGTCCTGAGGGAGTTGACATGGGTGGTGCTGGGTACTGAGTGTCTTTGGCTGTCCAAAGGAAACAGCAGGAATCCCAGTAGGAAGTTCTAGCATGTCTCCAGCTGCAGAATCACAGAAAGAGGAGGAATAGGAATGCGGCAGAGAACCCGGAAGGCAAGAGAGGTATAACCAGGATTAGCTCGGAACCCGATATGCAACTAGTTGTAGAGTCATCAGCAAAGAATCCTGCCGGTCATGGCTCATCCATGTCTGAGCATGGCTCTGTGACAGGCTAGCTGCACCATGGGGCAGACATCTCCCTCTCCTAAGATTCATCCCCAGTGGGGAGGAGGAAGGAGATAAACCTGAGGACCTTTCCAGTTCCCATCAGGATTGGCCTGGGGAAGAACTTAGGGAGCCGCTGGGGGTTTCTGAAGGACCTTGTTGTGTTAGAGGGTCCATCTCTGGCTTTAGCCGTCCAACGAACAGACAATTTCCCATTTCTAGCTTTGTGACCACTGTTGCCATGCTGCAGCAGGGCAGAGGAAGGAAGGCGGGGTGTCCTTCTCCAACGCAGGGGCTCATTGCCACTATTTCCAAAAGGAGCCGCTGAGGAGCACGCTTCCCTGTCCGCGTCAGGTGATGAAGGAGCAACGGGCCTAGCAGGCCCGGGGAGAGGAAGGGTCGAGGGGAAGATGGGCACGGCACGTTGGGAGATCAGCGATTTCATTTTTTTACATTCACACGGAGGGGTTACAGTTACATAAGTAAGGTAATGAGTGTTTGTTTTTAATACTGTGACCCCATCCCTCATTTTCTCTGGCTCACCCTCCACTCCCCTCCCCTGCAAGTAGTAAGGTTCATACCCAACATAATGTGAAATGAGTATCGATGTTGCATTGGTTCATCCTTTGTCCTGCTGTTTCTGTGATTCCCTTTCCTTTCCGCAAATCAATTCATCTTACATGTAAGGCACAAGGTACAGAAAACCAAGAGAAAGGAAAAGGAGGACTTCAGGGTATCATGGAGATCACGGCACACTTGAGGCCCTGTGCTCTAGGTAGCACTTCTACTCTGCCCTAATTTGTTATTTTCAAATTTTAAATGTGGCCGAGTCATTGATTTTTTAATAGAGGCTATGAATCTGGAATTTGACGTGAAACTCTCCAGTTGTTAAGCGTTAGAGACTAATTGTTATTAATTTTTTTTAACTTCGCTGGGTAAGCCCGAGGCATCTGCGAGCCAGATGTAGCGTGCGGGCGCCAGTTTGCAGGCGCTGCTTTGGACCCAGTGGGAGGGAGCGAGTTCACTGCAGGTCTCCGCGAGGGGGAAACAGGACGGATGAAACCGCCCGAGGCCGCTGGCACGGGGAAGGCTGGAATGGGGAGAGGCTGGAGACGGTGGAGCTGGAACATTCCATGCGAGTGAGGATCACCGCTCTGCCGGGGTGGCAGGAGGGACCCGGCCACGCCAGCAAGCGGGGCTTGGGGCCTCGGCAAGCTGACGCAGGGGTTCGACGACCCAAGAGGGGCGCCCTTGTGACGGTTCTGCGTGGAGTTCCGGGGACCCAGGGTCCAAGTTTGAGGAAGGAAGTGCCTTGCTCCACCACAGACAGCTGTAGGGCTTGAGATGGAGACGCCTCCTCCCAAAATAGACCTGGGCTGCACGAGGAACTGCCATGGGGTTGAGCTCTGGCAGGACGGGGAAGAGGTAACTTCAACCCGTGGAAGGGAAGAGAGCACTCGGACACCTTGAGGGGATCAGAGATGCTTCTGAGAAGGAGAAGCCCCCCGGCAATGGCCGCTCGCAGCAGTTGCTGATTGAGCCCCACATTCCGCCATTGAGCCGGTGCTGGACTTGAGATGAGAACACGCGAAAGCAAAACCTACGTAGTCCCTGCCCTGAGAAAACCTTTCGGAAAAGATGTTGATGGAATAATCCTACAAAAATAAAGAGAGAGAGAGAAGGAAAGGTTGCAATAGTGAGACACCTGCTGGAAAGGAGAGAGTTCATCGTTCGTCCTAAAGAGTTGGGGCCTAGACTTCCGGAGGCCATGAGGACCAAGCTTGAAACTAAGAGGGGAGCAAGCGTAAGTGAGGCTCCACAGAGCTTTGTTATTGGTGACAAGAAAAAGGCCGCCATGTACCCAACTTAACTCCATACCAGACTCTGTTCTGAGTCGCTGTCACGTGAACCCTCACAATCACCCCAGGAGATGAGCCTCAACTGCAGATCAGACAAACTCAAATCCTGCAACATCATTATTCGTCATTACTCCTTTTCATGGCTCTAGAAGGGGCTTTGCCAGGTGAGTTTTGTTGGAGGCTCCTCACACGTTTCTGTCCCGATGGTCAGGTGGCAGGGTAGACTCTCGGCTGGTTTCCCTGGCGCCATTGCTCTGCCCATGCCTGGTGTGGGCTTCCTGTCGGTGTGAGACTCACGGAGGTGTGAGACTCACGGAGGTGTGAGACTCACGGAGGTGTGCACCTCCCAGAGAGGAGGGCTGTCCCCTGCAGCCGTCCCCGCGGGAGAGACAGGCAGATGCCGCCAGTCTGCTCAGGGACCTGGCTCAGAACGCGTATGGCGCGTTCAGCCCTCACTGCATCCGTCATCAAGGGTGACGGAGTCAAGCTGTGCGGTAGCTTGTGTGTACAGGACGGGGAGGAGCTGATGGAGATGACATTGGAGACCAGCCACTGCGGTGATCATGAGTATTACCCTCGCTTTACAGATGCCGTTCAAAGACGAGCCAGCCCCGGACCACGGAGAAGGCATCAAGAGGCAGACCTCAAGGGGCACACCTGTTGCTGCAGACCGAATGCCCTGGCTGAGTGAGCCTCGCCTTGCAAAGAAGGGGTAGCTCAGGGAGAGCGTTGAATGAGCATTTGTGTAACTGAGTGCTTGCTCCCCCTCCCCCTCCCCCTCACAACTGCCAAGCTACCCTGGAGTGCAGACCTTGGAGGATGGGAAATGTGTCCCACACATAAAAACAGACCGAGCTAGATTGCTACTCGGAGGCACCTAGGTAATTCTTCAAATACCTAATGTAGGTTCATTTCACTCGCCAAACTAGTTGAAGATGATTTGCTTCTTTTATGTACTCTAGCTACTTATGTGTTCTTTTTTTTTCTCTGCATTGGTTTTTGTGAATCTAATAGGTTTTCCTTTCAGAATTTCCCTTGTCTACCTAAGACACTGAAATTTAAACTTAATTTTTTATTTAGACCCTTTCTTCCTCTTCCTCCTCCTCCTCCTCCTCTTCTCCTAGCTCCACTTCCTCCTCTTCTCCCAGCTCCTCCTCCTCCTCTTTTCTCGGCGCCCATTCTGGAGCTTGAACTCAGGGCCTGGGTGCTGCCCCTGAGCTATTTTGCTCCAGGCTAGCGCTCTACCGCCTGAGCGTGGCATCACCTCAGACGTTGGAGTGGTCGGTTAGAGGTGAGAGGCTCACAGGCTTTCTTGCCTGCCGCCCTCAGCTCGCAGCCCCTGAGTGGCCGCGTTGCAGGCGTGAGCCACCGGCACTTGGCTTGCTTCTTCTGTTCTTGTTCAAACGAAAAGTTCAGAATAAGGGCTGGGGATATAGCCTAGTGGCAAGAGTGCCTGCCTCAGATACACGAGGCCCTAGGTTCGATTCCCCAGCACCACATATACAGAAAATGGCCAGAAGCGGCGCTGTGGCTCAAGTGGCAGAGTGCTAGCCTTGAGCGGGAAGAAGCCAGGGACAGTGCTCAGGCCTGAGTCCAAGGCCCAGGACTGGCCAAAAAAAAAAAAAAAAAAGAAAAGTTCAGAATAAGGCTATACAACCAGATGGAGAATGAGGAGTCCTGGGCTTCAGATCTCGTCTTCCCCCTGTTCCAGTGAAATGACTGGAAGTTCTGCACAGATCCACTTGTATGCAGAAGCAGGACGCAGGAGAGCGCTGCCACCCAGAGGGCCACGCTGGCTGGGGTGGAAGCCCGCGCCTGCTCTCTGCTCTCATCCTTCTGGCAGTCTGAGGCCGCGTGGTGGAGCGAGGATCTGTGGACTCCGACTCTGAGAAAGAGTGATTTACAGCCCTGTTCCTCCACCGGACTGTCCAAAAGGGCCACATCAGCAGAGTCCCGGAGATCTCACACACACACACGCACACACACACATACACACACACACGCACACACGCACGCACGCACACACGCCAGGGCAGCAAACAGGCCCGCGGATCCGCTGTCACCAGCTCTGTCTTTCCTCTCCGCACTTCCTCATTTGTTCGAGTTCGCGTCGTCTTCAGTTTCATTTCTCGGTTTCCTCTCACATCCGTCCCCCTCCGCCCCAAAGGGGCTGCTGAAAGCCCGGAGCATTTTCACCCCTCTCTCCAGGTCTCCGCAGTGAGGATCCGCTGCTGCCTGACTGCTGCCGTGATTACATCTTCACCTCCCACGCAGGGGAGTCAGGCGGATGGACTCCTGTGGACGTGACCATAGCTAACCTGCGCTAGACTCCCATAGAGCGTGCTGGCCTTTAATTAAGTGAAAAAGCAATCGATTCTTCCATAGCATTTGGGCTGTTTCCATAATTTGTGCACGAATACTGCAACAACAACTATGGGAGACTACACCTTTTTAATCTTTCTTTTTTTTTTTTTTTGCCAGTCCTGGGGCTTGGACTCAGGGCCTGAGCACTGTCCCTGGCTTCTTCTTGCTCAAGGCTAGCACTCTGCCACTTGAGCCACAGCGCCACCTCTGGCATTTTCTATATATGTGGTGCTGGGGAATTGAACCCAGGGCTTCATGTATACAAGACGAGCACTTCACCACTATGCCACATTCCCAGTCCCCCTTTTTAATCTTTCTTACAGTAAATATTTGAGCAAAACAGATGAGTATCACAATGGAAGCAGAATACCAACCAGAAGGTCCCAGTCATCCCGTCTCCCGGTCCCTGCTCCTTCTATTATACATTATTATCCATGTTTGAAACTCTTCCACAAACGTATTCGTGAAGATAGAAAAATAGTATCTTTTCCAAACAGGTGATAGTATGCAAAGTTTTGCTTAGTTGCAAAGTCAGATTATGAGTGCAATGCACCTCGATCAACACCGCCCCTTCTGTTGTTCTCCCGATACACCTCCTAAGACAAAAAATGAAATCATTTTCACCTTAATAGTAAAAGCCACTTCCCAAGTCAGCGCAGTGAAATCACTTTATTCTTTTCAATGACTATAGATCACAACACAGAATTTCATTTACTTCATTACAAGATGAAAACAACAGCCTTGCACATGCATACATTCTGACCTTTAAGAACTGTGGAATTTATGGAATTTCTAAGTGAAAGGATATATACATTTTACATTTAACAAAAAACAATTTTTTAAAAATCTGCCACACCGTTTTCCAAACAGCCATGAAAAAGTATTTTCTTTATAAAAAAAAAAAATCCCACTGATCTTGTAGCTGGAGACTCCTGTCATCCGATGCTCTCAGCTCTTGTTGGAAGTGCCCCCTACCCCACCCCCCTGCCCTTCTTTCTCCCAGGGCTTAGCACGGGAGACCTGAAGTGGCATTGTCCTGGTCCTTACCTAGAAAAACTAGTTTTAGCTGGATAAGAGTCCTTACTACAGTACAACACTGTATTCACCACTACTAGCCTGTCAGTTTCTTAAAGTCAAGAACCCACTTTATTTATTTATTTCCTTGGTACAGCCTTTAGACCTTCATAGTATACTTTGTGTGTGAATGTGTGTGGTATTTGCCTTTTAAAGCCTAGCTCCTATGTGGGGTGGGGGGAATCCAAAGATGTGATGGAGTCTGGACAAACAGGTGCTTGTACTGTGTAAGTGGTTCAGAGTGAGGCTTCTGCGCAGACGGAGTTCAGTACGAGCCCTGTCTCCTGGAGTGTACAGTACGAGCCCTGTCTCCTGGAGTGTACAGTACGAGCCCTGCCTCCTGGAGTGTACAGTACGAGCCCTGTGTCCTGGAGTGTACAGTACGAGCCCTGTGTCCTGGAGTGTACAGTACGAGCCCTGTCTCCTGGAGTGTACAGTACGAGCCCTGTCTCCTGGAGTGTACAGTACGAGCCCTGCCTCCTGGAGTGTACAGTACGAGCCCTGTGTCCTGGAGTGTACAGTACGAGCCCTGTGTCCTGGAGTGTACAGTACGAGCCCTGTCTCCTGGAGTGTACAGTACGAGCCCTGTCTCCTGGAGTGTACAGTACGAGCCCTGTCTCCTGGAGTGTACAGTACGAGCCCTGCCTCCTGGAGTGTACAGTACGAGCCCTGTCTCCTGGAGTGTACAGTACGAGCCCTGCCTCCTGGAGTGTACAGTACGAGCCCTGCCTCCTGGAGTGTACAGTACGAGCCCTGTCTCCTGGAGTGTACAGTACGAGCCCTGCCTCCTGGTGTGTACAGTACGAGCCCTGTCTCCTGGAGTGTACAGTACGAGCCCTGCCTCCTGGTGTGTACAGTACGAGCCCTGTCTCCTGGAGTGTACAGTACGAGCCCTGCCTCCTAGAGTGTACAGTACACACCACCTGGGGCAGGTGGCTAAATTTCCAAACCTCAACTTTCTCATCTGTAAATGATAAATATCCGTGTTTATCCTACCAAGTGCAGAAGTGGGAATGAAATGAAAAATAAAACGGAGAGTCATGTACAAGGTGCCAGGCCTAGTTTCCTGGCGTGTAACATACACAGTATAAACAAGAAAAAGCAAGGGGGCTGGGGATATGGCCTAGTGGCAAGAGAGCTTGCCTCCTATACATGAGGCCCTGGGTTCGATTCCCCAGCACCACATATACAGAAAACGGCCAGAAGTGGCGCTGTGGCTCAAGTGGCAGAGTGCTAGCCTTGAGCAAAAAAAAAAAGCAAGCCAGGGACAGTGCTCAGACCCTGAGTCCCAGGCCCAGGATTGGCCAAAAAAAAAAAAGAAAGAAAAAGCAAGCTGTACTGGCAGTCTTGAAGATGTCTTAGCAACTAGCAGTGGGCTTGGTGCGCCAACCACGGATTCTCAAGACCTTGGCTTCCACCTGGTCACTGCAGGTCCTGGGAGGCAGCAGCCTAGAGAGGGAGCCTCACACAGGGGGGGGGGGGGAGGTGGGGCGAGCAGGGCACCCCTACCCCAGGCCCAGGGCAGAGTCCACTTCCCTACAGTGAGCACACTTAGCTGGTGCCCCTGTGTGCCCCAAGCAGGGGCAGAGAGAGAGAGAGAGAGAGAGAGAGAGAGAGAGGAAGGCTCTCAGCTGCCCTCTCCTTCCTTATCATCGACTTCCTCTCCTGTGGTTTCTCCTTCAGCCCCTGCCCTTGCCCTCTCCTCCACAGATCAAGTTTGGTCCCCACCTCCCCTTGGCCTCCATGGTCCTGGGCCTGGCACTCTGCACCCGCACTCCTCTGTGGGTTTCCCCAGCGCGTGGCGAATGTGTCTCGCCACAGCTCCTCTCGGTGTGACACCCAGCAATTCATTTAGTGCCTGAGGAAACAGTGAGGACTCCTGTGCACATGGGAGCCCCTGGAGCCCCTCCTGAGCAGCCCGGGAGTGGGCGAGAGACCGCGCCAGTGTGCGGCATCCGTGGCTGCAGTGCAGGCGGGAAGGAAGTCCGTGCTGCAGGGTTTGCGGCTAACAACGAGGGAGCACGGCTGCGGAACGGCTGCAGAGCTGCGCTCCGAAGCGGGTTCTGCCCGGGTCTTTGCCTTGGGGTCTTCCTCTGCCTGGGCTGCTCTTCCCGTTCTATCTGGTTTCTCCCTCACCCGCAGACAGATCGCCACGTCAGAGGCAGCTCCTCAAACACCTCCCGAAATCTACCCCACGGGGTACCATATACAAACCCCCGCAAGATGAACGCGTTTATGCATTTAAAGGACTAGCCTCAGAGACACTATAACTTCATGAGCTGGAAGAAACTGTCCTGGAAAACAAACCCAAGGTGATTTTGACAGTGATGATGATGATGATGATGTGATGACATACAT
This sequence comes from Perognathus longimembris pacificus, assembly GCF_023159225.1. Lineage (NCBI taxonomy): Eukaryota > Metazoa > Chordata > Mammalia > Rodentia > Heteromyidae > Perognathus > Perognathus longimembris. The sequence goes on along the minus strand of NC_063182.1, from coordinate 2,004,209 downwards.
TTTCGGGAACATGGCACGATGTTCCTAAGTGCCTCATTTTATTGAACTATCTTAAACAGCTTCTGAGAGCACCGCTCATCTGAGGACGCTTCCACCATAACCGCCGTGCCAGATGGCCACTCCAAATGCACTTGCCATCTCCTCGGGGTGGCATCGTTAGCTTCCAGCCAAAGCCTCACATCCACGACGGCCCAGAGTGCATCGCCCGCCCCTTCCCACCAGGCAGCGCGGCGAGATCCTGCCCGTCTCACCCCCCGTTCTGTGGTAACGCCGTGGCTCTGATTCACCCGCTCACTCTCAGCAGCCCACACTTGAACTCCACGTGCTGCGCCGCCGCCACGCCTCTTGGGCCTCTCCCTTTCTTTCCGAGCCTCGTGCTCCAGACGTTCGATTCCCTGGGCAGTCAGCTCAAAGGCTTTAGGTTCATCGTGCTCAAGACCGGCTCAAGCAGACACGTTCCCAAGGCCTCTTCTCCACCCATCGCCCTGTGTGGGCACACGCCCATCAGCCCGGCGGTGTGCGAGATTGAGATCAAGAATGAAACGCCCGGCCCAGGCCAACCCAAGCCGAGGGATGGTGCACACACCTGTCATCCCAGGTACAGAAAGGATGCTAAAATAAGCGGATCCTGCACCACTGAGACCCGACCCGACCTAAAAAAAATCAACACCAGAAGTGCCACTGTGGCTCAAGTGGTACAGCCCGAGCCTTGAGCACAGAGAGGCTCAGAGACAGTTCAAACCCCAGCACTCGCAAAAATTATAAAATACTGGATATTTTGGGGGCTGGGAATATGGCCTAGTGGCAAGAGCGCTTGCCTCCAACACATGAAACTCTCGGTTCGATTCCCCAGCACCACATATACAGAAAACGGCCAGAGGGGGCGCTGTGGCTCAGGTGGCAGAGTGCTAGCCTTGAGCGGGAAGAAGCCAGGGACAGTGCTCAGGCCCTGAGTCCAAGGCCCAGGACTGGCAAGAAAAAAAAAATCAACACACAAAACGTAGAACACCTGCCTAGCAAGTGCTGGGTTCAAACCCCAGTACCACCAACATACATTATTTTAGGCCACTTAGAACCGCAACAACACGCTGCTTGAGAGTCATTCGTTTTTCAGCTTTTTTTGGGTCTGTTTGGATGGACAGAGACGGTCCCACCAGGAAGTGGAAGAGCACTCAAATCTCCCTAGCACTTGTTCACGCTCCTTTTCAATACGAAGAGAGCAGTGCCTCGGGCTGGAAACTTTGGCAGGCAACCTAATGAAGCTGCAGTTTGGTAACATTGTTTTGTTTGCCTGGTTACTTTCTATTTATGGCAAATGACACTGGATTTCTTCATGTGGCAAGGACGGTACTATAACATATTCTTCAAAAATGAGTGTATCTGGGTTTTTAAGGTGAGTCAGAAGTCCAGGAAATCTCAGGACACCTGCTACTCAGAATAGAAGACCGAGGAGGGAGGGGTGAGCAGATGGACGCGTTGTTCCGCAGGATCCAGAGTTGGCTCTTCACAGTCAGGAAATCACCTCCTCCGTGGCCCTTGGGGCCCTTCCTCCCGGCTGCAGCCTTGAGCTGCTTCTGATGGTAGATCATGGAAATCACCAAACCAATCCCTTCTTTCACAGATGAAGGTTGAGGCCTGAGGAGAGGAGGCGGCTTCTTCAGGTGACTCGGGATATGGCAGCGGTTCTGGAGCTAGAGCGAAGATCTCGAGGGCCTCCTGTCCATGCCCTCTCCTCTCCGCCAGAAAAACGGTGTCCCGTTGCACCCATGAATTATCCCCACAGTCTGAAGGAGACCTGAGGGAGAACTCAAGTCTCCTTTACGTGCTGCAAGAGAACTGAGTACTGTGTCCTGGGGTCGCCAGGTAGCAATGACGTACTTTCCTCTATGTCCCTAAGAGATAGGTTTGTACCATCTTTGGGAGAACTGGGTAACATAGTCACTCAAATAACTTTTCTGGACTGGTGGCTGTAATGTAGGCCTATAATCCCAGCTACCTGAGAGGCAGAGATAAGAGGATCACAGTTTAAGGGGGGGGGCGGGGGGAAGAAAGAAAAATCAGTGAGACTTAGCTCAAAGAACAAGTTGAGCTTGGCGGTGGTGGTTAATATCTGCAATCTCAGCTACATGGAAGGCAGGGGCAGGGGGATCATGAGCTAAGGCTGGCCTAGAAGAAAGTAGGAGACCTTATTTGCATTTAATCTCACCCAAGAAGGAGGAGCAATAGTCTGAAAAGCATCTAAAGCAAAGAATCCCAGGGCATGACTCAGATGGTCAAGCATCTGCCTGGCAAGCGTGAGGCTCTGAGTATAAACCCCAGCGCCATAAAATGATAGCAATCGTGATTTTCTCTAGGGCTTAGTTCTCTCTGAAAAACAAAATTGAGAAAAGCTTTTCTAGAGTGTATCCTCTTGGAATGATTCTCTTCCGGTGGAGGAGTTCTTTATAGGGCCAATTGAAATTTCCCCGGCTTTAAATTCATTGCTGTCTCCCTTTGTTCAAAGCCCCTGAAATGTGGAGAATTTATTAGCATGTCTCTCATAAAACTCTAGCATAGCAGGAAATTAAATTCAACTGCTATCATCAGCTGTTTGGAAAGCTTTTCTGGTTGCTCTGCTCTACTTTATGGTTGCCAAGGCGATTGCAAAGTGATTGCTTGATAACTTGTTCTAGGACCTTTCCAGGTATTGGTGTTAAGTTTAGACATCAACAGACTGAATCACGGTTGGAAGAGACTTTCCACCCCCAATGAAGTACACTCAAGACGTAGGAATACTAAACCTGAAGAGGAGAGAGCCGGGAGAACCTAGAGATTTTCCCTGCATCTCAGACACTTTAAAAAAGAGAGAGAGAGAGAGACTTGTTTCTAGTGGCCTCAAGGGGGCAGAAGCAAGAAGACTTCTTTTAGTACTCACACAATTTGGACAGTAGAAGAAACACATTTGTGAATGGGGCTGGTTAAGTTTGCCCTCTCTAAGAGTTGTACAAGAAGCTATGATCCTTTCTCATCATAGATCTCCAACGTTAATGGAAATTTTCAGAAGCATTATTTTCCTTTCCGAGGGATAAAGTTTTTGCTCCACTTTTCAATGGCTTTTTCACACCAATTCAGATTTAAAATAAATTCCTCATTAGTCAGACTCCGAGTCTTCTTACACACGTGAGTTGATCAGAAGTATATGTAGTCTCTCTATAACTTTCAGTTCCAAACTAAGAAAATACTATTAGCTATCTCTTTTCTAAGACAGCATGCTAACTAGGCACTTTACATTTGTTCAATCACGTTTAATGTAAATGTAATGAGATATAACCATGCAGAGATATAATTGAAGATAAACACGTTTAACAAAAGAAGCCTACAGATATTTCTCAGCTCAGGAATCACGAAGAGAGGACTCCTGTTAAACCAAGAGTCACGAGCTGATTATCCTAAGTTGTCAAGTGTCATTGTGGAGCAATCTCTGGCACTACAGAGCCTTTCTCCTGTTCAAACACTCCTTAAGTAACTCAAACCATGTTTTGTGTTATTTTTTTTTTCTTATTCCTGTTTGGCAGGCAGGAAATGACAAATTAGTGTCTTAAGGGATTGACAAAATATGTAATTACACACTATCCATCACCATAAAGGAACCTAAGTTTTCTTCCATCAGATCAAGTACAGGTCGGCCACTAAGAACATTCTAGTCCAACTGAAGTACTCGCTAAGGTCGCAAGCGTCAGTAAGCAGCTGTAGTGAAACGCCTTCACTGGGAAATGAAATCACAGTTGAGCAGTGAAAGCAGGGGAAGCCAAGCGGCAGAGGCAGAGCCGGACTCCTCTTTCCCCGACCACCAGAGACGCTCCCCAGTCCTTCCCTGCTGGCTGAGATAGTGCACGAGAGAGGGAACAGAGGACACGATATTGTAAAGTCTTCCCAATGTTCATTTTCTCTCATTACAGAATTTTCAAAGGAAGTGGGAATAAGGACTCTTGGTGAGAAGACATCCTGAAGTTCCTACCAGCTTGGGGGGGGGGAGGGGGGGGAGCACCCAAGCACTGTGGTCTACTGTTTGTTAAGGCCGGTGGACAAAGACTTGAGGCCTCCTGGTTGACAAATGGTTTCCCTTCTTGATTTGGTATTTCTGGGGGGAAAGATCAGGTGCTTCCCAAAATATTCAGTTACAACGGTTAAGTCATTTATGTTTACATTCGAATACATGATTGACTAATGTTTATCCTAAAAGGGTTTTCTTTGTTCTTTTTTTGGTATGGGAAGGCTAAACAATATGCTTATTTATTCCATAGTTTCACAAACAGGAAAGGAGGTTTAAAATGGGTTAGTTCCACAATTCAGGGTGGGTGTGTACTCGAAGAGACATTGCATAACACACACAGCCGCTTGCTAAAAGCCATCACCCCAGAGCCAATTTTGGAAAATACAAATAGGAGGCGGGATATTTTGAAAATGGTGTGAACACAAGAGATCCTTAATTTGTATTTTGTGGCTTTAATGGGAACTATGTATTTGTTCAAGGCATATGTCTTGCAAAATGATAGTTTCTGTTCTTAAAGGATGTTAAACGGGACATGTAGGTTACATTTTGTCTCTTAAATTTTCCTTCAGGATAGGCACCTAACATATTTTATTGTTCTGGTAGAGGAGACTAGCAATAAATTCTAAGTGTATTGTGCACATTATTATGAGCAAAACTACTTTCACGTTTGTTGTTCAATTCTCATTTTCCTTCACAAAAGGATGTGAATCCCCCTACCCTTTAGAAATGGAGGAAATTAGTCTCCCTCTTTGTGATTTGCCTAAGATGAACGAACTTGGCAAGTTCCAAATCAGAAGTATCTGCAACCTAGGAACTGTAATTCTAGTTTAGTGTTTCTTTCCAATCCCCACTCTTCTCTGCATGGAATAATGCAGCACACCGAATAGATTAAAAACTAGGTGTTAGAATCAGGCAGATGTGAATTCAAATCCAACCTCTAGCATTGCCTGGCTAATGGCCCCCGGGGCAAACTATTTGCTTCTTTGTGCCCCATTGATGAAGTAAGCTAAAAATAGTTCCTCCCTGGCCCACTAGGCTGTGGGAAGAATTGATGCAATAATGCATGAAAAGCACATAGCAAAATGTTCCATAACTGTTTGCTATTGTTATGTTATTATGCAATCTCTAAAATATGTTCGGTCACACTGCATGAAATACTTTCAGTTTTTCAAAGACACCACTGATACATGTGAAACCAACCAGGAGAATTAGCTTTCTTCATGATAAAGTCATATACCAGATGCAAAGGATAATGTTTCACAGATTTAATGTTAAGGCTTCAACTGTAGTTTCAAAATGTGGTGGGTTTTTTTTTTTTCAGGCTAATAACATTTTTAATAACAGCAACCTACATTTTTTTTAAATCAGAGATAGCCAAATGACAGCAATTTCCTATGCACAATCCAACAGATAAATTATCCAGCAGATGAAAAGATCCAAAACAAAATTTTTTTTTGTTGCAATAGAGGTGCTGAAGAAATTATGTTTGAAAAGAAAATTATCCCATGCACTTCCAGTGCATCTCTGGTTTTCTCTCCCACAGATAGCAAGGGAATGGCGATGCTCACACTCCCTAGAACGACAAAGTAAAACCTAGAACCTTCTCTTGTCTCCAAATGCATGCACACCTCAGTTTCAAACGCAATCCGAAGGGTGCAGCTAGGTCGCTCCCGGCCTTGGGTCCCAGTCGAGGGCACCCGAAGGGCAGGCACTGGGGTGCGCCCAGGAGGAAATGGGCCGGTGAAGTCACCTCTCGAGCCTGGCCAGATGTTTGAAACGGAATCTGCGGGCTGGGTCCCGCGGGGGGGGGGGGGGCGGGTAGATGGGGGGGTGTACTTGGACAGCGGCCTCCCCGTGTGTGCGGCTCTGCGGGCCCCCACGCAAGCGAGCGGGTGCTTTCTCTCCCTGCGTCCGCAACGTCGGTCTGGCTGGTTTCCCCGCGTGGGACGGGGACGGGGTGACTGGGCGCCCGTCGTTTCCTGGGTGAGCCGGCGAGCGGCTTGTGGGCGCGCTGGGTGCGTCCCCGGGGGGCCGGGGCTCGGGGTGCGGGCGCGCTGGGTGCGTCCCCCCTGGGGGGCCGGGGCTCGGGGTGCGGGCGCGCTGGGTGCGTCCCCGGGGGGCCGGGGCTCGGGGTGCGGGCGCGCTGGGTGCGTCCCCCCTGGGGGGCCGGGGCTCGGGGTGCGGGCGCGCTGGGTGCGTCCCCGGGGGGGCCGGGGCTCGGGGTGCGGGCGCGCTGGGTGCGTCCCCGGGGGGGCCGGGGCTCGGGGTGCGGGCGCGCTGGGTGCGTCCCCCCTGGGGGGCCGGGGCTCGGGGTGCGGGCGCGCTGGGTGCGTCCCCGGGGGGCCGGGGCTCGGGGTGCGGGCGCGCTGGGTGCGTCCCCGGGGGGCCGGGCTCGGTGCGCGTCTGGGCTTGTCTGTCTGTCGGGGCGTTGCGTGTCCCCGTGCGCTCGGGCTCCCCCCGACCTCGGCTCAGCGGGGTGTGTGCGTCCCCCCCGAGGGGCCCGGGGCACCTGCCCAGGCAGGCGGCGCAGCGGCCCGGGCCTCAGCCCCGGGGCTGGCGGGGTAGCCAGGAGGGAGGGGCGCCCCGCCCGAGCCAGCCCGGGGCGGCGGGGCGGGGCGGGGCGCGGGGCGGGGCGGGGCGCGGGGCGGGGAGCGGGGCGGGGAGCGGGCGGCGGGGCGGGGCGGGGAGCGGGGAGGGGGGCGGGGCGCGGGGCGGGGCGCGGGGCGGAGCGCACCTCCTCCCCCGGGCGGCGATTGGCGGGGAGTGGGCGCGCGTCACGGGGAGGGCCGTCCTCCCCGAGTCCCGGGCACATAACGGGCAGCGCGCGCTCCGGGGGCGGCTTCTCCAGCGCTCCGAGTGGGACAGACGGACGGGCGGACGGGCGGACGGGCGGACGGGCGGGCGGGCGGGCGGGCGCCCCGACGAGCCGAGCCGAGCCGCGCGCGCAGGACGCCCCCCCCCCGACCCCCGGCACCCCCACCCCACCCCACGGCCACTGGCCGGATGAGGCTTCCCGGCGCCCGCGCCCGGCCCGCCGCGCCCCGCCGGAGGTGCGCCCGCTGAGCCACCTGCCCGCCATGGGGCCGCCCGGGAACCACAGCGCCTTCCCGCTGGCGCCCAACGGCAGCAGCCAGGCGCCGCCGGGCCGGGACCCCGCGGAGGCGCGGGACGAGGCGTGGGTGGCGGGCATGGCCCTGGTGATGTCGCTGATCGTGCTGGCCATCGTGTTCGGCAACGTGCTGGTCATCACCGCCGTGGCCCGGTTCGAGCGGCTGCAGACGGTCACCAACTACTTCATCACCTCGCTGGCCTGCGCCGACCTGGTCATGGGGCTGGCGGTCGTGCCGTTCGGCGCCAGCCACATCCTCATGAAGACGTGGACCTTCGGCAACTTCTGGTGCGAGTTCTGGACGGCCATCGACGTGCTGTGCGTCACGGCCAGCATCGAGACCCTGTGCGTCATCGCGGTGGACCGCTACGTCGCCATCACCGCCCCGTTCAAGTACCAGAGCCTGCTGACCAAGAGCAAGGCGCGCGGGGTCATCCTGCTGGTGTGGGTGGTGTCGGGCCTCACCTCCTTCCTCCCCATCCAGATGCACTGGTACCGCGCCTCCCACCCGGAGGCCCTGGCCTGCTACGCCGAGGACACCTGCTGCGACTTCTTCACCAACGGCGCCTACGCCGTCGCCTCCTCCATCGTCTCCTTCTACCTGCCGCTGGTGGTCATGGTCTTCGTCTACTCCCGGGTCTTCCAGGTGGCCCGCCGGCAGCTGCTCAAGATCGACCGGGCCGAGGGCCGCTTCCACCACCACGCCCAGCAGCAGCAGCAGCAGCCCCTGGGCCCGCTGGAGCCGGACGCGCGGGGCAGCGGGGCGCCCGGGGCGCCCGGGGGCCGCCGCTCCTCCAAGTTCTGCCTGAAGGAGCACAAGGCCCTCAAGACCCTGGGCATCATCATGGGCATCTTCACCCTGTGCTGGCTGCCCTTCTTCATCGTCAACGTGGTGCACTCCATCCAGGACGACCTCATCCCCAAGGAGGTCTACATCCTCCTCAACTGGCTGGGCTACGTCAACTCCGCCTTCAACCCCCTCATCTACTGCCGGAGCCCCGACTTCAGGATCGCCTTCCAGGAGCTCCTGTGCCTGCGCAGGGCCTCGGTGAAGGCCTACGGGAACGGCTACTCCAGCAACGGCCACGGCCAGGGCAAGGCCGACTACCCCGGGGCGCAGCCGAGTGGGGACCCCCCGGGCACCGCAGGCTTTGGGAACCGTCCAGGGACTGTGGCCAGCGACAGCGTGGACTCCCCCCGAGGGAGGAACTGGAGCACCGATGACTCCCTGCTGTGAGGCAGGTTTTCTACTTTTTAAGATTCCTCCCCCCCCCCAACCTCCCCACCACAGAACACTAACCAGACTATTTAACGTGGAGTGGAATAAAGTTAGAATACGATTGTATAGAGATTTTTTTTTTCCAAGAGGAGGGCATCTTTCTGCCTTTTTTATTTTTTTAAGCTGTTACAAACAGCGAGAGAGAGGAAATGTATTTGAGTGGTTATCTGTGTCTTGTACAGTTCAATTCCTTTTTTTTTTTTTGCACAGAACTTACATGTATGTCTGAAAGGCGTTAGCCCTAGAGGACCTTCCTGGGTCTTCATGTTTCGATGGCCTTTCCGTGTATCTACCTCATTGGTCAAGTATTAGGGGGTAACATGTTGCTGCTGGAGATTTGTATCTGAAGAGTTTCCTTCCTGCACCCTCGGACTTGAAAACTCCTGCGTATCTGGGACTTTTTTTTTTTCAGCTGTGAATGTGGACTCGCCCCCAGCTCCTCTTCTTTGCTCACATGGAGTATGGTAAGGCTGGCATTGGAGGGACAGCTTCAGTTGTTTTTCTGAGCAAAGTCTAAAGTTTACAGTAAATAAATTGTTTGACCATGACTTCATTGCACCTGTTTCTCCAAAGCCTCTTGACTGAAGTGTCCTTGCCTCCTCTCTGGAAACCACAGGTAACTATTTGCAATCGCTGCCCGGTGGCTAAATGTGGAATGATACAAGAGTGACACGCACTGATTGCTTAACCTGCCCCTGTGCCTTTGAATGTACAGCTGCAAACCTGTCTCTCTCCTCACCCCTGTGCCCAGGTCGGTCCTGCCTGCTCTCGGGGTAGCCCGGCTCGTCCCACAGTTGTTGTTCTGTGCTGTTACCTCAGAAACAGTGACTCATAGGAACAGAGCTATGGGCCTATGTTTTGTCCTTCCACATGCCCCCACCTTCCAGCTCTACTTGCTTAATTTGTGCGTATTTATATCTGGGCTGCGTCTTATAGTAGAGCCCTTTGTCCTGCACTGGGGTTTGTCTCATGCAGGATAAAGATGTGCTTGTGCAGAAACTATTCAAACAGAACCCTAGAATTCCAAGGAATTCTAGAAATCCAAGGAAAATCCACAGGGACAAGAGCTGGAATATGTCTGACCTAGATGCAGAGTCCAAACCTCCTGCTTCCCTACTTCTCCTCCTTTTTCCTTTGTCCCTTGGCTTCTCCATACATCCATATAAACAGTGCTTTCTGATCTTCACCACTGTCAGCATTTTGGACCAGATAGATCTCTGTGTGTGTGTGTGTGTGTGTGTGTGTGTGTGTGTGTGTGTGTGTGTGGAGTAGTTCTGTGCGTTGTTAGAAGCTTTGCAGCTTTCTTGGCTCTCCCCATTCGCTGCCAATAGCACCCTGCGCATGATAATAGCAAGGAAAATGTCGTCAGCAGACACCCGTGAAAGGTGAAAGGTGAAAGGACCCCTAGCAAATAGTCAGTGATCTTAAAAAAAATTGGTTTAGATTTTGAAAATGGGAACTGATGTTTACAGTCTTGGTCATGGCAAGTGCTTCTGGAGCGGTGTCAGTTCACCCACTAGGGACAGCCGCTCAGCCGGCACGCTTTCCACTTCATCCTGCTGCCTTCTGAACTCAGCCCTCGGTTGCCCAGAAGTGATCGTGACGCACTGGGATGGTTTGAGGTCAGCACAGGGGTTGTTTGGGAGGCTTCATCAATGGATCTGGGGCCCGTGGGTCCTCACTGCCTATTTGCAGAGAGATTATTATATTGTTAAGAGGCACAGAGGGAAATCACAAAAGTAAACACATTTCTTCCGGCAGCTCCTTTCCATTTTTTGCCTGTGTGTCCGAGCCTGAGCTTGGCCCGGGTTCTATGGGGTGCATCGTCCTCCGTGGTGATGTCAGGCTGGGAAGGATCAACCTGCAGAGTTCATTGCCCTTGGCCTTGCTCGTGAAGCCCAGGCCACCGTCTCCTTCCCCTCTGTCCTAGACAAAGTCCCCAGCCAGCAAGGCGCTGCTGGCCTTCTCTGCTTTCTGTCAGCTTGGTGATTGGGGACAGCTGAGTTCTGCTTTTGAGAGGACTGGGCTCTCAGAAGAAGGTGAGGTCCTCGTTTTGGGAAGGCACCGTGACAAATGAGAGGGCATGCCATTGAGTGATATATATATAATTTCACCATCTCCCTCTCCTGCTCTGGCCCCTCACTCACAGAGGAGGATAGTTTCCAGTTAATCTTCACCTTCTCTGTAGGCTCACAGATCTTCAATTTAGAAGAGCCAACAATCTAGGGGGGGGAGCTGCCCAAGGTAAGCGGGCAGTGCTCAGCCGGGCAGGACTCGGGCCAGGGTCTGTGGTGCTGTGTCAGGGCTGCCGCGGCCGCTCGCCTTCCGTGGTGGAAGCTGCATGTGGCAGGCACTGTCATCAGTTCATTTCAGTGGATGTGTTTATTTCCCTTGGGTCCTTTGCACAAAATTCAGGGAGTAGACAATCTGCAATTGACACAAAAGACAGGATGGCCTGGTCTGCTCTATGTGACAAAAGTGCACCAGAATATTCCCTGCCTAGAGGCAAGCTAGGAGAGCTTTCACTCTGTGATCTCAAGTCCAACTATTTCCCGTAGAAATTTCCAGAGTCTCCGTGTGTCTCTGTGTGTGTGTGTCTGTGTGTGTGTCTGTGTGTGAATTCTGGGGCTTGAAGAACTCTGGGCCTGACTGCTGTCTCAGAGCTTTTTGTTGTTCAAGGCTAGTGCTCTACCACTTGAGCCACAGCTCTTCTTCCATAGTGTTTTGACTTAATAAAAAAAAAAAAGTTGGAAACTTGTCTGTCATTATTTCTAAGTAACACTGACAGATAGTATTCATTATCTATCTGTCTATATGGGACAGCTAAAGGAACAGCTAATAAAATTTCAGTCAAAATTTAACTACAAATACTGTTTTTGGCTCCCAAGTAAGTAGGTGTGGATATATTTGAGTCTCTTTGGGAATACTTGAGTTGCAAAGCTTTTGTGTTTGCAGCACCTTGGGTAACAAGAGCCTTGTGTCTCTGTGGTCACCCCTCGCTTTACCTTCTTTTGTTTTCCCTGCCCGTCTCTGTCTCTGTGTCTCTGTTGGCTGACATAGTGGTTGCATAAGGCTTGAGCTGGAGTCATCTTCATAGTTTTCTTTGCCTGGACAGCGAGTTCTCTGAGTCTGTCAAATGAGAACTTTATCCTGAGAGGCAGGCTGACAGGTGTGAACTGTGGCCGGCCGGGTGGGCCTGTGTGGAGAGAGAATTCCTGAGGAATCTAGGGGGGGAAGAGCCAGGGGAGAGGAACTGTCCTTGCGTAGTGTTTAAACTGTGGGTGTCAGTGAACTTACTGCCGCATAAAGCTGACACTAGAATCCGTCCTTGAGTGTTTACGGCACACTTGCTGTGTGCAGCATAAAGTATCGTAGGCTCCCATCTCTCTGAGCCGTAGTCTTAATAATAACAAACAGCTATGTTATGAAATACAACGGGATGTTAGCGTCGAGGGTCTATGTGAAGTTCTTGTTAGAGACTAGGTCACCATCATAACCTTATGATAATAGGTCAGGGATTTGTCTTCCTCTAACAAATGAAGAAACTGAAGTTCAGAAAGGTTGGGTAACCTTCCAAAGCTAAAGGGTCAGCTAGTTTCAGAGTCACCAGGAGAAAGTGGCTCTGTAGGGTTCCAGAATCCACAGGCACCAGCACCCTTACATACCAGGAAGCAGCGCGGGGCAGCTCAGGGCGCGTGCCAGGAGCAAGCAGTGTAAGAACTGGAAATGCAATACCTTGTTGAGAGAAGAGGGAGATTGCTGTGGCGACTGACTGCTGAGGGAGGCAGGGCGGGCGGGAGGAATGCTCTCTCTGAGCCCGCGGACTGAGACAGGAAACCAACCCATCTCTCAAGGGCCCGGGGCTGCTTCTCTGAGTCTCTGCTTCATCGTTTATCAGACAATCAGGCAAACCCCAAAAGAGGATATGAAGCTTTAAAGTGAGCACAGCAGGGTAAAGCAGAAACACAGACAGGCCCAGGTCCCGGGGAACGCACCCTCGTGACCAAACTAAGAACAGCTACGCTGGATGAGTGGCTGCAATCAGTCCTGGGTGGTCCCGGAGCTGCCCCGTCCGTTTTGGACTGGCGATCTAGGACAAGAGCACTGACTTTCTGACAGCGGAGGACCAGGAGGATTCATTCACGGTGAACACGTTTCCTTGACAATGTAACCTCCAGTCAATTCAGCTAATCTCTCCTTTATTGACAGTACAAATACAACTTGGAGGAGGAATTTTTGAAATACCTAAGAGAACAAGAACTTGAGAACTTGAGAAGTGCTGGTGTCTCATGAATAACAAGAGGCAGGATGGAAATGCACGAAGCCCTGAATTGGGGATTTGTCCAACTAAGGAGTAGGTCTCCAGTCAACCCCCCTTCCCTTTGTCCTCCCCCCTCTACCGTTCGCTGTGTCTCTGTCTCTCTGTGTCTCTCTTTCCTTTTCTCTCTCTGAAGTGACATCACGTTCCTTTGCGAGTTCACTTTGATTATATATAAAATAACAAGGCCAGTATGGGGGTGCCCACACTCTACTTTCTGAATTTCTATAGCTATTAATTTAGAGGCTAGAGATAGCCAATCCTAGTTCTAGTTAGAGTTGGTTGACATTTGTCATACAAATAGAAGCTGTATATTCTGGGAATGGTCAGCCTGAATAAGAGAATGATACAAAGGACAACTTAGGGCATGATAACTGCTTTTGGATACTTGAGATCCAACTTGGGTGCTACTGGCTCATGCCTATAATTCTAACTACTCGGGAAGCTGAGAGCTACAGATCATGATTTGAAACCAGCCCAGACAGAGAAGTTCATGAGATAGGAATCCCCAAATAACCCTCCAAATGCTAGGTGTGGCTCAAATGGTAGAATGCTATCCTTGAGCACGTTCAAGCCCCAGTATTAAAAAAAATTATATATATATATTTGAGATCCATCTGGGAGAAGAAGAGAGATCTGTTCACTGTGACTACTCCACGAAAAGGTAACCTTACCAAAAGCAGATTCTAGCTCTGGTGAAGATTGTAGAGTAAGCTTCAGAATCGTGATCCTCCTGTCTTTGGAAACATTCCAAGGAAGCCTAGCTGAAGCAGTGTTCTGGGGGAAGGCTGGGAGGCCTGACGAGGTTCCATGCGAATCATTAACCCTATGTCCTTGAAACGAATAGGCCTGAGCATCCTTAAAAAGTCCCCAGACTGTTCCCCAACAGCAGCTGGTCTTCTCCTAATTCCTCTGGACTCAGAGGTTTCACCGTAGTCCTAAATGGGAAACCTCCGGGGGAAACCAGCCTCCCCCCTCCCCACCCCCGCCCCTGGCCATTGGGGAACATCCAGAAATAGAGCAATAAGGTTAAGCAGTTTTCCAAACTATTAGACCTTGTCATCAGCTGCTCTTCCCATGCCTTCCGCGAATGACCTACTAACTCCCAAAGAGAGAATAATGAGGGTTGAAAAGCCCTCTCTACAAAGACCAGTACATCCGTCTCTACCCTCAGAGTCCCCGCACTTCCTGTGCACTTTCTGTCGCCCTCACTGGGCGGGCAGGAAGAGAGGCAGGCCCTGGCCAGCGTGAGGCCCTGTGACCCTGGGGTCCCCAAGTCCAAAGGCCTGGGGGCTGACTCCCCGCAACCACGAATGGTCCAACGGTCGGGCTGGGCCTGCCTGGCAGACCACTTCCCCTTGGTATCCATCTCATGGCCTCGGCAGACAGGCACTCGGAGTTCCATGGGTTCCTACCTTTGGCTCCTCCTCTACGTTCCTGTAAGACTCCAGGAAGCCCTCGGTGCTGCGTATCTAGCTGCACCGAAGAGGAGGCTTTGCTCCTTTAAAAAGGTAAGCGAAGCCGGGTACCAACCAGTGGCTGGTGCCCACAATCCTAGCGACTCAGGATGCTTGGATCTAAAGACGGCAGACCCAAGGAAGCCTGGGCAGGAAAGCCAACTGTGAGGCTCTTACCTCCAATGAACTAGCAAAAAGAGGTGGCGGTGTGGCTCAAGTGGGAGAGTGCCGGAGTTGAGTGAAAAAGCTGGAGGACAACGCCTAGGCTCTGAGTTGAAGCCCCCTCCTGGGCAGGCACATACACACAAGGTAATCCATACGTATCCTGCGATATTTTAAAGCATATAAAAGCACAAAGGAGCTCAATCGCCCACCTTGTTATCCTCCGAGGATAGTTGCTGTACTTTTATTCATACATGTATTTGTCTAATCCTAAACATGGTTATACAAGTATGAATATACAAATCGTTTTTCAATAAAAATGACATTAGATGACTAGATCCTTCGTACGGGTTTGGATCTATGGATCTACTGCTAATCATCTCACAAATGTCCCCTGCGAGTTTCTACAGGCAAGGTGAACTAGGTATGCAATTCCTGCAGGTCCGTTGGTCTGGTGACGTACAGTTTCAAGACCCAGAACCCAGGCCCGGAGACTTAGCATCAGGAGGCATGAGCTGGAGTCCAGGAGAGTGCATGCTAGCATGTTCCTCCGGGACTTCTGGCATAATTAGTCCACGGAACACATGTTGAAGAAGAAGTTCACACAAGTATGAACTTTGTAAATCAGAATGTCCCCCCCCACCCCACCCCCATTCTTGCTGTGGATGAAGCGACGGTTTCTCTAGTCCTTGGATGAAAGCAAAACCGGGCCCGCAAACTCGTTCACATTGCTGCGTGCCTCCAACCCAGCCCGTTCACTTCTGTTAGAATAAGTCCACTTGAGTCACAGTGAGTAGCTGCCGTGGGAAAGCACCGTGGTGGGTTTCTACCCACGCGGGGGACTGCGGGGAGCAGATTATAGTAACAGCCAACAGTTAGAAGACTGCAGCCCCGCCAGATACCACGGCTTCTCGCGACTCAGGAGGCTGAGATCTGAGAACCACGGCTCAAAGCCAGCCCGGGCAGGAAAATCCCCGAGTTTCTTATTTCCAGGCAACTACCTGAAAGGCAGAAATCAAGCTGTGCGGGATAGAGCCTCAACCTTGAGCACAACAGCTAAGGGACAGAATAGCACCCAGCCCCCAAACCATGAGTTTAAGCCACAGTACTGGCCAGCAGGCACACGCGCGTGCGTGCACACACACACACACACGCACAGCTTGTGGGCCAAACACTGCACAGGGTGCGTGAGCATCCTAAGCACACTTTGGGGAGCTCCAAGCGTCTACACTAGGTCACGTGGCCACAGGTGCAATGGCCCCCCGGTACACAGGGTCATATTCCACCCGCACCTCACGTGCGACCGCACAGCCCCGTTCAGAAGACACTTCCCGAGTTCTTCGTCTATGCCAGGCACCGTGAGGTGCTCAAGATCAGTGAAGGAGCACAAAGCGTTTGTGCCGAATGTGCCAAAGTGTGTCTGTTCTGTAGAATGTGGAGACACGCACTTTTGAATTCCTGTCGCATTGTAATGACGGCAGCTGTTATAAAGAAAGCATTGGGTGGGGTTGGGGGCTGGGGATATGGCCTAGTGGCAAGAGCACTTGCCTCGTATACATAAAGCCCTGGGTTCGATTCCCCAGCACCACATATATAGAAAATGGCCAGAAGTGGCGCTGTGGCTCAAGTGGCAGAGTGCTAGCCTTGAGCAAAAGGAAGCCAGGGACAGTGCTCAGGCCCTGAGTCCGAGCCCCAGGACTGGCAAATAAATAAAAATAAAATAAAATAAAGCATGGGAAACTCTGAGCGGGCCAGAAGAATTGGAATGGTCAATAACGGTTTCCCTAGAGAAACAAAATGCTGTTAGAGAGCTGAAGAAGGAGTAGATCATTCCCAGACAAAGGGAAGAGGGAAGAAAAGGCCAGGTGGAGAGGAAATCACCTGTGAATGGCCTCTCGTGAAAACATGCCTCCTGCCCAGGAAAGACTGAAGAAAAGGGGACCCTCACTGCTGGGAGGAGAGCGCCCCCAAAGAGGCACCGCGAGACCCCGGCAGGCAGACCCCATTCGCACCCGGCCCCCGGGCCTGGGCTTCTCCCTCCGGAGCGTTCGTCAGTCACTGCTGGACCTGCAGTAACGAGCAGTTTTCTGTTCTGGAAGAGTCTCTGAACACACATTTACTCATTCTCACATACACACATGGAGACGGGCCATGCACGTACAGTCGTACAGACGTGTGTGCATTTGCTTTCAAACACGCATTGACACACGCATTGACCAACTCCGCCCTGGGCACAATTCCCCGTGTGTTTCCCTGCGCAGTGTGTGTGTGTGTGTGTGTGTGTGTGTGTGTGTGTGTGTGTGTGTGTCTCACTGGGAGGCGGGGGCAGGCTCTCTCTGGGTACCGTCAGGCCTGAGCCAGTTCTTGGGTGGACGGGGAGGGTGGACGGGGTGGCTCGGATGGGGTCTCCCTGCCCTTGGAGTTTCCCGGGGGGTTTGGCGGCTCGGCCTCGGGCCTGGGCCTCCTCCTTCTCCTCTTGGCACGGAGCACCGGTGGCAAGGTGGGGATCCTTCCAGAACATGCTCATTGACTATTCTTGGCCTGGGGAGGAGGGGAGGCGGGGCGGGTTGCACAAAGATTGCCTTGTGCCCTCCCGGAGTCGCGGGCAGGGCCCCTGGGGGAGCACTGGGGAGCACTCCCCACGCAGAGCCGGCAGCCCTGAGACGTGAACACAAGAGACAGCGGGAGCGAGCAGGGCTTGGGGACCCTGTGGGGAGGGTGGGGGGGGTAGTCTACCCTTGAAGGCTCGCACCCCCCCCCCGCGCGCGGCAGTGGAGGGGGAACCCGATGCGGCAGGGAGACGCGCCCGTTCCTGGCGCGCGCGGTGTCTCCGCGCTGCCGGTGGCGGTGGACGGGCGTGCGCGTGGTCACACGCGGTGGACTTCCCTTCTCCGGGGCGCAGCACCGCCCGGCAGAGCGAGGGTAACAGGCCGCTCCTCTGCCGCCACGCCGGCCTCGCTCTCCCTCCAATGAAACGCAGCCATCCCCGGTACGTTCCGGCTCCTGTTTACCAGCACGGCCGGCGGGAGGCTCGCCAGGGCCAGGGCCAGGCTCCCGGAGCCAAGGGGAACAGACGCGCGGAACGGAAGGCTGCTGGGGTCCATGCGCCTGCCATCTCACACCAGGCCATCGAGAAGATCCCAAGGGATGGGTTTTTTCGGGGGGGAGGAGGGTATCCTGAAGGCTTGTACTCACTTCCATGTTACGTCTTCCCATGTGGACGTGGAACATGTTTTCTTTCATCATGAAGAGGAAGGCCATGATGTTCTCGGTTCTGCCCCGGGGCCTGCCGGGGACATTGCTTGCAGCCAGCCCCCATATCCATCCGTGAGCTGCTGAAGGCCCGAGGGCTCCAACAGCCCCCGTGTCACGGCGACCCTCAGACCCAACCCTCACCCACCGCAGCTAAGCCTCACAAGAACCCTCAGGCCAGAATGGTCGCTCCGTGTCCCCGGCACAAAGGCTGAGGCTGAAGACTTGTGGCACTAGCAGGCGGCAGAGTTGGATCTTGATTGTGAGTCTCCTAGGTTCACACTCAGGAGACACACACCGCTGTGTGACTCTCCTACGGCGACTCGGGGCTCTTCTCGCTGTCCTTCTCTCTCCTCATGCTCCATCTTATCTCGTGAAGTCACAGCACGGAAGCCACAGGTGCCAAGCTATAGATACAAGCAATCGCCTGCTCCGGGGACCAGTCCCTGCGACACGGTCAACGGTGACAAGCCACCGCAGGAGTTCATGCCGGGGCTGAGCGCCGGTGAACCCTACCAAGCGTGGCTCCGCGTAAACGCGAAAAGCCTGTCATGTTCCTAGATTTATGCTCCAAGCCCCAGCTATGAGATCCTGCGTCCCGTGTCCCATACCTGCCCTGCTGGTGGCTCCAAGTTCTTCCAAAGCCCCCCTGTTCACTTGACCTCATTCCTTTTCAGATCAGGATGTTTGTTACTTGTGGGAAGAGCTGGTGTGATTTTCCCCAACCTCACACCCACTGGAGATGATCCAGCTCGTTTTAAGGGCCAAGTTCCACACCTCGGTAAAAACTGCAGACTCCGGGAAGTAATTCAACTTCTTCAAAACAGCTTGTGTTTGGTTGAAATGTTTTATTTTAGTCATAGCAATTAGATGTTCTTGTTTTGCACAACATCTTCCAACAGACTTGCCTTCAGCGCAGGTGAGTGGCATGTACAATAATAGGCTGGAGGAAGTTGGAGGCCAGTGGCAAATCCCCATGCAGGGGAAAGGGCTTGGCAATCTCTTCTCTGAATGTCACAGGTTTTATTTTGCTTTCCAAGCAACGCTGTGTGTAATTCACTCACTCACCCAAACTCCTTCTTGTGCAGATACTGAGGCCCCACACCTCTCGCTTGGCTTTTTTTGCTGAAGACTAGCACTCTACCACTTGGGCCACATCCCTACTTCTAGTTTTCGTGCTGGATGATAGGAGATGAGAGTTTCACAGACTTTCCCATCCTCAGACCTCAGCCTCCTGATTAGCTAGGATTACACGTGTGGGCCACCAACTCCCAGCTCCCTTACACACTTTAAATTCCTGAAGTTGTGCTCACTACCAGAGACATGGCCACGACTAACACCTTTGGATGCTGACTTTGCGTTTGTTTCAATCTCTGGAGAAAACCTTGGAAGGAGGATTACAGCTGGGCACTGCTTTGGAGATAACAAGCGACTCTGTGCTCTCCTCACCTGCAGCGAGTAATAGAGCTTTCAGCTCCTCCATTGTTTGGCTCTGCTCTTGCCAGGATGTGAATCCAAATGGGCCTTTCCTTGCGGACTCTTGGGCTTTGATGATCTGACTCTCCACAGAAGTGTCAGCGAAGCTGGACACAGGCTGCTCGACGTGGGTCCTGACCCAGAGCAGGCGGCATCTTCCCGGGGCTGCATGAGCAGCCCTGGACTGGCTGGTATGTCTCTCGGTATGTCTCCAAACCTTCTGTTCCAAAAACTCTCCTGACTCGATGGACGCAGCTGCACCCTGCAGCCAGCTCAAAGTCTCGATAAGAGAGCCGAGAAGGACTAAGTGAATTAGAAAAGCATGCTAGACTTGAATTTCAGGTGAGCAACAAATAATGTCTTCATATAAACAAGTCCCATGTATTAAGTGCAACATAACTGTACCAGAAATATTTTATTTGTGAAAAAAATCAATATTTCATTTTACAATCTTACAATATTATGCTGGTGGCAGGAACAAGAGGCTCTGTACTTATAAACTGTCGTGCTGAGTTAAAACCTTCTGTACCATAAGATATCACAAGAAATGTACACACGGCCCTACTATGTAACTGGACCCTTTTTGCACAACACCTTGTCAAACAAATTTATGTTCATTTAATAAATAAATTAAATTAAAAAAAACAAAAACAAAAAAACCTCTGTACCACTTAAAGATAGTAAAGAGGAATAAGAACCAAAATAAATTTTAAAAAAGAGCTTATTGGTGCACTTCTCCAAACACTATTTTAAATAGGATAGATTGCCACAGTAAAAGGCACACCAGGTGAAAAACAGGTTTCGAGGTTAAGAAAAGAAAGTTGCGTGACTGTACATCCTCTATGTCTCTTTAGGAACTCATGGTCTGCAAGAACATCGTACAAGTTCTAAGAAGTCTTGCAGGAAGCATATCTGATTGACCAGCCAAACTTGGCTTACTCACAGAAGGCTGCGTACGGGCTTGTCTGTTTGTTTTGGTCTGTTTGTCTTATAAGGACACCTCGTAACATCATGTGAATTTAGGGCTCTGCTCAGCACACTTTGAGGAGCACTTGGATTAAAGAGAAAACGATATTCAAATACCCAGCAGACTTCTGGGTAACGGAGGAAGCAGACTCAGTCTTTATAAACCAGAGGGCAGATCCGCACCTGGGTGTGGACGCAGCAGGATGCCCGGTTTGGGGCTCCGTGTGAAGTCTAGACTTTGCTAACCGTTGGACGAGCCTGAGAGGTAATGAGTCCTCTGTTCCCGGGGACATTAAAGCAGAAACGGACCGCCCCCGGGGACGCTGGAGGAAATCCTTGCTCGGCGTCGGAAGCCCTTATGAGTCTGCTAGGAACGCACGCACGTTCACACAAGCTGTGGAAAGGCCTCCGCCAGAGATCTGCCCTTAAAACGACACCCCAGGTCCTTCCTGTCCCCTCTCTGAAGGCCACGTTCATCCCTCCTACACCTGCCCTCTGAGAGTTCCCTTTACCGCTGTGAGCCGCGCTCCCATCTCCCACACCCTTCAAGGACATTCGTCTCCTAACAGCAATGACCTTGGCTCAAGCCTAGCTACCTGGGGACAACCAGGCTCACCCCCTCACTCCTACTATTGGAAATCGAATCCAGGGCCCTGCAAAGCTCCTTGCACAGGGTTAATGTTTCAATGAGCAGTGACGTTTGTCATCATCCTCATCATCGTAGCCGCAGACTTCCAGAGAAGTGAACGCACTTCTTCAGAAGCGTGCTGTTCAGTGTGCCAGGGCTTCAGGGCCCGGCCAGAGTAGCAGGCTGGGAATTGTCCAGATCTCTTATGCCTTCCCCGTGAGCATGTATGCCCAAGGGCAGAAACCAGTACGAGGGTATCAAAGAGGGCAGCTTTCCTGTCTGGGGTGCACTGGTCCCTAGGAGTGGGGACCGGTGGCCTGGCCACGACTCACCTGTCAGCAGCCTGCTGTAAGGATGCCCGTCCTCAGCTCTGCAATGAAGGGCTTGCTTGCACCGGGCGACGGGCCACTGTGGATTCCTTGAGCTGTGCCTTTGTGTTGGAACAGTAAAGATAGGAATCTCAGTAGTGCTGTGTGTTCATGGTACACGGTGAAGAAAAGACCTTACAGACCCAAAGCTGCGTGTGTACGTGTGTGTGTGTGTGTGTGTGTGTGTGTGAACAAGGCGCTCTGAGCTACGTGAACGGCCCCTGATGTAAGGCAAGGACCCTGTGTAAGGCAAGTCGACTCAAAGCTGCCTGTGAAGGGTCGCGATGGCCACGGAGTCGCGGGGAAGAGCCGGCTCCAGCCCCGGTCCTGGGCTCTGCCTCGTGGACTGTCTGCACCGCGGGACCCTGGCTCCCCCCACCCCCAGCCTGAGCCCTCTCCGTCTCTCGCGTGAGGGGCTCCGTCCCAAGGCCCCCCAGCTCCGTCTCTTGGGAAGGTGTCACCGACCTCTTTTCCCTTGGGTTCGCGGCTTGCTTGCTTTTGTTTGATCTGCTCTGATTTCGTAACCCCAGCTTTGCGGACGCGTTTTAGCCCCCGCTTAGACTATGGGAGTGTCCCAGTGAAGCCATGGGAGCATTTGTTATGGTAAAGCGGGGGCTGGCCCCCCCTCACCGCCACCCCATCTTCCCTAGCCTGCCCCACCCCTCGGGGCTCCTTTCCACTTTGGCAAGCTCCTCTCCTGCATGACTCCCGAGTGAGGGCTGCTTTTCGCATTAGCTGACAGGAGGCCCTGAAGTCAGAAATCCTTGGCACATGACTCACTTGGTCTTTGTGCCTCACTTCCCCCAATTATAAATAGGCCGAGACTGGCACTTTGTCATCTCCTGGCGTTTGAAGGGTTTGCAGGGGCGGGGAGTCTGTGCATTTCTGGGGCTCCCCTCTAGCAGTCCTCCTGTGCTCCCCCCAGGCCAGGTCTCCTGGGCCAGGGCACCGCTAGATTCTCTAAGGCACGCTGGGTGTCTTTCCCCCAGACCCCTGTCCGTGCTGTGCAAGTGAACTTTCCAGAGCACGGAGGCCCAGTCTTGCTGAAGGCGCCCGCTGGGCCCTCGAGCCTTCGGGGTCAAGTCCCCAGCAGGGGAGCTCACGAGGCAGGGCAGGGACCCTCCCCGCCGAGCACTACGAACACACGCACTCGCGCGTGGTGGCCCCGTCTGCCAGGAGCCACGAGGTTCACGGAACATGCCCCGCGCGTGGGGCCCCCAAGGGGGTGGAAGTTCACTCCTAGGAATCTGGGAATCTCGCACGTCCCTGGGTCTTCAGACGACTCTCGTCATCCACTGTCATCAGAAAGGGCGCCGTCCACGCAGGACCGAGGCCGGGCTCGGTCCCTGTCCCCGGGTCCCGAAGGGAGGTCTTCCGCTCCGCAGCACCGTGTAGACCGGGGTTCTTTGCGTGCGTTGCTCTTGTTCCTTGCCCAGGCTTGCTCAGGAGAGGCGACGCTCCAGGAAGGCCAGGGCTCACGTTTACCGCAAGCATCCGGCACGCAGCTGGCTCCTACCCGAAGTGGAGGAAAGGCTTGCTGAAGGACTGAACAAAACACATAGATGGAGGGAAATCTGACAGTGCAGGACAATGGAAAGAAACAAAAACCACGCATGCTTCCTCCTTAATATTGCTGTTCACGGTCTGGATTATTTCCTTTTTCTCCTGCTAGGTATATATTTTTATATAGTACCTGTTTATATGACACACACAATATAATAAAATTGAGATGATGCCAAATTATGATTTGCATGACACTTTTTTTTCTACTTATCATTATACTAAAGTTGTAGGAGAGAAGCTCTTAAATAGATTTAAACTTTTCTTTTTTCATAATTGATCCCCCCTCTCTCCATGATTCTAATGGGAGTTCACTTTTGAGACGCTTTCTTACCGAGAGGAATTGGATGAAAGACGTGAAGTTACTTTCTAAGAAATGTTAACGGGCCCATTTTTACTTTTCTGTGTTGCTGTGGCCTCTTTCAGTGGTGCTGACTTAGTAGGTAGCCTAGTGATTAAGTCAAACATTTGTGGTTAGTTAGAGGTTGTGTTTCTAGCACTTCCTGATGGAAAGATTAAACCAATAAAAGTACTCATAAGTGAGTGGGATTAATAATCATAGAGAAGCAGAGGCCAGTCCAAGAGTGTTTCCCTGTTGAAATTCATTGACACTCAGGAACAGAGGATTAAAGCACCCTCAGATTTACACACTGCTACAATCTCAATGAGCTGGAGGAAATGCAGAGACAACGAACCAACTTTCTCACTTTCACAAGGCATCTGAGTCTCATCGCAGAGTCAGTATCGTTCTTCACCCCACACGCGGAGTCATTCCCAAACAGACGAACGGAGGGAGAGCTTGCTATATAACATGACTCAAGCTGAAAGTCGGTGTACTGATCAAGGTTCTCTAGCGAAACAGAGCCAATAGAGAGAGAGTGTGCATGGGTGTCCATGTACGCATGTATATATGTGTATAGCAGTGTGTGTGTGTGTGTGAATTTATTACAATAGGGGACTGAATAGCTCCACAGTGGCATCTGCACACTAGACAGACAAAGAACCCCGTAGCTGTTCAATCCAAGAAGCTGGGAGTCTCAGAAGAATTATGCAGCCCTCAGTCCCAAGCTAAGGACTCCCTTACTGGGCGTCACTGATGCAAACCTGTGTTGAGAGGCTGGAGAAGCTAGAGTCTGATGTCCAAGGGAAACAGAAGTAGCAATGGACACGCTCACTCGGGAAGAAGAAAGTTTACACGTACGAGCTGATTTCCTCCTCTTCCCATCTTTATCCATCCAGGCCCCCGAGGTGTCGGATAGCCCTGCTCACAGTCAGGGAGAGTCTTTTTCCCTCTAGTCCTGGTCCCACAGGTCAGTTGTTTCTGGAATCCCTGCCCTCCCTCCCACATACAGAGATTTGGTTTACTAACCTCTTGGGCATCTCTCTAACAAATCACGTTAACAACCAAAATTAAACATCACACTGAACAAATTAAATGATGGAGATCTGAATTATAATACCTTAGAAAAACCCACTAAGAAGCATGGTTGGACATTGTGATTGTCCAACTATGAAGCTCATTTCGTTTGGATATCCTAGATAGTAGACTTCAAACTTTTCCGTAAGATGCCTCCTTACCATTAAAGACTTCTTACCAAGCTTCTACTATGTGTATATTTATTGTACAGAATCTACACACGACCACTATAATGATACACCATGTGATTTCAAAGCATACATAAGAATAAACATTTCAGTTGGGTGCCAGTAGCTCATGCCTGTAATCTTAGCTACTCAGGAGGGTTTGAAGCCAGACCGGGCAGAGAAGTCCTTAAGACTTCTCCAAAATAACCAGCAAAATCCAGGGTCGCGGTAAAGAGCCAGCAAAGCAAGCAAGCAAAGTGAATGTGAGGCACTGAGTTCAATCCCTGTACTACCACAAAAAGAAAGACTAGAATTCTGCAGTAGACTCCAGAACACACTTCGTTCGTGTTTTCCACATGAAGGAGAGGCTTGTGACTCATCAGTGAGCCACGAAGTCTGCTCAGCAAGTTGCAGACACCACATTTTACATGAACTATAATGTCACCGTTGGTGGTAAAGGTGTCTATGCTGAGTGGGACTTTTTCCAACTCTGTGTGGGTGAGCGTAGGCGTGGCTTGGGTGGGGTGGCTCTGTAAAGTGTGAATCCATCCGAGCTAGCAGTTTGATGATTAGGAGCCTTATTCTCATCTTGCTTCCATCTGCTCTAACCTCCTCATCCATCTTCAAGTTAACTGAGCTTCCCAGACACTACTACATTCTGCCACTCTAAAGAGAAACAGTAATCTGGCCACGCTGCGGTTCAGAATCTCTGAGAGGCTCTCTGTAGCCGGTAGAATGGAATTCTGACTCTCCAAGCAGGGTTCTCACCTGCCTTCCTTATCCAATCCTCTCCCCATTCCCAGCTGCTATTTCTATTTGAACCCCAGTCTTCCTCACCCCATAGCTTATCCCCTCCTCCACAATTCCATATCCAGCCCCCCGCCTCAGTTTCCCTCTTCCCTCTGCAGTGGCCCCTTCTCTAGGAGCAATCCCAGATTTTCCCTTCCTCTGAATTTAGCCCACGCAGTAAAGAATATTTTCTGGGGGTTCTTGTAAACTGTAGCTGAAATGGTTAGCTATAAATTATCTGGAAATTAAAAAAAAAGAACTATAGTGAAGATGGAGATCTGGGTTTGGTTATATCCACTGGCTCCCACATTTCCCCCAGCCTCTCCCATGCAAGTGACAGAAGCAAAAATCCCACAGTCACCCCAACATGGCAGCACTAGCTCGGGGCTGTGACAAGAATGGACTGGCATCAAGAATCCTCCAGAACACCTGGAAGACGGCTTGGAGGCCAATTGATCCAACCGCTGTGCTTCACCGATTCGGACAAGCGCGCTCGCCAGAGCGTATGTACAGAATGTTGTGATAGAAGTGCTGCAATCACCGTCTCATGGAGTCCGTCCCACCCAGCCTCCCGGAGGTGGAGACGCCATTCCCTCGCCTCCCTCGTGCAGGCCATCAAGCCGGGCCATCGGCAGGTGGAAGGAGTGCTCGGCTCCATTTGGCCAGCGGCAGCCGGGATTTAGATGTGGAGCCCAGAATGGGCCCTGGGCTTAAGCAGCTGCAGAAAGGGCTCGGGGCAAGCTCCGCAAACCACAGCAGAGCAGCTGCTTGCCCCGCCAGCTCCCTCTTCCTTCCTTAGCCTTCTGCGCTCCTGCCTGCCAGCCTTCCTGTTTCTGTCTTGTTTGCTACCTCCCCCCTTCCCCCTCCTTGATCCCTTCTTGCTTCCTTTTGGCACTCCTGAGCTAGATGTCAGGAGCGGTTTCACAAGGCCAGGAGGAACCTATGAGATAGAACCACGCGAACCTCTTTCCTTTTGAAGATGAGGAAATGGAGGTCCAGACAGGAAGGGTGTAGCACACAGCCATCGCTAGTTTGTGTCAGGGCTGAGGGGAACCTACTTCCTCTTCCTCGTCACCTGTCAGCCTTTCTTTCTGTCCAGCTCCGCCGGGCTCTATAAACAACCAACACCGAGCGGAGTCTACTCTGCCCATTCTTTCCGTGAGTCCTAAGAAGTCAAGTCATGCCACACAGAGACTTGGGAGCTGGGAGCTTTCTGTCATGGATAACCTCAACTGACAACCCGCTTGCGTCCAGACACTCCTGGGATATACGTAAAGCAGCTGGGTGCGTCTGCGAGGCCATTTCCAGAGATAATCTGATGACCACGAGGGTTCTGAGCTAACCGATGGCTTAGTCCATTGATGAGCCAAAATTAGACTGGACTGTTGTGATGCCAGACTCCCGAGAAGGTCAGGCCTAGAGGGAGGAAGAGACGGCTCACGTGCGCCTTGAAACCCACATTTCTTGTCCAACGTTGTGACCTTCTTCATTCCCAACACAGCTCTTGTGAGTATCTGCAGCACTGGTTCACCCTTTGTCCTTTGTCTCGCCCCGTTATTATTCCCTTTCCCTTCCCCAAATCAGATACACGGATCTATAAGGCACGCAAAAGCCCCCTCTTGCACAAATCAAGGCGTCGTGGGTGTTCCAGAAGCATCTGCTAAAGCAGAGTCTCTGCATTCGTTTACAAAGCTACCATCACAAAATGCGGGAGGCCGAGAGGATGGGCGTTTATATTTCCTCACTGTTTTCAAGGCTGGAAGTCCAAAATCAAAAGAGTCCACAGGGTTGGTTTCCTCTAAACTGCTCCCACGCCTTGCACTTGAAAATGCTCTTCTCACCCTCACCCCTTACACCTCCCTGAGATCCTCCTCTCCTCTACTTACGAAGGCATCAGTCAGATTAGATTAACGACCACCCTAACAGCTTCATTTCATTGTTAAAGGCCTCGTCCCTAAATACAGTCAGTCGCATTCTGATGTTAGGGTGTTAGGACTTCAGAATATGAACTCTAAAGGAACACAATTCATTCAACAGCAATCCTACGTCCTTAACTAGTCCACAGCTTAACAAAACAAAAGGTACACACACACACACACACACACACACAGCATAAGACAATGTACCCCTAAGAAATACAGATAATGAATAATTGCCATAATAGCTGCATCATCAAGAATCTCTGTGTGCCACAGAATGTAATCCCAGCCCAGAATGCTGGGATGCATGTTGGTTGATGTCACTGTGCTAGGAACTAGAGAGCAAAGTGCACAAGCTGAGATTATAGGAGAAAGACTAGAATTGTTTAGTAGGAAAATGTGCGTGCACACACACACACACACACACACACACACACACCAGGGTGAGATACTATCTGCTCATTTCTGTTGTTTATCTATCTATACCCAACCAGGAAAGCACAAATCATTCTATGTATTTCAACAAGAGAAATTTAATCTAAATGCTGCTGTGACCAACATTTTGAAGACAAACACACAGACATAACCAGTAAGTGGCCTCATAGTTCACAGGCCCAGTTCTTTAACCCATTGCTCTGGCTCCGGTCTACTTTCTTTTTTTTTTTTTAACTGTATGTTTTTGTCTTTTCTTTTTTGGTATTGAAGATCAAATCCAGGGTGTTGCACTTGCTAGGCAAGCAACTTTGCCACTGAGCTAGATCCCAGCCCTTGGTCTACTTTCTTAACCAGCACCTCAAGTTACCTCTCAATAGCAATCTCATTCGTTTTATACTAAAAGGAGAGGCAATCTGAGGTAACTCAGAGAGGAGAGAAATTAGGCAGAGCCATAAATTTGATGTCTTTACAAACAGGGTAAAGAGGGCAAAGGGAAATGGAAGAAATTGGATTGCAAAAGCCAAGTGTGTTCGCCTTGTATTGCAGAGACAAAATACATCTAAAAAAAAGGAGGAAAGATTATTTAGCTCACACCTTCTGAGCTTTGAGCTCAGACTACACGGGCTCCGTGCGCCTGAGAAGAAACAGAAGCTCACGAGAATGGCAGAGCGGGGAGAAGGCTGTCACCCCTAAACACGGACACACTGGGGACGAAGCCTGCCACACATGAGTCTCAGGGAACATTCCAAGACCTGAAGGCCAGGGAGAAGGGGCCACCCAAGTCAGAAGCACGGAGAGCAGGCCTTCGCCTCTCAAGCCCAGGCCGCTACGCATCTCTGGAAACTTCTGCATAGATACATGAAACTTTCATTCCCACACACACACACGTTTTTGATAGTTATCCAAGTTTCAACTAATTAATATCTCCCTACCCACAGTAACCACCGTGGTCAAAACCGAAATCATCTGATGGAAGTTGCTAATGAAGTCATTTCCAGAGGCTGGGGATATGGCCTAGGGGCAAGAGTGCCTCCTATACATGAAGCCCTGGGTTCGATTCCCCAGCGCCACATATATGGAAAACAGCCAGAGGTGGCGCTGGGGCTCAAGTGGCAGAGTACTAGCCTTGAGCAAGAAGAAGCCAGGGACGGTGCTCAGGCCCTGAGTCCAAGGCCCAGGACTGGAGAAAAATAAATAAATAAATAAATGGAGTAATGTCCACGTGTGGTTCCATCGCGCGAGGCGGAACGGCTCGCTAGGGCATTTTATGCGCCTTTGATCGACCTGAAGGACCTGTATTTCTTATTCTTGTAGATACTTACAGATACAGAGATAAACCAAACAGCCACTCGGGCTGCATTTGTTTTGCCAAACAAATAGATCAGGTCCGCAAATATTTAGCCAAGCCTGCAGTGAGCCAGGTACTGTGCTAGAGCTGGAAGACACAAAGTTATGTAAGCTCAGTTTCTGACAGAAAGGCCACCCTGTTGAATAGTCACGTATGCACAAATGTACAACACACATGCGATGGGCAGCCGTGGTCTTGTTCTGCTGTACTTAAGGTACCTCGTTGTAGCGATCCTCGGCCAAGGGGATGTGTCTAGTCCAACCAGGAAACTAGAAAACACTCAAGGTCTTTTACTATAAGAAAGAGAAGAGAGCATTCTCCCCTTTTCACTAACTATTAAATGGAAAATTTCAGAAACAAACGATCCATGCCTTTAAATTGTGCTGTCTTCTAATTAAATAATGCGATGAAATAAAACCCTACTTCTTCTCTCTCCATCCCTGGGAATTACCTTTTGGTCCGGTCTGGTCCGGAATATCCGTGATATCTACCACGTGCTCCTTACATGAGTCCCTTAGCAGTCATCTTGGTTCAACCCATGGTTTCAGACATCCACTAAGGGTCTCGAAGCAGAGGTTCCGTGGACGAGGGAGAGTTTACTGTATAGAGAACTGGATGCACAGATGATTGAAAATTTAAGTCAAACAAGGGGTGAAGGAGGACAGAGATTAGCAGCAGCAGGAAGTGTGTACTGCTCCTAGGTCTGGACAGACACAGGGCAAGATAGTGTTAACATGCATTCCGTAGGAGCTGGGGTGCCCAGAACAAGAACCTGCTGCTGGAGATGCCGCCGGGGGCAGAGAGAAGCCTCCCCCCTCCCCCTCCCTCAGTCTCCGATTACCAACGCCTGTTAGCCAAACCTGCCTTGAAAAACACAGGGCCCTGGGTAGCCTAGCGCGGAGGAAGGAAGAGGACAGAGGCTAAGGACAAATGACTGACAGCTGGCTGGCCCGGCTGGCGACCTGGGGAGAAATCACTTAGTCTTTTAAAGTCTTCATTTCCTGGTTGGTAATTTAAGATGAACCACCTCCCAAGTTTGTCCTAAGACTCACGTGGAAAGAAGCATGAGAACATATTTTATAAGCTTCGAACGGCATGTGCGCAAATGTTAGGGATTGCATTGGGGGTTCCCACCTAATCCGTTTGGACTTCAGGCTCTGAGGAAGGCAATAAGGTAGTACGCTGGTATCGTCTTGATTTCAGAATGCTAACTCCCTCCCTAAGGAAGGGGAATGCCTTCCGATCCTGAGTGAGTCGGCGTTCAGTAACAACGGTGATGGGTCGTGCTTTCGGTTCGATTCAGGAATCCGGGTGTGCTTTTAAATGTAAGAATAACAAAAATACTGTAAGCCACTCGACTTTCTCCTGTAATCCTCGCTGCTCAGGAGGCTGCGATTCAAGGACTGAGGTTTGAAGCCACCGTGGGCAGTAAAGTCTGTGAGACTCTAATCCCCAATTAACCCCCAGAGAGAGAGAGAGAGAGAGAGAGAGAGAGAGAGAGAGAGAGATACAGAGAAGCTAAGCAACAGTGCCTGCACCCCAAATTCAAGCTCGTTTCACAGAAAGATACACAAACAACCAAACAAACAAGACTCTAGGAATTCTTTCCTGTCCACTTATCCTATCCTTCTTATTTTCAAAGACCTAGAGATGGGAAAGGATTGCAAACTCTCACCTGTCACATTTCGGGCAGGGAGACCCAGCGTCTACAGGGACCCTCACTCTCCCCTCGACCAGTTAGTTCTCGTTTCTTTGCACCGTGCACTCTCAAATTACTCTTACACGACAGTTTGTACTTTCAACTTACCTTTCTTTCGCATTACCCCTCTGCCTCGTTTTCTCATTTGGCTTTGATCTCTTCTTCCTAATCATGTTCGACGACTCCATTTCGCGAGCTTTCTTCCCCTCTGGCTTCTGCTGACAGGCGGTGAAAGCTGAGCAGTAAGCCCTGTCTCTTTCAAGTTGAGCGGGTAGGGAACTTCCCTAAACAACCGCGTTCTCCTTTGATATCAGATGTGAGAAAGATCACAAACTCTTGAGACCAGCGCTCCTGCCAACCCCGGCTGATGGTGAGCATCACAAGGTCGGACGGCTTCCTCTCCGCCAGCACGAAGCCCAGGCCAGGACTACGTGCCTTTGTACTGAGTGCCAGAGCACTGTGCCTCACGTGGGGCCGTGGAGGCCTTCCTACCAAGGCTCCAGGCCACGTGCCCCGCTCGGCGCGCGTCCCCGTCGTGTCTAGCTTTCCATGTGCCTCGGTGGCACGTTGTTAGCGGACTGAGCTCTTTCACAGCACACCCCCTACCGGTGCGATGACCGCGCCCTGACGTTCTAGAACGCCCTCATTCCCATGCTGAAGGCCGGTTATGATCACCGAGGCGGCGGGAAGACAGGGACGGTCCCCCCCCCCAACCCCAGGGCCTCCTGGGAGTCCCAGTGTCCCACCGTGGATGGCTGTGGATCGTGCCAGGACGCCCAGGGGCGGAGACGGGAAGCTCGAGGACGCTAATAAGTGAGTGGGAACATCATCACCTGTAATGGCGGCTCCAATGATGCACATCACGTCGTGAACTCCTTTACTCTATTCCACGGATATTGAAGAACGTAGGGTGTGGGAAGGTCGGGCGGTGCCGGTGACGAAATCTAACTAGTGGGGCCCAGCACCGCAGGCTCAGGCCTGACATCCTAACACCCGGGGCAGCTGAGATCTGAAGCTCATGGCTCAAAGCCAGCCCAGGCAAACAAGTCTGGGAAACTCTTATCGTCAGGAAACCAGGGAACAAGTCAGAAGTGGAGGCGTGACCTGAGTGGTAGAGCACCAGCCTTGCTCTGAGAAAGCCAAGGAGGCAAAGCCTGGAAGGAGAGCCCCGGTGCTGGGAAAGCAAGCAAGCAAGCAAGCAAGCAAGAAAGAAAGAAAGAAAGAAAGAAAGAAAGAAAGAAAGAAAGAAAGAAAGAAAGAAAGAAAGAAAGAAAGAAAGAAAGAAAGAAAGAAAGAAAGAAAGAAAGAAGAAAGCGAGTTCGAATATTGGGAAGAAACCAGATGTTGAAAGGAGAGTTTAAAAATTATGGGAAGGGGGGTGGGGAACTGGGAGAGAGGGAGGGAAGGGGTGACATGGTTCGAAAAGAAACGTACTGGCCAGACTTACATAACTGTTACCCCTCTGTCCAACACTCCTACAACAATAAAATGTATGTTAAAAGTTGCATAGGTATTAATGTATGCTAACAAAGTATTTCTTACAAAGGAAAGTAATAACAGTAAGCTGAGAGAATAGGATATGAAAAGGTCCTGAGGCAGGAACGCCTTTGATATATCAAGAGCAGAAGGCAGCCAAACTGGCTCGAACGAGACCAAGGAAAAGCGGTACGGGAAGCCTCATCCGCCTTAGTAAAGAATTTGTTGTTTGTTCTAAAAAAAAATGAGAATTCTTTCAAGTTGCTTACAAAAGAAAAGAACATGTTGTGGCGTAGACGTCTTCAATGCCCTGGAGTTCGGTTAGGAGTACAAATTGCTAAAGGAAGAACGGGTCTACCTCCTCCGTAGTGCAGGCCAAAGCGGGACGGGAAGGGGGAGGAGACAGAGTGGGTGGAAAGGGTGGCGGAAAGAACTGGGGGCGCGAGAAACAACCCACGAGGGGCCTCCCACGGGGTGTGTGGACCATTCGGTGTCTAAACGGGGAGGCGGGAGGGATCCAAGACGCCGGTATTTTTAAGTTATTGTTCTGGTACTGGCCAGCCGCCCACATCCACAACTCAGCATTCTGAATTCCACCAGAGATAAATATATATATATATATATGCACATATATATATACACATACATATTCAAGGGGGGAAAATCCACCTGTACTGAGCATGAGTAGACCTGCCCAAGCAATTCAGCGGGACGCCTGTAGGCGATGCGCATTTCGTGGCGTAGGATAACCACTAGAAATGCGTGGCATCCTACAGGAAGATGCGAACAGGTTATAGTCAAACGCAAAGCCGGTGTGTGTACACGGGGCCTGAGCTTCCCTGGGTGTCATAGCTGCAGGTGGCGCCTGGAGCCCATCCACTGGCAGATACCGAGGGGGCGCTGTACCGGGAAGGGGGGACCCTAGGGGTAAAGGGAACACTAGCACGCTCGCCCGCACCCCTAGAATGTGATGGTCGCTGGGGGTGACCTGGCTCCGCTGCCTCCCAGGATGCCGTGTGGCAGTGATGTCAATGAGCGTTCTGGGAGGCCTCACTCCGGGGGTGAAGCGTTCGGCAGGAGCGCGACCCGGGGTCCTGAGCTGGCCCCAGAACGGAGGGAACGGGTCAAGGCCGCCTTCTGGAGATTTCCTAGGGGCGTGGCCGGGGTTCCAGAGGAAAAGGCTGAGCTCGCTGGAGCTCTAGGAAGAGCGGGAGACGGCCTGGAATCCACTAGAAAGCCCTGGGTCCGGCGGGAGCCGGGGAGCGGTGCTGCTGGGTGGTGACTCACGGGGCGGAGGGTCGAGGCTGGGCGCCCCCCCCCCCCCGCGCGGGGAGGGGAGGGGCAGGCCGGCCTCGGGGGGCAGCGGAGTCTGCGGCTCTCCAGCTACCTGCATAGCAAGC
This sequence comes from Perognathus longimembris pacificus, assembly GCF_023159225.1. Lineage (NCBI taxonomy): Eukaryota > Metazoa > Chordata > Mammalia > Rodentia > Heteromyidae > Perognathus > Perognathus longimembris. The sequence continues at coordinate 1,970,951 of NC_063182.1, read as the reverse complement.
CGCCCGCCCGAGGGATTTCAAATACCCAGGCTCCGCCCCGCCTCACCCGGGCTTCAAGAGCCCCCCCTAGCTGTCCTGGGTGGGGGGGGAGCGCGGTGCATCTCCTGCCAGCCGTGTCGCTGTCCTGGGGGGCGCAGGCCCGAAGGGGATGGGGCCGGGGACGCAGGGCGGTCCCCACTCACTGACAGGTGCCCAGCCGGCCCTGATGGCGGCCCCTTTGAAGTCGGAACCAGGGCGCGGCGCTGCCAGGTAGATCCTTCTGTCCTGTTGGGGTGGGTTGGTGGGTGGGTTGGTTGGTTTTGTTTTCTCTGACATTCTGAAAACCCAGATTGCTTTTAATGTTAGCTCCGATTACCTCAAAATCCGATGCCAAACAAAGCATGCCTGCAGAAGGCGCTGGGCGCGCTGGGCGGGGGCCGTCTTGTGGCAACCCCGGGTCCGCGGTAGGGGTTTCCAGACTTGTTTTTCCCCCACGAGGCCTTCTCCAAACAAGTCGTTCCGTCGACGGGCTGGGGGTGGAAGGAATGGAAGTGGGGCTTCGGTCTAAGGAGGGCAGGCACCCGCTGGGCCTGGCCTTCCGCCTGCCGGTCCTCCTCACCGCCAGTGAAAGGCTGGCTGGGCTCTGGGGGGGCCTCTGGGGTCCATTTACCAGACGAAGGAGCCGAGGCCCAGGGGGGAACCCGCCTCAGGGGCCGCTTGGAGCTGTTGGGAGTTGTCACGGTGACCAAGCAGGTTCGATGGCATTTGGTGGCCAGGGGCCAGGAACACTGACTTCCTTTAATGCTCAGGACAATGAAGAATCATCCCATTAAAAAGAAAAAAAATACCAGCGGATCCCCATGGGAAAGGCCAGATGCGGAAGCAGAGGCCCCTGGAGGCGACGCCACCGGCAGGACCCCCCCAGGATTCCAGCTCCTGCCCCCCAGGAGGCCTGAGAACTGTCACCCGTGTCGCCAGCAGGGCTGAGCGGACCACACTTCAGACGCGGGGGAGAACCGGGGGTATCTGAGCAATGGAAGCGGAGTCCACAGCACCCCACGCTGAGCCCTACTGTACATGGAAGTGAATTGAAGGGATTGAGAACGGGGCAGCCCCCTCCACCCCCCTCCCCCCCCCCCCCCGGCTGGAGGCCCGGAGCAGGGCAGAGGAGCCAGGAAGCGCCGGCGGGGTCAGTGACACGGGTTTGTTGGCCGCACTAGTCATTTAATCCCTCCACCAACGCATGCCAGGGTCAAAAATAGGACGCCCCCGCCGAAAGCGCAAGGAGGGCGTTCCCAGGCCCGCGGGAGGGGGGCGAACCCGGAGGCCCCGCGCGGCCATCGCGAGGCCACCCACCGTGCGGCCTGCCGGCTTCGGGGGCCGCGGCCGCCAACGCCGCCCTCCCCGAGGCCCAGGTGACAATCACCCCGTCCTCCTCCTCACGGAGCCGGCGCAGAGGCGTGGCGTCGCCTGGTGAGGAGAGCATGGGGACGCTAGCTCCCCGACATCACTGTCTCCGGGGACACCGACGGCCGGTAGGCCGCCACCGTCCTGGACGGCAATGGACGAGGCGTCGGATGCTCTGCGGGGAGAGCCGAGAGGCGGAGAGGCGTGCACCTGCCAGCGCCGGGCTGGGAAAGCCGGCCCGCGTCCACAGCGCGCGGGGTCCTTCCCGCGGGGCGGCGCGGGAGCCACGCCCGCGGGGAGACTCCCCCCGTGTGCGCGGGAGCACCCGCCCAGCCCCCAAAGATGGAGCCAGGATCCGAGCAAAGCCCTTCCCATCTCTGGCTTTGAAAATATCAACAGGAACGGGCATCTCTACTTCATTATGGAACCTTGCAGTGTTCAGGAATTCCCTTGTCCAGCTTCCGTGTGTGTGTGTGTGTGTGTGTACACACTGGTCCTAGAGATTGAACCCAGAGCCTGGGGGCTGTCCTTGAACGTCTATGCTCTAGGCTAGCACTCTACGGCTCTGAGCCACAGCTCCACTTCCATTTTCCCGCGGTTAATTGGAGGTGAGAGTCTCGTGGACTTTCCCGGATGGGCTGGCTTCAGATCTCAGTCCCCAGACCGCATCCACCTGAGGAGCCAGGATCCCAGGCGTGAGCCACCGGCCCCGGCTCCCCTGGGCTGTTGGTCAAAGGCTGGAGTGAACCACGGAGCCTGTGGCTCTGTCTCACCGTGCACAACCTGCTCTCGAGAGAGAGTTTTGTTTTCTGAGGGCCGAGCTGGTCGTTGTGCGCTTGTAGCTCACACGTGAGCCTCACAGAGCAGTTAACTGGCGGACATCTATTGTTCAAACTCCCATTTGAATTCCTGGTTAGAAGAAACACGCCTGTTTCCCCCGCTCTTTCTGTCCTTTCCGTTCTCTCTTATCTCTCTACATGTACACTGCTGCCAGCTTCTCCTTTGGGACAAAGGATGCATTTGGTGATTATTTTTTTTTCACAGTACTTTCTGTTTGAAGGGTCAGGGAGCACGAAGCATTCAGTTGGTTCCATCACTGCACAGAGACCCAGGCTGAATACGGCCCACAAAGAGAGCTGGCCTGTGCCGTCTGACTCTTGCTTAGGGAACAAGGAGAACATTAGTGGCCGAGCACAGCTTCCCAGACAGGAGGCCCTGGAGCCCTGGGTGGCTCCCTCTTCTCTCTCTTTCTCCATTTGGAATGAACTCCCCCTTTCTAAATATAAACCACCTGTGTCCTTGGGATCACACTTGCATTGAGCACTTTATCCTTCTCCACCTGATCCATTGGCTCCCCTGGTCCATTGCAAGTTCTTCTATTGTGAGGATTCCTGGATCATTTTGTAACCTCCCCTTGCAGCTCCCACTGTAAAAATAATAGCACACTGGACTATGGAAGTTCTTGTCTTTCATCCTAGCTCTCAGGAGGCTGAGATCTGAGAACTGCAGTTCAAAGCCAGCCTGGACAGGAAGGGCCTCAAGAGTCTTTACCTTCAATTAAACCAGCAAAAGTCAAAAGTGGAGCTGTGGCTCAAGTGGTAGAACACTAACCTTGACTGAAAAAGACAAGCATGAATCTGAGGCCCTGAGTTTAAGCCCCAGTACTGGAGAGAGAGAGAGACAGACAGATAAATTTCCATTTAGTGAAGTGCTTAATCAGTGTTTGAGTCCATTCAAACAGTACCTTATATAATCTTATATCAGCATGCTCAGTACTAGTACTATTTCCATTTAAGTAATTTTCTAATAAATCTATAGAAGCTAAAGAAGGAGCGAGGATTTCCAGCATAGTTTTGTCAGATTCTCTGGTCCTTGAGCTGGGGTGGCCCAGGTGTGGGTGACATGTTGTCTAGCTCAGGGGCTTGGACAGTCCGACACCTAACAGAGAATGCCCCGGTGGTCTTCCTAAGATTCAGCACTATTTGAGCAGAATCAACTCATCCAGTCGTTCGTCCCACCCTTGATAACACTGTTGACGAAATCAAAGCCAGAGAAGGGCGAGGGGGTCTCCGGAGGCCACCTGCCCGCGCCCTTGCTCTTCCAGCGTTACATTTTCATTTTCCTACGCGTTTCCAGGGCTGGGGAACCGCTCGGCACTGGAAAGCTCGGGCAGGAAGAGGGCGTGCACACGCCCGTAGGTCACACTTCACAGCCCCGCTGTACAGCACACCAGGGACACCGGCTTTCCTGAAAAGTGGCGCGCAGATCCAACGCGGGCTTCCTCCTTCCCGTAAGTCAGTCCCCCGCGGGGGAGTCTGTGCCACGGCTTTGTCTTCCCGCAATTTGTTAGTCCATCGCAGGAACGCAAACTTGGGGACACACAGGCTGGTGTGGACCCATGGCTGGCTGCCGTCGGCCTGACCGTCGGCAAGTCCTACCAGGTAATCCTTTGTTCTGGGGCCTTCTAAGGACAATGCAGGACATTTCATAGCCTTCCTGCCTTCCCCGCACGACATCCAGTACCACCATCTCCCTTCCTCTCAAGCTGTGACCGTTCAGAATATCCCTCTGCGTTGCAGAATGTTCCCTGGAGCTAAAATCAACTCTGGCTAATTTAGCTTTCAGCTTCATGGCTCCTGGAGTCCTTGGGAGAGACCCACTCATTGGCAAAGAAAGCAAACATCCAAAATCCCGCTTGAAATCTATATTCCTAAGGATGCCTCAACCTAGGACTTCAAAATATCATGACAGTTTTCACGTGCTGTATTTCTGCCATATACCCAATAGTAACTAAGTGTTTAACGCACCTATTTCACACACACACACACACACACACACACACACACACACACACACACTATTTGCTTCTATGGAATAGCTATCTATTCAATCAGTATATGTCTCTCCACCCCACACTGGTCCTGGAGCTTGAACCCAGGGCCTGGCCACTGTCCCTGAGCTTCTTGCTCTAGACTAGTACTCTACCACTTGCACCAAAGCACCACGTCCAGCTTCTTTTGGTGTCTAATTGGAGTCTCTTGGAATTCCCCGCCCAGGCTGGCTTGGAACTGTGATCCTCAGATCTCAGCCTCAGCGTGCCTGTGTGTCAGGTTCGCTCACACAATCCCCAGAGGCTGAAAAGCTTCCCGACGGCCATTTGCTGACCGGAGAGCCAGGGAGATCCGTGGCATGACTCAGCCGAGCGCCTTGAATCTTTTGAAGTGGGGAGAAGCAGAGGCCAGAGAGCCGTGTGCCAGTCCCAGAGCCCGAAGGCCAAAGAACAATGTCCACTGCCTAGGGCGTCGGCAGGAGACCCAGAGCCAGTCCGCAAGGGGAAGCTAGCGTTCCCCCTTTCTTTGCTTCCCTCTTCTAGTCGGCCCCAAGGCCTTGGAAGGCGCCACTCACCTTGTGTGAAGTCTTTCCTGACTTTCACTTCTGACACACGACAGTGCTCCCTAGCAACACCTTGACGGACACATCCAGAAAAAATGCCTTGCCCAATCTCTAGACCTATCTGGATTCGGTCAAGTTGACCCTCCCAGCTCCGCGGCAGACAAGCGTGGAGCCCCCCACCCCGTGATTCAGGAGAGAGGCAGCCTCCTCCGCTGTTGGGTTGGGCGGGGTGAAGGCCATTCCCACGAGGGAGGGACATCTGCCTTCCGGTGCCGATCGCCTCACGAGTTCCTCACGGACGCCCTCGCTGGGCTTTCCCGAGTGTGACCGGGAGTGAGGGCTAGTGGTGCGTGTTAATCAGCTGGGATGAGGCGTGGCCTATGCATTTGGCCAGCCATTGGACTGGGTGTTTCGGTGAGGGTGGTTCTAGAAGTAATTAGCATTTGAGTTGCTGGATGCAATAAAACTATACAGCTTCCCAAATATGGGGCTTGTCTGGAGAGTCACACAGCTAGCAAATGGCAGAACCGGATGTCAAGATTAAGTTTGTACTCTTAATCCTCACATGAATGCTTGTCAACCCAACAGGTAGATTCCTGCTGGGTGTGGTGTTCTCCTCTCCTACCTCCTCTCTCCTCTCTCCTCTCTCTCCCCCTCCTCTCTCTCTATCTTTCTCTCTGCTGGTCCTAGAGCTTGAATTCAGAGCCTAGACACTATCTCTGAGCTTTCTGCTCAAGACTGCTGTTCCACCACGTGAGCCACAACTCCACTTCTGGTTTATTTTGGTGTTTTCATCGGAGAAAAGAGTCTCCGGGAGTTTCCTGCCCAGGTGGGCTCCTGACTGTGGTCCTGGGAGCTCAGCCTCAGGCAACTAGCTCTTGTACCATTTTGAATGCACAGAGCAGAAATAAAGCGTGAGGATTGCTACCTTGTGTCCTGCCCTTCAATGAATGAGTGGCTATCACAGATTCTCCCGAAACGAAATCCCACCCAGGGGAGGCATTAATCTCCTGACCACACAAATAAAGAATAGTGAGTTCTCTGATGGATAACTAGGGAGCAGTTTGGCCTGGAGTGAGAGGCTTCCCCAGGAAGGGGGTACATGGAGGCTCAATGGGGAGAGGAAGTGGGAAGACATTCAAGACAGAATCGGAAGGAGATAAGGAGGGGGGCAGCCTGGCCCAGGCTGGCTCTAAAGAGAGAGACCTTAGGACTGTTGGAAGCATTACAGGGAGGAACAGGGATGGAGGACTTAGAAATCCTACAAGGGTGAGGCCAGTCGCCAGTCATAAAACCAGCGCTCATTTGGCAGTAGAGGAAACGCGGGCGGAGAAGCTACGGGTTCAAGGACACACAGCTAGGTGATCATAGACTTGCTGTAGGAGCCCAGACCTCCTGCCTCATAGTGCTGAGTTTCCGAGTGTCGTTTACCACTCTGTGCCCTTGGCCCCCAGCGTGCAGGGCTCCAGAGTTCTTGTGCACCACACATCTTTCCCCTAAGGGGGGGTAAAGGCTATCTCCATGCCGGTGTGTGCACTAAACCCTGCCCCCAGCCAAGAGACAACAGGTAGACTCTCGGTGAGAGCTTGGGCCTGTGGTACTGGAGTCGCAGCCGGGAACCTTCAAATAACAGGGGACCCACAGAGTCAGAGGTTCCAAGATGGCTCAGCCCGCGAGCTGGGTCCCACCCGCGGATGTCTTCTGTGACCACACAAATGCTTTCAGGCACTCTGTTTTTTGAAATTCCCTAACACTGTTCAAGAATCGGATTTCACAGCCTGATTTCTAGCCTGCGAACTCCCCGGAGCGTCCCATTGCTGCTGGCCTTCCTGCTCTGTCCCTGATGCCTGAGGTGACAGGTGGCCTTGGTAGCCCGGGCCACTGCAGATGCACAGCTTGTACTCCTGTCCTGCCCTGTCCTGCCCTGTCCTGCCCTACCCTGCCCTGTCCTGCCCTGCCCTGCCCTGCCCTGCCCCACAATAGCCCTCCAGAGACCTGCACACAGTGACCTTGGAGAGGCCCTTGATTCCTCTGTCCGAGTGCCAGCCAGCCCCAAGTCTTCCAGCTGTCCCTCCCCGGGTACCGGCTCCTCCCTCCCCTGTCACCTCCTTCTGGACACAGTCCCCGCCTCGAAATCCACGCAGCGGCAGCCTCATCATCTGGAGGGTTTGAAGAAGCTTTCACACCGTCTACCGTTCCTCTCCCACGTCCAAGCCGGGCCAGCAAGCCCAGGGGCAACCCAAATGGAAAGCGGCCTCCAATCCCGTGAGGAGCCTCGCGACACAGAAGAGCTCCTGGGAGAGAACAGCAGCTCGCAGCCTGAGACTACACACAGGCGGATCTCTAACAGCGCAGGAAGGAATGACAAGAATCTTCAAAAAACGTTCTGCTCCTAAGAGGAAGCGCGGAGAAGAGGCTCAGGGAAATACTCACAAAGCCCTTAGAAAATGACAGCGATCTGATGACTTAGGGAAAGCTATTGTTATTTTTTTCTTTTGTTCCAAGAATGAGCCCAGATGGTACTTGGTGTGCTTGTTTGTTTGTTTTTCCCTCTGAGGTTGAAACTCCAGGCGTAGAAGCAAGAAGAGCACTGGGTGTTTAGAAAACGCCAAGGCCTAGGAATTGCAGATGAGGGACTTTATCCATCTGCCCCTGGCTCCCTGCAGCTCTCAGGGAAGGCAGGCTCCACTCGGCGCGTTAGTTTCCCCATTGTACAGCGGACCGTCGTATCTACTCAGAGATTCCACTAAGTAGGCCATTGCCTCCAAAATACAGGCTCTTCACGCGGAGCCTAAAACTGACTTCAGTCTGTCCCCTGGTTTTGGTCTTATCCCAGGCAGACACATTTGTATGACTGCAGGCATGGTGGGTGTGTGAGTTGTGACGTTAGTGCACATTAAAATAAGCACTCCAGCCAGGTGCCGGTGGCTCATGCCTGTAATCCCAGCTACCCAAGAGACTGAAGTTGGAGGACCAAGTTTTAAAGCTAGCTCAGGCAAAAACAAATGACTGTGAGAGTCTTGTCTTGAATTCATCATCAAAAATCCAGAAGTGGGGGCTGGGGATATGGCCTAGTGGCAAGAGTGCCTGCTTCATATACATGAGGCCCTGGGTTCGAGTCCCCAGAACCACATAGACAGAAAACGGCCAGAAGGGGCGCTGTGGCTCAAGTGGCAGAGTGCTAGCCTTGAGCAAAAAGAAGCCAGGGACAGTGCTCAGGCCCTGAGTCCAAGCCCCAGGACTGGCAAAAAAAAAAAAAAAATCCAGAAGTGTAAGTGTGGTTCAAGTGACAGAGTGCCAGCCTTGAGCAAAAAGGAAGCCAGGGACAGTGTTGAGGCCCTGAGTTCAAGCCCCAGGTCTGGCAAAAGGAGGAGGAGGAGGAGGAGGAGGAGGAGGAGGAGGAGGAGGAGGAGGAGGAGGAGGAGGAGGAGGAAGAGGAAGAGGAGGAAGGAGGAGGAGGAGGAGGAGAAGGAGGAGGAGGAGGACGAGGAGGACGAGGAGGAGGAGGAGGAGGAGGAGCGACCTTAGTTTAAGCCCTAGAACTGACCAAAAAATAAGTGATTATAAATACCTTTGTACTCAGGAATTGGAATTAAAACAGTAATTTTTCATGTACCATCTAAAAATCATCTATCACTTTGGGAAGGCCAAACTTTGGGTTCACCAATAGCTTTGGGGAAGCCTCGAGTACCCAAAATTGTGTGAGTTCGCGTTTGACAGACTGTGTAGATTCCTGCGGTTCTTAGACGGCTATCACACCCATTCAAAGGCCGAGGGCCCCACCCCACCCACCCCCCGCGGAACCTCTAAGAACCCAACAGAGCGTTCTTGGTGTCTCATCATCCGCTAGAGACTTTTTTTTTTAGCAACTTTCCTCCCGCGTCCTTTTAGAAATTATTTTCATTATCTTGAAGTGGTTGCGCGAAGGGGTTTCAATCCCTCACACTGCGTCTTGATCCACGTCACCCGTTGGCTGTCATTTTCCCCCTTTCCGCCCCTCTTACCCACGTTTGTACACGCTTACGTATCTATTGATAATTTAGATCTGACTTCCACATATGAGAGAAAACATGTGTCCTTTGTCTGAGCTACACACACACACACACACACACACACACACACACACACACTTCATATTGGCAAAGCCCCCAACACCAACACACGGCTGAAGTAGATCCGCTCCTTTCTCTTCTGATGGGAAGCTCATCTCCACGGGGTTGTTACGGAGAGAGAAGCAAGAATAACCACTGTGCGCTCTCCTTCCAGCACTCTCCACCTGGAGGAACTCCCTGCTCTTCCTCCACCTGCCTGTTTGGCATCTTGCTGAAGTTCCTTCTGTCCGGCCCGCATTGGTACTAATGTGTTGGTAGTCTGGCTATTGGAAAATGCCTTTTTTCCAGTCCTGGAAATCATGCAAGCGGATATAGGTATGAATCCACTGGGAAGATCCGTCGGTAGCCTTGATCTTCAGAGAGCCTCCCCGGAGTCCGAGCGGAGTTAGTGTCAGGGCTCACCTCAGACAGGGTGTGCGAAGGAGAGTGAAGAGAATTCACACTGAAGGAATGATTAACAATGACTGTTCCAGCCAGTCATCCGGGTCTTTGGTCACCTTGGCATTCGAGTCATGCGCCCCTTCCTTCCTGGCGCTGGCCTCTCCCTCGTGGTCTATGGCGGCAGCGAGTGCTAGGTCTCTTACATCACCACAGCGCTTGCCGCCTTGTCAGATTTAACCCAGGCTTCCGACTGGAAGCAGTGATCTCTCTCGGGTCGCCTTCTGGAGATAAAACTGTCACCGCCCTCCTCGGAGAGAGGGGGGGGGGCCCGACATCTCCACACGGAGAGCAACGGGCCGGAGAGAAAGGACCCGCCACGGCCAGCCCGTGGCCCTGAGATGCCTAGCACCCGGTCCCGATGCCAGGGGGCAGGGAGTGACCAGACGGCCGCCGTGGAGGCCAGGCCAGGCCCGGCTTCGGCGGAGCTCGAGTGCAGACCCGCAGGGCCTCGAGGGAAGCAGTGATCAAACGCAGGACTGGAGGCCCGGCTCGGGGATACCGCCCCGGCCCAGCGAGTGCGACAAGGCCCCGAGTTCAACCCACGACAGCAACACAGCAAGAATTGTAACGTCTCCTACGGGCAGGGTGTGAGGACTAAGAGGAATACCGAATGGACGCCTTCAGCCAGAGCCTGGCTCGGGGCGAAAGATAATATTTAGCTTCAAGGAAAAAGAAAATAACCACACAGAAACCTACAGAGAGTTCCTCTTCTCAGAAAACGTCCTCAGAGACGCGCAGAGCAGCCCTGCAGGGGGAAACGCGAGTTCCTGGGAAACTCGAGCAGGGATTGTTCTTCTCGGGGCTTGTGAGCGGCTGTGGAGGAGAGGTGGCAGCTGGCTCAGGAGGTGGGGGGGGAGGGGGGGAGAAGGGGGGCACTGGGGCGCCAGGGACGGGGTCCCCGCTCTGCCACTCCGGAGCCGGCTCTGTCGCCATGCGGTACAGAAAGCCCTTCCCGCGTCCGCGCTGAACTTTCTCCATCTCTCCCCGGGGGCCAGCGCCCGGCCCTTCTTCCACCCGACGCTGGAAGCGTGTGAGGAGGGATAGGGAAGGAAGCGCAGCAGGATCCGGTGTGCAGACCCCGGGGCCGGGGCGGAGTCCATCTGGGGTGCTCAGCTCGGTGCCTTGGGGCTGGCTCGGATTGCGCCGAGGAGGGTGTCGAGCCGGTGGACGAGGCCAGCGGCTGGAATCGGGGTGCTGCGGGCCGTGGGGGCCACCCACGCGGGGTGCGCACCCGGACGAAGGCGCGAATCCCCCAGATCGCTGCGAGGAGCGCGTGCAGCCGTCCCCCGCCCCACTCCCTCTCTGCTCCTCTCCATTGATCTCTCTGCGTCTCGTCTTTCTCTCTCTCTCCCTCCCTCCCCCACCCTTCCCTCCTCCGGCCTCAGCTTCTCCTCCTTCCCCCGGCTATGGCGGCTCTGCCCCAGCCCCGACAGTGAACACCTTCCCCCCGCCCCATTCCCAACCTGTGAGGGGCGTCGTCCCCCCCACCCCCCCACCCCCCCCACCCCGCCCCATTCTGGCCGTCACACACACGCCGGCCTGAATGAAATCCCCCCTCTTCCCCGAGCAGGGGCTGCGCGATCCCGAATGGCCGATCGTCCGCAGGACAGACGGAAGAGCACAGGGAAGAGCAGCTCGTCGGGAGGAAAAGACTCTGCACGCACGGGCTGCTGGCTTGCATTGGAACCTGCAGCCACCCCCGTGAGGGGAGAAAGGAGAAACTTACAAGCCCCCCCCCCGTTCCTGTTCACAAGGCTGTCTGGTGGCAGGGCTTCCTGTCCCCCAGGGGCCGGGTTCTAGAGCCACCCCCACGGTCCCTTGAACCCCGATGGCTCTGAGAGCTCCGTGGAGACGGCAGGCCGAGGCCCCTGCTCACCCACGGGTGTTTTCGAGTCAGAACCCGTTGGCCGGGCGGCCTCGCTTCTTGGTGTACGCGATGACCCGGCAGCTCCGGGCTCTGCACCCCGTTTGTCCTTCCACCAGAAAAAGAGAGCCCGGCTGTCGGGGAGCCGCTCTTTCCGGGTTCCCCCGGAGTTCATGGCCGGCGGGCTCCGGAACCTCAGTGCGTTTTCCAGAATTCTCTCTCCACGGCGAACCCTCCTCCGCTCGTCCCGCGTCTCCTTCGCTGCCGGTAGCCGAGAGCCTTCCAGCCCGTGTAGCCCTGCACCCCAAGCTCTCTCACACGCCCAGGGGAAGGGGGCCTCTCCCCACCGGTCGGTGCCTGGCCTGGGACAGCATGGCCTGCTCCAGAAGCGGGGGGTCGAGAACGTGGACGGCATGGGGGGCACCCGCTGCGGGCACAGGGATCTGAAATAAGGGCCGTGGCCACTGCACAGGACTTCCGGAAGAACCGAATGGGGAAATCGAGTCGAGGCCGCCCTCCGTGACGTGCCCTCGGCGTCACGGCGCGGACTTCCCCCCCCCCCGGGGAGCGCCCCCCCCCCCCCGCTTTGCCGGCGTGGTCGGCCTCTCCCCCCGCATCCGCAGGGGCCTCCAGGTCACGCGGGGACATCTCCCCACCGGCTCCGCCGCTCCGTGACCGTGGGAGGCGAGATACAGCCACTGGGCTCTCCGTGCCTCAGTTTCCATCTGGGACACACGTAGCCCCACGCGAGGGTCGGCGCTGCAGCTGGCCGGGCTGCGACGCCATCGCTGTTCCGCCTGTCAGGACCCGCGGGCCCGTTTCGCCAGAGGAGCTGTGGAAAGCTCAACCTGCGTGGCGTGAGCCGGAGGCACCGCGCACCGGCGGCCATCGGGGTGCGGGGCGCAGCCACGGGGCAGGCTGCCAGGGCCTCCCACGGGACCCGGAAAGCCCACACGCCTTTCGGAATGACGCACACCGCGCCGCTAATGCCGCCACGTCGACGTCGGCACGCGTGGCCCAGAAGCCGTAGCTCGCGGGGAGCCGGCGGTCACGGTCGCCCTGTCCCGGGTCCCACAGGACAAGGAGGGCGGGTGTTCAGGTAAGGGATAAATAGCGCTCGTGTGGTTAAATTGCCACCTCATGTTACGTCGAGGGGAGTCCGCTGTTCTTCTGCTAGGGGCCTCTGGAAGGTATTTTCTCTAACACCCGTGAAGTGAGGCTGAGCGCCGGTGGCTCGCCTCGTCTGCAAGACCAGCTGCTCGGGAAGCTGGGAGCTGTGGATTTCAGTTCAAAGCCAGCTCAGGCAGGAAGGTCCTTGAGACTTGTATCTCCAAATAATTACCAAAAAAAAATAAATAAATAAAGCTGGAAATGGATATCCATCTCAAGTGGCAGAGTGCTAGCCTCAAACCCAAAACACACACACACACACACACACACACACACACACACACACACACGTGTACAGAGAAGCCTCACATTTCATTTCCAGAACAGGAAACAATCATTCCATCGGCTCACCAGGAACATTCTGGAACACCCTGTCTCTCTGAGCACCTCATTTTGGCAGGGATGCTGACAAAATGGGTAACTGGCCTATTACAAAAGACAACAGAATGGATCACATAAATTTACCCTGGAAAAAGCAAAGATAGCACTTATGCCATCACAAAGATCTCTTCAAATCTCTGGTCAGTTACTAGATGCGATTTTAACCAAAGGGATCTCTCCAAATGGTCCCAAATGTGTATTTTGTTGCGCTAAGTTTTCATTCTTCTATTTTCTCCTTCCTTTTTTCTAGTCTTTGTACTCTGAAGTGTTGTTTTTAATCTCTTCTTTCTGCTCTCTTGCTTTATTGGTATTTTTTTCTTTCTTTCTCTCCTTCCTCTACTCTTTCTTCTTTTCCTTATTTTTCTCTAGCTCTTATAATATAAAAACATTTCTTTTTCAGAGCCTTTTCTTTTGGGAATCAGCCAAGATGCTACTCGATGGGCAAATGGATAAAGAAAATGTGCAATATGTGCAAAATGGAATTTATTCATCCATTAGAAAGAATGCTATTATGCCATTTGTAAAGAAATGCAAAGACTTGGAAAAGTTAAGTGAAGTAAGGCAGGCCCAGAGAGACACAGAGTGGATGTTTCTCCTCATCTGTGGAAGACAGACTTCGCTCATAAACTTATAAGTAAATATGTTGGGTGGGGTGCAAGTGTTTACCGATGTCTTAACTGAAATACGGCAGATTCAAAGGAGACCTCAAATAGCATAATTGCTTAGAAACCCCAAATCAAAGTTTACCTAAAGAAGACACCAGAAAGGCATGGGGAGTAGGGTCAAGAGGAAAGGGGTAGGCAAGTGAAGAGGAGAAGAGGAGGAGACTGAAGTCAAGAGCCCACGCCTGTCTTACGGAATGAAGAAGAGCGAGGGAAGGGCTGGTCGGGGAGGTCAAGAGGAGTGACAGGTGATGGAGACAGATTGTGTCCGTAAGCTGCCTCGTTAAATGGCAGCTCCTTTGTACGACTGCTTAAAGATGATGATAATGAAAATAAAGCATTTGTAGTAGCAAAAATGAATTATGTAACGGTTGCCTTTGGCCGAGGAGGAAGAGAAGGAAGAAGCTGCGGGAAAGGGGAGGCCACGGGGAATGAAGAGGCATTGGGTTTTGTTTGACCTCTGTCGCTGGCGTATCTCATAAGGAAAAGACGCAGGCGCTGGCAGAGCCCCCGGCAGGAAGGAGAGCGCCCAGGACCCCGCGGAGCGCCGGAGGACCAGGCGGAGCCCGCACGCACGGGAGGCACACCTTGATCCCAACGGCGTCAGAACGAAGAGTCACAGAGCAGTGAGTGTGAAGGCTTTAGAAGCACCCAGAGGGAAATAGAGTCGGGAGTTCTGGAACCGTGTTTTAGAGAGGATGTGTAGCAATGAAGATGCTCTTCCAAGGAAGCATCTTAAGGAATCGCTCTAAGACGGGAGCCTCCGATTATACATCGGTATGTTTGTCCTCGTAACGGTTAAAATAGAGAGCTGACACACTCTGAATGCCCAGCTTGATCACGTCTGAGACACCAATGCAATATATGGTCAAGAATAAGGAGAGAGGAACGACGGCGTGGGGAGAGCCACACGAGAGAACACAGAAATGACCACAACAAAACCATCGGTATTTGGAGGTAAGAATGTCAGCTAACATTTTCTTCTGATTACTTACGTGTTGAGTATTTTTCTAAAAACTAGATGGATCGCTAATTTAATCTCCCGCCATAAGTCATTATTGTCATTTCGTGGATGCCTAAATTGAGATTCAGTGAGCTAAAGTAACTTGTTCACCTACGTAAATAGTGAATCCTAGAGTCAGGATTCTTAAGAGCGCCTCTGCCCCATTTATCCCAAGAACAGGGGAGGGAAACAAATTGAAAGGGTCTATGGAAGAAATGATAAAAAATAATTCAGATGTCTGCCAGCACATTTGTATTTCAGGAAAGTCAGGGCCTGAAAAGAGAGCACACGTGTCTACAGGTCCTCTCGTGCCTTTCCCTCGTGGCCAAGGGGCACACAAGGCTGAGCCAACTGCTCTAGGCCCTGCCGGCACCAACCACATATGTGCTTTGAAATTCCCTCTGTGTGTGTGTGTGTGTGTGTGTGTGTGTGTGTGTGTGTGTGTGTGTGTGTGCCAGTACTATGGCTTGAACTCAGGGTCTGGTGCTCCTGCTGAGCCACACCTCCACTTCTGGCTTTTGGGGGTTACGTGGAGATAAGAGTCCCTCAGATTTGTCTGCCCAGGCTTGCTTCAAACCTTGATCCTCAGATATCAGCCTCCTGACTGACTATGATGACAAAGGCTAGCCATCCACACCTAGGTTGCTCTTTGAAATTCTTGCTGTCTGAAGGCTGAAGCTTGAAGGCTACTTGAATATTCCCGAGGACAGAGTAGAAAGCAAAAAGCCGTTCTCTTCTTATAAATACTCTGCCCAATTTTATTCCACATCTGCACCGCTTCCTACCGCTGTCCTACTCATTATCTCATCTAATCGTCATAACAGGCTTAAGTAAGGTAGACAAGGAAGTTGTGGCCCCTGGATCTTTGCACATCCTGTTCCCTCTTGGAACATTCTGTCTTCTCTCCGCTTTTTATGTTACCGCTTAGTCATCTGACTTATCATTTCCTATGTTTTGATCTATTTTGCTAAAGGAAAGGACAGTAGTCAGAGTCTCAAATAAATACCTTGATTAGGTCCTGGATTAAATAAGATGGTGATCTGTATCTCTCCTCAGAAGAAACAATACCAGTGCTTCCTTGGCTGCTCGGCATACCAGAAATAGTTAAGGATCAGTGAAATCCAGACTACTTACAAGTTTGTGATCCACGTACCAGTCAGACTCTGTCAGAATTAGACAGCATACAACTATGGTTGAGACCTGGGAACTGAGATTCCAGAAGGGCCAGAAAAGTTGTAAAGCTGAAAAGTGGAACACACACTGCCATGAAAACGGGCTCCCGAAGCCCATTGTGAAGTGCATGAAGAGAAGAACAGAGCTCCTGTTGTCAAGAGGAAGGGATGGAGGAGTGGAACCTACCAGCTACAGGGTGGATCGCACAACCTATGATCAGTTACTTCACCTCTTTCTGTATGCATTTCTTGTGTGTGTGTGTGTGACAGAGCCTCTCTCTATAGTCCAGGCTGGACCCAAGCTCCTCTTGTCTCAACCTCTTGAGTTCGGAATCTACGGGAGTTGCCGCCATAAAGCTCTATTGGCAACGCAAATAAGATAAGCTCTTTGAGATTCTGAGGCTATAATAAGCAGCCGTTTATTATAGTGTGTGTGTGTGTGTGTGTGTGTGTGTGTGTAAATGACTACAGGTTATACAATTTAAAATGGGTAAAACAAGGAAATGAAGCCCAGTCTGTTTGTCTCCAAAACTGGGGGAAACTAACCACCCGGCTACACCACGAGTGGCGTCACCCGCTGCGGAACTGGAATAGGCACATCTTGCCCGGCCATCGCTGCCTGGGTAAACAGGACGATCCCCAGAGAAGCCAAAGGACACCCCCTAAGGATAGCGCGCCAGCATTCTAGCTTGCTGCCCTGTGCGCTTCCAACTCTGCCTCCTTCTCTCACCAGAAATACATCCCCGGCCGTGGCCTGATGGGCCCCAAGCCCGGCCCCGCCGGACAGCAGGAATCCACCCGGGCCTGCTTGGCTCACGCTGCACCTCCCGCCTGTTACAATCCTTCTGCGCTTCAGCGGGTCCCAAGGACATCTGTTTCCTGTTTTCTAAGAATATAAGGAATCGTGAGTCAGAGAGACGATGCCTGCCTTCCAGGAGCTTCAAAACAAATGGTGACGGCAGGGATAGGAACGCGGCAGCCATGACACAAAGGTTCCATGAAAACAAGGCTCTCACGACTCTCCGCACGCACGAGCACGGGAGGGAGCCACCAAGTCCCGAGCGCTGAGTCCTGGGTAGCCGCGAGGGAACATTGTCCTTCCTGGAAGAGAGAGAGCTGCAGGAATGGCTGGGTTGCAAAGCCCTGGAGATGAGGGGCCGAGGTGAAGCTGCGGTACCCCACAAGCACGGAGGCAGAAAAGGGGCTCGGGGGCGAAGGACAGAGAATTGTCGCGTTCAGGCCGCCATTTCTTCTGTCGGCGTGCGTGCATGATGAACCTACGACGAGCCAGGCTTCATCCAAGAGCTCAGAATGGAAAGGTTTCACCTCGACTGGCATTGAGCTGTGGCACTGGCCTTCCTGCCGAGATTGGAAACTAGGAGACTGAACAGATAGAGAGAGCATTGCAGGCAGGTGAGCAGAAATCAGAGCAAGCCCAGGGACCGCGGGGAAGGAGGGAAATGAAGATAACCAGTCAAAACAGCAGGGTTATCTCCTACTTCGTCATCAGCTCAATGTCACTAACTCGTAACGTGACACTATTGTGTATCTATCATAATGAGCAAAATGGAAAAGAAAAGTCAAATTACTGGCAAATTCAATGACTGGTTGTGAATCAACAGGAACTCTCATGCATGGCTAGTGGTCTGTAAACCTACGCAATCAACAGCGTCACTAGACTACTCAAGCTGTACGTGTGCATAGCCTTTATCCTATACCTGTAACTAATACGTGCATAAAATAACACATTTGGGAATCCTTGAAACAGCCCTATTTGTATCAGCTTCAGACTAGAAAGTATTCAAACACTTTTAATAGGCATAGGAAAGAAATGTGGCATAGTCTTTCAATAAACTATTATACATCAACAAAAATTAATTGCAAAGCTCAAAGCCAACCAGAACAAGTCTGTCTATAATGCTGTAAGGATGAATATTGATTATCCGCGAAGAGGGTGGGTGAAACGATAGAAGGACTTTATTATTCTGGTAAATTTTCTTTTCTTTTCTTTTTCTTGATCATGGGACTTGAACTCAGGGCCTGGGCACTTTCTATGAGCTTTTTAGCTAGTGCTCTACCACTTTGAGCCACAGCACTACTTCCAACGTGCTGGTAGTTCTCTCTCTCTCTCTCTCTCTCTCTCTCTCTCTCTCTCTCTCTCTCTCTCTCTCTCTCTCTCTCTGTGTGTATGTGTGTGTATGTGTGTGTATGTGTGTCCACCACTTAAGCCACAACCCCACTTCTGTGGGGTGTTTTGCTGATTAATTGGAGATGTATTGTGGACTTTCCTGCCCAGGCTGGCTTTGAAACATGATCTTAGACTCATGAGTAGCTAGGATTACAGACATGAGCCACTGGCACCCAGCTTCTATTTTTCTTTTCCCATTTCCTTAGTTGTTAACATAGGTTGAGTGTTTGTGTGATGCGGTGAGCATAAATATTTCTATGAAATATCTCATTTACTATTTACAGAAACTCTGTGAGGTAGCCTCTTCTATCTATGATTTACAAAGGACTCTAGAGGACATAAAAGCTCGTAAGTTCCCGGAGCTACAAGTGGTTAACTTACCCTGTGCACATGTTACGGGAACATGTAGGGTGTCGCTGAAGTGTGGTTCTGGATTCAGACATAGACGGGGTCATTTACTGAGAGCATTCTCTCAACTTAGACACAACGGACGCATTGTTTCGACGTGCAGTTCAAACCTTATCATGGTTCTCCCAACCAGACCCCAAATGAAACACGATGTCTAGGAGACAGGAACGGGAAACGGTTCTTATAAACAGCATGATTCTCCAGCGTCGCTGCCCCCACCAGCACGGCCGTCGTGGAAAGAGGCTGGTGGGGGGAGGAGGGGAGGTCCTGGGACAGCACGGCCTCCGTAGACTGTTTACTTCAATCAAGCAAGGGAAAGAAGCAGGGAGAGGTGAAAGATTTCCCAAGACCAGCCGCGAAGCCAACACCAGAGCAGCTGGGAATGACACTCACTGTTGCTTCTCTAGTGGCTCAGGAATGGTACTGGGGCCATTGCTCTCGGGGACTTCGCGTACTTCCAATAACTCCCTATGGATCGTGATGACCAGGAGACCAGCAGCCAAGCCCCACCCGCCAGCATACCGCCATGTCTCCAACAGTCTTAGCTTTCCTCTCCTCCCTTGCTGCCTGTTGGCGGGAGTATACTATTCCACTCCACCCAAGACAATCTTAGCAGGGAGAAAGGAGGCCAGAGAATCCACAGCCCCTGTGTTAATGAAACAATCGTGTGGCCAAAATCATCCTGCGATGGAATTAACAACGAAACTCAAGCTCAGGGTCTGTCTTCAGGCGTTTGTGGAGGCCCCCGCTGGGGTCACAAACAGCCTTGGAGTATTCGGTTGCCGCTGCATGAGCCCAGCCGAGAGTCTTCTCTTCCCTGCTCTCTGCGCATGGTGGAATGTGCCCTGGCTGGAGGAGTAGCAGCGGCGTCTCGGGCGCTCAGGTTTGGGGTGGTTTCTTTCCAGTGCACAGGGTCGGGGGCAGGACAGGAGACCCTCTGGGTAGGACCCCCGTCCTGCCGGTAGGAGTGCAATGAAGGGGGCATCCAGTTTCCAGAGTCAGATCCCAGGCGGAATGAGTGCGACAAAGGCCAGAGTGAGCCCGGGGTGGGGGGGTGGGGCTCGGGGCACGAAGCACTCTGAGAACAGGTGCTGAGGCCAATGGCAACCATGGAGGCACAGAAAAGGGAACGAGCAAGAGCAGCTACCATCGAGCAAAAGGTGGCTGCTTGTCAAAGACCGGGAACAGCATTTTACACGCATGAGCTCATTCAGCCTCACACCGTTACGGCTATCACATTTGCCAGAGAGAGAGAGAGAGAGTACATTCACGTCGAAGCCGGCGTGGTTAGCCGGAACCAGAACCCGCTGGGATCACTAAATTGCGGGGACAAGTGTGGCCTATGCGTTAAGTTGAGAAGCAGTCCATCAGCTTCGAGCAAGGAGAAATACTGACCTGACCCGGCTGTGTTTTGATGCTGTGACAAGAATGAGCTATCGCAGAGCAATCGCGGGGGCAGGGAGGCCCGTGAGATGCACAAGGCCTCAGTCCGGGCAAGGGACCGCAGCGGTGTGGACTAGGAAAGCTGGCTGCACGAAGGGCATCATTTGGAGAGGTTTCTCTATGGGTGATAGAGAGAGGAGTAGAGGAAGGGAAGTCCAACGCGTGTGAAACATTGGATTCACACACCTTATGGGATGTGGAACCCCAGGAGAGAGCAGGAAGGAGGGGAGAGGTAGCTAGAAGGGGATCCGCTGTGTCCCGTTCAATTCGTGATGACCACGTGGGTGCGCAGAAGAAGTAGGAGATAGGTTTGGGGTTCATTTTTGGAATCCTTACCTGTGGATGATAATCACAATGGAGCCAACTGAGGTCACTTGGATGAAGAGCGGGATAGAGAAGGTCAACGGAAACCTGAGAGAGGGAGAGGAGGAGAGAGATTGTGCCCGTCCAACCACAGGGCCTCCGGTACCTGACAAAGACGGTTGTGGTTACTCACTGCAGAGTCTTCAGAGTCCCTCAGGCATCGTGCGGGTTTCCTAACAATGAATGAATGAATGAATGAATGAATGAAGAGGACTTAGGACAGCCCCCCGCGCAGAGCAGACATTCATTCGCTGTTTCTTCATTGGCACGCATGGCGGAGAGCCTGCAACAACTCCCAGCACTCGCTCGGCTGGGTTCCCGGCTCGTGACGGCCTTGCCGGCTTGCCCTTCTGCCCGGACCTCCCCGGCAGAGTGGAGGGACACCCCGAGTGTGCGTGGCCACACCGTCGAGCCGGCCGCCCCGCTGGGGGCCGGGGGGTGCCACAAGCCAGGTCCCACAGGGACGCGGCTCCCGTCCCCCCCTCCCCAGCAGGGGCCCACGGCCTTCGCCACTGGCTGCAAAGATAGCGTCTCCTCACCCCGGTGGGGCTCCGTGTCATCGGTGCGGGCCCCGTCGTGACCGAAGCACGTGTCGGCTGCGCCACTCGACGTGGGACCTGCGCTCCACGCAGGAATCGGTGTGGTGGGTGGGGAGGGAGCGCCCGGGGAAGTAGAGTCCACGCGTGGCGCCGCCTCTGCAGACACGTGACTCGCAATGCCCGGTCGTCACCCGCCCAGGGCAGCCACGGGAACGGTCATCCGCCGTCTCCGCCCTGCGCCACGGTTATTTCTCCAGACCCTCTGAGCACTGTCAGAACTGAGCCTTCCAACAAAGCTGCAAGAGCAATTAGGACGCGTGAAATGAGCTACTTAATGTACGTTTCTCAGAGGGATCCTCGAAGAGAGGACCAGAGGACATGAAACTGTATTTAATAAGTACAATGTACTAAAAATATCCTTGACCGAGACCCATGGGTGAAATGAAAAGGGTAGCGCCCAAAGGCTCAGAAAGCGGGTGCTCAGGAGCCCCTGCTGAGCCCCGGCCTTAGAGTAACCACGTGACCCGGGACAGACCTCTCAGTGGCGCTTGGCTCTGGTTTGGGAATGACTCTCCTCAGAGCTTGGTGGGGCTCTCCTTGGTGAATGGAGGTGGCGTTTCACTGTTATTTGTTGGGTCGTTTGTTTATCCGGTTACCACCACTGCCAATAACACTCAATGAGGCCAGGAAGCCCCGACACACTTTCCCTAAGTCAGGCCGGATGCCCGCATTTCCGTAGGACGGTCAGGACGTAACGGACTGCTCCGTGTCCTACGCCCTGGGAGGGCAAAGGAAGCCCTGGAGACACGTGCTTCTGTGGGGTTGTCTCTGACACGATCCGGGGTTTGCAGCCGTGGATGCAGACCTTTGGCGAGTGAAGCGAAGCCATTGCGCCTGCACCCGCCTCCCTAAAAATAAAGGTTCTACCTTGAGACCACTTACCAAGGACTTTCAAAGGAAGAGAAACTGATGGGTGAAAAAGGAGGGAGAAATTGGAAGGTAGGAGAGAAAAATGAAGAAGCTGGGGGCAATCGAATGCATACCATGGGATACTCCAGACACCTAAAACGAATCTCTGAAGGAAATACAAGTTTCCCTACTGAGATTTCACCCCAGGGCCTCATGCTCTCGCCAGGTTTTCCTCTCAAGGCTGAAAGGCTCTTGAGCCACTGCCCCACTTCCAGCTTTCTGCTAGTTAGCTGGAGGTAAGTCTCCTATTTGCCTGCCCAGGAGGGCTTTGAACTGTAAATCCTCAGACCTCAGCCTCCTGAGTAGCTAGGATGGTGACGGGCGTGAGCTGCCCGGACTGGGCTAGAACCACAGTTTGAAGGTCCACCTAAGTTTGGGGAAGTCTGACAACTTCATCGCCTCTCAGACTTGGTTTGCAGTAGTAGCATTTTAAATGCTTATACAATCCTATGATTAAAGGCAAAACTATTTCAATGCATCCCAGTCCTAAGCAAGCGTTCTTGATCACGGAATCCACTTTTATTGTAATGCTTATTAATATAGTCAGTAAAATTAAAGAAATTGAGCGTTTCTAAGGACCTAGAGAGAGAGAACGAGATTAGCACCCAGTCACCGGGTTCTGTGAGACAAACATGCGGAGGATAACAGGGGGTCACGAATCCTCGTCTGTAACGGATACAAACAGAATGAGCTGGGCATACGTTGGCTTAGCCCCGAGCCTCTGGGACCCCTGCTGCGTACAGATAGCACGCCGGGTGTGGTATCTCGGGGGCCAGGCAGGCCGACTCCCCACCGCCTCTCTAATTTGACATCGAGTGAGGAGCGAGAAGGGGGGAGAGAGAGGGCACAGAGAGAGGGCAAGGGGAGGGGGAAGGAAGGGGGAGAGCGGGAGAAAGAGAAGGGAAAGGAGAGAGACGGGGAACGGGGAGGAAACGGAGGGAACAAGAGGGAGGGGAATAGAAATACAGGATTCAGCACAGCGAGACCTGTTCTGAAGAAGATGAATGGGATTCCCTGATGACGTAATGGGCACGCATGCTTGCTAAGCGATCAGTAGACATGGTCTGTGCCAAGAAGTAAAATTTAAGCTTCATCCTGAATGATAAGAAACCAGGCCAAGATAAATTGGGAGAAAGGATCGAAACATGTCTGATGTAGATGGGGTGAATGTGATCAAAGTACATCCTATACATTTTACAACGAACCCCCTTCACTTACACTAGTTTATTAGTCTAACTACACTATTTTTATTAGTTTATGCTAATATTGTTCTTTATAGACATCCTTCCTGGGTAAAGTGGGAGATGTTGACTGTCCATAGAGCCATAAGTAATTCCAGAGACCCAAAAATAGCTTATTTGGTCGTCTTTGAATTTAAGCAATGGAGCGGAGTCAGCAGCATGGAGCAAGCCGATAGGTGTTAGCTTTTACAGGACCTTCTTGAGAGAAAAGTGCAGAATCAGGTAGGTATCTCCACATGGTTAAAATCCTGGAGTTAGGGATCGATACTGGAAGAAAGCAAAGCAGTGTAAGAATACAGGGACGAGACCGTCACCGGAGGTTGATCTGAGCAGACTTCCCTGAGCGTTTCATAGCTGAACTGAGGTCTGAGTGGTAGGGAGGAGAGAATCGTGTGAAAGACTTCTGAGGACCGAGAAGAGGTGGCATTTCCCTAAGCTGGGAAGTGAGCCCATGATCTAGGAACCCCCAAAGGCTTCTAAGTCAAAGGGCCAAAGTAACAAGTGACAACCGTGGAAGAAAGTTAACATTGTGTACCATTTAGAAAAAAAAAAAAAAAACCCTTCATGTATGGAAGCCCTCAAACATGGAAAGCTTAGAAAAGTGGATGCATCCGTGTCGTAGGGTAAAAAGCTAAATGCTCCACCTATTTTCCTGTGTCACTTGCAAGCACAATGCAGTCTTGGCTGACACACTTTCACTTAAAGAGTACCCACCCACATGCCAAGATACTTGTTTTCCTTTGCAAATGCCTATTATCAGTACAACACCCATGGCTAGTAAGGTGGAAATGGCTCCTTGGCCCCCAGGACCTATTCTTACCTCTTCTAGCCCATTCAGCTTTAGATTGGGGTGTAACTACTTTCCCTTGAGCGCACTGGGTCGCTTGGCCATGGGGTCTAAGTTCTGACCAAAGAGCCGTAAGCAAAAGTAGTGACGTCAAGTTCTGTGGCACGTCCTTCCTTCGGGGAAGGAGCGTGTATTTCCTCCTCTCTTCTCGATGCTCTCTAGAGTAGAGAAGTAATGGTTAGACTTCTATCCCAGAGGGGAAGACAAGGACCATCCCTGGGATGTGGATAAACAGCTGTTAAAAAACACCTGAGTTCCAGATGCTAGCGAAGGTCCCGTACTGTGCAAGGACTTCACGCTCTCTACAGAGAAACTAAGTCACTCTCCTAGAGGGTCCCCGCTACACACCGCTAAAGCCGGACACTTCCTATAATCCCCACTTCCTGGAGGATGCAGCAATGGATCCAAATAGTAAACGGAAGCGAATGAGAACGTGTGTTTTATAAGTATGTGCTCATTTTCCTTCTTTTTAACCTCACTGTTTCAAACATTCTTTTATTTTTTTATGTTTTACTATCTTTTTATTATCTGTAAGTAGCTGTACAAAGGAGTTGCCATTCAACAAATCAGTTTATGAGCAGAACGCCTCTTGGTTGATGTCACATGTCTTGCAGCTGTAAGGGAGGAAAACAACCCATGTGCAATGCGATTCGATGAACAGCCGTTCTGCCCAGCAGGTGGAACGGGGGCCAATTAGAAACCATGTGATCCTCATCAAAGCACTGCAGCCTATTGGCTCCTTATAGAGTTAAATATAATCCCTACCAGATGACCTAACCATTCTACTAGCTGTTTACCCAAGAGAAATGAGAACATTTGTCCAAACAAAGAGTAGTACACAAATGTTCAGAGATTTATTCAAATAGCCCAGGCAGATGCCAATCAACAAGAGAATGAAGAAACAACACGTCGTACTGCATGCAATGGAACACTTCTCTGTGACCCAGAAGATTTCACTACGGATGCATGCCCCGGCGGGTGAATCTCAGAACAACGACACCCGTGAACGCAGCCAGGGGTGGACAAGGGCGTTCCAGAGGGTGCCGGGCACGGGAACCTAGAAGCAGCCAAACCAGCCCAGAGTATCCGAACATATCACTTGTTGTCTGTAGCTGGGATGGGGGAAGAGATGAAGAGCAAGACTCAAAGACCTTCTAGGGTGAGGCAATTGTCCTGTATCACCTTCTAGGTGAGGCAATTGTCCTGTATCTTAGGTGAGATGGTACCTCTCCAGTATATGCTACAGAATGCAGCAACGTTAAGTGCATAGTTCGATAAAGTTGATTTTTAATGTATTTACGCCAGTCCTAGAGCTTGAACCAGGGCCTCATGTATATGAGGCAGGCACTCTTGCCACTGGGCCATATCCCCAGCCCTGTTTCCAGTTTTTAATTTTCTTGTCAAGGTGATGTACAGTTGTGGTGACATACGGAAGGCAGTAAGTACATTTCTTGTCAAACTTGTTACCTCTTCCTGTTTCCAGATTTTCGCTGGTTAACTGAAGACAGGTGTCTCACAGATTTGGCTGCCTGAGGTAGCTTCGACCTTGATCCTCAGATCTCAGCTGGAATTGCAGGCATGAGCCGCTACTGCTCGGCTAATTTTTTTTCTAGAAGAATTACTGAGCTAAATTGGCACACGCAAAGGTATTAGGGAAAGAAGACGAACAGTGATTTAAAATGTGACTCTTCATTTAGTGTCAGAAGGGAAGATGTTCCAAACTGAAGCGCGTTTGTGGAGTGAGCTGTTTCTCACGTGAATGTTCCAGGAAGAGGTGTCAGGATGAGTAAATTTCCAAAAGCAAAACCAAAGCACAAACAAAGCAGGCAGCTCCAAGACCTGTCAGGGCTTCAGGAAGCCAAGGGAAGTGGCCGGACTTGATTGTGCGGGAGATACCCCGGGGTGCCGCTTCTCAAAGGATGGTGAAGGATGAGTTGCTTTTCCTTGTTGTTTGTAAAAAATTGTAAAGTCACACTGTCGCCAGCGGCTCACGCCTGCCATCCGAGCTACTCCGCGGGCTGAGATCTGACCATCTGGGATGGAAGACAGGGTAAGACAGTCCAGGAGACTCCTACCTCCAAAAGGAACGAGCCAGACGTGGCGCTGTGGTAGAGACGCAGCCTTCAGGGAGACGCTGAGGGGCAGCACCCAGGCGCTCAGTGTAAGCCAAGAACTGCCCCTCCTCCCCCCCCCCCCAAAATGAACAGTCACATCTGCTAGAGGCCATAGAAATGACATATTGCCGTGAGCGTCCAGCCTTTCCTGGGCATCAGTGGCAAGCATCTCGCAGACAAACGTGCCCAGCAGGGAGCTGCTGAGCAAACACACCGGGCCCCCTGCCCTGGCGGGTGTCGGGTACGCGTTGGTCCCCGCGTGAGCGACCAGGGGCGGGAGCCAAAGACATGCGGGTGGTGGATTTGAACACGGCGCTGCCCAAACATCACGGACGGGGAAGCCTGAGGAAAGGTGCTCACGAAGGCTTCAGAACCGTTCCACGACTCGAAACAGCGTGAGAGACGGGACCGGAAGGCCCCACGAGGGAGGGCGGATGGACAGACCTCCAGGACCTCGAGGATTCAGGAAGGGGATCCTGCAAACGGCCACGCGGGAGCTGTCGGGGATGGGACCCGTAACGGGGGCCGCAGGACTGGAGCGGGGAGTGTGGAGGGCGGAGAACACGGGGGGGGGGGTCCCCGGTGGCCCCTGACCGGCCGGCAGAGGATCGCGGGGCGGCGGCAGGCTCGCTGGGGAGGGAGGAGCAGAGGCAGGGGTGTGGCGGGGCCTCTTCCGCTCTGGGAAGGAGGAAGTGGGCGCTGGGTGTGCCAGGGAGTGTGCCCTGGGCCTGGCAGGCTCCGGGCTTTGCCTGTGTGGCCTCTTGCCCAGCCATCTCTGACCCACTGCCCCCCGCCCCCACCCAGGGTCACCCTAGGATATGACAAGAGGAGGAGGCTCGCGTGTCAGCTGCTTCCTCCTGCCCGGGCTCCACCTGCCACCTCTCGTCCTCCTCAGCTGCGGGCCCCGGGCCAGCCCCTCCCCGCCCCTCCCCGCCCCTCCCCGCCCCTCCCCGCCCCTCCACAGCGTCGCGATCCACGTCTGGCCACGAGGCTGCCTTTTCTTGGAACATTCTGGATCCCAAACACTGGGGGTCTGGGCCCCAATCCATTCCGGTGAGCCTGTGCCCCACGGCTGAGGGTCAGCACGGACGGGGCGTGCGTCCCCTCTTCCCACGACCCTTCCGCGAAGGGACTCACGTAACCGCGTTCCGACCCAGAGAAACGTGTTCCACGGCACGGAGGGAAAGAAATCGAGCTTGGGGATGAGAGGGAAGTTTCTAGCATCACCAGGAAGCCACGCCAGGATTTCTGCACATGACGCACCGGATCTCGCACCCGGGGCCGCCTGGCACAGTGGGCTAACCTTGTTGGACTGCCGAGGTCCTGGCCCAGGCCTTCTTTATAACCTGTGGTGCCAAAGGGGGCCAGCGATGTTGCCAGCTTCCCAGGGAAGCTGACAGAGCCATTTCCCTGGACGGTGCGTCCCCTGCGCATCTCCTAGGAGTTCGCCTCCTTCGAATCCATGACAGATCGTCCTGCCGTGTCAACCTAAGCAGGTGGCTCTCCTGTGACTAAAGGCCGCCGCCACAGCAGGTGTCAGGACCTGCATGCTGAGTGACAGAGGACCAAGGAGAGAAGGCTCCACCCCGAGAGAGCCATTGCTTGCCCCTCCGTCCGTCCCTCTGTCCTCCTGACATCTCTGCGGAAGGCTCTGGAACCTGTGGCAGGGTAAGAATGTTCTCACTCCAAGCTTGAACCCCAGAGGCTGCTCGTTTCTCTTCTCCTTGGACCCCACACAGATCCAAACAAAACCCCAAAGGGGATCAACCCCGTGCCCTGTGCCATCCTAGCACGCCTGGGCCAGCGGGGGCGGGGGGGGGGGGTGCGCCTGGGACGGATCCTGTTGAGCTGCGTCGTCCCGTGCAGAGCTGGAAGGCGGGCCACCTCTGCTCTGGCGTCTTCGAGGCCCCGGGCTGTCTCTTTACAAACGTCCCCTCCCGTCTCCTCAGGCCTGAATCTGCTGGGGAAACATCACCTTCCAGCCGGCGGAGGTTGGCGTGCAGGGCGGACGGCACAGACGGGAGGGGGAGCAGCACCCAGCAAGTTGCAGCCAAGCTCTGGCCGTTGACCCTGACCAAGCAATGCTGCTCAAGCGTTCAGGCTTGCCGAAACCACTCAGGAGGCTGAGATGGGAGGATCGCGGTTCGAAGCCAGCCCAGGCAGGAAAGACTGTGAGACTCTTCTCTCCGATTAGCCACCAGAAAACCAGAAATGGCGCGGTGGCGCAAAGTGGTAGAACGGTAGCCTTGAGCAGCAAAGCTCAGAGACTGCGCCCAGGCCCTGAGTTCAAGCCCCAGAATCATCAACAACAAGTTCTCAGACCTTCAAGGCCCAGTTACCAAATACGGATAACGGTTTCTACATCGTACATTTGTGAGTGAGAATTAAATAAAATAAAGTCTTGGAGGCAGCAGAACACAGGGTGGTGAGCGGCATAACTCTGGAGTCAAGGCCCAGATTTGCCACGTGCAAGCTTTCTGACCCTGGGGAAATCACATCTCCCCTCCCAGTTTCAGTTTCCTCATCGGTGACATGCAAATAAAATTCATACTTGCCTCACTGGCACTGCGAGGCTAAACTATAACCATATATGCATAAGTAGCTTGGCAAAGGGCCTGGCCCCAAATAAGCACTTGACACCTGTTTGCTAATCGATGAATTACAATGATTCATTCGTCTGGGATTGGAAGGAAGGCTGCCTCCCTAACTCCAGAGCCTGGGCTCTGAATGTGGATGCAAAACTGGCTTTCCGACATGCCATGCACCTCAACAATTAGGTAAGAGACATTCTCAAGCATGCCCACTTTCCTGGGTGCATTCCTGGGTACAGCCTTCAAAGAGGAGGAACATGAGAAAGGAATGCAACCTCTAGGTCAGAGCTGAATAACCACAAAGAGTGGAGTGGATGTGGCCTTCTTCGTTATTTTATTGTAAAAGGTGATGCAGAAGAGGGGTTACAGTTACATAAGTAGGGCGATGAATACATTTCCTTGGAAACAAACTGGGTGGTTTCCTTCTTCAAGGGTCAAGGTGTGTCGGGACAGAAAGAAACCATAGAGAGAACACCAAGACCCAGAAAGATAAGGAAACTCACCCCAGACCGCCCAGCCAGGAACCGGCAGAGCCAGACCTGGAGTCCCGATGTCTTGACTTCCAGTCCTAGGCTCTCAGCCACAGACTCCCTAATTACACCGTTTTCAAAACCACTAGACAGGAGAGCAGCTCAGCGCGGCGCTGCTCAGGCTCTTCCTGGGCCCTCCCTCCCACCGTGTCTCCAGAGGAGGAATCGCTCAGGGAGGAAAAGAGGTGTGCACCCCCTCGCAGCACCAGGGAAGGGCGCTGCCTTCGACACGCACGCCTAGGAGCAACATTCCGACTTGACTGACACATCTTCCTGCGCTCCACCCCTGTACGCCTCGGATCTTTCTCTGGATTGGGCGGCGGAAGCCCGACGGCAAGGCTGAAGAGCCAGATGTTCTCTGATAAGCACATTCCAAATGTCTCTGCGCACCGCCAAAGGAGTGGCCGGTCTGGGTCAGCCTCGGCCCAAGGCTTGGAGAACCAGGTCGCTCCATCCCCAGGCAAGTGGACGAGAAGCCCCGCCCACCGGAAGCCCGTGAACGCCAAACAACGGCTCCTCCTCTCTCTGCGTCCCTTACCAACTTGGGACGCTGGGATCCCAGAACGTGGCAGCTCCTTACCTCCCCACGCAGGCCAAGCGGAAGAGGCTTTGCCCAAGGTCACACGGAGGGCTCAAGGTCGAAGATTCTAGTGCTGTCCGAAAAGCCAGAAACGGAGCCGCGGTTAGCTAGAGTGGTAAGAGTGCTAGCCTTGAACTCAGGGACAGCACCCAGACCCCAAGTTCAAGCTCCGGTACACACACACACACACACACACACACACACACACACACACCCCTATCTCCAGGGCCTGTGACCCCAGCTCTGGAGGAAGCACAATGGTTGAACACCGTGGGAATCACCCGTCATCACTAACAACACAAGGAAGCGGAAGTAGGAAGCGCACAGTCTTCTCAGCCCCTAGAGCAGTGGCCCAAGCATTCTGATGGAAGATGCCAGAGCTGGGGGGAAAGGGTGCGGGGGGGGGGGGGCTACAAGGAGAGGCAAGGGGAGAGAAGCAGCCTCCCCCACCCGCATCCCCTAAGCCCCGTGAGCTCTGGGGGTGAAACTGGCAGGCACGTCACCCAGGAGATCTGGGCCCTGAGGGCGCAGGTCACCGCGGACAGCTGGGCTGTACCCTGTGCAGAACTGCCCGAGGAAAGCCGGGTGTCTCCCTGCTTCTCCCTCGGCCGCTGAAGCCACCCTTCCTGCCGGAGCACAGCCTCACTTGCCACAGGAGACAGTGAGTGAAACGCTAGGAAGCAGGATCCCAAGTTTGGGGACTGGGTGACATGACTGAGGAATGTCCTCCCTCTGGGGTAATTTAATTAAGACACTGTAATTCTCTGAGAACATATAGTTCCACAATGGCAAAGGCTACAGATCACGTCTGCAAGGTTTGGATGGGGTGAGTCACTTGCTCTCCTTGGGGTTTTAATTTGGGAGATTTTCTTGGTCTTTTCTCTGTCCTCTCCTTATCCTCTCCCTCTTCCTTCCTTGTCTTTTCTTTTTACTTTTGTAAATTGTGGTCTTACTCTGTAGCCCCGACTGGCCTCAGACTCACAATCTCCCTGCCTCCATCTAAGCCCTAGGATTACAGACAGGCACGGCCACACCTGGTACGGCTTCTTTTTCTCTTTTTTCTTCTTTCATTTTCTCTCGTTCTGTGTTGGTGGAGCAACGTACATCATATAAACGCTCTCATGTAGAGTTTTTCTGTGTCTGACTGATTGTACTAGTATGTTCATCAGCTGTGTCCATGTTGTCTCAAATGACACAGTATCTTTCTTTTTAGAAACTGAGTAAGACCTCAGTGTGTGTGTGTGTGTGTGTGTGTGTGTGTGTGTGTGTGTGTGTGTGTGTGGCTCATACCTTATCCCATTCATTTGTTGATAGGCATTCAAGTTGCTTCTCTATCCCAGCTATTGTAAATTATGCTGCAATGAACATAAGAGTGAGGATGACCCTTTGCTATCCTGGTTTTATTCATTTGAATGCTGACCCAGAAATAGGATTGCTGGTTTGTATAGTAGCCCTAGTTTTGTTTGTTTGTTTTTTTTGAGAAATCTCCATATTGTTGTCTGTACAATCACCTACATTCCATCAACAGTGTACATGATTCCTTTTCCTTCATACTCACACCAACGTGTATGTGTGTGTGTGTGTGTGTGTGCGCACGCGCGCGAGGACTGTGGCTTGAACTCAGGGCCTGGGCACTGTCCCTTGAGCTTTTTCTGCTCAAGGCTGGCACCAGAGCCACAGCTCCACTTCTGGATTTTTTCATGGTTAGTTGGGGATAAGGGTCGCCCAGACTTTCCTGACCAGGCTGGCTTTCAACATTGGTCCTCAGATCTGTCTCCTGAGGAGCTAGGTTACAGGTGTTAGCCACTAGCATCTGGCTCCTTATTTCTGTTTTGAGAGCCAATCATCTTAACGGATGTGGGATGTCATCCTGTGATTCTTTTGCATTTATCTGATGATGAGCAATGCTGTGATGATGAGCAACTGCTGATGAGCAATGTTGACCATTTGGTTTTCTTCTTTGAAGAAATTCCAAGTAATT
Organism: Perognathus longimembris pacificus; assembly: GCF_023159225.1. Classification (NCBI taxonomy): domain Eukaryota; kingdom Metazoa; phylum Chordata; class Mammalia; order Rodentia; family Heteromyidae; genus Perognathus; species Perognathus longimembris. The sequence continues at coordinate 1,939,573 of NC_063182.1, read as the reverse complement.
CCCTTGTCCGTGAATCCATTAGGTTACTCGAGTTTTTTGTTGTTGAGTTGTAGGTGTTGTTTATATAGTTTGGATACTGACCCTTTGCCCAATAGTGATGTGCATATACTTTTCTCATTCTCTAGACTTCCCTCCCACGTGGTTGGCTCTTTCTTGTTTTCCAAAGTCTTTTTTGTTTAATACCTATCTGTCTTTCCTTTGGTTGCTTGTGATTTGGGTGCCACACTTAAGAGTTCATTACCAAGGTGTTTATTTTTAATGCAGCCTACTAGAGAAAAAGATAACTTTAACATTCAACAAGGAAATCATGATGAGCCAAGATCAGCGAGCTTTGGCTTCTCTTGCGATCTTGGCTTCTCTTGCTAGCCTTTCCCCTAGGAGACCTCCAGGGCTTAATCTCCTTAGCAGTAAATACTGAATAAGAATTGGTAACCTCTAGCACCCTGTCAGTGCTGACATTAGTCCGATTCCTAAAGGATACAAGAAGTAGTTCTAAAATTAATACAAGGGTCAGAGAAATTACTTAATACTTACAATTCCCACTTACGGGGATGTAGCCATGTGCACGCATTGGTCTCTGCTCTTCTCCTGTGTCGTTCTCTGGGTTTCAGCAGCCTATTGGCTGCCTGCTACCTCACCTTCTTCAGCAGACGTGGACACAGTGGCTGGCGGGGGTTATGCAGCTGTGTCTAGACAGAACTGAGTGTAACTCACGGAGCGGGGAAGTGAACCCAGCAACACAACTCGAATCCCCTATGCCACTGATTTTCCGAAGTACTACGCTTGAACATGTTGTAGCAGATGCTGCTGTGAATATATGCATGGAATGCATATGAGATACAAACTTAGGAAAGAAAACACAAACATCCAAGGGAGAAAGACTTCTAACGGGAGCTGGTGGAACGGCAAATCAAACTGCCCATCCAGCACAGGCTGAATCATAGTTCAGGCATGCCTCAGCAGCCTATCTGGTAGGTCTCAGGCTTGGTAAATTCACACAGCCAGGTTCCGGAGCCGGGGTCAGGAAGGAGCAAGGTGAGCTGCAAGGCCGGCCCCACAGGGAGGAAGCCAGCAAGCATCGGGGGGGAAGGCCGGGTGAGCCTGACATTGGAAACTTAGATCTCTTGTCTCTCTGAGCTGTTAGGAAACACAGAGGTCACCCCCTCAGCTTCCCACCCAAAGGAGGCATTCCATTTATAACACCCCCGTGGCTGAGCGCTCCCAGAGACGGCGTTTGCTCCGCTTATCCAACTTGTTGTTTTTTCTACTGCTGAACATCCACGGGCATTAGAAAGCGTATTCCTTCTAAGGAGACAAAGCACGCCTTCTAGCGACTGCCGTGATAAGTCACGTTTCTGCCACTGAGCGACTTTGTCCCTTTTTCCTATGACTAGTGTTCGGGAATTCCAGGTCACAGCGACTCTTTTATTACCAAGTTAGAGAGGCTAGCTCCTGAAGGGTCTCCTGGGGCCGATTTGTCCCATCACCATCTTGGTCTTGAGCAGCCACTGGTCATGGCTAATCAAGGCCCATAATTCACTCACTGTGCTCTTGGTGGGAATTATTAGCCTAGGGTCTGGCATGCAGTCGTGGGTGTATTATGACTATGCGGATTGAACTGAGCCCTTAGCGACCATCTTCATGGGTTAGCCTGGAGTCCTGATCCAGACCCCGAGAGGGAGGAGATAATTCCCCCACCACACTACAGCTGAGACGCTGATGTCTGCCCGGGACTTGACATAGGAGTTTGGGGGGAGGGGGGAGCCATCCCTCTGATCTGCAGGCGGACCAGACTTCAATAACACTAGATAGATGCTGAACAAATGAATGCCGAAAGCAGCAACTAGCTGACACGTTCCCAAGTACGTTCCACACATTACCGCATCTAAACCTCACAATGCCATGCAGTATGCACTTATAGAGAATGTAACTGAGAAACTTACCCAAAGTGGCTCAGCTAGTATTACGGCTTGAACACAAAATGGCCCCAAAGAATTAGCTTTGTCCTCGCCTGGCACTGTTACAGAGAGAGGAGTGGATCACCAAGACCTCCTCTCCTTAATGGGTGGATTCACTGATGCGTGTATCCTGGACTAAGTGATGAGGTTAGCACTGGAGCTGTGCCTTCAAGGGCATAGTTAACCCTGGAGCCTCCCTCTCTCTTTCTGCGTCCCAGACTCCGTGAGGTGGGCAGCTTTGCTCTACCGCGCACTCCCACGATTCTCTGCCTCACCAATAAACAGGCAACCCCGGAATGAAATCACGAGCCCCCTCCCCCAAGAGATGTTTCCTCCTGTACATTGTTTCTTTTCTGTATTTCTTCAGGTATTTGGTCACAGTGACAGAAAGTCGACTTGGATAGCTAGTCAAAAGACAAGTCATGATTCAAACCTAGACCTTTCTCCAAAACCTACACTGTGTGTGTGTGTGCGCGTGTGTGTGTGCGTGCGTGCATGTGTGTGCATGTGTACGCACGCCTGCCAGCCCTAGGGCTTGAACTCGGGGCCTGGGCACCGTCCCTGAGTTTTGGTGATCAAGGATAATGCTCGACTACCTGAGCCACAACTCCACTTCCATCTTTCTTTTTGTGATTACCTGGAGATGAGAGTCTCGGGGACTTCCTAGTTGGGCTGGTTTCAAACTACAGTTCGCAGATCTCAGCCTCCCGAGCAGCTAGGATTACAGTTACCAGCACCCAGCGTAAAGCCTACACTTTTAATATCACTGTACTTGCACCTGAAGGGAGAAAAGTGAAGGCAGACAGGGAGGCAGAAGAAGAGAGCACCTGTAAGACCGCCTTGTGAGCTGCACCACTAACTCTCAAGTCAAAGGAAACGTGGGGGCCCACTCCAGACCGGGCTCTGGTGGCTTAGCACTCCCCCCGGCTTCAAAGCAGTGCTCCGGGGCCCGCCACCGTCCTCGGTGCCTCTTAAGCATCAATAAACAACATGCAAATGCGTAGCTCCTCTGGACTCCACAGGGCCCATGTCCTGGGCCCGGCTTTGTGTCCAACACCTGGCTTCAAAGAAATCCCAGCTGGAAGCCAACGTATCCTAGTGCGCATGTGCTGACCGGACCCAGCGGCCTCCCAGCCCGGGTTCTCGGCTAGGTTTCTCCCGTGCCACCAGAGATGTCGCTGAAAAGGAAACGATCGCGTGGCCTCCCGCGACGTCTTGGCACCGGCCTGGCTCTTCCCTGAGTCTACAGCTCAGCCTCCAGCCCCTCCACCCGCTTTCCCCACCCCCTGCTTCCTGACTCCCGCTTCAGAGCTTCTCATTCTTGCTCCTGCCCCACCCCCCCCACCCCCGCCTAAGGCACAGGCTGATCCCGGCCCCCCAGAACTCACGCCTCCTCCTCTCTCTCTACTTCCCCTCTCCCCTGTGCCAGCCACCTCCAAGGGCCACGAGACACCCTTCTCCTCTAGCGTGCATTTAATTACTCGCTTAACGCCCGGCTTCCTCCACCGCCTCGGCTTCCCCGGGGCATCGGCTGCATCTGCTCTGCCCCTTCCCCTCCCCAGAGCCGTGGTCGGGGCACGGGGGAGCCCCCCCCCCCCAGCTCGCCCTTGCTCTGTTGAGCTGCGAAAGGCAAAATGAGGCAGCAAGCCCCAAGGTCTCTCATGCTTCTAATATTCATATTCTAGGCCTCACAACTTGAGAGCCTTACAGTGTCGCTTCTGCCCAAAGCTGGGTAATGTTAGAGCAATATCATCTGCGAAGGACGACCCTGGGAATGTAACCCCACGCCGTGGTGTGGACTGTGTTTACCAAACAAACCCAAGAAATCGCCATCAATCATTCCGCGGGGAGCTGCCGGGGTTGAGGCAACGGGACAAAAATACCTCCGGGGGCAGCTTTCTCTGGGCCCCTCCCTGCGCCCGGAGCAGGGGCGGCCCTCTGGACAGCCTGTTGCCAGAATGTTCTACCGTGATCCCCCTCAGCAGGGGGGGACCTATCTTCCAGGCCTGTCATCTCCTCTCAGGTTGCCCAGTTTTCCAGTGCCTGGCAAAAACAACCCCAGAAGACAGGGAAGTGAGGTGCAGGTCAGCGACTTTCTGACATGTGTGTAGCTGGGAATCCCTTCTCATCTCCGTTGCATGAGGCCCTAACGTGTGCTGTACAAATCCAGAACACGCGCACGCACGCACACACACACACACACACACACACACACACACACACGGCAGGCGTTCCTGAACCTTGAAGGGCTCCATTGATTCTGGCTGCTCACTGACCAGCCTTCGCCCTAAAACGTGGCTTAGATGCCAGCCTGGAGGCTCAGCATTTGCCTCCCGGTGGGGATTGGAAAACTTGGCTCCCGGGACAAAGAATCTCAGGCATCCGAGCAGCAGGTAATCGCTGAGCCTCCACTGGCTTCTCTTGCCCTGGAGATAAATCTAATTCAGACTCGCTCAGCCTCCTGAGTCAAGAGCCGTCACTCCACGGCAGACCGGGTTCCCGGTTTCTGGAAGAGAGCCTTGGTGCCCAGGACTCTGTGGTCTGAAGTTTGCCACGGGCCTAGGGGCTCAGACCGTGGGCTTTGAGGCGGGCAGGCCTCGGTTGGATGTCTCCTACCTGCGCCGTAAGCTTCTGTTTCCTCTTGAAGAAAAGGGGGCGAGTTGGTCAGTCTCAACCCATAGGTACGGATGAATGAGTCTAAGGCGTCCTGCATCGTGCACATTCAAAAGTAACGTTGTCGTTGCTGTTATCGCCCCTGCTATTGTTCCGGGGCTAGGAGCTTGGCCTGCCTTGGCACCCGGTTCAGTTTCCCCTGTGCTCCCTAAATCTCTTTCTGCTCGTCTGGTCTTTGCCTTGCCTTTCCTGTTCTCCTTTTCCTGACAACTCCGTAAGGCAAGCACCTTCTGAGTTTACCTTATTTTGCTCGGTATTACTCAGGACATACCTCTGAAAATCAATGTTCTGGACACAAAAAAAAAAATTATTGGTCAAGGAGTTCAAGTTCCATCATGGAAACTTGCTTGGCACTCGGACCTCATCGAATAAGAAATAGTTACTTTTTGGAGTTGAGATTTTTAGACTTGGCTTCGCTACTCATGGAAATTGACAAAAAAAAATCGCCCCAAATCTGAGTCTTCCTACCTGTAGAATGAAAATGTGATTTAAAAAAAATAATAAAACTGTCTCATCTCTGACCAGCCAAAATTGGAAGTGTGGCTCAAGTGGTAGAGTTCCAGCTTTGAACAAAAAAGGTAAGCAAGAACACAAGATCCTGAGTTCAAACCCCAGTATCAGCACAAAAACAAACGAATGTAGGCCTTTTAATGTGCAAACTATTTTTTTTCCAGAGGAAAACACATAATATATTTACTATAACACTGCCCTGGACATAAGAGAGGGAGAGCAGGCTCTTGCCATTACGACCTTGCTCACTTTCAAACGGTCTTGCTGAAATGTCTCCGCAAGGCAGAAGCTACCACATGCACCCACAGGGCTTCATGGAGTTCAGTTGATGTGACTCCTTTTAGTCTCCTTACCCATTGAAGGGGGACGGTAACTGGTTACAACCTCTGAGGGAAGTTGTAAGCATTAAATGAGTGAGTACACATGTAGCTGTTAAGACACACGATTATTACTACTGCCCCTTGCCAGCCAGCAAGAAGCATCGATAACCTGTGGTCACCCGGAGGCGCCATCAAATGTGAATGTGTGTGGAAATTAAATTACCTCCACCCTCCACCAATGTAACTTTGCAAGGAGGGCTAATTCTCTCTCTCTACTAAAAAACAAACAGCTGTTTCTAATACAGTATTTCAGGCACTCTTTGACTTAGTTCTGACAAAGCTCCCGTTCTGTGTGTCAGGGTAGAGGCTGGAAGTACCCATAAGAGACAACTAGAATGAATGCTTCCAGGCAGTCTGTCCTTTGTGACTGGTGACTCCAGGTAGTCATTCATCCCCCTGACATGCATTGTATTGACCTCCTACCACGAGACGGACATTAGGCTGAGAACACAACCATCAAGCCCCACCAGGCCCCACCAGCTCTGTGGAGCTTCTCTAAGGAATCCAGATAGGATAGAGAAATTACATTGATGGGATCTGAGAGTTTGGGAGGTAGACCGAGGTGTTCAGAAAGGCAACCGAGGCACAGAGACTAAGACAAGACTCCAGCAGAAGCGTACTCAGGGGAAGACAGAAGGCATGACCCCAGGTAAGGCGGGGCTAGAAAGGCACGAACACAATTACTTGTCCAACAGATTTCCAAGAGCACTACTGTTGGCTTCTATTGATTTGCTCCTTCGTGCGCACACACTGCTTTTTGGAGAACCGATATTTTTTTTTTCCTTACATAAACAACTATTGAAGGGACATTTAACGTAAGCACATCTGAAATGGATTCTAGCATTAATCTTCTCGTTATGATTAATAGGCCAGAGTTTTGGTCCCCAGGACTTTTCATTCTGGAAGATAATTTGAAGACAATTAATTTTATTTAATGGAAACCAAGCGTGAGTTTCAGTATGCTACACAGGAGAGAGCTTGCGAATGGAGGAAGAAGCCCTGAGCTTGAATTCTAGATCCTTCCTAATCAGACTCTGAACTCCTCTGCCTGGCCAGGTTTTTCTCCTTAGCGAAAGGGATTGGATCGCCACCACCACACAAGCATGCCACGTGGGATTGAACACGAACGTGACCTGCAGACTTACAGCATGGAGAAGGCACCGGCTTTAGCTTAATAACTTCCTTCCATTGTTTCTTTACTTTCCTTGCCCCCAGGCAAAGCAAAATGAGAGTAACTGGGTCATTTTTGTGGCTCCCTCCTGGTTGTTTTGTTTGAAGAAGGAAGGACACATTTCTAACAATGGCAGTACAGATCTCTTGGCGCTGGGAATCGTAAATGCAGTCTGGTGGCCCTGGACTGTGCTTCTTTGGACCGACCGCCCTCGTTCCTAACCGGCCCCTCTCTGCTTCCAGCCCGGGCCGCTACCATTCGTCCCAAGACGCGCAGAGATTTTGAATATAGTCCAGTGTGTACTCCATGGAGATGCCAGGTCAGTCTCCCCGACGTGCTCTTTCCACCCTCTGCTCTCCTGAGCAACTCTCCCGGTATACCCCATCTTTAGTTCACATCTGAAGCTCTTCCTCATGCCCTATGTGTCTTTGGTTGATTAGGACCTTTGTGCCTGCAGAAATTACTTTGGCTATGAGAAGGATATGAAAAACAACAGCCCAACATTTTAAAAAATGGTTATTCACTTTAAGAACTTCTGCACAATTTGTGCAACTACAAACACTCGGAAACTACATCCTTTTGTGACTCTGCCCCATTTGCTCCTCTCTCTCCCTTCTTCCCCTCTCCTTCCTGTTCCATCACTTCTTGCCTCCCCTCCCGTCTTCTGTCCTTGCCGTCTTGTCCTCCCTCCTGGCTCTTATGCCCTGCCCTCCCCTCCCCTCCCTGGCAGCCTCTCCAGCCCCCAAGCCTGGGAGTCTCCCCCATACCAGTTCCCCGTTGCTGCCAGCGCCAGAATCTGCCAGATGGAGCCGAGAGAACCCTGGTACTTGAATGTGTGTTTATGGAATCACTTCCCATGCTTCTGGAACTTATAAGAGGCCCAGAGTCCCCGAGGGCTGGGAGAGGGTAAATATTCACTTGGCCTTCTTTGCTGAAAGAGGAGAAAGATTGATTGTAGTCATTTTAAGGTGCTCTTTTAATAACTGGGCAACTCTCCACCATGTTCTCTCGCAGTCTAGAAGCACTCGGATTCAGCTGAGCTGTGAGATTATTCCCATCCTTCTTCTTTCCCACTCCGGATTTCGCATCATATTCTGACATCCATTATTTTTTTCTCCTTCTGTTGGACTCTAAGGACAGCGGTTCGCTGCCAGTCCTCTGCCGATCTTACTCAGAATCATCTTAGCCTGATCACGCGGGGTAGAGGGACTGGGAGCAGGGGATTTGGATTTGGATCAAAACAAGTTTCAGTATTGTCTCTGCTGCTCTGGGGTTTGTTTGGTTGTTGAAGGGAGGGGGCAGAGAAGATATCACCAGATTGTTTAACATTTCTATGTCGATTTGCCTATTTACTCCTTCAACAAATATTCATTGGGACCCTGCACAGGTAAGGAGCTGGAGCTGGGGAAGAGGGGTAAACCAGACAGGCTCAGTCTTCATCCTCAAGTAGTTTACAGTTCACCAAAATCGCAAACACTAATGAGATGGTAAGTACGCTGAATAAAACACTCAGGAAGTCAGGGAAAATTAGAAAGACCTGTGACAGTGCCATGGTCAAGGATCACCAAGAATATCTCAGGCTTAGCACTGGTGCCATGAGGACCCAGAACTTACTCCTCGGTGGAGAGAGCTGTCTCTGAGCCGTGTGGGGTTGCATGGTATCCCTGGCCCCCCCCCCTCCCTCCCCAGCGAATGTCTCCAAACACTGCCAAGGCCCCCTCGGAAGGCAATCGCCCCTGCTCGAAAACTACCGTCTGAGAGTTGTGCCGATTGGTGATCAAGTCTTCCTTCCTTTCTTGACTTCCTGTGACATTGAGTAGGAAAGGAAGTTCTTTGAGCTTTTGGTTCCATGTCGGTGCCCAGGGATATAACCAGCACCACCTCTGTCTAGCAAGAATGGAGTTGGTGACAAGTTCATAGTAAGCCCTCGGTAATGTACCCCATTACCCACTGCCATGTGTATCTGTCTTGACAATCGGCCACAACCGCAACAAAATGGCTCAAAATCACCTCTCTGCTCTTCCAGCTCACAGCACAGACACAACAAGCCTGGAGAATATCTGAAGCAAACATCTGAGAAGTCTCTACCACAGGATGGACAGAACACAGTCCGTGATAAATAAGTAACTATGGCTTTCATGGGCCCCAAGTAGACTCAGTCTCGTTCCGGGTTCATATCTACTTCAAATCAGCCTTCCTAGTGGAGAAAGACGTGGCCCTTCTTTGCCCTTGCCTTCTGAGAGAAAACCAAAGGAACGCTCATTTCCCACAAGGGGCGGCTGATGAAAGAGGACAGTTCCTTTCGTCTTCCTCTTTGCCCTTCAACGATTGAAGGGGCCTTTCCTCTTTCCTGTTTAGCTGGTTTGAAGCTCCTGTTCCTCTTCTGCGTGTCAAATCTCACCTCTCTGCAGCCTTTGAGGCCAAGCCAATGGACTAAGGGCCAAAGGGCGTTTGTTTTCGCGTTTCTCCTGAGCACTTTGTGAGCCTAGTACAGAGCTGAACTTCAATCTGGACTCGCTTATCTTTACAGTCTCTGAGCTGTTCCTCCACAGGGGATGCACTAGACCGTCTTCCTGGAAACTTCCTTTCTTAAGAAATTATTTCAAATATTTTCCAAGACCCTGCTTGCTCCTACACCAGACAATCCCTGCTCAAGTCCCCGACGGTTCCCAGATTGTGGGCTGAAGCAATTTTGCCATAGACAACAGGCACTCTAGGTGTAAAGCTAAACAAAGCACAGTACTGCAGACAAACCAAGGCCCGGTGCAGAGAGGGCTGCCCAGAGAGAGGCTGATGCTCTCTGGGCATGTGAGAGAATGCACGTCCAGGGAGGTAGCCTCCCAGCCTGGGGTTGAGGGACAGCTTCCTGGGAGAGACGATGTCTGAGCAGAGTCCCATCCACCGAGAATGAGGGAGCTCCCAGTCATCCGTCAATGGTGCCACTTGTTTGCAAATGAAGGAGATGATTAGCCCAACTGACAGGGTGTCCCTAGGAAGGTTGGCACCCTTAGGGAGAAAGGGAGCCCTTTTCCCCTGAGGCGGTGCGCTGAGCTCCGTGCCACGGGGTATCAAATGAGCAGAGACCCCAGGACTCGCCCGGCTCCAGACCACACCACCCGAGGCCGTCAGAGACTGCGCCCCGCCAAGCCCCACCACCCCCAGAGCACTGGGAACGTGTTCCAGGAGCCGGGGAGAACTGGCTGCCCCAGAACGAGGCCGAGACACCCAGCAGAACACAGCCCCTGACCCGGGCCTCGCGCCCGGCCGCTCGGTCCAGGCCTTGAGAGGCGAGGTCTCCCCGGAAGCCGCTCCGCGCGTGGGGTCCCTGTGAGGCGAGTCCCAGCAGCAGAGGGCATGCCTGTGTCGGGAGGAAAACGCCCAGCACACACAGGCAGCCCGGTTCACCGTGTTCTCCGCGCATGCCCGGCTCTCAGTGAGGGACGACAGAAAAAACTGGCTTCTGAACTCCAGCTAGCAGCCCTGGCAATTCCTCTCCCGCCAGTCAACAAATACTTGTCAAACTCCCCATGTGTTGATGAGGCAAGTTCTATTCTTAACTTTGTGCCGCAGATGGGGAAAGGGAACTGGGAGGTTAGCACCGACGGGGCATGTTCCGTCTTCCTGCCGCAGGGCTTGATTTCCCGTCTACGCAATAGCAGCCATGCTGATTGGCTGCTGTCTGGATGGCATTTTACAGCAGAAGCCGCCATTTACTTCTTCCAGGTTTCGAGAGTGGTGTGGTGATCAGTCAGGAGTTATCCCATCAGATAATGGTGCCTGGCCCGTAATGAATGCTCAGTAAAGGTTAGCGTGTGTAACACACACATTCACACAGAATAATGGCTATTGTTGTCCGCTAGTCCAGATACCCAGATGTTGGGCCAAATGCCTTTGGATGGAGATGTGAAGGCAATCTTTCGATGAGATGAATGATTAACTCAGTGGCTGTCCAGTAGAACAAATTACTATCCATAATGTAACTGGGCCTCATGGAATTAGCTGGAGGTCTTCTAAAAATGGAAGGCCAAAGGCCGCTAAGAAAGGGGATTCTTCCAGAAAACAGCCTTCCGATCAAACTGAAAGAGCAACCCTTTCCTGAGTTGCCAGTCTCCTAGCCTACCCCGCAGAGTTTCAATGTTCTAACCAAGCAGCTAAATGAACCAATTCCTTAAAATATGTCCGCGCACGCACATACACATGTATGTGAGTATATGCACGTTATGTGTGTGCATTCTATGCGTGTGCATGGGTACCAAATGTATAGATAAAAGCCAGAAGAGGTCTAGAAGAGAGATTAGAAACGCAGACTGCCTGAGTCCTTTTAGAAAGCCATCTTCCGATGAATGCTGCGAAATGGCACAGGAACCTCCACTGAGATGGAACGAACTCCTTTTCCTGATTGGGTTGGGGAAGACTCATATTCTAGCCCTAGTTCTTCCTGCTCCCCTCTCTTTCCATGTCTGCTTCCCGGGTAAAGCATGGGGATACGTAAATGTCACAATAAAATCATCATTGTGTGTAATTATACTAAGGTAATAAGAAAAGAAAAAAAACTGAGCATCAAACCACATGAGGTTGCCTGGCATTTGCAGGACAGAGAGGCGGTGGCCGGCCGTCAGGGCCCCTGTGGCAGGTTCCTGGCTCAGGGGAGCACTGCGGAGGGACTGGAGAAGGAGCACCTGCTGTGGGCCCGTCCTGGGTCCCACTCCCCGAGCGTGGTGACCGAGCCAGGCCTCCTTCACTGGCCCAGGATGTAGTTCCTCCTAACCGAAGAAGCAGTAACAAGTACTCCAAGGGCGCCCCTCCACGGAAGCCCTCCATCCTGGCAGCAGGGCTCGCTCCGGGAGGGGGCCCAACCGACCCTCTAGAGTAGACCAGAGCCCCGGTGCAGCGCTGCCGTGGGCCTCTGTACGACCACGGAGCCTCTGCCTTCCTCCAGGGGCATGGCAGCTCAGACCACGGCAGGGAGGAGCCAGGGCGACGCTGGCAAGGGAAGGGAAAGAAGCATCCCACGCGTGGTGTTTAATTCTTGCCACCACCACGGCCGACGGATGATTCTTAGGGCTCGTGACCGCGTGAATGTGTCTCCTGAGCTTGAGCTCGCTTAATCCTCACAACCACTCTTCTTCCCGGTTTTCACATAAAAATAAAGAAACAATACAACTAAGTTCAGCGTGGTTGTCCCAAATCGCCACAGAGAGTGGCGGATTCGGAAGCCCAGCGGGCCTCGTCTCCTGTGCCTTGCAGCGTCCCGTGGAACGTTCTCCGTGCCGCCATTTCTGTTCTGACTGGTCCCTCCTCTACGCATCATCAGATCGATGAGCCCCCAGCCCAGCCCAAGTCGACGGCTCCTTTCTTCTGCTAAAGAGCCACGGCGGCTCTGGGCGACCTAGGTAAGAAGCTTCAGCAAGCTCGGCCGTGGCTTCTCATTAGAGCTCCATGGGTGGGGGGGAAGGGGGGTCGAGGAGGAACAACTCCAAGAGAGTGTGTCCGCTTCGTTGTGATTTCATAAATTCTCCCTGTGCAAAATGTCCCCTAACAAGGCTCAGTGCAAAATCTGGCTCACGTCGTAGTACCGATCACAGCGTGGAGACCCGGGCTTTCTCTGGCTATGCTACGGAGTCCCAAGCTCTGAGCCTTCGTCTCCTCCTAGTAGCAGGGAAATGATCTGTCTGCCTTAGACCCTGAAGGAGATACAGGGGAAATCTCGGGAACGAGAGCGATTACAGCTCACACCACGTTGAAGCGAGCGTGCCGACGGCAGTGAGAGCGCAGGGAGAATCACCTGAGAAGCCACGCCTGTCACTCACGCACCGGTGTAACCTCTTCTCCCTCCTCTGCTCAGCACCTCGCTTGCAGGAACACCAACGCCCTGTCTCTGCTGGCTTTAGTTTCTCTTTCCAGTTCCGCCAATAAAAGTTACAAGCAGTCTTTAGGCCCTAAATCCATTCCAATCCTGATCCAACCACCTGTGCCATTGATTTGGCATGAGTGGAGTAGAGACCGAGCGTAAAGACGCCTGCCGTGTTGGCGTCTTTGCCTTATCTGGTGAAAACCTGGTTGTCCTATCTCCTGCGTCTCCCCCAGAGACTTCTGGCCGCGCTGGGATGCGTGAAAGCCTACAGGGACATCCCTGTTGTTAATTCTCTCTGTCCCCCCCACCCCCCACCGCCCCCCCACCCCGTCTGACCATGTGGTTGGTTGCCTGAGGCCATCAGTGATTCTAAGGATCTCAGCTCTTGGATCTGTCCTGGGCAAGCCTGGTCTCCTCCTGTGACTGTCCCATCCATATGAAGATGACAGACAACTCAGGAGACTGGAGCAGTAGGTCACGGATGAACTGTCCCTTGTCAAGGGCAAAGACGGCACCTGAGGTGGGGCTTTTCCTGGCGGAGCCCTTTTCCAGCCTCGTGATGGGACCCGAGCGTCCCTGGCCACGCCAGCGGGCACCGTGAGCAGAAGCGACAATGCCCGGCCTCTTCAGAAGCAGAGTCGAGGGCATCAGGCGTTCAGCGAGTTTCAGGGGACACCCCGCCGGCACGCACCTGCCCCGGGTGGGCAGTGACTGCCAGTCAGAGGACGAATCGATGTTTTAACCTGAAAGAGCTTCACTCTGGGCTTTGAAATCGAATTCTCTACGCCTCCTGCCGCAAATCTTCCCCCTCTCCTCACCCGCTGGGAATGAAAGCTTCAGGTCTTCAAACTGAGCGAAGTTCCACACGTTTGAAATTCAAGCGTTCAGTTAACTAGCCCGTAAAGCATACATGATGCAGCGAGTCCTTCATTTAGGAAAATAAACACCCCAACAGAGAACTCCACTGGGGAGAACATTTAAGCTATAAATAGAGCCTCTTTAAAACAAGATCCCTAAGAGGATTTAGGATCTGACTCGAATTACAAAATACACAGGTGAGCCAGAGCTTTTCTGGAATACACACAAGGCGTTATGATACACACAAGTCCAAGACCCAGGCTAGTGGCTCCAGACGCCAAGGTGCGCCAGCCACCTGCGAGTTAATCCACCATTTCCTGAGCCTTTCCCCGCCGCTGCCTTGCCATGAGCTCTGGAGGGGGAGCCCAGCAATCGGTCCACTTATTGAGCTGCCCAGACAAATGGGTACAGGCTGTCCCCGCATCATGGTTCGGGAGACCCCGTATTACCTAGGTCTCTAAACTGCACGATTCCAGAACCTCTCTGTAAAGCATGGAAGCTCCTTTCACCTAGGAGTTGGGACACAGTTCCTGTGACAGCAGCTGCAAACCCTACACATTTGCAACCTTTGCCACCTAAGACATCGGCCTTTCCTAACGAAAGGTTCAGGATTAAGATACAATGACATCAGTGGAGAAACAGGAGGCCACCGAAAGGAGAGGGCTTTCCCATACCCCATCAATCCAGATGGGATCAAGGGGAAGATATCTCCAATCCTGCTCAACTTTCAGGTTGCTGCTGAGTGGCACTTCCTCCAAAGGGAGCTTGCGAATGAATCAAGTATCCCCAATGGAACCTGTCCCCAGTCTCTGCCTTTCTCCTCCATGCTAATCATGCGAACCACAGGGTAGACTGCATGAGACAGATACACCGGCTCTGTGCGCCGGAATTTCTAGCACCAAGGGCAGTAACCAACACATAGTGAAAGTCAAAAAAATACGTATTGCACAGATGAACGTGGAGAAGTCCTAGTGTTTTCCTATAGGATAGAAAATAAGGAGGTTAGCCCAGCATCAGTGGTTCATACCCCTAATCCTAACTACTCAGGGGGCTAAAATCCGAGAACTGGGGTTTGAAGCCAGCCTGGACAGAAAAGTCCGTGAGTCTTTTTATCTCCAATTAACCACTAAAAAGCAGGAAGTAGAGGTGTGGCTTTGAGAACCAACAGTCTTGAGCAGAACATCCCAGCAAGAGCCTTGATTTCAAGCCCCAGTACTAGTGCGCGCACACACACACACACGCACACGCACACGCACACGCGAATGCTGACAAAGAGAGAGGGGTTGTCTATGGCCAGGAGCAAGTCTAGGCCCCCCTGTCGGGATGGCGGTACGCAGGCTGTGGAAAGCCTTCCACTCCTGGCAGTCGGCCTGTGTTTAAATTGTATTCAGCGAGCCTCGATTTGGATGGGATAGACTAGAACTTTCCCGTTCTCACCAAGGGGCCGGGGTCCCAGGGGCCACCCAGCTTCATGGCTGCACGCCGCCCTCTAGTGACCAGGATGTGTCACTTCCATTTTGTGACATTCCTTGGAAATCCTGAGGTCTGCCCCGGGTGTGGTCAACTCGGTCACCGGTGAATTCAGTAGCCAGCGACCTGGAGCCTAATGTACGTCCGGGAGAGTTCCAGTTATAAGGACGTCGCGTCGGAGATGCCGTCCCAGCGCTCCTACTCTAGACAGGGCGGGGGGCCCCGCAGCCACACAAAGGTGGACCGAATGAGGGTAAGGAGAGATGCACGGAACAGAAGGGGTGGCGGGCGGACCACCTTCCGCAAGGCACCCCGAAAGAACTGTGACCCGCGGGGGAATGGGTGCGGCCAAAGCGAGGCGAGCGTGGACAGCGTGGGGAAAGCCAGAGTAACCTCGGGCAAGAAGGAGCGGGGTGGCCCTGAAGGGGAGGCCGGGGAGAGGGTTGCCTCGTGAGCCCCCTCGGTGTCGCCTCCGTGGGCCTCCCTGCTTGCTGACTCCTGCCCATCCCCCGCGCGCTAGCTGCTCCCCGAGGGCAACCCCCGAGTTCCCGCCCTCCCGAAGCCCCTTGTGCCCCTGCAGAGCTGCCCCCGGGACACCCCGCCGGGGCGGGGCGCGGGTGGCGCTCCGTGTCCATCGCTCTGCGTGGCTATGCCCCACGTCCGTGGATGCAGTTCCTCGTCTCGCTCTGCAGCTAGACTGGAGCATCCAGAACTGAGGCTCCGTCCGGGTCCCTTTCTCCTGCACCCCCAGCAGTCACCCAAAGCCCCCGCCCCCCCCCCACTTAGAAGGCGCCCCAAGCTATTTCTGGGATGCGTGAGTGGATGAAGAGGCACGGCTTGAGCCTTTTTGACCACCCGGCTAGTGTTTGCCGTCCCATCCCGTCCCCCCACTGTCCTCGGGCCCCGTTACGTCTGCCCGGGCTCGGCTTACCACTGTCATCTGGCTAAGGAGAGCAGTGACTCAGGAGCCTCATTATTTGTGGCAGGTGGTGGGGCTCCCTGACCTCCCAGCGGGGAGTGGGGTGCACAGCAATAACAGGGCCGTCTCCGTGTCACACCTGTTAGGCAGTCTGTCCCCTCAAATTTGCCTTCCTGCTCACTTGGAAAGTCGATGTCCTCTTCTTCCCAATTTGCCCTGCATTCTGGTGCGGGGTTCCCCCCCCCCCCCTTTGAGACCCGTCCGAGACCCCGCGGCCAGGATTGCAAGGCGGAGACACCCCAGCCGCACGCGCGGGCGATCCGGCCGCGACCCGAGCGGGGAGGGACGTGGTTCTATGGGAGGCTCACCACCGCGTGCCAGGCTGTCGGGCGATTTTCCGGAGATGCTCTGGATAACAAAGGGGAGGCCGGCCTCTGCTCCCCCCCCCCCCCCCACAGCACCCATACCCCGGCAGCAAGTGCGTAACCGCGCCACCTGCTACAATGATTCCATGACCACTGAGATAGGAACCGAAGGGAGAAGGCACCAGGTGCCCCCAAATCAGAACCGGAGTGACCTAGCTCACCTGGGGGGAGGGGGGCAGGGGGGATCCCCCAAGCCTGTGACTGTCAGACTGAGGCCTGGAGAGTAAGCAGTGTTAGCGAGACAGAGGAGGGGGAGTGTACACATTTGCACGTGCAACGTGTATGTGCACACGCGTGTGTGAGTGTGTTCATATGCCACAAGTCTGTGACGTCTATGTGATGTGTCTGTTTGCATACGTGTGCCCACAGGTGTGCCATGAGTGTGTTGTGTGTGCTTGCCTGTGTGTGTTATAAGCATAGGTGTATGACAGGCTGCCTTGCGCACATGCAGGTGCCTGTGTGTGCAAATTGCTCATGTGTGCAGGTGCCTACGTGTGTATATGGGTAAGCGACCTATGCCACAGGAAGTGTGCGTGCGGGGTACGTGTGTGTCTCGTGTAGAGTCCTGGACATCCATCACCATTCACCAGTCACTGTGAAGTGGATCCCAAGTGACCTTGGTGACCTATTAATAAATAATAAACTAATAAATTAATAAACCTGGGCTGAACGAGCACTTATGTCTTAAAACAATAACAACAGATTGCTTATTTTGTCATTCTGGTGCCTGGAATAACAGAAAACTACGTCAAGGCATGAAAAAGTTGCAGATTCCCATGGAAGGTGTTGATGTTTGTGTTCCAAGGTCAAATGTATAGGGAAACTATTTTTGAATTACATTATTCAATAAAGATCTTAAGATAAGAAGAGGAAAACAATATATCTTAAATATCCACAATCTGTTCCGAAAGGGAAATTCCCTTGTGAATGAGTGTTCAAGTTTAAACTCTTTTTTTTTTGGCCAGTCCTGGGCCTTGGACTCAGGGCCTGAGCACTGTCCCTGGCTTCTTTTTGCTCAAGGCTAGCACTCTGCCACCTGAGCCACAGCGCCCCTTCTGGTGGTTTTTTAACCTATGTGGTGCTGGGGAATCGAACCCGGGGCTTCATGGATACAAGGCGAGCACTCTTGCCACTAGGCCACATTCCCAGCCCTCGCGTTTAGACAGGGGATGGCCAAGGGCTCTCCACTCTTCCCGTGTTTGTCGTGGTGGGGAGCCGTGTCCCGAGCCTCTTCCGGCCCGCTCATGGCGGAGCTGTGCTCGGGGCACGGGCCTGCAGGACTCCCGGGCGGGCGTGGGGTCCCGCGGGCGGGTGGGCGGGGGGAAAGGCAGGCAGGGTGACCGCAGCCTCCGCCAGCCCAGCCCCGCTGCACCGCAAGGTCTCCACCCCCGCCGGCCGCGGGGCCCTGGGGACGTCCGCCCCCCTCCCTGCCGGGGCTCTGCGTCCCGTCTCTGCGTTCTGCGCAGATGACCAGGGCTGGGTGCGCACCTGCTCGGCGTGGCCACGGCCGGCCACGGCCTCCCACGGCAGCTCTGGGCACCGTGGCGGCCGCCCATGCTCAGGACTTTGGGGACCGGAGCCAGGGGGAGCCGGACTTCCAAAAGCGCCAGCTCGGGCGGCAGATGGGCCTGAGCTTACCAACCCGCTCACCTTCCCGCCAGCCACGCGACCCGGGCCGGAGTCACTGCGCCGTGGAGCGAGCGTCCCTGACGTGTGAACTCGGAATTCCCACAGCACCCACGTCCCAGAGCCCGTCGGGGCTGCATTAGACCACGCGCCCAGCCTTCCGCCACTACCTGCCGCGCTTCATATTGACCAAAATTATAAACAAGGGTGATTATTGTCTATTATCAATCATTACCTATTGTTATGACGTAATTTTGTTCCAATTCCGTTTTAGAAAACTAAAAACGGAAGAAACTGCTTTGCTCAAGGTCACTAGATGTTGAATTATTTGTAATTTTTAAAGAGAAGAGAACACCATATTCAATGTACCTTATGTAGAAACTGAGCAGCGTAACTTGAGGTTAGGAAAGGGAGGGGGAGATGGGAGAGAATGATAAAAGAGGTAACACTGATAAGATGAACTGTATTTAGAACCTGACTTACGGAATTGTGACCTCTTTGTATGGCTAGCTAAAAATAAAATGTTTTAAAAAGTCAGATCTGACTGGCTCACAGCTCGGTGGAAAGTTGGTTTCCCTTTGGCTCGGAGGCTGGCAGTTCAGTGTGGTTTGTTTATTCTGGTGCTGGCTCACCGTTTGCTTAGGTACAAGACCATGGCCAGGAGTAAATGACTTGCTCCTGCTAACAACTGTAATCATTGTCATAGTCTAAATGTTTTCACTACCAGAAACCAAACCAGCCTGACCTTCAGAGTTCATGAGCACCACTCCTCCAATCACTGGAGCTCATTCAGGAGACATTCACGCCCAGCTCTCTGCCTTCTGCTGGGCACTGGGCACTACCCAGACTGGATAGAAACCTGTGTGAGCTAATTCTGGAAAGTCAACAAAATCAGGGTCTCAGGGCTGGCAAATGGTCTTGGGGTTCTACAGAGTCCCCGACAGAATGCAAGCTCTTATGCTTGGTATATTATTGCAGTGTGGTCTGTATGAGCCAGGAAATGCTCTAGAACCTCTCAGACAGCATATGCATTTTACAGTGGGGAAACAGAAGCCCAGAGAGAGAGAGAGAGAGAGAGAGAGTGATTGAGAACACAAATCGGACAATTACCTTGCTGTCTTGGCTCATAGGCTCAACCCCTTCCTCTTGCCAGCCCCAAGACTGCATCTACCTTATTTCATCCAGCAGAGCATTCTCCAGATATTGCAGACCATAAACCACTTCAGGCAGAGTGACTCTAGGAATAAGAAAGCAACATCACTAATTGCAAGATCTATCCATTACTAAGCAATCTCTTAGTGCCAGGTACTTGATTAGATACTGATATCAATAGCTCATTGGAATATTAAACCCAAGACAACCACGTTGGGTCAGTCTTCATCACCTCATTGTACAGAAGAGAATGCTTTGGTGCTCAGAGAAGATAACGACTTTTTCAAAGGTGGCACTGCTAAAAGTTGCAAAGCCACCCATGGACTTAAGTCAGCCTGACTTACCATGAAGAGCAAGAGTCCACCAGGCTGTATTGTCTCCACAGAACACCAAGAAGAGGAGACCAGTCCTCTTACATCCTCTTCCTGGCCCGGCTGCAAAGGCTTGGAGCCTGAAGCCAGGAGAGAGGACAAAAGAGCCCTGAAATAAGCCACAAAGAAGCTCAAGCCTCGTCCTAGAACTGACGACCCACAGACCCAGGAGTGCAGAAAGGACAAGGTTGGTGAAGACGGATGGGACCAGCTGGCCAGGAGGAGATCAGACAGTACCAACAACGTACATGTCTCCTTTGTTAGAGAGCGAGCACTGCACAGCACCGAGGCCAGGGCCCGTGAAGCCACGCTGTGCAGGACTAAGCCTCAGCACTGCCTCTTTGCGAGTGCAGGACATCACACCCTACCTAGCACTTCGTGCGCGTGTTACCGAAGGTTCGGGGCCCCGTGTCTAAATGTCTGGGTTCCCCACATCAGACCGGGCCACTTGACCCAGCACACCAAATAAAGCGACGGAGAATGGAGAAGTGCAGGCAGAGAAGGTTCATTCCACAAAGAGATCCAAGTACCTGTGGCTTGACTGTGAAAAATAACATCTGATAGCCCTTTGATAGCCCAGGCCGGGAGAGCTACCGTGATCCCCTTCCCCTCTAATTTTGGTAAGTGACAAGCAACGGCGGGTAGAGGGAAAGAACGAAGAAGCTGGATAACGGCCGCCGAGGCAGGAGAGCATCTGTGTTTGGAAAGCACTTTGGCGGGCCGCTTGAGAGTGGAAGCCCATCTTCCTGCCTTGGTTTAGATCAGGAATGCGCGACGGTTCTTTCTTGGAAAGGGCAAGGTCGCAAATGCTTTCAGACGTTCAGGCAGCATCGTCTCCACCCCGGCCTCTTCCCGCTGGGCTGGGCGGCACGGCCACTGTCCACAGCTTGAGGCTACGCGGAGGAGAGCTTTCTGCAAGCAGGGAAGGGGCCCCCGGGCTTGGGCGCCTGTCACCCTACCTAGCAAGTTCCATGAGACAAGCGCTCCTGCCACAGGCCTCAGACTGTGCTGATCAGGAAGCCAGGCGGGTAATAGGAAAAAGCAAAGCACTGGGGGAGCTGTGACTCATGGAAAGGGGACCGTCGCAAACACCGACACGGTCAGATCCTGCGGGGAAACCGTAAACACAGATGCGCATGGCGTCTCCTCGTGGTTAAAACGGTAGCAATCAAATCAAAAAAATTTGAAATCGGGTAGAAGCAAATAACAAAGCAGCACAGCTTGGGGACCGCCAGGGTGTGTGACCTCTGGGCCAGCAGGCCATCCTTCCTCAGCGATGTGCTAGGACAGCCAAGCGCACATGACGCAGCAAGTGGCTTGATCCAGGAAACCCCACACGCCCCAGGCTGACACACTGCTAATGGAATGCGTGGCTGCCGCTGTCCTTCTCCCCGCGGCTGGGCGAACAAGGAAGGCCATTCACCTACAGGCTTCGCCCTCTCGTGCGCGTAATGACAGCAAGCCTATTCTTGGGAGGGGGGGCCGGAGAGCGGGAGGGAAGGTTCTCTTCCTGCCTCCTTAGTCTCTACTTTCTGTAAGCAGTGATTATGTAATGCTCAGCATAGAGACCTTCCCAACATACCTCAGAGGAGCAATGAGATCATGTAATGTGCAAATCATAAAACCACAGCAACTTAACCAGTTGCTGGCTTTCTTAGCCCCAGACACTCACACAAAGGCTCCAGTTCTGAGCGCCCCCGTTCTGTGGTACCCATGAAGGTGTTGGAGCCAAGTCCGTGGCATATAATAAACTCCTTAGACGCTCACGTCTCTTGTCTAAAATCATGTGGCGTTTGCCTATACCCTCCCCACCTCCTCCCGAGGCGACTTAAAATACCAAATACGTACACGCTATGTAAGTGGATGGCACAATGTATTGTTGGACAAATAATAAGATTTCTCTCTCTATGTGCATATAGACACATATATTCGGTAAAGGTTCCACACTGGCTTCTATTTACATATTCTACCCAGATCCCCAGACCCAGAAGGCTTGATGTAACTTCATTCATTGCAGGGCGATCAGAGCACCGAGCGGGAACATCCCTAGCAGCCACAGAGACACAAAGCAAAAGGGCTCTCAGCAGCCGTCGCCCAGCGGAGTCCAAGCAGGGCACCCCCAAGATGCCCCGGGCTCTAAATAGCTCACCCTGAGACTGACGCCCCGTCCTGAGCCGTCTTTTAGCTGGTAGCTCACCTGTTGGCGGCTTCTGGGTCCTTCCGTCTACCCTGGCAGCTCCTCTCACTGGCCCAGCTCTCCTCCCCCGCCTTCTACACGGCTGTTTGTCCAGATCCCCAGTGCTAAAGATGCACTCCACCTTCAGACCTGCCTAGGCACGCCCCACCTTGAGACCCTCAGCGCGGCCGGGACCTCCGGGGGCCACGCCAGCCTACCCCAGGACGGCCAAACCGCATCTGCATCTGCTTCTCCTGCTGACGACGCTCAGCCCACGTTTATGACTTTCTGGTAAAGACACCTACCTTCACGCTCCTACTTAGGGTCCCAGAGACGCCTCTGGGCCCACCTCTGAAGATCTCTTTAAGGCATGCTTTTGATTCTCTAGGCCATCTATAGGCTTCTCTGGGATATACATAGATATGCGCATGTGTGTATACGTAGGTGTGTGTGCGTGTGTGTACTGGAGTAGGGGAAGAAGAAGGCTAAGAGAGAACAGTGAAACTTCCCTCCACATTTGGGCATCTCCCTGCTTACTGAATCCAACTCAGTTAAAATTAGGCAATGGGCGGTGACTCACGCCTGTAATCCTAGCTACTCAGGAGACTGCGATCTGAGGATCATAGTTCAAAGCCATCCTGGACAGGAAAGTCCGTGGGACTCTCACCTAGAGCTGTGGTTCAAGGTTGGTAGAGCGCTAACTTTAAGTGAACTGCGTAAGTAAAAAGTATTGTGTGCGTATGCTTTATTAATTTGAGCTTAATAAGAAGAATTAAATGAATGAAAGATTTTTTTTTTAAAGCTCAGAGACAGTGCCCAGGTCCCGAGTTCAACCAGAGGACACAGCAAATACATACGTACATACATACACACAAATAAACAACTAGGCGCAGTGACACTGACCGAGATTCCTTGTACGCAAACATTGACACGTTGTCTAACTAAAGATGACAAACACTAAAATGTAACAAATAGATAGCTGTACTGAATGTCACATTGGAGGTTTTTCACATCGCTTTATAATTACTGACGTGTTTGGTCCGCATGGTGGATCTTTAATGTTACTGCTTTGGTGTTTTTACTTGCTCTGTGGCGACGGGGGACCGTGTCTCACCTTTCCTCCTGCAGTCGGGGGAGTACTCCCCAAGGCTGCCGCGAAGCCGCGTGTAAGCCTGGTCAGAGTCGCCTCCGGAGCGCCCTCAACGGGGCAGGACCATTAGCAAAGCGACCGGCTCCGTGTTTCCTTCATCTCGTCCTTCAGGTTCAGGTTCAGGCTGGTGCGGGCTGGGGATTTCTTCTGAAAATCAGGGCCCTGCCCCGTGTCCTTCCGTTTCTAGCTGCCTGTTGAGCGAGGGCCTGGCTGCCTGCCCTGGCTTGCACTGGAAGCCCCCCCGTGTCTGCGTCTGCCGGGGTGCAGGGCCCCCTCCGGGCGGAGATCGTGAGCACGGCGGGGTGCCGTGACCAGAAGGGCTGCATCCGCAATGGGAATGAGCTAGACTTGAACCGGGGAACCGCTCAAGGACTCTAAACTGAATATACTGCAGCGCACAGGCCCACGCTCGCAAGAGAGAAACTAAGGCTGAAAACAAACGGAGGCAACAGAAGCTGCTGGGTGTTCTAGCTGGAAGCCAGTGTTGTAATCGGTGAGTCCAGGGGATTTCCTCTGCTTTGTGGCAAACTCAGGATTCTGAGTCCTAGAAGAAAGGTTCCCATAGCAATTTCCCTTGCCGTCCACAGTGGTGTGAAGCAAGCTTCTGGCACGGTCAAGGGAGGGGAAGAAATCCCCGCTGGCTTGCAACACGAAACCACACACACTGCAGGGGAGACTCGGAAAGCAGAGCCGGCCGGGGGCTGGCGGGGGGGGGGGCCGCTTGGGACCACAAACAGCAAACAGACAACCACGATTGTCCACCTGCTGCGGAGTTGCTCAGAGGACTGACCTCAACAGACCACATCAAGGTCTTAGCACAAAGGAAGCCTTCTACTAGCACGGAGGCCTTTCGCTACACACAAAGCGAGCCCCTGCCCGGGCTAGCCCCCGCATCAACCAGATGACCTGTCAGCCAGACGACCTCCAACATCACTCTCCCCGGAAACCGCGGATGCGAAGAACTCCAGGAGATTGGACTGGTCTACATACAGCTCACGCATCGCCGGACTGCCTGTCAGCAAAGAGCCGAGCACCAAAGCCTGGCCGTGAAAGAGACTGCTGTGGGTTCCACTCGTTTCTCTATCTCTATGTCCTAAGTGGTGTCCCCCTCCAGTTTAATTAGACTTAGAAAGTTGTGGGGTTGGGCAGCTTTGTTTATACACACCCTTTAGTCAGGAGGGAAAATGGAGAAGACCCAGATAAGAGATCTTATCCTTTTCTTAATGTTCCAGTAGATCAAGACAAACGGACCTCGTGCCAAACCTCAAAAACTCTAACTATGCATGCCACATCGCTCATAAAAATCCAGGCTGTACCACTCCCAGGGTTAGCCCTATTTTCTAGCATTTTTGCTGCTGGGGTAAAGAAAAGGAAAGACAAAAACGCTAGGATCTGAAGGCACGCTTGCTTCATTTGAGGCAGACTCTTCACCTCCAGGCCAGTGATGTGGAAAGGAATGGGTAGGTACTAAGTCCGCCCGCACTGAAGTTGACGGGCCAGTCAAAGCCTCCCTGGCTGGCCGGCCATCGGCTGGGCTTCTGGAGGGCAGATCTGAGGCAAGGGGTCTGCGCCCACACAAGGTGTATCGTGATGCCACAATTCAACCGCCCAAGTCTTTAGCGCGGACACCAGTAGCTTCCCCCTTCCAAGGCAGCCGCCATCATCCATTCATTCATTTGACAAAGGTGTGCTGTAGGCCACAAGGAGCGAGGAGCTACGGTAAGTAAGAGCGATCCGTGATGACGGAAGTTCCTGCTCCGGGCAGGACAGGGCTTCGACATTCAGCCACCCCGCCGTCTGCCTCCGGCACTGCGGCTTTCCTACCCCCGGTTCTGTGACCATTACCTCTGCTGCCTCATCACTAGACAGGTGTTTGCGACATGGCTCAGAATTCTACGCCCATTTACCGTATCCTGTGATTGTGCTTTGCTCGGTTTGGTTTGGTTTTCTGTGCCAGTCCTGGGGCTTCACTCAGACCTGGGTGCTATCCCCGATCCTGTCCGCTCAAGGCCAACCCTCCACCATTGGAGCCACGCTCTCCTCGAGCCCCGATCGATGCTCAGAGGCCCAGCCTTCCACGCAGCTGGGATTACACACAGATAGGAGCCACCCGGCACCTGGAGCTCCGACTGCGTGTTGACCTCAGAAAGGCTCCCACGTGGCCGGAGCCAGGAGGAGGGAGGAGGGCGGCCTGCAGCTGAAAACCCCTCTCAGTGGGCTGGGCTCCCTCCCCTCCAGCCAGGCCCTTTCCCCAGTTTCCTGTCTCTCTGCTTCCCTGACCCTGGTTCCTGAGGCCACAGAACCCTAACACCGCCACGCAGGAGACCCTACGGGGCCGGGGGTGGGGGGGTGGGGAGGAAGAAGAAAGCAGATCCAGCAGGGAGGAGGGTGGGCGGGGCTGCCCGGCCCCCGGCCCCCGCCTCTCAGCCCTCCCCCAGCCCCCCCCCACCCCCCCCCCCCGCGCCCAGGGCAGGAGCGTTGTTCCCCCGGTGAGTCTCCCACGGAACCAGCTGTCTGGCTGTGTGCACGCTGTCGCCCGGCCAAGCCGCGCGGGGCACACCCGAACTCCGCCCAGGAGGCGCACCGGGTCTGCGGCCGGCGCCAACGCTTGTGTAAAACATCGTCCAAACCAGCCAGTCGATTCAAAAATACTCAGCACACAAAGCCAGTCAGAGCCGAAAACAAAGACGGGACGAGTAACTGAAGACGAAAGGCAACGCCGGGCCCCAGCCACTCGTCGTTTTGTTTTCTTTAGCCGTGCCTTTTCATTTCAGACACTATTTAAGATGCGAAGATGTGTTTTAAATATGTTTTTAATGTGTTCTATGAATGTCAATCCCATTATGAAAGTTCAGCTTAGGCAAACATTCAGAATGGTGTGTAACGTGTGTGTGTGTGTGTGTGTGTGTACATGAGGGTATGTGTAGATGAGAGGAGGGGGTAAGTGTGTACGGATGTGTTCTTACGTGTGAGCGCGTGTATATGTATGTGCATGGGAAGGCACTTGGGTGTGTGCACATTTCCATTTCTTCAAGCCTTAAAATGTAGGCGCTCTGTCTGGCAGTCGTGGCTCGTGCCTCCAACCTTAGCTACTCAGGAGGCTGAGCTATGAGGGTCGTGGTTCAAAGCCAGCCCAGGCAGGAAAGCCCACGAGACTCTTATCTCTGATAAACTGCAAACAGCTGGAAGTAGAGTTGTGGCTCCAGTGGTAGAGCACTAGCCTTGAGCAAAAGAAGCTCAGGAACAGCATCCAGACCCTGAGTTCAAACCACAGGACCAGCACACACACACACACACACGCACACACACACACACACACGCACACACACACACACCAGGGATTCCCTAACTTTTGCTCTCTAAGAGAAAAAAAAAAAAGATCTGCTGCATTCCAGAATGTTCCAGCAGAGTCCTGCATCCATTGCTTCAGAATCATTCATTAAGGTCCAAGTGCGAGTCACCAGCAGCGGAAGCAGGCGCGGTGGACGGGCGTGCGGCGATGGCGGCCCGGAGCCCGGCAAGGCGAGGCCCCTGCTCGCCTCCGGGCAGAGCCTCCGGCGGGCAAGCCCGGGACCGGAGGCCGGCGAGGCCACCCCGACGACACCTTCATCTGCCCTTGTCCTGCGCCCCCCCCCACGTCCATGTGCTTCCGAGAGCTTCCATTGCCACCCGTGCGCTGTCAAAGAAATCCCCATCCCAGGGCCACGGACGGGAATCTGAAGGGGCTCCTCGTAAAGAAAGGGCCACCATGAAAAACGCCCAGTAACACGCGGAGGGCGATGCACTGCATGCTCACCTCGACAAACACTCGAGCCCGAGGGGGACCCCCGGGGCTGACCCCCGTCCCCGCCCCGCCCTCGCCTCGTGAAATGCGGGTGTTCGGGTAAGGAGGCGCCGTGCATTCTACACACACAGATCTTTCTCCTTGATCCTCCTGATGAAGAATTCAGTCAGGCACCACTGTAATGCCATGGCGCGTGGTCACGGGATCGAGGGCATCGCCGAGTGCTTCCCGTTCCCGGAGCCCACACCCCACGCGAACCACGAGCCTCCACACCGGGCTGAGGGCACCGCCGGCCCCGGTCACGGTACCGACGGCGACCGCGCGTCAGCACACCCGGTGAAGACGGGCCTGCCCCGATGGCATCTGCCCCGATCGCGTCCCCGTTGAGAAGAGGAGAACCCGGCCCCCTTCGTCTCCTTCCTTTGGGAGTTGCCATGGGAACCCGGGACGCTCTGCAGGGGCCCTGAACCCACGCTCTGTGGGAGCCACTCCAGCTCCGTCTTCCCCAGCCTGAAGGCGGGAAGCGTGCCGAGTCTCCCCGGCTGACCGGGCTGCTCTCCCCTACTTGAGTGGCAGAACAAGCCTGGGCTTCCCCGAACCCCCAAAAGCAAAGGAAGGGGCTGGCTCGCTCCTCACGTGCAGAGCAGGACTTCCTACCACGCACCTGGTGTGTCCTGAAATAGAACAGGATCTGAGCAAATGCCTTTCACTGGGAAGGCAGGAAGAGCCGAGCGGAGGTCAAGGTTTCCTTAGTGGCAGTGACTCAGACATCCCCTGCCTCCTCGCTCTCCCGGGGGGCTCCGTGGGACTTTCTCCCGTGTCGCGCTCGACGGTCAGGTCCCCCTGGTGCTTGCTCTGCCAAGGTCCCTTGCCCTTCCTGTCTATTTCAGTCCTGGAGATGCCACGCCTCCGTCTTTCTTTCCTCCTACGTCAGTTGCACTCTGTTCCAGTTTCTATTTTTGACATCGATTAGGTCTTGACCAACAACTCTGGTCAGTTCTACAACACCTTTTGTCTGGCTCTGCTGCAATCCAGGAGAGATGCTGAGATACACATATAAACACACACACACACACACACATATACACACATATGTCTAGATGATAGATAGGTAGATAGATAGATAGATAGATAGATAGATAGATAGATAGATAGATACTTACCCTTATAGAACCTGTTAAGTGGCCAAACTGGGCTTTGAACCTGGGCATTGAAATGCCACAGCCCTTCTCTGACATTCGCTTCTTGATTTCATATGAAAGGATGGCCAACATAGAACGCTCTAGGTTATTCGCCTCCATCCTCTCAGGCATTTATCTGGATCCTCGTAACTGTCCACCGCCCTGTCCGTTTAAGGCACTGCATTTTGCCTTCCATCCCCACTGCCTACATTCGACAGCAAGTCGCTGAGGATTGCACATGGGAGCAGCCCCGATGACTTCCTTTGGGACTCGGCCTCTTCAGGGCTGACTCCACTATATACCTGCTCCATCGTCAGAGGTGCCCCAGTCAGACAAAGGGAGAGAGGAAGGGAGGACAAAGACAGTCATAATATTCAATCTACATAGATGAAAATGGAACCAGGTGACTCAAGGGGACGGGCGGGGTTGGGAGAGACGGGAGAGGACAATTGATGGAGAAGGTGACTGGCATTGATCTTGACATGGGTCCAGCCACATTGTACGCATGAGCTGACATGCTGAATGGAAACCCATTTGTAGAGCCATTTAAAGATGATAGAAATATTTAATATAAAGGTGATGTCCCAGAGCAGTGAGAAAATGAGGCAAGGAGAGAAAGCCAAAGTAGGAATCATGCTAAGGGAGTTCCTGATCTATATACATATGTAGCAGAGCTTCATCTAGCGGTACAGTCTTCATCAGGAGCTCCTCTAGCCGTCCGTTAAACCCCAGCCCCGTGGCTTCAGGGGAGCCTTCTCTTTTATATCAGTTAATGGCTCCCTATTAGGCTTTCTTGGCTTTCATCCTGGCGCACCCTTGGGTTTGTCTGAGTGATCACCTGCTTCCTATCCATCTTCCTCTGCAGAATGTGGGTTCTGTGAAGACAAGGACAAGTCTGCTTTTCCTCAGGGTTGCGGGGCCTGCGCACAGCGGCCGTTCAACCACCACAGGCTGCATAAAGGAACGCAGAGTCAGAAGGCAGGGAAGTCAGAGGCGACAAATCGCCAGTTACTCACGCGTCTTAAATTCTCGCGTGCCATCTGGACAATACGTTGTTGACAAAACCATAAAATGCGATGGATGGCTTTGTAGATCATCCAGTGCTTGCTCCCCTGATGATTTCTATTACAGAGCCGCAGACGGAGCCTGTTCCCAGGATCGGGGGCCACTGCCAGCAAGGCCAGTCTCTCGAGCAGAAGCGGAGATCACAGATTGACTGGAGATGTGGTTATTGCCAGGAATTAATATTAAATCATACTGATAGTTAAATAATAATCTAGGTATTCAATGGGCATCCCCTGAGAAGCCATGCCCGGATTGGAAAAGGGAACTGTGTCCGGTGCCATTGAGCCTGGGAGGTCAGAGGTTAAGGCTGTTGTTTGGCTAAGCAGGAAGACTGTGTTGAGTATGTGGTCTCGGGGGGAAAGGAAGAGACCAGAAGACACGCTTACGCTTTTGAACAGTCCGGAGAGGGGACGCCGTAGGGAGTGACCAGCTCCTTGCTGACCCTTGTAAGATCAAGCGCCAGCAACCAACCGCACCCGTGCTCAAGTAGCGCTAAATACGTTAGCACCCCTGGCTGAGCCAATCCCGGATGGCCACCAGCGTGACGGAAATAGCGCCACCTCTGGAGGCTGAGAACCTAGACGCAGAGCCCAGAAGAGAAAAGCCCTGCCCACCACAGAGCCCCACCGTGCGCGAAGGTGCTGTGCTCAGTCCCTCCCAGGCCGGCCTGTGTCCCGCGTGCGGATCTGCCCCTCACCACCGCGCCCGTGCGGTGAGCGGGTGAACCAGCGTGGCGAGCACCGCCCAAGGCTTTGGCGGCGTTCACGCGGCCCTGGGCGGGCTGGGAAGGATGAAGCCAGAGCTCCATCCCCGAGCCGCGCTGCGGAACCCGCCCTTCATCTCACGCGAGAAGCGCCGGCTCCGGAGTCGCGCACGCCTAACGCCGCCGCTCTCTCCTGCACGCGGGAAGCCCCGCACCCCCGGCGCGGCCCCGGCGGCCGGCCTGACCCCTGCCCACAGCTTCCTCTCGCCACTCCATTCGCCTGGCCCGTTTGCCCTTGTTCTTGTTTCTCAGACACGCGAGACCGTCGTTTCCCTGCCTCAGGGCCTTGGCACGTGCTCTCTCCTGACCTGCCGTGGCCTTCCCTCCAGGCCTTCTCATGCCTGGCTTCACCATGTCATTCACAGCTCAGCTCCGATTGCCCCTCTCCAGCGAGGCTGCCTGGCGGACCTGTCCCCACCCCAGAACTCTCCACGCGTGCACCTTTCTCTTCCCCTCCATCAACCAAAGCCTACTTCCTGTGTTTACTTACTGGCTGAACCTTTTCCCATGCACGTTTGGATGCTTTATGAAAACAGAGGTCGTGCCCAGCAACCAACCCCGTGCACGGAATCGGGGCTTCCCAGGAGTCCTGGAGGGGCTGGGGGGGTTGGGGGGGGGGGGGACCTAACAGACCTCAGGGAGTGAACGATTCGCTGCTGTCGCTGCAGACCACAGACCAGGATAGACCAGAGGGAGGACCGGCGCTCTTCCTAGGTGTGCAAGGCAGGGTCTTCGCGGGTGTTCGCTGCGGAGGGTGAGAAGGAGTTTCAGGTCACGTTGGGTAGAAACAGCCACCTGGGGCAGAAGGGGCGGCTTGGCAGGAGCCCGGGAGCTAACGAGAGCGAGACGGCGTGAGGAACTGACAGCTGGGGTGGAGACACCGTCCCCGCCCTGCCCGGGCCTGGGGGAAAGCCGGGCCCCCCCCCCCCCGGTGGCAGAAGCTGAGTGGCAGGGGTCACGGCCTCCCGAGGACCTCAGCCCAGACCAGGCCGAGCGAGGCCTCCGCCGGAGGCTGGGGGAGCGAGAAAGGCAGGAGCCACCGCGCGCGCTCCCCCCCCCCCCCCGGGCTCTGCGCAGCCCCTCCCTTCTCTTCCACCTGCGCCGCAGTCCCCTAAGTGCTCACGCCATGGCCGCACCCTCAGGACACCTCCCGCCTGGCCTGGGCCTGAGCCCCGGCCTCCCCGGCCTCACCCTAATCCACTCCTGCGCTCTGCTTCTCTCGAGGCTCTAGAAGGCACCAGGCCGGCCAGCCCTGTGCACCGGAAGCTCCTCCGTAAGGAGCACCGACTGTGGTGAGGGCGTGAGCCTGACGACGCCTACCTGGGTCCGTGGATCAAGCACCCGCTGCGCACTGCCTTCCCGTGTCAGTGGATCCAGCGCCCGCTGCGCACTGCCTGCCTGTGTCCGTGGATCAAGCACCCACTGCGCACTGCCTGCCCGTGTCAGTGGATCAAGCACCCACTGCGCACTGCCTGCCTGTGTCACTGCAGTGGATCCAGCACCCGCTGCGCACTGCCTGCCTGTGCCAGTGGATCAAGCACCCGCTGCGCACTGCCTGCCCGTGTCAGTGGATCAAGCACCCGCTGCGCACTGCCTGCCTGTGTCACTGCAGTGGATCCAGCACCCGCTGCGCACTGCCTGCCTGTGCCAGTGGATCAAGCACCCGCTGCGCACTGCCTGCCTGTGTCAGTGGATCAAGCACCCGCTGCGCACTGCCTGCCTGTGCCAGTGGATCACGCACCCGCTGCGCACTGCCTGCCTGTGTCAGTGGATCAAGCACCCGCTGCGCACTGCCTGCCCATGTCAGTGGATCAAGCACCCGCTGCGCACTGCCTGCCTGTGTCCGTGGATCAAGCACCCGCTGCACACTGCCTGCCTGTGTCCGTGGATCAAGCACCCGCTGCGCACTGCCTGCCCATGTCAGTGGATCAAGCACCCGCTGCGCACTGCCTGCCTGTGTCCGTGGATCAAGCACCCGCTGCACACTGCCTGCCTGTGTCAGTGGATCAAGCACCCGCTGTGCACTGCCTGCCTGTGTCAGTGGATCAAGCACCCGCTGCGCACTGCCTGCCCGTGTCCGTGGATCAAGCACCCGCTGCGCACTGCCTGCCTGTGTCAGTGGATCACGCACCCGCTGCGCACTGCCTGCCCGTGTCGCTGCAGTGGATCACGCACCCGCCGCGCACTGCCTGCCTGTGTCAGTGGATCAAGCACCCGCTGCGCACTGCCTTCCTGTGTCAGTGGATCAAGCACCCGCTGCGCACTGCCTGCCCGTGTCAGTGGATCAAGCACCCGCTGCGCACCGCCTGCCTGTGTCACTGCAGTGGATCAAGCACCCGCTGCGCACTGCCTGCCTGTGTCACTGCAGTGGATCCAGCACCCGCTGCGCACTGCCTGCCTGTGTCAGTGGACCAAGCACCCGCTGCGCACTGCCTGCCTGTGTCACTGCAGTGGATCAAGCACCCGCTGCGCACTGCCTGCCTGTGTCACGGCAGTGGATCAAGCACCCACTGTGCACTGCCTGCCTGTGTCGGTGGATCAAGCACCCGCTGTGCACTGCCTGCCCGTGTCAGTGGATCAAGCACCCGCTGCGCACTGCCTGCCTGTGTCAGTGGATCAAGCACCCGCTGCACACTGCCTGCCTGTGTCAGTGGATCAAGCACCCACTGCGCACTGCCTGCCCGTGTCCGTGGATCAAGCACCCGCTGCGCACTGCCTGCCTGTGTCGCTGCAGTGGATCAAGCACCCGCTGCGCACTGCCTGCCTGTGCCAGTGGATCACGCACCCGCTGCGCACTGCCTGCCTGTGTCAGTGGATCAAGCACCCGCTGCGCACTGCCTGCCTGTGTCCGTGGATCAAGCACCCGCTGCGCACTGCCTGCCTGTGTCAGTGGATCAAGCACCCGCTGCGCACTGCCTGCCTGTGTCCGTGGATCAAGCACCCGCTGCGCACTGCCTGCCCGTGTCCGTGGATCAAGCACCCGCTGTGCACTGCCTGCCTGTGTCAGTGGATCACGCACCCGCTGCGCACTGCCTGCCCGTGTCCGTGGATCAAGCACCCGCTGTGCACTGCCTGCCTGTGTCAGTGGATCAAGCACCCGCTGCGCACTGCCTGCCTGTGTCAGTGGATCAAGCACCCGCTGCGCACTGCCTGCCCGTGTCCGTGGATCAAGCACCCGCTGCGCACTGCCTGCCTGTGTCAGTGGATCACGCACCCGCTGCGCACTGCCTGCCCGTGTCGCTGCAGTGGATCACGCACCCGCCGCGCACTGCCTGCCTGTGTCAGTGGATCAAGCACCCGCTGCGCACTGCCTTCCTGTGTCAGTGGATCAAGCACCCGCTGCGCACTGCCTGCCCGTGTCAGTGGATCAAGCACCCGCTGCGCACCGCCTGCCTGTGTCACTGCAGTGGATCAAGCACCCGCTGCGCACTGCCTGCCTGTGTCACTGCAGTGGATCCAGCACCCGCTGCGCACTGCCTGCCTGTGTCAGTGGACCAAGCACCCGCTGCGCACTGCCTGCCTGTGTCACTGCAGTGGATCAAGCACCCGCTGCGCACTGCCTGCCTGTGTCACGGCAGTGGATCAAGCACCCACTGTGCACTGCCTGCCTGTGTCGGTGGATCAAGCACCCGCTGTGCACTGCCTGCCCGTGTCAGTGGATCAAGCACCCGCTGCGCACTGCCTGCCTGTGTCAGTGGATCAAGCACCCGCTGCACACTGCCTGCCTGTGTCAGTGGATCAAGCACCCACTGCGCACTGCCTGCCCGTGTCCGTGGATCAAGCACCCGCTGCGCACTGCCTGCCTGTGTCAGTGGATCAAGCACCCGCTGCACACTGCCTGCCTGTGTCAGTGGATCAAGCACCCACTGCGCACTGCCTGCCCGTGTCCGTGGATCAAGCACCCGCTGTGCACTGCCTGCCTGTGTCAGTGGATCAAGCACCCACTGCGCACTGCCTTCCTGTGTCCGTGGATCAAGCACCCGCTGCGCACTGCCTTCCTGTGTCAGTGGTTCAAGCACCCACTGCGCACTGCCTGCCTGTGTCGGTGGATCAAGCACCCGCTGTGCACTGCCTTCCTGTGTCAGTGGATCAAGCACCCGCTGCGCACTGCCTGCCCGTGTCGCTGCAGTGGATCAAGCACCCGCTGCGCACTGCCTGCCTGTGTCAGTGGATCCAGCACCCGCTGCGCACTGCCTGCCTGTGTCAGTGGATCAAGCACCCGCTGCACACTGCCTGCCTGTGTCCGTGGATCAAGCACCCGCTGCGCACTGCCTTCCTGTGTCCGTGGATCAAGCACCCGCTGCGCACTGCCTTCCCGTGTCAGTGGATCAAGCACCCGCTGCGCACTGCCTGCCTGTGTCAGTGGATCAAGCACCCGCTGCGCACTGCCTGCCTGTGTCCGTGGATCAAGCACCCGCTGCGCACTGCCTGCCTGTGTCAGTGGATCAAGCACCCGCTGCGCACTGCCTGCCTGTGTCAGTGGATCAAGCACCCGCTGCACACTGCCTGCCTGTGTCACTGCAGTGGATCAAGCACCCGCTGCACACTGCCTGCCTGTGTCGGTGGATCAAGCACCCGCTGCGCACTGCCTGCCTGTGTCACTGCAGTGGATCAAGCACCCGCTGCACACTGCCTGCCTGTGTCACGGCAGTGGATCCAGCACCCGCTGTGCACTGCCTGCCTGTGTCGGTGGATCAAGCACCCGCTGTGCACTGCCTGCCCGTGTCAGTGGATCAAGCACCCGCTGCGCACTGCCTGCCTGTGTCACGGCAGTGGATCCAGCACCCACTGTGCACTGCCTGCCTGTGTCGGTGGATCAAGCACCCGCTGCGCACTGCCTGCCCGTGTCCGTGGATCAAGCACCCGCTGCGCACTGCCTGCCTGTGTCCGTGGATCAAGCACCCGCTGCACACTGCCTGCCTGTGTCAGTGGATCAAGCACCCACTGCGCACTGCCTGCCCGTGTCAGTGGATCTAGCACCCGCTGTGCACTGCCTGCCTGTGTCAGTGGATCAAGCACCCACTGCGCACTGCCTTCCTGTGTCCGTGGATCAAGCACCCACTGCGCACTGCCTTCCTGTGTCAGTGGATCAAGCACCCGCTGCGCACTGCCTGCCTGTGTCAGTGGATCCAGCACCCGCTGCGCACTGCCTTCCTGTGTCAGTGGATCCAGCACCCGCTGCGCACTGCCTGCCTGTGTCAGTGGATCACGCACCCGCTGCGCACTGCCTTCCCGTGTCCGTGGATCAAGCACCCGCTGCGCACTGCCTGCCTGTGTCGCTGCAGTGGATCAAGCACCCGCTGCGCACTGCCTGCCTGTGTCAGTGGATCAAGCACCCACTGCGCACTGCCTTCCTGTGTCCGTGGATCAAGCACCCGCTGCGCACTGCCTTCCTGTGTCAGTGGATCAAGCACCCGCTGCGCACTGCCTGCCTGTGTCAGTGGATCAAGCACCCGCTGCGCACTGCCTGCCCGTGTCAGTGGATCAAGCACCCGCTGCGCACTGCCTGCCTGTGTCAGTGGATCAAGCACCCACTGCGCACTGCCTTCCTGTGTCCGTGGATCAAGCACCCGCTGCGCACTGCCTTCCTGTGTCAGTGGATCAAGCACCCGCTGCGCACTGCCTGCCTGTGTCAGTGGATCAAGCACCCGCTGCGCACTGCCTTGCACTACAAGA
Organism: Perognathus longimembris pacificus; assembly: GCF_023159225.1. Taxonomy (NCBI): domain Eukaryota; kingdom Metazoa; phylum Chordata; class Mammalia; order Rodentia; family Heteromyidae; genus Perognathus; species Perognathus longimembris. Next base: position 1,904,411 of record NC_063182.1, on the reverse strand, counting down.
GAGACCCCAATTCCACGCGGCACAGAGCTCACACTGAGTTGGGGCGACACCTGTTAGGGACTTGATTCAACCTGTCTTACTCTGTGGTCTTAATCAGCCTAGAAAATAAAGGCGGGGGGACCCCTAAGGCCCCTGAATTCCAATGTTGATCTAAATTTTGAGGCATCCACAGTTCCTCATTTCATCGCACAGTGTTCCTGTCCAAAGATTCAGAACGCCTGAGCAAGCTGTGTGGCGGCCAGGGCTGCTTCCCATCGGTATCCATCAAAATGGTCCTGTGCAGGAGCTGGGGATATGGCCTAGTGGCAAGAGTGCTTGCCTCGTATACATGAGGCCCTGGGTTCAATTCCCCAGCACCACATAGACAGAAAATGGCCAGAAGGGGCGCTGTGGCTCAAGTGGCAGAGTGCTAGCCTTGAACAAAAGAAGCCAGGGACAGTGCTCAGGCCCTGAGTCCAAGCCCCAGGACTGGCCAAAAAAAAAAAAAAGTTCCTGTGTAACCTCGCACATCCCACGGCTAAGGAACATGCTAGAAGCCACTTGCCAGACCCAAGCCCGCCGCGCGGACTAGAGGAGGGGAAGGTAGAACACAGATACCTCACGGAGCTGGGGACAAAGACAGGCAAACCAGCTAAGGGCGACGGAAGAACACCCTGGGAGCAGAAGGTGCCTGGGAGTGCGGAAGGTCAGCCTAAGGCGGGAGAGCTCCGCAGGAAAGGGGCGGCCGGGCCCCCCCAAGTCCTGCCCGCATGGGGCGCGCCGTGAACAGAGGCCCCGGCAGAAGGGCACCGTGGCGTTCTGGGAGGTCTCGGGCAGGTGGCCGGGGCAAAGCCTCGGGGAGGATCGTGGGTGGCAGGCGCCGTCGCGGGCTTGGAAAACGGCAGCCTCGCGTGGAGAGACCAGACCCGAAGCCAGGTCTGAAGCGGCGGGTGGGAGGGACCGGTTCCCCCGCGGGCCGCGGGCCGGTGACTCGATGCTTCTCATCAGGCTCGTCCGGGTCACCGCGAGCGAGGAGAAGGCTCGCCCGCACGACTCCCTCCCCGATCCGCTTAGCCGCGTTCTTTCCGCTGCCTGATGGGAAATGGGCCCCGGCCCAAACCCAAAGGGATTTTTTTCCTAAACCCGAAGGAGACGATGAGTTATTGATCGAGTGCTTCGCGGAAAGGAGAAGACGATTTCCTCCAAAGGCAGCTCTGGCTCTTGTCCTCACGAGTCACACTGACATGTGTGGGGGTTCCCCACTCACGTCCTGACCCACGACATCAGCCGGGGTCATTCTTTAAAGCACTTACTCTCTTCAGCCACAGTGTATTTGTTTATTTATTTTAAATATTCCCCCACTTAGGCCATAAGCCCACAAGACAGGAAGTGTGCCTGCCTTGGTGAGAGTCTTATCTCTACCACTAACCCTTGAACGCGTTGTCAGAACCAACGCCGAGGGAATTTCATCCATTTCAGCCCAGTGAGCAAGAGCTCACACTCTGGGATTCTTCTTCTGCGGAATTCACCCTATATACTAATCGCCAACATGTAAATGACAGCTGCACGAGGCTACGGGTTAGAGCATCATTTAGCATAGCAAGATACTAGGGGGAAAAGCAAAAGCATCACCTTCTCCAAGAGTACCAGCTAAATAAACTATGATTTCCGTATGCAGTGGAATATTTCACAGCTGCAAAAATGAATGAAAGCACTCCATATATTTGTAAGAAAAGGGAAATGTTTGAGTAAAAAAACCAAACAAGGTGCAGAGTGAATACACTATATTTTTTTAAAAATGAGAAAGCATGTCATTGAATTGGTCAGACAGGCACCAAATACACATGACACACTGCAGCACAGAATACACAAGAAATGAATGAGTAAAATTGTGCCTACAAAGAGGAAAATAGAAGCGAGAGAGAGAGAGAGAGAGAGAGAGGATTTACATGCCATTCTCTGCTTCGTTGTTTTTTTTTTGTATTGGAGAATCATGAAAATGTATTAGCTATTCATATAGATTACTTAAAGATCATTTTTAATAAAAATGAGCTGTTGCAGTATGCATTTTTCCATGTGGAAGAGTATTTTGAGAGGTTGTGTTATGCACGGTTTTGTTCCTAGGACAAGTGCCTGAGATAATCAACTTAGATGGAGGCAGCCCGGTGCCAATGGCTCACATCGATAATCCTGGATATTCAGGAGTCTGAGATTGAGGATTGTGGTTCGAGGCCAGTGGGAAGGTCTGTGAGACCCTTATCTCTAATTGACCACTAAAAAGGTAGAAATGGTGCTATGGCTAAAGTCATTAAGCACTAGCCTTGAGCAAAAAAGCAGAGGGACAGTACCCAGATCCTGAGTTCAAGCTCTAGGACATGGACACACATAGACACACACACACACACACACACACACACACACACACACTCCAGTTTTGGAGCGTTCAGTCCATAGTTTCTTGGACCCATCCTTTGGGACCCATGGTTAGATAGTACATTAAGGTGGGGAAGATGTAGTGGAGAAAAAGAGGCAAAAAGAGAGCTAAGAGGCAAACGAGAGAGAGGAAAAGACTAACTCCCCACAATTCCTTTTGAGGCCACACCTTAGTGACCTGAGATCTCCCACTAGAGACCACTTTTTACGGTTTACACTGCCTCTCGAGAGCACCAAGCTTGGGACTGAGCCTCGGACACATCAGCCTTCGAAGCACATTCCAGATCTGAATTCTAGCAGAGCTTAAATAGAAGATGTTGGCCCTGGGGCAAGCTCTGACATTGACCTTGACTGACCTTGGCATGGTTGCTCGTGTTAACATTGAGTTAATTTATTCTCTTCTCCTCTTTGGGCCTCAGTGACCCCAGCTAGAGAAGAACAAAGGCACGTGGGGGGTTTATTTAAACATCCCTTGCGGCTCTGAACTTCTAGAATTTATTCTGTGGCAATATGATACTTAAACTGAGTTATATCATGTACTCTATTGAAAACATGGCTCTATTACAGCATTGTGGGTGTTGGTTGGAAGTTTGTATTCTTTCTTTCTTCTTTCTCTCTTTCTCCTTCTCTCCAACCCTTCTTCCTTCTCTCTTTCTTTCCTTATTTTTTTCAGAGAGTTCCTTCCTTGTCTGTAGGTCGGGAAGATGGCTGTGGACTTGGAACATGGCGAAAGATCCTGAAAGGATGGAGATGACGCAAACGGAGACAGGGAACGGAAGGCGTGAGGAGCAAACGGACTGGCACTGGGGTCATCGCGTCAGAGGCGCGATGGACTCCGGGACTCAGAGTCCTGGCTGAATGCTCCACGAAACCAAATGAGGTACCCTTCCTCTCACGTCTCACTTCCTTCCTCCCTCCCTCCCTCCCTCCCTCCCTCCCTCCCTTTCTCCCTCCCTCCCTCCCTTCCTCCCTCCCTCCCTCCCTCCCTCCCTCCCTTCCTCCCTCCCTCCCTTCCTCCCTTCCTCCCTCCCTTTCTCCCTTCCTTCCTCCCTTTCTTCCTTCCTCCCTTCCTCCCTCCCTCCCTCCCTCCCTCCCTTCTTCCCTCCCTCCCTTCCTCCCTCCCTCCCTCCCTCCTTCCCTCCCTCCCTCCCTCCCTCCCTCCCTTCTTCCCTCCCTCCCTCCCTCCCTTCTTCCCTCCCTCCCTACCTCCTTCCCTCCCTTCTTCCCTCTCTTCCATTTTAAATTACTTAAACTAGTTTGGGTTTCACCTTCCACTTTGCATGCGGCTCCTTACACCTGGATATTCACAACTTCTGAGATTTGGGGGTTTTTCAGTCCTATTGCCTCAAGTGGGGTTCCTACCCCTTTTGGCTTCTCTTCTGGAAGATGGATTGTGTAGGAGATATCCGTTAGCTCCCACAGATTCTTTTTTCACTTTTTTCTTCTTTTTCTTCCTCAGGGCTTGTGCTCGGGGGAATTCCACCCGGTCTCTTCAAGCTCACCAGCTCTTGCTTCTGCTTGGTGAAAGGTACTGTTGATGCCTTCTACTGCATTTTGGGGTTGTTGTTGTTGTTTCCAGTTGATCTATAACACCCCATTGTGCAATGTTTGTCCATTAGAAATACATTTTTAATAAAAGTCTTCGTGCAAATGCCCATTGCAGTTGACTGGTAGAGACTACAGGAAGTACTCTCTTGAAAGGTTCTCGGAGGCTGGGATCCCCGCGACTCCCGGAGAGGCAGAGAACTGGTGCTTTCCTTGACCAAGATGAAACCGCTACCCAATCCTCTATCTCACTCCGAGTTTCAGATTTTCCCAAAACTTGGGTCTTTCCCATTTCAATGTGGAAAGGCATCAATGGGCAGATATCCCAGAAAGCAAACTTTCACAACCGCCTAAAGATTCCGTTGGTATTTCAGCCCTCGGAGCTCTACCCATGATGCCATAGTCACTCTGTCCCTAGCACCTGACCTCAGGAAGCTTACACCTGAATGGAGACCCGCTGCCCAAGGGGGCCTGGACTGCCTCCCACCTCAAACCATTTGCAACCTGTAAACAGTACAGTAAAAACGAGTGTGCATGCTGAGACCACAGGGAGCGACAGAGGTGTCATTTTAAAAATCCTCAGGAGTAAAAAAAAAGGGAAATGAGCTGTAGGGACTGACATGATGGAAGGTTGCTGAGGTCATTCCCAACCTGGTTTTCTTGATGCTCGAACTGGGGCAAGCTCCTGGTTACGGAGATTCTTCTTCAGGACACCGAGTTGATTGAAGTCCTAGGTGCCACCTCCCACTACCTTATCCATGTAACTGTAACCTCGCGGCACGTGACCGTGAAAATAAAATGAAATATATATATATTAAAAAAAATATTGAGTAAGAATGGAATGCTTCTGGGGGGAACACTTAAGACCAAAGCACACACAAACAGATATTACCTTTGATTTAAGAGTCAGCTTTTGAAGTTATCATTTATATACCTTTTAGTTCCCTAGTTCTGTAAGTTTCAAAAACAAAAAAATACAATCCGTTTTGCCAGCCACTAGCACAGTCAAGCTATGGGGAGAGTCATTCATGAAGACAATTCTCTTGTCTGCTGCTGTCAGTCCCTCCCTGACTCCCAACACCTGGCAGCCTCTAAGCTATTTCCAAAACTCCATCTTGATGGCCTTTTAAGTGAGACTATCTCCTCCAAATAACACAATGTCTCCAAGCTCTTGCATGCACTGGGAGTCCATTCCGTTTTATTACTGAGTAATGTTCCATTACATAGCTATTCAGTCTTGTTTATCCACCAGCTGAAGGACATTGGGTGTTCCAGCTTTAGGAAATAATGAATGAGCATTTCTGTGCACGTTTCTTGGTATACGTTTTCATTTCTCTTATGTACACAAACACCTAGGAGGGATTCGGGGGTTATTTAGTAGGTGTATGTTTATAGCAACCTGTCAAAGCATTTTCCAAACTGGCAGTTCCACTTCGCATTCCCAGAAGCAGTACAGCTACCTTTATTTTTAAATACTAAAATATCACTCTGTACAGATTTTCCCACCTTGTTTTGTCTCCATAAAGGAGCTTCATGTCCGTGGTTGGGGCAAAAAAAACCTATAGATACCACTTGATTCTCCTATGACGCGAGACTCACAGAGCGCGAATTCCAGGGTGCTTGAGAGGAAATTAAAGGTCACTAGCTCTACATCTTTGAGTTGGGAAGTTTTAATCCAATTATAAGCAATAGTCATGTGCTAAGTCCCTGCTAAATAGACCATGTGCTTACTGCCCTGTAAAACTGGCTATGTTACTTAACTGCTTTAAAGTCCGATTACTTGTGAAGACCAAGAGAAAAAAAAATGTATGCAAAAGAGCTTTGTAGCCAGAAGGCAACTAGACACTACGTGTGAGTGATTTTTGTTGGTTACAGGGAAATTCTACAAGTCTAGGTGCTGTTACACTCAAGAGCCAAGACCATGTTTGAACTTAGAGGAACTTTGTAATGCAGTTACTGGGACGTAAGCTAACCGTCCCTTAGCATTTCCGCTCGAGGCTCGCGCGCTACCTCTTCAACCCGAGTTCCACCTCAGCCACACTTCTCCATGCGTCTCCAACACGGAGCCTCAGCTGTACCCTGCACTGCTCCAGGGGCGTTAAGGTGCCCAAGGCAGTGACCTCCACCACCCACGTGACCCCCGCAGGTCCTTAGTAAATGTTAAATGATGGGAAAGGGGACTTGATCGTATTATTCAGGCTCGTCAGGTTTGACTCAGTGACAGATATCTTCTCTGACTAAAAGAGAAATACCCTGTAAGCTGCTTGTTTGGGTGACTGGTAGGCATGACGGGCCAAACAAAAACATGAGAATTGCCCAGGGGACTGGATGCAGGAAGGCTAAATCCTATTGCTGTGCTGTAATCTCCAGGCCCTGTTCTGTCTTGCTCCTCTCGGGGACACATTGTATAAAAGGCGTCAAGCATTAACTTGTTCGATGGGTTACACCCAAAAATGTTGAGATTATTTAACAATGCAAGACCATGAGGTCATATCAAGAAATCCAAGGAGAGGCAGGCAGAGTTCTCAAAGATCCCGTTCAATGCCAGGGAGCTATTGTTTTGGAAATGATTTGGGGGAAATTAAAAATTAATTCAGTAACGAATCACTTTCATGGTAGTTCATTGCGCCTAATTCTCTAATTTGACCGTCTTGATTTGAGATCCATTCTGTAGTCATCTTATTAGTCTCGCTTTTTTAGAGGAACTGTATGAAGCAAATGCTTCTAACATAATATTGAAGTTTAAATCAACTTGAAACCGCCGTAACTCATCTGTGTGGAAGGGGAAAACAGCTCATGTTTGCCAACATCTTTTTCTGGACGAAGATGCTTTCTCTTTGGTACCATTGGCCATGTCCAGGAGTATTCTCAAGAATTTCCCATCTCCAGGACTGAAGCCTCAAATTTTTTGATCACCAGTCTATTTCTGTAGGCTGGGGCAATGCCAGACACATAGAATGAAGCCAGTAAGTATTTCCTGAAGTTTAGTTTCTGAAATAAACTTGGGGAAATAAGGAGCTGAAACTGCCCATGACTTACCCAGGGAGAGAGTGGACTGGCATTCTAGCTGCCAGCTCTAGTCTAGCGCTGAGCCATGGGGTCTAACATCTGTGGTCCCACTCACAGCCCGTGGAAGCCTGCATGAACGCAGCTGGGTTTTCTCACCCTGGCTAACGCAAAGCATCTCTGTGACACACCCTGAAGTAGCTAAGTTCCGGGAGGAACGACAGAAGCAAGGGGAAACCCTAAGACGAGGGAGGTTGAGTGGACCATGAGGAACGTCGGACTAAGAACGAGCTGAGCTCTGGTCTCTCCCCCATCGTCTAGCCAGTGCGACAGCCTCACCCCAGGGCTCATCCGAAAACACAGGGGTTCTTTATTTAGATCGTGAATTCTGTCACGTAAAAAAAAAACCATCTAATATAAACACGCGCCCAACCCCGAGCCCACTCGAGGCAGGCCCATCTCCATTTTGGCCAGGACGCAGAAGCCAGATTCCCACAAAGAGCTGCCGAGATTGCTGCTGCCGCTGCCCCCGAGCCAGACCACGCGGGGGGACCTGGAAGGAGCCTTCCCTCGCGGGTTCCTGCAGGCGTGAGGCGCGAGGCTGCTTCCTTTGGTTCCACAGACTCCGCACACGCAGGCTGTACACCGCAGGGTGCTAGGTCTAACTAAGGAGTCTGGCTAGCTTTTATGGCCAGGCAACAAACTGTCTTGACTGCTTTTTCTATGAAAATGAAAACGGTTTCCCAAAATGTTCCCCAAGCAGAGCGTGCTTTCTGGTCTTATTGGTTCCTTTGGTTATAACTCCAAGAGGAAGCCCAGGGAACCATCCTGGCCAGGCAGGGTTCAGGCCGCTGGCTCTCCTCCTCTGTACAGCATCGCTGCTGGGCGGGGGGGAGGGAGGGGGGTGAAGCAGATGGGATGTAGCAGCCGGCACTGCACCTGAGACCGGGTCTCAGGAAGCTCTGCAATCCCTGTGTTAGTCTCCGGGACACCCGCTCTCTCTCTCTCTCTCTGAACTCAGGCAGCATGTTGTAAGAAGTACAAGGCCTTGTCTACGGTTGCACATCTGCATTGTTTCCACCCCTTGATTAGGAGTGAATGGACCAACAAAATTACATGTACACACACACACACACACACACATCCACACACAGTGGAATCTATTCATCATCAGGAAGAATAATATATACCATTTTCAGGAATAGATAGACCTAGAAAAAAAAACAAAACAGGTTGTATGAAATCAATCAGTCTCCAAAAGACAAAGGGTGCATGTTTTCTCTCATATGTGGAAGTTAGATCGTATATACACACACACACACATACACACATACATATACATATACAGGGCCCTATGCATATATACACAATCAAAATTACTAAAGTATATGTGGGGTGGATTCCCATGGTGTAACTCCTTTGAACAAATAACATAGTTTATCAACATGAAAGCTGAAACACATTTTGTCTGATGGGACTGAGGGGAAGGGGTGGATGAATGGAGCGAGGAGCCGTGGACCAGTACAGTCATAATATTCAACGCACGCCTGAGAAAGAGGAGCTAGGTAACTGGGCGGAGTGGGAAGAAGGATGGATGGCTTGACACTGAGCAAGATGCGTTGTTCTGAAGGTGTTGTCATGGGTGAAAACAAGCTAGCCTAGAGTAATGGTGCTCATAGACTTAGGATATGCCCCTGTTGATGATACCATGCTTATTAGCCAGAGGCTTGGTATTTAAAAGTTCATCTTGAGAGAATAACATGTATATAATGTGAGATAAAGATATGATTGGCTTTTCTTTTCCAGCCCTGGGGCTTGAACTCAGGGCCTGGGAGCTGTCCCTAAGGTTTTTTGCTCAAGGCTAGTGCTCTACCACTTGAGCCACAGCTCCACTTCTGTTTTGTGTTTTGGTTTCGTTTGGGTGGTTCATTGGAGATAAAAAAAAAAAATCTCATAGACTTTCCACCTGACTTTGAGCCTTGATCCTCAGATCTCCATCTCGTGAGTAGCTAGGATGACAGACGAGAGCCACCGTGCCCAGCTCAGATACGGTGGTGTTAAGAACATTCCAACCAATAACACTGCGATTGGGGTAAGTTACTTTGGTAACATTGTCATGCAGAAGCAAAATGCATTTACTGGATTTCTATGTTGGGATCTGCTTTTGCTTTATAATTCACAGTCCTCAAAAGACTTCTTTTAAAAAAAAATAATAAAGTCCATCCTTATACTTAGGTTTTACTTTTCAAAGATGAAGTATACTCACAACTTGTTGAAGTGAAACCTTTTGTACAACCATTTACGTGTAATGCAACATAAACTTAATAATTAGCCGGGCACTGGTGGTTCAAGTCTGTAATCCTAGATACTCAGGAGGCTGAGATCTGACCATCACGGTTCAAAGCCAGCCAGAGCAGGAAAGTCCATGAGACTCTTATCTCCAATAACCACATACACACACACACACACACACACACACACACACACACACACACACACGTGCCAGAAATAGAATTGTGGCTCAAGAGTAGTAGTGATGAGCAAAAAAGCTCAGGGACAGTGCCTAAGCCCTAAGTTCAAGCCCCAGGACCAGCACACACACACACACACACACACACACACACACACACACACACACACACACACACAAAGAAATAGCCTTAATAACTTTAAAAAAAGAACCTTGATGTACACAGAAAGGCTGAGTCTCAGGGATACACTTGTCTACGTGCACAGCTAAGCAACTAGCTAACATCCAGTACGAACTATCAGTCCCGAAGCAAGCCCTGACGCATGCCCGGTTCAATAGACCCTTTTTTATTATTCCAGCCTGTTTCATTCCTTCTGACTAAAACTACCTCAGAGACACCAAGCAAGAACTGCCCAAGTGAGCCCAGTCAACCCCTCAGAATAGACAATAAAGTGTCTTTTAGTAATGTTGCTTTAGGTTGCAAAGGTGGATTGCTTATCAAGGAGACATAAACAACCGGAATACAGTCTCAATTTCCTTTTCCAGTTTCTATGACCCTAAGCTGTTCCTTAGCTCTTTACTGACACATACAGAAGTCTTTGCCTTTCCTTGGTAGAAGCTCACAAATGGCAGGTTTTACTTAATATATCTCGATGCTACATTTTGAGGTTAGGATCTTTTTGCTTTTCCTGGTGCATGCAAGTCCTGGAGGTTGAACCTGAGCTTCTTTGCTCAAGGCTAGCACTCTACCACTTGAGCCACAGCGCCACTTCCAGATTTTTTGGTGGGGGTGGTAAGTTAATTGGCAATAGGAGTCTCATGGACTCTCCCACCCAGGTTGGCTCCAACCCTGGATCTTCGGATCTCAATCTCCTGAGTAGCTTGGATTACAGGCGCGGGCCACCAGCACCCAGCAGTCTTTTTTCCCCTTTTGATTTAGAAAGGTTTCCACTAAATGTCAAACAATGAAGCTAAGGTTTATTTCCTAATATATTTTAACACCAGTTGGCTTCAGATACATGTCAGTGGTTATGAGCCCATAGTTCTTGTGATCAGGTTTCTAAAACCAATTCCAATTTCAAGTAACCTTTTCCAAGCCACAGGAAATTATAATTCTGCTCCCAAAATCTTGCAAGTTGTTCCTCACAGTAAATAAAAGTGCAGAAGCCCAAGGTTAGGTCACACTCATCCGAAGATCAAAAACATGACACACAGACTCTCTGTTCAAAAGCTGTCACTTTGCTTTCTTCTTTGGATTTGAGATGTTGAGTATCTGGTCTAATTATGCTCCAGTGAGCCAAAGCATGAAGGAAATAAAACCAGCCACCAACCACACAATCATATGACATGTACATAATAATGTCTTGGGTTGTGGGAAAATTTGTTGTTATCCTTGTTTTGTAACTTTTTTTCTTGGTGTATCTTGGCTCCATTTGGAGTCCTTGAATTCCCTTCTTGAATCTCCTTTCCACATTGAAACTTTAAGTCATCAGCTTAAAGAAAGGTCTAATCTTTGATGAATTAGCTCCCTATCATGTTTCAGCCACCATGGTAAGTACATTAGATACAATCTCTCATTAATTTTAGCACAGCCTTGTGATGTATGTGTTTATTATCCCCATTCTACAGTTCAAAGAGCCGTGGCTCAGAACAGTGAAGATCTCTGTAAATGACTCACAAGCACTGAAGACTTTGAGGCCAGATTAGAACTTTGTAAACAGCATAAACGTAGCTGAGGAAAATCTCAGTTCACACACACACCCAGAAATCACACCACAGTTGTTGAATCATTGCACAAAAGCCCACAGCTCGGCTGACAGGACTGTGTACCCTTGCAAATAACCCTAAAGGAAGGCATTGCATCTGAAATTTGGAGCAAACTGTTGGCATTTTAAGATGGTTTTTCGGTGGCATAGTTCTGCACCAGCCCAATGGCACTAGTAGCTTCTTTGTCTCATATAACTTTGTTCCATTCTTCTAGTGCATCAGTGGTAGGATCACTGTTTCAGGGGATGTGGTTCCACAGTTTGTAAAATAGAAGTCGCTGGAATGGATTAGTATGGAAGGACCAAGTAGCACAGGGAATTTGGGGGCTGTCATTATAGATCGATCCATCTGTACTTGGAAGAGAGCGTGACACATAACAGAAAGGAATGGGTTCTTGGGCTGTGCATGTGTATACAAGTGTGCATGTGACTGCATGGTGTGGATGTGCGTTGCTCAAGGTAAGCCCTGGGTCTCCTCCATGAGCTATTGCCAAGCAATCACATCTCTCATCCAGACATGCTCCCTGCAGTCCATTTTCCTGCCCTCTCTTGCAGACACGCCATCCTGGGCAAACAGCCTCCGAAGGCGGCTTCCCGCGGGGTGCGTTGTGGCTCTGCTTGTTTCTGCGCCTTTTGCTCAAGGCGGGCGCTCTCCCGCTTGCAGACCTCTGCTTTGGCTTCTTGTTAGTTCATTGGAGAGCGGGGGTCTCTCACACTTGTCTCCCTGGGCTGGCTTCAAACCAGAGCCTCCGTCTCGCCTCCTGAGTAGCTACGAGCGCGAGCCAGCGGCGCCCGGCGCCTTCCGTGCCTTCGCACCGAGCCGTTTCAGACCTTGCAGTGGGGTGGTTGAAATGCCTGTTCTAGAAGCTGCGGCCGGTCAACTGGGATTCCAAAAGCCTCTCTCGGAAGGACGGTGAGTAACTTGCCCGTGGAACGGGGCCCCCGCAAGCTGCTTTTGTAGATGTCACACCTACGGATGTGCGGCCTGGCCTGAATCACCCTGTACTCAGGGAAGAAAGTGCCGGTGTCAGAGAACGCTACAAATAAGGCAAAAATAATCACCTGGGACCGATCCACGGAGCCGGGCCTCCCCTTGCGCTGGAACGGGCTAGGGTGATGACATCACGATCGTTGCCCATTTTCCATGGTCTCTACAGGGTGTGGCCTAGCTCACCCTGGCAGAGGTGAGTCAGATAAGTCAGGCAGCCTCGGGTAAGGCCTGCCCTTCCAGGATCCGTTCTCTGTACGATGATGAAGGTACAGGGGAGTCTCTATTCCACCTAGACAATCGTTACAAAATTCTACATATCTGTTCACGTAAGAGGGAAGTGCATTTGTTGAATGCTTACCTATTACATAAAGCAGCACTAATGCTTCAGCATGGTTAAGTGATTTGCCTCCGGATCGCTCACAGAGTAGAGATAGATAATCCTGAAATACATGTTCTTAAGAAGTAAAAATAGGGGCTGGGGATATAGCCTAGTGGCAAGAGTGCCTGCCTCGGATACACGAGGCCCTAGGTTCGATTCCCCAGCACCACATATACAGAAAACGGCCAGAAGCGGCGCTGTGGCTCAAGTGGCAGAGTTAGCTAGCCTTGAGCGCGAAGAAGCCAGGGACAGTGCTCAGGCCCTGAGTCCTAGGCCCAGGACTGGCCAAAAAAAAAAAAAAAAAAGAAGTAAAAATAATCATGAAAAGACCACGAAGCAATCACTCGGATCATGCCTTTCAAGACGTTTCCATTTTTGTCCATAAAAAAGCCTGCGTGTCAGTGCTCAGGCATCTGGTAGCGAGGACACGTCTATCACCTGCCCCGGTCCCAGCCTGTCAGCCCCGGACAGGCCCTGACAGATCTCGCCGGCTGAAGAGGCTCAGCGTGCCACCCTTGCCCGTGCGTGAAAGGGTCCGTGAAGCTCTGAAGTTAGGCGGGAACTGCGGCTGTGGGTACCATTTCAAGGGAAGGTTTCATACATTGTTTTTTTCAGATGTTCAGTGAGGTCTCAGAACGTTTAGAGACCAATACACCATTTCAGTTGGTAAGCCCGAGGCTGTAGACAGGGAGCTTCATCATGTCTTTGAAGTTCTCCTCACTGACAACGGCCTCTGCTCTGCCTGTCCGCGTACCCGCTGTGAATGAAACCGTAGCCTAAGGTATTCCATTCAGATCTGGTCCAGTCTGCTCCGACCCGGCTTCATTCCTTGTCTCCACAGATGTTTGAGACAGTTGAGCATTTGGTTGAAATGAACACCCAATAAAACCAACCCTGGCTAAACTATCTGAGAAGATGTAGATCAGCCAAGTTCAAGCCAAAAGAACTGGAATGAGTACAAATAGAGCCTCCGTAGAAAATTCATGATAGCAAGAGATAACATTTTAAATAGATGCATCACCACTAATAAGTTAATCCATTCCTATTCAGGAGGGTGAGATTCAGAGAGTTGGGACTCAAAGCCAGTCTGGGCAGAAAAGTCTGAGAGACTCCATTCCCAACAAACCGGCAACAAATCCTGACTGGAGAGATGGCTTACGCGGTGGAGTAGATGCCTAGCAAGCCGAGCTAGCGCAAGAGGCCCAGCGTTCACACAGCAGAGCCATCAATAAAGAACCTGTTCTTACAAATGTCAATTTCCACCCAAGGGTTTTCACTTAAAAACTCTTAAGATGAAAAACGTAGAAATGTTTTGATTGCACTATATTGAAATGTGATCTTAGGAAAAAAAATGTTTAAGAAGAACTAGGGGGGGGGAAACTTTCTTCACAAAAATACAACTACAGTTCCTGCTTTCGGCGCTGCAGTTACACACAGGCCCCCAGCCTCCAAGAACAGAGGTCAACACAGCCGTCGAGTGAACAGTGGTTTCCAAACTGCGGCTCCGATTTGGGGGCCAGAGCTTTCCGTGTCTTGGCCGGGTGTGCGAGGCCCTGACACGCGAGGCAGCAGACCACACAACGCCTCCCGTCCGGCTCACGCCGATGGCCGGGCGGCCACGCGCGTTAACACCGCGAGCTCAACGGCAACGCTGAATGCCGGCAGTGAACGGCGTCAGGGTGAAGCGCTTCCAAACGCTCGCTGCCCGAGGCTTCCCGGAGAACCCCCTCCGTACCCTGGCCAAGAAAAAACAGCCTCTGTTCAACTTGTCTTCCGTCTGCAGCGGGCCCCCGGAATCCCTTCCCCGTGTCAGTGTCAGTGCCGGGCGCCAACTTGTCCCCCTACCACGGGGGCCGCTCACCGATGGCGCCCATCTCCGGTGAGCGTTCCGGGGTCCCGCGAGTGTATACTCCTGGAAGACAACTGTGGAGTTGGGGTGAGTTTCAAGGGCTGACTGTTGAGCACAGCCATGTGATGCTGGGCGTGACGGTTGCACTCAACACCGTGAACACCCCGCGGCGGTGACGGTGAAACGGGCGTAGAAAGCAGGCGCGGTGGTCTTTGCGATTCAGCGCGACGAGGGAGCCGCTTTCCCACATCTCCGTCATCCCATTCCATATTCTTGTTCACAAAACGCAGCCAGTATTCTCGTCAATACAGCACCTGTTACGTGGGTATCATAACCACGGGAACTCTAGGCGCCGTGCACTGTCTGGGAATCAGTTGCCTCTGGAATTCACAATAAACTAAATCGATGCTTTTATTATTGTTTGTGACCAGCAGACAATATATTATTTTTCATCTTTAAGTAGTTGTACAACGGGGTTCCCGTTCAAGATGTCAGTGCGGAAGGACAGTGGGTATTCATCCATATCACCCTGGTCATCGGTCTCTCCCATCTCTGCCAACCCTCCCTCCCCCCGGCTTTCCTGCTTTCCCGGGGTACACGTTGACTGTGCGGACCGCCTCCTCCCCTCCCCTTGGGCGTGCGCTTTACAGAAGGAAGCACCATGCCACGTTTGAGGACGCATGGACACGCTGTGTTTTCGCTCCGCTTCTGACTTCCTTCAGAAGCGCCTCGGGCTCTTTCCAGAAGACCACCAGAGCCTCCCCGGACACGGGGCTCCGGGCTAAGTGAGGTCACGGTGGGCCCACGGAAGGGCCTGGAAACTTCTGGTCAGAGGAGAGGAAGGCTGGTGTTTACAGCAAGGGCTGGCTCCGGAACGGCTTTTGTCTACGCGGGGCCTTTATTTATTTTCACACCAGCCCGAGGCCTTTGACCCCAGTTTGAAGTTGAAGCACAGGAAGGACGGTCCTTTTCTTCCATGGAGGTCGGCCGCGTAATTGGCCGGTGGGGCGGGGAGCATTTCAGGATGCTGCCCGGGCCTAGCCCAGGACATCCCAGAAGCCTGGACGGGGAACCACACGGGCCCCCTCCCCCTCGGCCTCGGCCTGGAAGCCGCGTAGCCCTCCCGTGTGTGCAGGGAGCACGCTCACCCGCTCGCACGCGTGCCCGCCTGCCTGAGGTCGTGCTGGTGTTCCGGCGCATGCGCACTTCAGCGTTCGTATCCGTGTTGACGTGACGTCATCAGGAAGGCCTGCAGGCCGGTCGGGCTGTGTCCGGTTCGTAGACCGTGAGCGGCATCCTCGGGAGTCCAGCCTCGTTCCTGCGCGGTGGGTTCCGCGGTGACCCGCGGTGACCCGCGGTGACCCACGGTGACCTCGCCGTGGCTGACCTCGCGGCTCATCGTCGCGTGGAAGAGGTGAGCCTTACACGGGTGTCACACTCAGTCAGACGCAAGCTATCGGTGCTGCCTCTACACGGTGGCAAGCTGCATTCATTATCTCCATCCCCAAAACACGAGTCTCTGGAAACGTCCCTAAGACGGCAGGGATGACACTCCACCTTGCTGTGACGTGCGCCACTCAGTGTGCATAGATGAACTCCGCTGACCCTCCCAGCATGCCCCAGCGCTCTAGGATCACCCCCCTTTACCAGGGGGGACTGTCAGGCCACACACTTGACCTGCGTTGGAGTTGTTCCGTGCTATTGCCACACGTGGCAATGGGCAGGCGACTGAGAACTACTGAGCGCAAGTGTCTTGCAATTTAGCAAAAAAAGTCTGGTAAGTTTTATGCACTATTTGCAAAATGAACCAGTTTCGGGTTGATCTACACTACTCAGTTATCCCTGGGAGGCTGTCAAGAGGCGTTAGAAACACAACACGTGGACATCGTGTAGCATAGTGTCTGGGATCTACAGGCTGACCCAGAAGCCCACAGGCTCTATCATTCATTACCTTGCCCACTGGGATTTGAGCCTAGAACATGAGATGTGTGAAATATGAACTGCTTAGTTGATTAGATGGTTGGTTGGTTGCCCAGCTGGTTGGTTGGTTGGCTAGATACATAGGTGAATGAATGGATAGATAAGGACAGAGGAATGGAGAACAGATGGGCAAATGAATAGCTATGCCTCCTCTGTCCCAAGGAGCTCAACTCAGACTTTTCCTCCTAGAGCTTCTCATACCACGCATGTATCCGGAAGATTGGCAGCAACTAAAGCACAAGGATATGTTGGGGACGGGGGGAAGGGGTTCTCATTTTACCACATCCTCATGGTTCCACTGTTTGAAGAACTGAGATACTGAAATAGTATTCTGAACTTGGAGGCTCCAAAATATTCTAAAGGCTTCACCTGTTTCCTGATCCCCTTTTTCCATAGAACAAAGATCACTGAAGGAATCTCAGAGGCAGGGTGGGGGACTAATACTTAGATAAACCGGGTTTCCTATGCCTACTTTCTCATCTTTCTTCCTCCTTAGGACAAAAGGAAAACTATCACTGGGAAATATTTCTCTTCAAGGGAATGTGGCCTAATGGCAAGAGCGCTTGACTTGTATACAGGAAGCCCCGGGTTCGATTCCCCAGCACTACATATATAGAAAAGGCCAGAAGTGGTGCTGTGGCTCAAGTGGCAGAGTGCTAGCCTTGAGCAAAAAGAAGCCAGGGACAGTGCTCAGGCCCTGAGTCCAAGCCCCAGGACTGGCAAAAAAAAAAAAACTAAGTTCTAAAAGAGAAAATACGTAGCCAGAATGTGTAATTACTAAAAGCATTGAATTTCAGATAAGCCTGGACTCCTGTCTATGTCAAACCTAATCTGACCCTTGGCTCTTCCATCTGGAAGGGTGGAGTAAAGATTCCTTTTTTGTGTGGTAATTTGGGGATCGCATCCTATACCACAGGTGAAATATTATTTGGCACAATGTCTAGGTCTAACTAAAAAAATAAACAAAATAAAAATAAACATGAGTATCCCAAGTCATATCTACTACCCACTGGAGGTCAGAAAGAGATTAGCTTTACCTATAGCGACTCATTTTAACAAATAAAGACTATGTTTATCTTCAATTAGTATCTGTAAAGTACTTTCCATGTTTGTGGGCGCCTCTATCACCTGACATCCCAACCAGTTATGCGCAGAACAGTGGCTCCAGGTAGATTCTGGCTGTAATCGCTGCCCCCCCCCCCACTTAGGTGATAAAGGGGTCAAGAGCTACAGCCAAAGTTCCATTCATTTTTAAAAATGCTCTCAGTGGGACAATCTTCCCCGTACAGCTGGGAGTCCAGGGGTGAGCGACTCCATCAGGCCCCCGCCCCCCGCTCTCGGAGATCCTTCCAGATAAACACCAGAAGCAAGACTGAATCACAGAAAGAGTCATGTCACAATGCTCAGTACTCTGGAGAAAAACTCTAAGAATCGAAGGGCGCGTGCGAAAGGGAAAAACCTATCCTAAGGACACGAGAGGAGAATGGCTTTATCTAACCGGAAAGAAAGGCATGCCACGGGACGCGGAAGAGGGTCAGAGTATCAGTCGACATAATCCCCTAGGCCTTTGCAACAACAGAAGATCCAAGTCCTCCGCGCCGCGTCTTGGTTTAGTTATTCTTCCCTCCGCCCACTGGCAGCCCAAGCTGAATGTCCCAGGACAGACAAGTCAGTTTTGTTCTGCCTTATGAATAACTCTCTGCTGGGTCACCAGGATTGCAGCGCAGCTGCCGTCGGAGCCGGGAGAGGAAGGCGGGTGTGGCCAGCCCCGGGGCTGCCTGGGACCGTGTTCAGAAGACTCGGGGCATTTCTGAGGGGATCTCTACGAAGCAGAAGCCCGGTGTGTTCCCAGATGAGCCCACATCAGAAGTTCTCAGTATCCAGACAAGGTCAAGAACAAAACAAAGCAACAAGAAAAGAAGCCCTTCAGATATAATATCTGAGCCCTAAAAACAAAACAACCCAAAGTGGTTGAGGGGCGATAGTCATCGCGTGGTACTCTAGATATGAAAGGCTAAAATAACAGGCAGATGAGAGCGCTTCTTTGAAGAAAACTCCTTGGCACAGATGATGGTAAGTATTTGCAATTTCAGACGAAAATAAAATGCGAGGGGAAGAGAGTTAACTGAGTATCTTAAGTACCGGATGCGAACGGAAAGCACCTCCTGTCATTGATGCATAAGAACGAAAACATCTTGATGTGGGAATTTGAACTTCTCAGGCTGTGTGTTTCGAAAGCCTACTCGGAAAGCCGGGCGCCCGTGGCTCACACCTGTCATCCTGGCTTCTCAGGAGGCTTAAATCTGAGGATCCTGGTCTGTCGCCATCCTGGGCAGGGAAGCCCATTAGGCTCTTTTCTCCAAACGCTGCTGGAACTGGAGCTATAGCTCACGTAGCAGCCTGAGCGCAAAAGTAAGGGACAGAGCTTAGCCCTGAGGGTAAGCCCCAGACTGGTACAATATAAGAAAAAGGGAAAAAAAGGAAGCATACTTGGAAGAGTATGAGGTTCCTGAATGCTTTTCCATGTGACCATAAAACAAGCCATTTGCCAGGCCCCAGTGGCTCCTCCCTGTACTCCCAGCTCCAGAGGAGGCCGAGGTCTGAGGAGCAGGTTGGAAGCCAGCCCAGGTAGACAGATCCAAGAGACTCTGATCTCCTATGAGCTAGCAAAATGCCGGAAGTAGGGGCACAGCTCAAATGGCAGAGCATTCGTGGTGAGGACCCAGCCAGGGAACAAGGTTCAAACCCCAGTACTGACACAAAAACAGCCAAGCAGCACCATTGCTCTCATACCTGGGATCTTTCTGCTGCCACCATTCAAACGGTAGGTACTATGAAGGATGAAAGCCACGGGCTCTGCCTGTTTGCCTTCTGTACTACAGTATCTATGATCTACCATTAGCTGAGGCCTGCCACTCCTTTCAAACTAACGCTAACTGATGGTCTCCACGCCACCGCAGTGTTCTTCCATTTCCTTTCTGTCGTGTACTATCCCTCCATTGTTCTTCTAAGACTTCCCGGAAAATTAGATCTCTTCCCCAAAGGTGCAACTCCTTTGAACAACTAACTTGAAGTTGAACAAAATGAGTAATAAGAAGCTGAAAACAAAAATAGATCTCCACAACCATTTTCTGAATTCACCAATCTTTCAACCCATCAGAATCAGTATGTTACTTTCAACCCATTATTAGAAGCTGCCGAAACAGACGGTCAGCGTCTATGTATGATGATTTTAGTGCAAGCTTCTCTCCCGGAGATGTGTCCCTTGTCGCTGTCAATATAATCGAATGGGTTGATGCACGCGTCGGAGAATCATGGATCCCAGTCCTTCCTTGACCACTTAACTGAGGCAGACAATCCACTTCCATTATGTACACCGCACCGTAACTCCGAATCTTAATATCTTCCTCTAAACATCGTTTACACGAGAGGGGTCTGCATAGAGCTAACACATGACATGCACGCGATGTCGGCTGCTGTTCTCTGGTCTCAACAAGGCATCCTACTAATGATACATGAGAAAGAGCAGACGCTAGAGACTCCTGCTCTGGATTTAGTTTTTAGAGAGCTCTCCTCGGGTCATCTTTCAAACTGCCTATTAGTGAATAGGAAATCCATTTAGAGAGCGCGGGGGTGGGGAGAGAGAGACAGAGACAGAAACAGAGACAGACAGAGAGAGAGAGATTTTATTAGAATGAAAAGGTTGAAAATGAATAGACTGCATTTCAGGTTGTAAACAATCAATGGTATGGCCACGCATAGGTGTTCCAGAATGAAATTTAAAATGCCTTTCGTACCGTGAGTCACAGCAGAAAACAATAAATAAAAGGTTTGAAAGCTGCTGCTGTAAGCTGATTCCTATGTATGCATATGCCTCTCCTAATGAAGAAGGCTGCCACTGCCCCCTGCTGGACCGCTTGAGTTCCTGCTGAAGTCAGCAGTGCAGGGGCTTAGTTCCCCATTGCCGAGGGGTAAGCAGTGCATGGGCTTAGTTCCCCATTGCCAGGGGGCAGCATCCACCCTCTCCCTGCTCTCCTACCGTCTCCACCTTTCGGGGAGCGCGCTTTGAAGACACCTACCCCTTCCTCCACACGATGGCCTGGATACTGAGGCAGAGGCGGCCCGAGGAGCGGGAGACAGAGCTCCCACCTCCCCGAGAGTCTCGGAAGCACAGCGAGCGGCTCCTCCTCACACCTGCCTCCAGCGTCCCCTGACGATGAGCCAGCCGTCCGCCAGCCTCAGCCACGTCTCTCGCTCCTGCCCCTCGCTCTGACCTACCACAGCTTGACTGAACCTCCACCTGCCGCAGCGCCTCCATGAAGCAAGTCATGTCCTCTCTCATATATGGAAACTAGGCCAGATAGATAGATGAGAGATAGATTAGAGACGGGTAGATAGATGGTTGATCGATAGATAGATAGATGATAGCTAGATTACAGGTAGGTAGGTAAATAGGTAGATGGATGATAGATAGATAGATAGATAGATAGATAGATAGATAGATAGATAGATAACAGATTGGTAGATAGATAGGAGATAGATAGACAGATAGATACATAGATACATAGATAGGTAAGCATGCTTTATAGTCACTGGGAGAACAAGGCAGCTTGGAGAGAGGGGAAAGTATGACAGACCGAGCCACACTGAAATACATTGTGTCTACATGTGAAGTCAACACAAGGCGACCCGGGAAAAGCTTCACTTTGATGAGACTTTTATTCTCAATCATCCAACCACACTTGTCCATTGAAATCCCACACAGAAGAATGGAGTAAAGAACTCCACCTGGTCCGTCAACGAGGTTGGCATCAGACCTGAATCAGTCTGTAACCACAGCTGGAAAGTGGGCGATGCTCACCAGGAGGAGAGAAAGCTGGGGTGCACCGTGGCTGATCACACGTAATATGAGAAAGATTTCACCGTTTCACCTCGAAATAAGCTGAAGGGTGAAGTCATAGGAGGCATTACGAAGCACATAACACAGGAAGCCAGGCTCTGGCCCCTCACGCCTGCAATCCTAGCTACTCAGGAGCCTGAGATCTGAGGACAAAGGTTCAAAGCCAGCATGGGCAGAAAAGTCTGTGAGACTCTTATCTCCAATACACTACTCAGAAAAAGCTGGAAGTGGCGCTGTGGCTCAAGCGGTAGAGCCCTGGCCTTGAGCCCAGAGAGGCTCAGGGACAGCGCCCAGGCCCCGAGTTCATCCCCAGGCCCAGCAAATAGAAAAAAATTAAGAACAACACTGTATTCACTTCCTTCTGTTTTAAATAGAAAGACCCGGCCCCCCACTGCGCCTCCGTCACCCTTCCACTGGGCCCACGCCGCTTCTCTCTGAACACACATCCCTCCGTTCCTCTCGGTTAACATCATGCGGGTGACGTTAACCGTGTACCGAGGCGTGTCGTGGAGTGGCACGCTTGCTTCTCACTCAAGTGGGCGGCGCGAGAAGCCGGGGGCCCGTTCTGCTTTCCCCTTCACTGACCCTCGCCGGCAGGTCAGCCCCCTCCACCGCGTTCTCCGTTTCTCAGCTGCCTCAGAAAGGACACTCTTAGTGCCAGTCCATCTTGTGCGATCCCTGAGACGCGCTAATCTCTCTAGTCAACATCGCCAGATCAGGCCTAGGCCGGTTGTGTGTGCGATAAACCACAGCACCCAGCTTGAATTTAAAGCACTGTGGGTTTGGTCTCCATTGCAGGTGCTATTATTTATGCAGTTCTGTTTATGGAAAGCAATACACGTTTATCATATATATATATATACACACACATATATACATATATGTATATATACATATATACATACATATATGGACCTGTCATTCTTTATCAAATAAACGTGTATACGTAAAGGAAGTAAAGCAATTTCTTTTTTAATGAATCACTTGTTTGTTAAGGTCAGCACACGGCCCTCTGAGTCGTGTCTAATGGAGCTGAGTGCAGGCAGAGGCCGTGTCTGCCCGCACGGGGACAGGAGGGCGATGGCAGAAAGCCCGTCATTCACGCTCTCCTTGGGCCAGGACACCCTGGACGCGGCGTCTGCACGGGCCGCTAACGGGACGGGGAGAAAAGCTGCTTTCACGTTTCTCTGTTCACTCGCCTGTAACAACAGGAGGATGGAATCGGGGGGTGTGAGAAGATACGGTTCCGGTTCCCAGAGAGCAGACACCGTCTCCCCTCCCGATCCTGCCCTGTGGAAATACCCTTGCAGAACGGGAAGCGGGGTGCAAAGATGTCACATGAAATGCACCAAGTCACCCTACAACTTAACATTCGCAGGCAGCTCCCCCATCATTCTGACACCTTCCCCCCTGTGTGTTCGCTGCAAAACTTCTGGCAGATGGATTACTAGACTGACAAAGCACACACACGCGCGCGCACACACACACACACACACACACTATAAAGCTACCTTAAATTAATGGAATAGCAGTAAGAAAAGGATAAAAAGAATGTTGACGTGCTACTGGGTAGAAAAGTCCCATAGCTCAACAGTGATGAGAAAACACATTACCAGGTTTTCACAATGTTGCAATTCTGTACTTGACTTACATTTAACTAGAGACAAGGAGCCAGGTGGCTTCCCACGGCCCCACTGAAGCTTAGGGGGAGGATTAACATAAAGAGGGTCATTCCCCCCCAGCCATGAACCAGGTAGACTAAAACCTACTTCAACAAGGGACAGGCCCAATCACCACACAAGCCATTTATGAAAAAAAAAAAATCAACACCCAGTTCCAAGGAAAAGTTAACCTTCGTTGTGAGTGTGTAGTGTGTGTGTGTGTGTGTGTGTGTGTGTGTGTGTGTGTGTGTTGCCAGGGAAGGAACCCAAGGTTCCGTCGGCTGGGAAAGCTCTCTAACATTGAGCTACCCCTGGCCTAGCTCACCGAAGTAAAAGAAAAATCTTAATAGCTTATTTGTTTATTTATTTATTTACATGCTGGTCTGGGGCTTGAACTCAGGACCTTTAGCTTCGGTCAGCTTCTTCACTCATGGCTGTGGGTTGCTTTTACCATCTGAGTCACATCTCCAGTCCGGTGCGTCCTTCTTTGTTTGGTTTCGTGTGCTTTGCTGTGTTTTGTGTTGTTTTGTCTCCTTTTTGTGCTGGTTTGTTGGAGGTAGAATTCACAGACTTTTCTGCCCGGTCTGGCTTCAAACTATGATCCTCAGATCTCAGCCTTGTGAGTAGCTAAGACAGATATAGACACGGACAATGCACGGTAGGCCACTTTACAGTTTTAAAGTGATATTTTCAAACGAATGACTGCTTTAGTAAGGAATACACATACAGCAAGCAGCAACTGCAACTACATAATACAATGTTTCGCTCACTTAAAAATTATATTCTCGCCAGTGCTGGTGGCTTAGGAGGCCCAAATCTGAAGATCATGGTTCAAAGCCAGCCTGAGAAGACAAATCTGTAGGACTCTTATCTCCAATTACCCAGCAAAAATCTGGTAGTAGGAGTGTGGATCAAATGGTAGAGCACCAAAACACGAAAGCAAAAGTTTGCTTGAGCAAAAAGGCGAAGCCAGAGCATGAGGCCCTGAATTCTAGCCCTAGTACAGACACACACGCGCACGCACACACACACACACACACTCTCCTACCTGTCTTTGGAAGAATACTGATCATGTACATCTGAACACTAGATTTATAGGTGGATCAAAATGCACAGCTCAAAACTTTTAACCCAAACTTCCAATAAGATGGATAAAACGGACACACGCAATGTCCTCCACATGTGAGTGTAGACGTATGCGCGTGTGCATACATATCTGTAAATTTACAGCAACCAAGATGTGTCCAAGGTGAAGATACAGCTGCAGGGGGGGAAGAAAACTCCTCCTAGATACTTAAACTAATGTGAAATCCCATTAATCACAGTAACATCCCTGGTGCTCCTCATCCGAAGCCTGGCGCTGTTCTGGGAGCCACATTTTCATAGGAACAGCGTCGTCAAATCTGTCCAGAGATGAATGCACGGTTGGTAGGAAAAGAGAAAGATCTGTAACCCGAGTTGGACAGGGAAGGGATTGTGGTGTGGGTTCCAGGGCAAGGGAGCCTTCTTCAAATACGCGCTGTGTAACTGCTCTGGAACACACGTGCCCCGGCCACTGCCCGGAACGTCGCTGAAAGGACTCTGCCTGGGAGATTACACTGGCTAGCCTCAACCGCAACATTCCTCCCACGGTGGAGATCGCATAGCTTTCTGTGGGGGCAAAGCAGCATCTAGTTTGCATAGCTGTGGGTTAAGTCACTTCATTTCCTTTTCTGGGGAAGAGCGCTCCGAAGAAGAGAGCGTCTGGCAACCAACCGAGCCTGTAAGAGAAACTACGCGCTGATACGTAGATGAGTGACCAGAAAATGCGATGGTGACTTGGCACCTGCTGTTCACTCCACCAGACAAGCAACATCCCCAAAGGGCTGGAAGTGAAGGGCCTGCCGGTGGAATCTAAGCTGATGGTATCAGGTGGAGAGACGCATGGCTACTGGACATCAGGTATCATCAGCTATGCGAACATAGTTCCGAGCCAGGTGCAGCAGCTACTTCAGGATCATGAGCTAGGTCAGCAAACAGGCATGTCCCTAGGACAAACCCTCCATCTGCCACACCAGAATGAGGAGCAGTTCACACGGCCAACCCATGTCCCAGCTGATTCCTACACACACTGCCTGGGGAGACCGGCTAGCGCGGAGCTCCGAGAGCATTCCCGTGCGCTGGCCCCAAAGGTCAGAGATGGGCATCTGCATTCAGACAACGTATCGGGTGGTACCGACGCTGCTTGTCGGTGGAACATACCTTTTCTTTTTCTTTTCTTTCTTTTTTTTTTTTTTTTTTTTTTTGCCCTTTGCCCGTCCTGGGGCTTGAACTCAGAGCCTAAGCACTGTCCCTGGCTTCTTTTGGCTCTACCACTTGAGCCACAGCACCACTTCCGGCTTTCTCTGTGTACGTGGTGCTGAGGAATCGAACCCAGGGCTTCATGCATGCAAGGCAAGCTCTCTACCGCTAGGCCACCTTCCCAGCCCAGAACGTACCTTGAGTTCATAATGTCACTAGCAAAGAACTCTGCTACCAGAGGCCATCCTTTTCCATCTCCTGGGACTCGGGTTCTTGGGAACCAGTCGCCTCTCTTGTGGGCTGGTCCCAGGGCCTCGCTTGCCATGCACAGTATAGACAAACGGCAGGAACGTCCCAGACGATCCGCTACGAGGAGACTGAGATCTTGTGCTTCCCCATGGCCCCCTGCCTTTCCCGCTCACCCGTGGATGAGGCCGGCCACGGTTGCGTGGTGAGCGGCCCCACGAAGAGCCCCACAGAGCAAGCGACTGCGGGCAGCTCAACGGCCAACGGCTGACCCCTGGCCACTGCCCCGAGCACAAGCGCGGACCCGGATCCTTCCGCCGGCGAGCCGCCCAAAGCCAAGCCACGTGCCCTTCGGTGACAGGTGACTAATGGAGAAGACTGGCCAAGGGGCTACCGTGAGACCAGGAAGACATCTTGGTATTGAACCCACTCTTCAAGCCTCCCATCTCGTTCACCCCCGTGAGGAAGGAGACGGGACGGGGGCGGGTGGATGTAAATGGTCGACATTTAATGATGTACACTATTTACACGTCACGTGTGACACAGCTCTCTCGGTCCTCCGTTTTCAAGCCTTGGCTTGGGAAGGTCTCCCCAGCGCTGCGGGGTTGTGGGGGGAGCGTGGTCTCGAGGTAGGATGGGGCTGGGGTGCCAGTCACCCCTCGGGGCCCGGTGTTCGTTCTGAGGCTGTGTCTGCGCAGCCCGGGGCGATCTGAACTGCTCCCCGCCAGTCTCCGTGTGGGGAGCGGCACCCCGCTTGGTTCTAAAGAAGGCAAGTCCGAGCTCCCCCGCTCACAGAGGGGGGGCTCGTTCCCTGAGAAGGTGGCGAGGGGGACGTCCCTGGGGGACGGTGTCTCCTCTTCTCCAGGACTGGGGCCGAGTGGATGCAGAGAGGAAGCGACGGGGCGGAGGCCCTCGGGGTGCGGAGCCGGGCGGGGCACCCGCCGGCCGGGAGCCCCTCGCCCTCCGCGCTCGGCCCCCCAGGCGTCAGAAGGCCAGGCCCCCGCCGCTCAGCCAGCGCGCCCTCTCCGACGAGCCCCCCGAGGGGCTGCTGGTCCACAGGGGGCTGCGGAAGACGAGCTCCAGCCTGCTCCGCACGCGGCCCTGCAGCTCCGCGTCGCCCAGCTCGACGGCCGCCGCCAGGGCCAGCAGCAAGTACTCGGCCGCGTCGTGGGCATCCTAAGCCCCGTCGAGGGGCAGAGAGGAGACGGCGTCAGCAACGCTTCCGGAATGGCGGGGGGAGGGGCGTTCCTCTGCCCGGTGTCCTGTCCCCACGCCCTGCCCCTTCCCTCCCGGCGGTCCCAGCGTGACTGTGAGTCCCAGTCCCAGGGTTGGCATCGCCGCACCCAGCCTCAGCCCTGGTACATCTCGCCTTGGATAGCAGTGCTTCAGGGAGACGCCCACCACCCAAACCTGAGAAGACGGGGTGACCCTTTTCCACGTGGGCTGGGGCCTCCCAGGAGCTGGAAGGCCCGGAGGCCAAGAAACACAGTGGAGTTGAAATGCAGAAGGGCCTGGAGCACTCTGTGGTGTTGCTGCAGTGTGGGAACAACCAGACCTGCCTGACACCAGCTGTACCTCGGCTTTCCAGACACGCAAGCCAGTGAACCCCCTGCTCTGCTTAGCCCTGGCTGGGCTTCATCCTTCCCCTCGCAACCCCTCATGCGCTTGGCGGATGCAATCGGACCATGCACAATGCACCCCTCAGTCGCTTTCAAGGAGAAAGATGGCCGGGGACTCCCCCGCCTCCCCACTCCGGGAGGAGAAATAAGCTGCATTAGGTGAGGCTCAAGAAGAGAGGCCTGGTTTTCATTTCGCCTCGTAAGTCAATAATCAATTAATTCAGGCCAGAAACAAAGTCTGGACCACAAGGAAAGGAGAGCAGAGCTCCCCTGGGCGCCCCTGGGGCTGAGCAGAGGCGAGACCTGGGAGCTACGGTACTAAGAAATTATAGGGGCTGGGGACCTCTGGCAAGAGGTCACACTTGTGGACACAGTTCTAGGGTCAGTATTGGAACAGATCTGCAGGAGGGCAAGAAGATGCAATTCCAGCCCAGCAGGCCGGAATGTCGATGCTACGGCCTTCGTAGAACTTCCAATCACAGTCCCGCACCTCATTCTCTCTAACCTGGCTGACGGCGTAAAGGTGTGGATAGTTAGGAGGGCAGTTGCAGGTGAGCTATACCATTTTGTGAACGTACCGTTAAATATTACCCGCTTTGACTTTGCTTTTGGAACCTATCATTGTTTCTGTCGGAGGGGCTCCTATCTTTACGTAGATCTTCAAGGGTCTCGTGGGCATTTGGCAATGTGCCAAGTGTGTTCAGTGGGTGCCGCGGCCTCAGTAGCTACCGCAGACCATGGGGCACCTCTGACGTCACCAGTGGGAGCTAGTGGTAAAAGCCATGGGATCGCTCCCGACTCCACCCATGCAGACTTTCCGTCTTAGCTCCTTGGCCCCCTCCGCTCCACCCCAAAGGCTTCTCCCCATCCTGGCATCAGTCCGGCCGAACGAACAACAGCGTTCACACAGCCTTGGACGCTGGCCTCTTACCTTCAGCTGGTGGAAGGTGAGTTGGCCCAGGCGATAGTACACTTTGGCGTAGTACAGCGCCTCCTTGGGGCTCTGCATGCACGGCGGGCAGAGGGACAGCGTCTTCAGGTAGCAGTCTTCGGCCATCTCGTACATGTTCAGGGAGTAGTACACGGTGGCCAGTCGGTGAAAGGCCACCAGCTTCTGCTTCTGATCGCCTAGGAACAGGAATACTGAGCAGGAGGCCCGATCGCCAGCCCTTGGCACCGTTCATTCACACGTTCACGCCGTAAAACTTTCTGTAGGTATACGAGGGGTCAGGGACTGTCGGGGGGCGGGGGGGGGGGGAGGACATGGCAAACAACACAGAAACGGCTCCTGCCCTGTGAGGTTTATCGCCTCCTGGGACACAGACATCCCTAAAATAATCATGCCCACCTCCCAAAAGAGTAAACACGGGGATCTCTGAGCTAAACTAATCACAGGCATCCTAGTCTTCGACGATCGCCTGGAGAAAATGCTCTCTGCACCGCAGGTGACACAGTAACTTCGCAAACCCTGCGATGGGACACAGTGACCAGCCTGGCCCGACTGCACAGCTTAGGAAACCCTGCGGTGAGTAATGGTGGAATGAATGCCTTCTCCACACAGGCTCTCCACCCATGAGCAGCAAGACCAGCTCCCGGCCTGTCTCCCTTGCTCCACAGCAAGCCAGTTACTTCTACGGCATGCGTTCAATCTCTGGTCCCTAATGGGTCTATGACTTGGTGTTTTCGATTTAAATGTGCTTGTTATCTTAATAACTAACCTCTTTAACAAAAAGTGACCTTTCCCAGGAGAGAAGATCTTACAACCCAGTCCTATGTTTTGAGGTATCCTTCCAGGTGGCTGTTGAATACCATCTAAACACCGCACTTTTAAGCTTCCAAGGGCCAAAAGCCAATGTTTTTTATAAATCCAAAGAAAAGAAAACTACAAAAGAAAATCCAGGCCAGCGACATGCCCGCGTGGGAAGGGAACGTGCCCACTTCTGACCCAACAGGTGCCGACCAGCCCCGGAGACCCTGCCTGGGTTCCACAGAGCCGCTCAGATGGGAGTCTCCGCGGTAGCGTTAAAGGTAGGGCGAAGCAGGTGCAAGCTCCCGAGTGCAATGAGACACACCAGAGGCCAGCTCCATCTGCCTCGGACGCCTGTGAAAATGCCCAGAGCCATCCCGCCAGAGTCCGCGTCCCCCCGCATCCAATCAAGACCAGTCACGCCTGCTTACCTTCAAGCACCAACGCGCAAATCGGGGTTGTTGTTGTTGTTTTTCTTTTTTATTCTACCTTTGTTCTGTATAATAACTTAAATTTTCCCCCCCCGCTAGTTATCTTTCTCTTTAAGGGCCAGCTATTTCAAATATGTAGTGAGAGAAATGGGAACTTGGCCTCCATTTACATTTCAATTTCATGGGAAAATAAGCTTTTGGCTAATAATCCAACAACTAAAAACTCATGTCAAAACCCTTATATAATGGGACCATGGCCTACCCTTAGGATGACACAGGATTTACCTCTTACGCAGGAAATGACAGTAACTGTGACATAAGAACTAGTGCAGCCGAGGCAATGTTGTCGAAGGACGAGCTAGGGACACTGCAGACTTCAGGGTAGGCATTACTTTTGGTCCTGCTTTACCAGTGAGGAAAAAAGAGGTGAAAACTAAGCGATGCGCTCAATTCCAGTCTCCCTCATGGTTGGACCGGGATTAGAACCCTGAGGCCTGAGTCCTGCTGGGGTCTTAGCTTCCTAGCACCTGTGAGTGGCACTCGCCCTCTGTCTCCATGCGCTGGACGCTCAGGGCCGCTCACCCGTGACTACGCTCAGCCTGGCGGCCAGCGTGGCGAATTCCAGAGCCTTCTCATAGCCCCGCAGGCTGATCTGCAGCTCCGTCAGCTTGTTGAAGATGCGGAGCTCCGTCCTCACCGCCTTCATCCTCCTGGCCAAAGGAACGGCCCCCGCCTGAGGACAGAGGCACAGGGACCTGAACCCACAGAGCACCGCCTGCCCCCAGAGGCCGGCCCTTTCCTGACTGCCTTCGCTCTGGAGATGGTGACTAGATAGCCACACATGCCTTTTCTCCGCTGGTTCTTCTGGGCCGTGTTCCTGGGGCGTTCCCCAGGGTGCAGAGGTTAAAGATCATCACACTTCCTAAAACGGGAACAACTGGGAGCGGGAAAGGGAGCTGGCCCTCCCGAAGGTCACCTAGGAAGCCATCCACCTCTTAGCTCTAGTGCTTCCCGAGCACCCATAGCACAGAGCTAAGAGGCGCACGCGCGTGTGCTCACAAGCCGGCAACATACGTGTGCGTATCTGCGCGGTCAAAGCTCACTATGCGTGGGGGCGGCGTCTAGAATCACTGTCGGCACGCAGTGGCTCGTGCCTGGAAAGGCGTGTGAAATGCCTGTAATCACAACAAGCGTGTGCAGTGTAGTCAGTGCTCAATAAATGGTCCTTTCCACTCGTTTCATTGTGGTGGGATTTTAGGCAGTCTCTTAACCTCTGAGCATCATGTTCCGATGTATAGGAAGATAAATACTTTGCTGGGTGCCCGCAGATCATGCTTGCAATCCTAGCTAGCTACTCGAGAGGCATCTGAGGATCGTGACGGGCAGCCAATTTGGGCCGAGAAGCGCACGAGAGTCCATGAGACTCCATCGCTAAGGAACATGAAAATATGCGGGACCGGAAGCGTGGCTCAAGTGGCAGGGTGCCAGCAGTAAGCAAAAATTCCAAGGGGGAGCACAAGGCCCTGAGTTCAAGACCCAGGGTTGGCAGGAGAGGGAGGGAGGAGAGAGGGAGACAGAGAGGGACAAAATCAGCGCTTGGTAATCACGGATGTTTCCTGTTCTGCCTTTGTACTGCGCGTATTTGGTGCCTGATCGTGTCTGATGGGTAAACTGAACAAATGAGCTAATATCTGAGTAGGTGAAATTTTAGAATCCATTCCTGCAGGAGATTTCCTGAATTTCAGTCTGTGATGAACAATTACATACTTGCTCAATATCTGAACACTGATTTAGTCAGCCTTTTAAAAGTCAATTCTTATTTTCTTGCCTCAACCTCTGCAATAAGTCTGTGAAGACATGGTTTTGATGAGCAGTGTACATTTAAAGACTTTACAAGTATGTTCTTATCAATGCTGGATAAAATCACAATAAAACGGTTTCGGTGTTCACTCCTGTACCTCTTGTACAGCTCAGCGGTCCAATGCTTGCCTGCTAAGAAAAGGGGCTTGGGTTCCATCCCCAGAGCCCCAGAACCACCACCGACTTTCCTACCACCGAAGGAAACGAGGAGCCCAGGCAAATGTGGAGGCTTGCTACCTGGGAAAGATCATTCCCCAAGCCTGAACGCGCGTCAGAGTGACTGAGGACAGGGAGGCAGGGACGCACCGTGCATGCAAAGGAAGTAAGAGGAAACCAGCCAGGAAGGGGAAGAAGGACCTGGGTCCAAGTCCAGTGTGGGTCTTCCCGTGTCGGTGCCCAAGAGCGGCTCTGCACCCCGCCCAGCTGTGGCTCACCCGGTAGTATTCCACGGCCCGGTGCCTGTGACGCGCTCCGTTGAAGAACAGGTCCCCAGCTTCTTCGTGGAGCTTGAGGGCCAGGGACAGCTCCTCCGACTTCAAGGCTGTTTGGATGGCTGCCTGGGTGAGACAGAGACTGCTGGCGAAGGCAGAGGGAAGGGCTTCCAGCCCTCCAAGAAGGGCAGGAATCGATCCAGACCCTCTGATCTGACCCTCGGCTAAAGCCCCGCAAACCTGGAACGGCCTCGCACGTACAGGACTAAGAAGACGCAATGCTTCTTTACCTGACAGGTTCCCATCGCGAGACAGGGAATCTTTTGGTGGAATTACAAGTGAATTTTAGCAGCACATGGGTGAACACTTGGGGTCTTGTTTGTTTGTTGGGCGGGTTGGTTTTTGCCAGTGCCCGTGTTTGAACTTAGAGCCTTGTACTTCCTCAGCTAGTGCTCTACCACTTATGCCATGACTCCAGCCTAAATTTTTGCTTGTTGTTTGGGAGATGAAGTCTCTTAGAACTGTTGGCTTGGGCTGGACTCGAACCTCTGTCCTTTGGATCTCAGCCTTCTGAGTAGCTAGGGTTAAAGGCATGAGCCATGGGTGCCAAGCAACACTTTAATAGTCAAATACTTGTTTCAAACTGTCTTAGACTAAAACAAGACAAGTAAGAAGTCAGTGATTTCAACCACTCTCATGTAAAGTCAAGGGGAAAAAAGGACCAAACAGCAACAACGAACCGTGGCACAGGAAGCCCCTGGGTGCGGCCGAGCCGTGCGCGAACTGAAGTTATAAATGACTGGAGTGGAAAAGTCAGGGAGCTAATGCACCCCTGCACATTCCAGATGGCCGGCGGCGTCCCAGGGGAAGACGGAGCGGCTCCCAGTCCGCGCCAATGCCGAGAGCCCGTCTCAGCCCTGCAGCCTGCCACTGGAACCCTGCCCGTCTCCGGTTCTGGCCACCAGCGCCCCCTACAGGCCCAAGGGGGCAAACGCTCCACCCACCTGCAGGTAGAGCTCCACCAGCTCATCCTCCTGAATGAGGTAATGGAGGCGCCCCGCCCCCAGCCAGGCCTCCGCGGCCTTGTCTCTCTCCCCCAGGTCGATGAATATGCGCAGGCTCTCCTTGATGCAGTGGAGGGACCGCCGGAGGGACCTGCGAGGGAGGAGGGGTCACAGGGACCCGAAGGTCAGCAGGCTCAGAAGGAAACTGAGCCTCTAGAGAGAACAACCTTGTCCCAGACCACACGACCAGGCCCGGGCCTGACCTGAACCCCAGCTACACAGACTCTGTGACCGCTGGGTCTGGGTTCCCCCGTCCATAAAAGGGAAATGTGACTATCTCTGTCTCGGAAGACTGTTGTGAGGAATGAATGATGTAATAAAACAAGAATGCTTAGAACAGGGCCTATCAAGACACGAGCACTTGATCCACCAATTGGAATATATATGTGTATATATATATACACACACACATATATATATATATATATATTCTCAAGCAACTAGCCTAGACACCAAATGTATATTTATTCAGCGAACGGATGAATAAGTGACCAGACTGGGAGCATTTATCATCAAAAAATATTTTGATACTTTGTTAAGAAGAAAAAGCAAAGTAAGGTAAAAGTGATTTTACCTAAGTTGGTGCTTTACTTATCCCTTTTATTTATTTGGAAACGAATTATGTGATATCCTTGAATTAATTTACAAAACAGTGTCACTTAGGAATTTCTCTCAGGGCGGAGATTAGTAAAGAAACAAAACATGGATAACATGAGGTTATACACCCTAACAAGTTGAGTCTGGGAAGGAATCGTGCGCCGTCATACAGTGGTGGGGGGGGGGGCTCGGTTACAGGCATTCAAGCAAGGTTTCCATGTGGCTCCATTGTGTGCATCATGTGTTGACATTAGCTGATCCAGCCCCCCCCCGCCCCCCATTTATAGAGGAAGCAGAGCCACAGACGGAAAGTGACTCGCAGAAGGTTGCATTGTACAGTAGGGGGAGAGCCGACCCCAGAACCCCCTTCTCCTGATTCCCCGCCAAGGTGCAGCCCCAAGTCCCCCACTTCCAAAGCGTGACTACAGCCCACCTGCACCAGGACCCCCCCTGCGATGCTTCAGAAAACCTCAGCCTCCCAGAGCTACCATGGCTGACTGTGGGAATCATAGTGGCAACGCAGAAACCTGAATTTCTAAGACACACCCTGTTTCTACTCAACGCGCACCACAGTTCAAGATCTACCGAGCCGGACCACACATGTCCCTCTAGAAACGCAGACCCACATCAACTGCACCTGGGAGCACTTAGGTGGCCGGCCCTCCAAGTCAGTACAGGCTGTGGTTTCCTCGGGCTCATTCGTCTCTTGAAGGCTCAAACTTCAGTGAAGTTGTGAGGGTTTGGATATAAAATGGCCCCAGGGGCTCTCGTAGTGGAAGCGAGGTCCCCAGCAGGCAGAACTATTGAGAGGTGATTGGATCGGGAGGCGTTAACTTCATAGCTTTCTGGGCTATTAGAGGTGGGGCCTAGTTGTAGGAAGAGGGTCCTTGGGGTGAGTGTGTGTGTGTGTGTGTGTGTGTGTGTGTGTGTGTGTGTGTGTGTGCGCGCGCGCTGGTCCTGAGGCTTGAACTCAGGGCCTGGGAACGGTCTCTGAACTTTTGTACTCAAGGCCAGTGCTCTGCCACCACTTTGAGCCACAGCACCATTTCCAGCTTCTGGTAATTACTCGCAGACAAGAATTTCACAGACTTTCCTGCCCTGGCTGGCTTTGAACCATGATCCTTAGATCTCAGCCTCCTGAGAAGCATGGATTACAGGTAGGTATGAGCCACCAATGCCCAGCTTGGGTACTGATTTTGAAGGGCATATTTCCTCTGTCTCTCTGTCTCTCTGTCTCTGTCTCTGTCTCTCTGTCTCTGTCTCTGTCTCTCTGTCTCTGTCTCTGTCTCTCTGTCTCTGTCTCTGTCTCTCTGTCTCTGTCTCTGTCTCTCTCTGTCTCTCTGTCTCTGTCTCTGTTTTTCTCTGTCTCTGTCTCTCTGTCTCTTTCTCTCTGTCTGTCTGTCTCTGTGTCTGTCTCTGTCTCTCTCTGTCTCTGGCTCTCTGTCTCTCTCTGTCTCTGTCTCTCTGTCTGTCTCTCTGTCTCTCTCTGTCTCTGTCTCTGTCTCTCTGTCTCTGTCTCTCTGTCTGTCTGTCTCTGTCTCTCTCTCTCTCTCTCTGTCTCTCTCTCTAGCTCCCATGAGGTGAGCAGCTTCCCTCTCGCTCACTGCTGCTTCCAGGATGCTCTGCTTTATCACACGCTCGCAGCAACGGAGCCAGATGACCACAGACGGAAACTTCTGAACCCTTCAGCCAGAATTGTCTTTGCTCCTCAAGTTGCTTTTCTGGGGCCTGTTGTCCCAGTGATGGAAACACACCGACGCAGTGGCAACAGGGGACAGTGAAGGCCATCTAAGATGCCCTAGGTCACGAGTCATCGGGACGGAGCCCTTCGTGGGATCACGTGGCCGTCGGGGGGCCGCTCCCGTAGGAGGGCAGCGCTGCTCTAGCCCTGCCCTGCGGCTGGCCTTGCCGTCTCAGCGCACACCGCCGCCAGCCAGGCGGGAAGGACGCCGTGACCTTGCACCTCCAAAACGGTGAGCTAAATGCACACCTCCCTGGCCGATGAGCCTTGTGGGGAAGGACAGGCATTCGGCACTGACCAGAGCTACAATAGAGGACCTCAAGATCCCCCGCCACCTTGCGCTTGGCCTGAGATGAGCGGCCGGGGGACCGAGGGTCGGCGTCTCTCAAGTATGGGAGAGCCGGACTCGCCGAGACGGCGCTGTGAGTTCCATCTCCTGGTAATCGTTTGATGGTGACCAGCCTCCCCGCTCGAAGGACAATCACCACAGGGAAGAACGGCTGTGGGAAGCCCTGCCCGTCCTCCCCGCCCTCCCCCACGCCCCAGGACGCCAGCGGGGTGAGGAGGCCAGTGAGCAGGCCTGGCCTCCACCTCTCCCTCCAGCCCCCCTGGAATGGATGGCTGGTGAAGACAGGACTCATAAATCTCATCCTAAGCCAAGTTCCTGCTGCGCTTTTTGTTTCTCACCATTTGCTGTCCTGGGATGTTTTCGAGCTGAAGTTGTTTTCTCCAGACCCGCAGGGAGCAAGATTTAGATCTGTACAGAGAGGCCAACTCACAGACCACATTTTCTTTCAGACTGTATAAGAGAGAAGATGTACATTTCCCTCCAAGAAACACCACCGGCGTGGGGCAAGAGGGAGGGCAAGTCCAGGCAAACGGAAACCCAGCCACGCGCACCCCAACACCAAGACACTGCCGGGATGGAGAACTCCTAAACACGGGTGCTTCTTGTCAAGACCCATATATGTCCGGCCCATGATCCCCAGAAAAATCAAGTGTCTCTGTGGTCTACAATTGGAAAGTGGGCCACAGCTTCACTGAGCCTTCTTACCACGGACACCTGGCCTCCTGTCTTCGAATGGCCCAGCTTCCCAATTCCCCACCAACGAAAACAAGCGTAACAGGTGTCCACAGCCGTTCACCCACGCGAGCTGGGCTCCTCCCCTCTCCATCTCGATTCTGCTCTTTTTCTCATCCTTCCTGATGCCCAGGGTCGTCTCTCGGCTTCAGCCCTTCTTCCTTCCTTCTCCCTGGGCATCACCAATAAGTCGGTGGCCAAGTGACTCCAACACACCTGTATTCCTAGACATCTCCCAGCCTTCCGATGCTTTCTGGAATCTGACTGATCTCTGGCCGAAGCCAGCATCGACTGAGTGCCCTGTCCTGCTCCAACAAGAACTGCCGCTCCCCCAGGATGTTGGGGTAGGGACGTTCATCCCGTATTTTCTCATTCAATTCCCCTAGAAACTCTGGCTGAGCCACTACGGTTCTTAACTCATTTTGCAAATAAAGAAGCCCAAGACATTTGGAGATGTATTTTTTAACTAAACCAATTTTTCTTGCTCGTTTCTGTGGCATTGTTTTGAGCTCTCGCTGTATTGTTTTATACGAATGTTGGCAGATTTGTCACTCGAACTTACTGGGCTTATAGCACCTGCGAGGAGCTTTATTTGCATGTATTGGCTCATCTCGTCATCGTAACAGCCCCAAGAGATCAGTACTGTGTAACCACTTCTCAACAGTGAGATAAAAGGGGGAAAAAGGTGTCTAGGATAAGGTAATAATAATACCTGTTGAAACCAGTATTTAACCTAAAAGACAGACTCAGGTAGACAGACAGGCAGCTCAGGTATCAGCTGCAGGAAGACTTTTGCCTTTTGTTTTTTCAAGACGTAACTCATGCTGCTTTCGGTTTCCTGAACGCTAGGATTGCAGGTGTATGCGGCCACAACTGGCTGACTTTTGCTTCCTTTTACCACTTTAATCACCCCTCCCCCAGAGTTGTGAAGGACATAAATTTAAAGTCTTATACAATTGTCTCCTCTATAAAAGTCTAGTGGCTCATGCCTATAATCCTAGCTACTGCCCAGGCAGGACAAGACATCCCTCCAACTGACTACGAAAAAAGCTGAAAGCGGAGAGCAGCACTAGCCTTGAGCAAAACAAAACAAAACACTCAGGGATAGTGCCCAGGCCCTGAGTTCAAGCACCAGGACCAGCGCGCACACACACACACACACACACACACACACACACACACACACACACACACAGTAGGTAGCAGTTGAACATCACATCACAACCCAGGGATCAAATGAGGACATAGCAAAAGCAACTGTTCCTTTGCTTAGGATTACAGAAGTGTAAGAGATTAGTCACATTAGCTGTATTGAAAAACCAAATGTTGAAGCATGTTTTTCCATTCCACAAAAATAAGAAGTATAAGCATAAGAATAAGCTCCAAGAATAGGAGATTCGAGTCTGCTAGTATATTCACATGCAAAGAATTATTATTCCACATGGACCTATTGCATGTAAGGCATTTCCTCTTTCTAAAATTATTATTACTAGCTGGACACTGGTAAATCATGTCTAGAATTCTAGCTACGATGGAGGCTGAAACTTGAGGGTTGTAGTTTGAAGCCAGCCAGGGCAGAAAAGTCATCGTGATTCTGATCACCAATTAGCCACCGAAAACATTGAAAGTGGAGCTGTGGCTCAAGCGGTAGAGTGCCAGCCTTGAAAGAAAAAGCCCAGTGAGTCCTAAGTTCAAGCCCCAGTGCCACCAGATACATAAAATAAAAATGAACATTTTGTACATCCTTTGTGGCACTTTCTGTACCTCAGGTGACCTTCAATGACTATACATACAATGCCTATTTCCTGTACTATTTGTTCTGTGAGCTTTGTGAGCTCAAGGACTAAAACTCCCTGGTCTAGCACAGTGCCTGACTATAGTAAATGCTCAGGAAATATTTGTTGAATCAATGCAATAAAGCCACAAGGTTCTCCTGGGGCCCACCACCAGGTGAGCCAGGAAGAGGTCCAGGACCAGGTCTGTGTGTGTGTCATTTGGACACAGAAGTGCCCCATCAGGAGATGGCTTTCTCTACTTCACTGAGAATGTCGTTGGGATTTTGACAGGTATTGCGTTGCATTGGATTTGTAAATTGCTTTGGGCAATATGGCTATTTTCACAATGTTAATTCTTCCAATCCAGAAGCAAGGAATGTTTTTCCATTTCCGTAAATCTTCTTCAATTTCTTCTTTCAGATTTCTTAAGAGGTCCTTCACGTCTTTAGGAAATTCCCTGTTCTTGTTATTGTTGTTGTTTGGAGGGGGCGGGCTATTACAAATGGGGTTCTCATTGAAAAGCTACTGACATTTGTGGGTTGATTTTTATAACCTACTACTTTGCCAAAGTTTAGGATGTGCTCAAGTAACTTGGCATTTATCCAATAGAACACAACCAAGACCACACTAAAGTTACCAGCACGACAATGTTCACTGCAGCATTATTTACAATAGCCAAGATATGGAATCAGATCAGAGACCCCCTCAGTGGAGGAATGGATCAAGAAAATGTGGTATATACACACAACTGAATTCTACTCCTCCATTAGGAAGAATGATATTGCACCATTCCTAAGGAAATGGAAAGACTTGGCAGGGCCGGGGAAGGGTATTAAACATGTAAGCCAGACCCAAAGGAACATAGTTTGCATGGATTCCCTCATATGCGGTAGCCACAATGCATCCATGAATCTACAAGGAAACACACTGGGTGGCTTAAAAAAAATACATTGGGACATGATAAATTATACAGAGCTCTAGGTATCCACACACCATGAGACCAAAGGGGGACATTCTGAGAAGGGGAACTCAAAGGCACAATACCTATATGCATCTGATCACAGCAAAATGAACTCCAGGAAAGGGAAAGGAGAGGGGTTTTCCCTTGTTGCTGTTTTGTTTTCTTCTCCTTTTGTCTTGTTGGTTCATTTATCAGTCTTTGGGAGGGTAAGGGGGCCCAGAAATGGTGGGACAAAGGGCAAACAGGTGCAGCAGTGATACCCACTAGACACTGTGTTGAGAATGAGGTACACAACCTGTGGATGGGGATGGGAGGGAAAAACAGAGAGTGTAAGGGAAGAGATGACATCATCCAAGATGAAGTGGACTTGTTATCTGACTTATGTAATTGTAACCGCTCTGTACATCACCTTTATAATAGCAATAAAAATGCATGAAAAAGAAAAAAAATCCAACTTCCCCAAAGCCAAGTTCCAAGATGCCCCACAAAAAGCATGAGATTATTTCCTCTCAAGGTCTCACTGAAGCCTGCCTTTTGGACTTGCTCCAGAAACACCCGAAGTCCTGAGGCGTCCTGAAGGAACGGAGAAGGTCAGGCTGGGCCAGATCCGGCACCCCACATACTGCAAAGACCCCAAACTCCCTCCCTCTCAAAGACAGCGGGGGAATCTGGAGAAACTCGGGTTCTTGTAAAAGAAAGTAAGTAAGGGAAAGGGAAAAGGAGAATACTCAGAGAGGAAGTTCACATTGTCTGATTGTTCAGGTGCCCCAAGGCTCACTTGTTGCCTAAAATGGAAAAGCTCTCACTAGCCTAGCCTCCCTTTAACCCCAGCAGCATCTTCCTTCTATTTTAGAAGTCACTCACAACTACAAATGCAGCGTTATAAAGCAAATGTGTTGCAAAGGGAAGGAGACAATCTTGCAAACTCTGTAGGGTTTAATGGGCTGTAAGTCTGATGTAGAACAACAAGCCCTCTGTGGTAAACCAGAATCAAGGAGCCTTAGAGCAATGAAGAGACAAAGAAGCTGAGCCCCAGTAGCTCATGTCGATAATCCTAGCGACTCGGGAGGCTGAGACCTGAAGATCACGGTTCAAAGCCAGCTGGGCAGAAAAGTCCATGAGACTTCTATATCAAATTATCTCCCCAAAAGCCAGAAGTCGAGTTGTGGCTTAAGAGTTTAGTACACCAGTTTTGAATTTAAAAAAGCCAAGGGACAGCACTCCAATCATGTCCTGAGTTCAATTCCCAGTAAATACACACACACACACACACACACACACACTAGCCAATGAGAAGATGCAAGCAATGGCAAGATACTCCAAGTGACAATCACTTGAGTACCAAAGGGTTAAAAGAGGCTCTGGAATTCTGCAGTTAAGTTTGGTATATTTTTGCAAAAACAAAACTTTTAATCACAGAAGTCATTCACAAAGTCAATGTCGGTTTATAATTATACTTGTTAGTATAATAATACTGTATTCTATTCTAAAAGAAAAAGTCATAGAACATGAGACATCATAGTTCTGTTATACAGTTTTATCAGCAAAGCCAAAAAATCAGCATTTCTGTTGAAATATATATATATAAACATATATATATATATATATTCAGACACTCAGTACCTCAGATGAAAATAAACTTCCTTTCTCCATTTCCACTTTCCTTTTAAAGGTAATATTCCAAGCAAACATTTCTTGTGTTGTGCAGTTTTACACCTGTGCCTTCAATGGGCTTATTTCCTTGAATCGTTCACAGATGCCAGGTGTCTTTGGGTACTGAAGAGCCTCTCCAGCCCTGTGGGCCTCGGATTGTTGTGAAACACACAAATAATAGCGATGTGGCAAACGTAACCACTTTCCTATTTAGGAGGCCCTGTTTCAGGTGTTCCACGAGCTTTAACTGGTCCATTCCTCACACTACCAACACCAGATAGGTACCATCCCTACCCTCCTGTACTGCTAAGGAAACCGAGGCAGGAAAAGAAGCAAGACTTAGGGCCACACAGCCAAGTGACGGACAGCTGTCTGTGCTGGCTGGAGAGCTGTGCTGTGTCTCCTGATGCTAATGCATAGACCGTGGGCACTTGAACTTGACTTCCCGTGTGTGCAGACCCTGCCTCTCCTTAAGGCAAGGAGGAAACACCAAGGACCTTCCCTGCGCCCGTCTCACCTGGCTGTGTTGAGGTTCCGGTAGAGCTGCCCCAGAGATTCCAGCAGCCTCCCTTCCATGTCTCGGTCCCGGAGTTGCTGAGCCAGAGCCAGCCAGTGTTCGTGGTAGGTGATGCACGCCTCAGGATTGGGGGACACGGAGCTGTAGAAATGGCAGAGGGATTTGGTGACCTGAAGCTGACCTGAACATAAAGCAGGGATAGGAATGAGATGTCTGGAGCCGGGACTCGGGCAAAGCATGCTCCAACCCTGCTCCGCGAGGCCCCCCGACGGCCCGGGGCACATACTCACTCTTGAGGTGTCGATTCCTTAAGCCGAACAGCAGTGCCACTTCATAACAGAAGCGGCTCTGGGTCAGCTGCCGTCCAGACACCATATCTTGGGCCAACCAAAGGAGCACCTGCACCAACTCTACGTCCGTCTCCTTGCTGGCCTCGAGCTCCGAGTACAGACGGACAGCCTGCAGGAGGTAGTCCCTGTCTGGCTGCTGAGCCCCGCCCTTGAGGTTGCCAAGGTTCGCCGTGGCCACGGCCTGGTTGCGCACGTCCCCTGCCTCTTGAGCCCGGTGCAGAGCCTGCAGATAGCTCTTGGCTGCCCTGCCCACCTGCCCTTCCTCTTGCAGTGCAAGTCCCAGCAGGTTATGGACCACGCCCCGTCGGGTTCCGCACTCGGTCGCCTTCAGAGAGTCTAACAGCGGCTCGAGGATGCCCAAAGCCTCCTTGGCCCGGCTGGCTAGGAGATAGGCCCATGCCAGACAGAGGGACGACTCCAAGGCCTCCTGCTCGCCCAGCCGCTCCCCTAGCGCCAAGGACTGGCTCAGGTGGTGGACGGCCCCAGCGGGAGCCCCGTGCTGAAGGTGCAGTTTGGACAGGATGAGACACAGGGCCCTCCGGGGGCCGGGATCCGCCGGCTCCTCACAGACGGCCAGGGCCCGCCTGAGGGTGGGGCAGGCCAGGACCGAGACCTCGTCCCAGGCCGAGGGGGGGGCGCCCAGGAGCCGGGCGGCGTTCTGGAGCACCAGGGAGACCTGCCAAACGGGAAGAGCCGTCCTCTGGGCGCCCTGGCGACACCACTGCTGCACGGAGGCCACCGCCAAGTACGGAAGGTACTTCCTGTCATACAGAAAACTCAGGACGGCCGCCATGGCGTCGGAGGCGAGAGGAAGCCCGGACAGGACCTGCAGGCGCTCGGCGAAGGGCAGGGCCTCCTCGTGGCGCCCCAAGCTCAGGAGCAGGCGGAGGGCCAGGAAGCAGGCGCGGGCTTCCAGGGGTCTGCTGCCTGCCGCAACGCCCTGGCGCAGCACGTAGGCCACGACGTCGAGCTCGTTCCTGGCACCGAACTCGTGGCCCGGCAGGCAGGCCAGGAGGGCGCCCGCCTTTTCCAGTAGGGTTGGGTCTTGGGGCTTCAGCCTCTGCTTCAGATAGATGGCGGCCAGGTTGACGTGCAGCGTGGCCACCAGGACCAGGTCCTCAAACGCCCCGTCCAGAACGCGGATGGCCTCCTCGAAATACACCCTGGCCTGGGACAGCTTGACCTTCCTGACGCTCAGCCGGCCCAGCAGGAAACAGAGCCGCGCGTGGGCCCAGGTCAAGCGCCTCCTCTTGGCCCACTTCCTGGAGGCCTCCAGGTAGACCACGAGCTGGGCTTCCTCCGTGAAGTCGTAGAAGAAGGAGGTGAGGCACGAGAAGGAGGAGTCGTAGAGGTTCTTGAAGCTGTCCGTGTACCCCTTTCGGTCCAGAAAAGCCAGGATGGAGGCGAAATTCTCTGCCTCTTCTTCATCCTGGCCATCGTGGAGGTCCATGAACAGTTCCGGGTCATCGAGGTCATCGGGCTCGGGCAGGTGGTAGTCGTCGGACGTGGCTGAGAGGAGCTCGTCTTCCATGCTGGAGTCCACGGAGCTGCTGGAACGTCTGGACGCCAGGACCTGACTCTCCTCCCCGGTGCCGCCATGCCGGGCTTCCTTGAAGCCCTCGGGCTGTGATGCTGAAAGGACAGGCACAGCTGAGCGCCCCCCCCCCCCCCCGCAGCACCTGCCCGCTCCTGGCAAGAGAACAGGCGCGCTGACCTGAAGGGTGGGAGGCCAGGGTGAGCGGGAGCTCTACTCACCACTCAGATCATTTGGAAGGTTCTGGATGGATTCAAACCCACCTAGGTAGAGACGAAGGACAGATCTGGTGTTAGGTCAGAACAGGCCACCACGCCAACCTTCACTGACACTTTCACTATGAATTTAAGAACCGCAGAGAGACAGGCACTGGGGCTCATACCCAGAGTCCACTATAACCTATATCACCTATAATAGCTACGTAAAAGGCTGCGCTCTAAGGACGGCGGTTCAAAGCTAGCCCAAGTCTGTGAAACCCTCATCTCCAACCAACTACCCACCCACAAAAAGCCAGAGGTGGGGCTGTGGTTTGAGTGGAAGAGCTCCACTCCTGATCAAAAAAAAATGTAGGGACAGTACTCAGACTCCAGGACTAGCACCCCAAAAAATGCATAGATTTCCCCATCCTGTTTAACCCAAGGTGCTTTGTCATTGGAAACTGAGATAGCAGTGAGACCCAGAGAAGGAAAGCTGGGGGTAAGTTCTACAGCGTGTGATGTAGAACGGTGGGTGGTTAGAACAAAGGAAAAGCCATTCTCTTTTTGCTACTTCAACAACTAGACTCTTTAAGCACACAACATGACTTAGGCAAAAAACAAGATCCCTCTCTACAGTCGTAACCACGAAGGTCTGTGGGATCCCAGCAGAACACCAAGGGCTGGGACGGCCGCCCAGGCATCACCACGACGTTATCCTCAGTGTGGTACTGCAGCAGGGTCCCACGGTGACTGAGCTCCCTGCTGGCCTGCCTGCCTGCGGGCTTCCCGTCTCCAGCCTTCTGCAGTGCTTGCCATCTGACTATCACAAGGGGAGAATACGAGGCACACATAGAGCCAGGGGCCGGTGGCCCACGCCTGTCATCCTAGCTACGCCGGAGGCTGAGATCCAAGGATTGCAGTGTGAAGCCAGCCGGTGGGGGGGAAGGCCAGTGAAATTCTTATCTCCCATTAACCACCCGAAGGCTGGAAGTGGCTCAAGTGGTAGAGCATTAGCCTTTAGAAAAAGAGCTCAGGGACAGTGCCTAAGCCCTGCAGCCCCCGCAGAAAAGAAAAAGAAGCAAACATGGGCAAAGTGAGAGTGAGAACAGGAGTCCCGCCCTTGAAACCACAGCAGCCATTCATTCATTCATTGTTCATGGGTTTGTTTGTTTGTTGAAAAAGCTA
Source organism: Perognathus longimembris pacificus (assembly GCF_023159225.1). Classification (NCBI taxonomy): domain Eukaryota; kingdom Metazoa; phylum Chordata; class Mammalia; order Rodentia; family Heteromyidae; genus Perognathus; species Perognathus longimembris. The sequence continues at coordinate 1,860,183 of NC_063182.1, read as the reverse complement.
ATTATACTTCATTTTCAAATCAAAGCAAGACAGAAACACCCTAAGGCTAAGGTGGTGGCTCGCGGCTGTAATGCTAGCTACCCGAGAGGCCGAGACCTGAACGCTGTGGCGCAAAGCCAGCCCCGGCAGATCCTGACCACTAGCCAGCAAAAACCCAGAAGAGGGGTCGTGGCTCACGTCGCGGATGACAGCCTTGAGCAAAGGAGCCAAGTGAGAGCACGCGGGCCTGAGTTCAAGCCCCAGGGCTGGGGTGCCCACACACGAGTGCGCTCACACACACACGCACACTGATGTGCTCAACAACTCGCTGTCATCTTGGGTGTGGACAGTGTAGTAAAGTAGACTGTCCTGAGTGTTTCTTATACCGGCCTAGGCACTGGTTCACTCGGGCCTCAGTTTACCAATCTGTAAAATCATCTCCGGGGCCCTCTCAACTGGAACCTTCTGTTGGCTCAACTGTACCATTAAGAGAGACTTTCGCTGCAACGCAGGACATCCTTCCTTTCCTAGATCAGGATAAAAGGCCAATCCAGCTGAGCATCCACCTAAGAGAGTTGCTCTCACCGTGTTCTGGGCCAGCCTAGCATTATCTGAGATGTAATGTGAAATGCTTCTGGCCAGCGTGACTCAGATCATCAGTGCCATCGTGGCTCTCTTCCTGCGTGAGGACTCCTTCCTAGTCCCGAGGACGCTGGGTTCTCGCCGGGGTCTGGGAAGCAAGTACTCACCGAGCCGGTAGACGGATGTGATGTCGGTATGAGCAAGCATGCGCAGGAAGCTGACGTACTCTGCCTTCCTGTCGTGCCCCAGGGTCCACAGAGAGCTTCTTTCCTCGTCACTGAAGAAGGCAGAGCTCTTGCTCCTACGGGGTGGGGGAGCAAGAGAAGGTTAGCGCCGTCTCCCCCCTCTCTTCCTTCCACGGTAAAGATCTTAGAGAAGTCATCAACCCGTTTGCTCGAGGTTGAAATCAGACTCTGCTCTGTGGAGAGCAGTAGTTCTGCTGCCAAAAGAGAAGGTGGGTCAGCACCTCGTGAGCAGGAAACCAAGCCACACGGTTGCAAGTGGGTGAAAGCAGATAAGAAACCTTCCCTCCTTCAAATACTCCATCTCCCAAGAAAAGCAAAGCCTTCTCCCTCAACCCACACCCATTCTCTGACGCCACCGGGTGCCGTTAGTAATGAGAGACACCGGAGTCGGTTGCCTTGAAGAGAAGGGTAAGAGAACCATACCAGGAAGCTTCTTTGTCCTCAGATTATGTCAGGGCGAGGGTAGGGACAAATGGTACAATTTAGAGGACCGATGAAGCTGTATTTTCCTGCTGTAGGAAGGAATCTTTCATGGTGTTGAAATTTGATTCCATGACACAGAACAGCTGCAATATGGGACAGCAGCAGAGGAAGGCAATTGCTGAGGGACCACGAGAAAAAACAGGACCGGGAGGCTAGAAGAAATGGTGAGAAACCAAAGAGGCGTTTGGGGTCTCCTTTGGTGTCACCTATTTCTTAGGACTAATTTGCTCGCTGTAGCTTGATAGTGAAGTAAAGGCGTGCCTTAGAACACATTCAGTCCAGGAGCTAACTGAGCAACGTTTAAGATCGCGTTCAGGTCTAGAGAAGTTTAAAAAAAAAAACCCAGTTTTAAAGAAAATGACCTTGAAAGCTCAAGGATGAATAACAGCTACATTTTTATTCTTATTACTAATAATAAAAAGACTCTATGATGTATGTTTGTTTTAACGCATGCTTTCCATGGAAGGATATGCTTCGGAAAGGTTCGGTAACATGTTCAGAAAATGCATAGCTAGAAAGTGGTGCGGATGAGACTGAAATTAAGCAATGCATCCTTTCTCTGTCCCAGAACTGGCCCACTGACATCCTGACTTCCAGGTGTTTAGAGACAGCTCAAGAAAGTGGACAAACTACATAAGGGACTTCCAAATATGAAAACTGGGTTAGAACATGACGACGTTTCTGGCAAGCCAAGGTGCTCCAAGGGCTACTCTCTCCCTCCTCTCCCTCCCACAAATCCTAAAGAGCATATGACAAACACAGATAGTCTAACACATACTTAAACTTTAAAAAAAAAAAGAAAAGGTAACCTCTGGGATCTAGAAACAAAAGGAGAAACGGAACCGAAATTGATAGGTGACGGCAGATGGCCTAGAGACTCAGGTGGCTTGAGCAGGGTCGTGGGCCTTTAGAACGGTAGCTCACTGTTAATGTGACCTTGAGCCTATGTGTGACACGGAAGGAACCAAGTTCCCTCCACCAAACCTGGAGTATAAAAGAGAATCAACTTCCTTAAAGAGGTGATTATGAAACTTACAGCCTATCATGCTTTCCATCCATCTGACTCCCTCAGAAGAACACCTCAAACACCTAGGCTTATGCCAGAAAGAGGTGTGGGCTCCTCACACTGCATAGTGCAGGCATGGCGTTCAAATAGTTGGACTTTTTTCTTTTAAAAAGGCCCACAGTCACGCAGTGTGAAATCATGAAATCCTGCGATTTCAGGAAGAGCAAATGCAAAACCTTCTCTACAGGGAGGTTTGCTTTACTCCAGAACTCATGATGTAAAGGCCATCTTTTAAAATATTGGAAATTGGTTCACACAAATTAAAAACATGAACTACCCACAAAGAAAGTTCTCCGATGCCCAAACAAGTAAACTAATACTGTAAAACTAGAAGTCACGATCATGTGAAGAATGGTTAATAATGTGTAAAAAGAACAATACAGTTGCTGGGCACCTGTAGCTCACGCCTGTCATCCTAGCTACTCAGGAGACTGAGATCTGAGGATCACAGTTCAAAGCCAGCCCAGGCAGGAAAGTCCAGGAGACTCTTATCTCCAATGAACCACCAGAAAACCACAAGTGGTGCTGTGGCTCAAAGGGTAGAGCGCCAGCCTCGAGCTGAAGAGCTCAGGGACAGCGCCCAGGCCCGGAGTTCAAGCCCCACAACCGGGGGGAAAGAAAATACAGTCTACAATGAAAGGATTGGAATAGCGAGGAGAAACAGCCATCTATGAAAGATAGGAAAACACAAATCCAGAAATTAACAATAAAGGCCTGGTAATCGAGGGCAATGTGTATGGATTCAAAAGCAAGCTCATTCACGGCAGCAGAGACAAGTAGTGAAACTGGAGGCCCTTGCGGGGAAATCAGCCATTAGGAAGCCTCGAGGAGAGAGAGACGAGCGATCCGAGTCCAGAAGACAGATGAAAAGATGGAGAGGAAGAGGCGACATTCAAAAGGAATTGAAGAAAAAAAAGACATGAGTCCCGTGGGCGAGACTTACACCCTGAATTAAAACAGCCTGGCTGGAAATCCGCGTCGGTGTCAGTGGGCGGGAAGAGGAGGCTGGGCCTGCAGACCCGGAAGGGCACGCGGGCTGACGGCGACACCTGGTGGCCGCCCTGGGCACCGACGGGAGCCGCCCGGCCTGAGGCCCGCCGGCTGGCCCGCACGTGTCCACCGCCCGCTGAGCCGCCACCTCCTCCTCGATCCGCGTCCCGGCTCCCTTTCCCCACCGGACGCGCAGCCTCGGTCCTCGGGGGAGCAGGGGCGGGCCACCGCACGAGCCTGCAGAGGAGGGGGGACGGCGCCCTCACCTCTCCTGCGACGGGGCGCCCCATCCGCGGGGACGGCTCGGGCCGCACCGCGAGAGGACTTGTCCCCAGGGAAGGGCCGAGCGGCACACGTCCAGGTGCAACTTCGGGTCCCCGCCGCCCGCCGCCCGCATCCTAGAAAGAGGGGCTGCGCGACCACCGTGCCGTGCAGACACGCCACGGCAACACGTGTCCACCCCAGATGCACACGCACACGCACCGCCTCGCCGCTGCCCGGCTGAGCGCCGTGTGTGTACTCGCTTGTTTGAATTCGTGACAATCCTATTAGGCAAGTGTGAACAACGATGTACAACCCACGGACAGGAAAACCGAGGCACAACGATAGCCCAAGGTGCCCGGCGCCACAGAGCAGGGAAACCGAGGCACAGCGATCGCCCAAGGTGCCCGGCGCCACAGAGCAGGGAAACCGAGGCACAGCGATCGCCCAAGGTGCCCGGCGCCACAGAGCAGGGAAACCGAGGCACAGCGATCGCCCAAGGTGCCCGGCGCCACAGAGCAGGGAAACCGAGGCACAGCGATCGCCCAAGGTGCCCGGCGCCACAGAGCAGGGAAACCGAGGCACAACGATAGCCCAAGGTGCCCGGCGCCACAGAGCAGGGAAACCGAGGCACAGCGATCGCCCAAGGTGCCCGGCGCCACAGAGCAGGGAAACCGAGGCACAACGATCGCCCAAGGTGCCCGGCGTCACAGAGCAGGGAAACCGAGGCACAGCGATCGCCCAAGGTGCCCGGCGTCACAGAGCAGGGAAACCGAGGCACAGCGATCGCCCAAGGTGCCCGGTGTCACAGAGCAGGGAAACCGAGGCACAGCGATCGCCCAAGGTGCCCGGCGCCACAGAGCAGGGAAACCGAGGCACAGCGATCGCCCAAGGTGCCCGGCGCCACAGAGCAGGGAAACCGAGGCACAGCGACAGCCCAAGGTGCCCGGCGCCACAGAGCGAGGAGCTGGTGGAGGCAGGACGGGCGCGGCGGGGCCGTCGATGCCCTCGGGGCAGGCTGGGCCTCGAGTTCTGCAAGCATTAAATGCCAGAGTCGTGTGTGCATGCGTGCGCGCGTGTGTGTGCGTGTGTGTGCGTGTGCGTGTGTGTGTGTGTGTGTGTGCGTGTGTGCATGCGTGCGCGCGTGTGTGTGCGTGTGTGTGCGTGTGCGTGTGTGCGTGTGTGTGTTATAGTGGTGAGAGAGTATAACGCAGTGACAGAGGAGAGAGGGAAGCAGCAAGAGATGCCAGCCAGAGCAGCTGAGCGGAGCGCAGCCTGCGGAGAGGCCTTGACGCCTGAGGCCTGAGGAGACGCCTGAGGAGAGGCCTGAGGAGAGGCCTGAGGAGAGGCCTGAGGAGAGGCCTGAGGCCTGGGGAGATGCCTGAGGCCCGTGGAGAAGCCTGGGGCCTGAGGAGAGGCCTGTGGAGAAGCCTGAGGCCTGAGGAGAGGCCTGAGGAGAGGCCTGAGGCCTGTGGAGACGCCTGAGGCCTGAGGAGACGCCTGAGGCCTGTGGAGAAGCCTGAGGCCTGTGGAGACGCCTGAGGCCTGAGGAGACCTGAGGCCTGAGGAGACGCCTGAGGCCTGAGGAGACGCCTGAGGCCTGAGGAGACGCCTGAGGCCTGAGGAGACCTGAGGCCTGTGGAGACGCCTGAGGCCTGTGGAGACGCCTGAGGCCTGAGGAGACGCCTGAGGCCTGTGGAGAAGCCTGAGGCCTGTGGAGACGCCTGAGGCCTGAGGAGACCTGAGGCCTGAGGAGACGCCTGAGGCCTGAGGAGACGCCTGAGGCCTGAGGAGACGCCTGAGGCCTGAGGAGACCTGAGGCCTGTGGAGACGCCTGAGGCCTGTGGAGAGGCCTGAGGCCTGTGGAGAGGCCTGAGGAGAGGCCTGAGGCCTGTGGAGAAGCCTGAGGCCCGAGGAGACGCCTGAGGCCTGTGGAGAAGCCTGAGGCCTGAGGAGACGCCTGAGGCCTGTGGAGAAGCCTGAGGCCCGAGGAGACGCCTGAGGCCTGAGGAGACCTGAGGCCTGAGGAGACCTGAGGCCTGAGGAGACGCCTGAGGCCTGAGGAGACGCCTGAGGCCTGTGGAGAGGCCTGAGGAGAGGCCTGAGGCCTGTGGAGAAGCCTGAGGCCCGAGGAGACGCCTGAGGCCTGTGGAGACGCCTGAGGCCTGAGGAGACGCCTGAGGCCTGTGGAGAGGCCTGAGGAGAGGCCTGAGGCCTGAGGAGAGGCCTGAGGCCCGAGGAGAGGCCTGAGGCCCAAGGAGAGGCCTGAGGAGAGGCCTGAGGCCTGTGGAGAAGCCTGAGGCCCGAGGAGAGGCCTGAGGAGAGGCCTGAGGCCTGTGGAGAGGCCTGAGGCCTGTGGAGAAGCCTGAGGCCCGAGGAGAGGCCAGGCCTGGGGGAAGGAGGAACAGAAAGACGCTCGCTCCTTGGGAGGCTGGGAGGCTTGGCGGTGGAGGCTGCTCTTGGGTCTGGGTCTGGGGTTGTAAACAAACTCCTCTGCTACCTTTAAAAACAAATGGCACAGTTGCCTCCCACTGGCCGATCGCAAAGGCCTCGCCTGCCGAGGAAGGAGCAGAGTTACCTGACCTACGTCCTCGGCACTGCGGCTGCCTCGGTGGGCTCCGCCGCGGTGCCCCGGAAATACTTCCTCCCACTGCCTCTCCCTCTCTCTCCCCCCCTCTCTCTCCCCCTCTCTCCCTCTCTCTCTCTCTCCGTCTCTCTCTCTCATCCTTTCCTCCGTTCACAGGACCTCGGTTGCCCTGAACATCGGGGTTCTGAGTTTCGGGGCCCAGAGCCCTCTCGGGAGGCCTGTCGGGATGGGGAGCCCGGCGCCCTGCTGTCATGGCGCTGGCGTTCAGCTTGGAGGCCCACTCGCCGCGGCTGGGGCTCCGCGCTGAGCCCTGAGGCTCACGCCCTCCCTGCCAGCGCGAGGAGAGCGGAACGCAGTGTCCACGTTCGCTTCCCCCTGGCGAGGGCGGTCCTCTCCACGCCCGCCCGCCCGCCCGCCCGCCGCGCCCCTGCCTCCGGCCCCAGGTCTCCCTGCTGGCCGAGGTGTCGCCCAAAGCCAGGTCTCGCTTCCTAGGGGACAGTTCCAGTCGTCCCCTTGCTGGCCACACCCGGGCCCCTCTGCGGATCCCCTCCCCGGGGCCAGCCGCCCCTCCTCAAGCCCCTTCCCTCCCCTACTTCCCTCTGCTGACCCAGGACAGAGGAGACAAAGCTCATCTCGGGTGAAGGGTCTGTGAGTCGCCCCGCCATCACCCTCAAAGAAGCCTAAGCACCCCTGCCCATCCCTGCCCCCCTCACGACAAGGTGCATGGCCGCAGATGGCCATCGCTACTGACGGCTCAAGCAGATGAATCTGCACCTCAGAACCAGGCCTTCTGGACTCAGGGAACAAAAGAATAAACGGCGCTTCCCGGTCCACGGGGCAACCATGGCTTCAGGCATTCGGTGGCAGTCTGAGCACTGTGTAGGGATGTCCAGGGGCTGTAACTCCCAGACCTCCGTGGAAAGGGAACGTCCACTGCCCCGGGCATGCCCACCTCTTCCAGGAGCCCTGGGTTGGGTGGGGTGGGTGGTGGGACCCAAGTGCCAGGGCCGCAGCTTCGTGCCTAGCAATGAGCCCGTTGCCTGGGGGGACCTGCTCCTTCCCTAGCGCGCAGCACGGCGCTCCCTGCTCCCTTCCCGGCTGCCGATGGTGCTGGGGAACTGCAGAGGGGCTCCGTCTTAGCAGGGCTCTCGTGACGCGCACCGGCAAGCGTGGTGAGGAAGGAAGTTCTGGGCAGCTGCAGGCTGACGGGGGCCATACTCACATGGGAGAGCAAGAACCGGGGTCTATGGTCCTGGTGGGGACGAAGCCCACTTCTCCCGAGCTCACGGACTTCCCGATGAACCACTGCAGCCCGGGGATGACAAAGCCGATGACCTCCAGGCTCTCCCCCTGCAGGAAGCTCAGTTCACCCTTTCTTTGCTGCTGATAATCCATCACGGCCTTGCATCTTCCTCTGCCTGTGGGCAAACAGCACGGCTCAGCCGAAGGCCTTGGCAGCGGAGCCTCCTCCCACCCGCCCAGGGGATGCGGACCGGGGGACTCCCACACTCGAGACCTTCATGACAAGCAAAACCCCCTTCCTTCCGAAAGTACCGGTCATAAACCATCAGGAGCTACCGGCTTCTCTCTGCCAAGCTAGAATGTTCAATGAAGAGGAACGACATCTACTTTTATCCACGGAAACCCAACTGGTTGGGACTTTTCTTTTTTTACTTTTTAGGATGTTTTAACAAACATAAGAAGGCTGAGGCAAGGACATGTAGGAAAGCACCTGCCTAAGCAAATGCAAGGCCCTATATTCAAACTACAAAAGAAGAAAAAAGGAATAGAGAGGAGGAGGAGGAGGGAAGTGTGAAGGAGGAAGAGAAGAAGGAGGAAGGGGAGGAGGAGGAAGAGGAGGAGGCAGGGGAATGGAAGGGAGGAGGGGGAGAAGAGAGGAAGGAGTGGTGGTGGAGGAGGAGGAGGAGGAGGAGGAGGAGGAGGAGGAGGAGGAGGAGGAGGAGGAAAGGATTTTCTAAGGTACTGGAGATGCTTTAAAACTTGATAAATGTACAGTGTAGGAAACTGGAGACATCTCTCTAGAGCATCCTCATTTATTTTCTGCCAGTGTTGTGCAAACACTCGGTTACGGTTGACATAAATCCACAGGCTAGTACGTGAGAATCTTTGTGCCAGATTTCTCCATGTCCCCAGCTGCTTTGGCAACCATGACCCTCAATCTTTCCAACTGCAAAGTGAGATACTGAGAATATCTGATGCTTATAAACGTTACAAAGAATCAAAGAGCGAAAACTGCACCGTGCCCGGAAGGCGGGACAGATGTTCAGCATGCCGTCGCGGAGGGAAGGACCTGGCGGAGGCCCGGGGAATCTAAGGGACCCTCACTCGGCCTGTGACAGTTGCCCAGTTGATAAGATGCCCAGCTAAGATCAGATAAAGACATTTTGTGTGTGTGCCGGTACCAGGACTTAAAACCTCACCCTTTTCAAGGCTTGTGCTCTACTAATTCAGCCTCTCTGGCTTTTTTGCGGTTCGTTGAAGGGGAGAGTGCCAGGCATTTTCCTGCCTGGCCTGGCTTCCAACCATGATCCTCAGATCTCAGCTTCCAAAGGAGCTAGCATTACACGTGTGAGCCTCCAGCACCCTGCTAGTAACCATGCTTTTTGAGCATCCTACAGTCCAACTAACACAGCACATTTATGTCTCATTCCTCCTATTTCCCCAAGTCCCTAAGAAGCAAGGAAGTGCACCCGTTGTAACCCTCTTTTTTTCTGGATAAGGGAGTGGAAGCAGAGCTGATTAACGGCTACCCTTCTGCTGTGGTGGGGATAATGGCTTCTATCTGCCTTAAGTTCTGGATTTGCTTTTGCTTTTCTATTCATGGGACAGGCTCAACATTTTTCTGACACTTCTGGTCGAGTTTCTACGGATTAGATTTTCAAGAGCAGAGGTTCTCTCTGCTCTGTGGGATAGTGGGGCATACCATGCGTTAGGCTGTGCAGTGAAAGAAACAGGATTAAGTGATTTGCAGAATTATTTGACTGATGAAAAAGTAGCACTGTAGTGAAGTCAAGTGAATGGCCAAACTCACACTGCTTTTACGTCTGGGGTCAGAATTTGAACAGACTATATCACTGTATGATCTCAACTACAAAACTAAACTAAATAGAGCTAAACATGTTGTTTGTGGTCCATTATTGGCTTATTCCAATGTCTGTGGTTCATAATTCCTCCTAGTTCTTTTCCTTTTTTTGTTGTTTTCTTAAACTCGGTGTTGTTCCTTAGCCTCTCTGTGCTCATGGCTAACACTCTACCACCGAGTCACAGTACCACTTCCACCCTTGCAGCTTATTCTGAGTAGTTTATTGGAGAGACGAGTCTCACAGACTTTCCTGCTCTGGCTGGCTTTGAACCTCAATCCTCAGCTCCCAGCCTCATGATGACAAGTGTGAGCCACTGATACCCAGCCTAGTTCGTTTGCTAAGTGTTACTTGGTCTTAGAATTGATAAAATTGTGTGCTCACTGTGTATCAGGTACTCATGTATTCCTAAATGCAAGGTGTATTTCCCATAGCTCTAAGGTCAACTCGACAACATTTTAAGCAGAAGTTGTAAGCAGCCTGCAGGCTACATTTGGCCCACACCAACGCAGAGGACAGCCTCACCTACTATCTTTACACGCCTGGCTTCTCTACTGCTCCTTAACATTGTCATCCAGCCCTCTAACCCTCTGCCTGCCCCCGTAGGGCATTTGTACCTGCTGCCCTGAACTAAGCCTTCTTATTTCACAGGCAAGGAAACCCACGTGTGCAGACCAGAGCTGAGACAAGACAGGAGTTCTCAATGACTGTCTCAAACCTGCAGCCGAACTTAGGACACAAGACAACACCATCATCCTGGCAGCACTATGATTTCAACTCAGCCATACCGATCTGATAGGAGCCTGTCCAGTCCCTCCTCCTGAAAAGGCCACAGCTTCCTGGATAATTCCTCAGGAACCATCTGTCAAGGGACACATGCAGTTTGCGGAGATGGATTTCAGAGTTTAGGATGGCAAGCAGAATAATCCATCAGGAACATAATAGCAACAGTGGTAAGTATTTCACTAACACTTCCTGAGAACTGACTCTCTACTCAGTGGTAAGTATTTTACTAACACTTCCTGAGAACTGACTTTCTACTCAGTAGTAAGTATTTTACTAACACTTCTTGAGAAGTGACTCTCTACTAGGCACTGTGAAGAGGAGACAAGCTCAGCAGACCCCAGGCATTTTCTGATTCTACAGTTACTTTGTCAGTTACATAATGACCAAACAATCCTTCTACAGCCCAGTTCTCTGAAAAAGCCAAGACAGAGTCCAGGGCCTGCGCTAATGTTTCTTAGCACCCTGGATATTTGAGTTCACAGTAGGGATTCGTAAATTTCAGTATGGAAAAAAAAAAAATCCCCTGAGGAATTCTTTTTAACGTAGATTCTTAGCCTGAACTACATGGTGCAGCTGTCTCAAAACTAAAACAAATAAATAACTACAAGGTCTCAGAAGTAAGTTAAATAAATACATACAATGCCAATTTCCTAAGCTACGCCCTGGAAGAGTCTACCAGGGAGCTTGAATTTGTAGTAACATCCCAGGTAATGAGACACCAGCAGCCCGTAGTCTGCACTGGGAAGCACGGTACTGGAAGTCCTGTGCACAAAGCCCATGGGAAATGCAGAGTTGTTTCCAATTTTGTCCAATCTTGACTAGGATAATCAGGAAGATAGAAGGACCCTGGATGGAGTCCTCTTCACGGATGTCCATACGTGAAAGCATGCCCGCTCTGTTTAGTGCAGGCCGGGGTGGACTGGGACCCTCCCTTAGGAAACCAGGGCTACTCACTGATGGAAAGGCACCGACAGAGGCTCCAGGGCCGACACGGGCACCAGCCCCCGCTGGCCCGTCACTAAGGACCCGCCTTCCCACTCGGCTTCATCCGCAGACAGCTTGACTGAGATCAACTCATTCTTGCAAAGCGTCAGACACTCGCCGTCCTTCTCGGCCGGGGGAACCACGGAGCACGTGGCTCTGCACACAAAGTGACCTGCAGAAGACGACACAAGCCCTTTCCAAGAAGTAGCAAGACACGACAAGGGCTTAGCATCCCCACGTGGGTTCCTTCCAGCATGGAGAGATGCAGACCAGGGAGAGGCCCAAGAGGTCTTTGTGACGCCGAGGAAACGATAGGAAGAAAAGCCCTTGAGAGGGCTTTAGACACTAGTATTTCTGTGTAGCTCATCGGGACAGGCTTCACAGAGACAGGGCCTTGAAAGAAAGCTGAAACAAACATCTACACAACGAGATTTGCATGCAATATGACTCCGCTTATGACTGCAACCTCGTGCTTCGGCTTAGAAATGACAAGGAATTGAGTTGATATAGAGGAATAGAAGTGCTCCACGTTTTCTAATAGCAAAACCTAAAATTCTTTCCCTCCTATAAGAGGTGTACAATGCAATAAAAAAAAAAACAGAGTCAGATTTTCAAAAGTATCATGCAAACCTGGCTCTTCCCGTGTGTCAATTAAGTCCTCAGGTTGGACCATCCGCCAGTCTGAGGACATCATCAAGTGTAAAGCAATCAAGCTACACTGCAAGGACCTCTGGTATTACTTGAACCCACTTCACAAAATAGCTCAGGTATTGCTGTTTCATTTTACAGCCCAGTTATATCACATGTTTAGATGTTTCCCAGCCTTTGGTGTCATTAGAATACATGGGAATCTTTTAGGGTTTTTTATTGTATATTTTTTGTCCTCATACTGGGGCTTAAACTCAGGTCTTAGATGCTGACCCTGAGCTTTTTTTTTTGCTCAAGCTGGTGCTCTACCATTTGAGCCACAGCTCTACTTTTGGCTTTTGGGTAGTGAATCGCAGACAAAATTCTGAATACTTTCCTGCCGAGGCTGGCTTTGAACCACAAGCCTCAGATCTAGGCCTCCTGAGTAGCTAGAGTTACAGGCATGAGCCACTGGCACCCAACTGCCTTTTTACTTTATTTATGCGAGTCCTTCCCTCTAGGAGCTTAATTGGCGTAGGCAAAGCCCTGGGATGGGACCTTTTTAATACCCTAAGAAGTCTCAGGACTCAGCGAGACTGAGCGACAGAGCCGTGAGTGTGGTGCGGTGGTAGGACCAGGCAGGATACCTGACATGGGGTTATAACAGGTGTGACCGTTGTAAAGGCTCTCCTGTTTCAATGCCTCTCCCGGTGTGCTGATTATTTTAAGAATCCAATAACAACCATCTGGATAAGACCCCCGCCTTCCCCAGGCCGGGCTGACCTTCCTGTATCAGGAGGCCCATGTACATGTTCTCCAGGTGTTCGTCATCCACAGACACCTGGATCTCCGTGTCCTCCACCAGTCTGCTGTTGAGCCAGTACTTGTGATCAAAGAGCAGGTACGCCAGGCACGTGGACACATAGCCTAGAAGTTAAGCCAAGATTCCTCAACACGAGGAGATTCTCCCTCGGCTGACTACAAAAGGGAGCTCCCACCTAAACTTGCTGTCAATCTCCAGGTCCCCCACCCCCACCCCCAACCTGCAATCTAACTAGAAACCTGACAGTAGGGACGGCTTGCTAGAAATGCTCTAGAACAAACTGATTCCTCTAAAACTGTTTGGAAAATACAAGTCCTATTGAAGGGATATTTACCATTTTAGCATAATGAGGTCTCCATAAAGGAGATGACCAAACCCAACTACCATTTTCTAACACAACCATGGAGTTCTTCAGGTTTATAATATTGACTCTAACAGGTCCTGGTCTCCCTTCCAAGTTCTATCCTGAGATTAAAACTTCTGTGCTCTGGTGCTACCGTAGCTGAAGAGATTTTCCATAGTCCCTTGAGTCAGAATCTATGCCAGCCCCCCGGCTCCAACACCACCCCATTGCCAATGCCCAGTCAGCCCTGTCTTCTCAAAAAGGCAAACTAAAACCTACATCAATTATAAAATTCAGCAACATATATATGTAACTGCACATGCTTCTACACGGGAATTGTTTGTCTTGCAATCTTGCTTCTTCAGAGGCTGCCTCTCTTTCTCATGATGCAGAAAGCTGTCTCTTTCCATTCTGACTGCCGGGTGCATTGATTAGCCCGTGTCCCTCCGTAACTGAAAGTCCACACTGGGGGAATCTTATTATGGACACACGGTGTTCATTCAGAAGGTCTGAAGTGGCGCTTGAAATTCTACTTTCTCACAAGTCCTGTGTGGAGCCCGCGGGCTGGCCCACGAAACATACTCTGAATGCACAGAGACTCGTGTGGTCCTAGGAGAGGTATAGTGCGAAGAGCAAACAAAATTGGCTTGGCTCGGTCTGGCTTTGAAACCATGACCTCCTTATCATGGGTTTTTACCCACTCAAGCAGACGCATGAGGCATTTCTCATCACGTATTGCTGTCACTGTGCCTCAATTTCCTTCTTTACTTTCTAGAAAGCCCTGTAGCCCAAGGTCATTTGAACATAGAATTACTCTCTTTGCTTGACCCCTTTCCAAATACATGGGATAAGGAGTCTAGAACGTCAATATTTGGCGCAGCTACTTGGTCCTACTGGAGGTGGATTCTCTTTTTCAGTAATAAAGAACCTTATGTCTATGTCATTACCAAGTTAGTAGGTAAGCAAAATACTTGCCAATTGGTTGCTTACCTTGTAAAGAAAGCTCTCCCTGAACAAAAGAAAGTGATCTCTTCACGTGACATTTTAAAGTAGTAGTTAGTACCTGCCCTGGATGTAGTGTTAGGCAGTCTGTGGTATTTCAGAAGTGAGCCATCCACTTTCGGGGTCTACATCTTTACATTATCAGAATCAGACCGATTCCTTCGTATCAAGCCCAGCCAGCTGATGGAACTGGGAAGCAGCAGCTCCTTTGCCTGCCTGTCCCAGGGCATACCTAACTTCAGGTAGGTGGAGGACTTCCAGACTCCCCCACCCCCACCCCACCCACCGCCCCGTGTCATACCTAACTTCAGGTAGGTGGAGAACTTCCAGATTTCCTCCATCGTCTTGAAGGTGATGAGGAACTGCCCCTTCTGGGAGTGGATACTCACCAGCCTGGCAGAAAGGTCCTGAATGAGAAGAACACCGAGTCAGCCTGGGAGGGACTAAGGAGACCTTGCTTTTCAAAAAGAGTCATCTTAAGTCATTGCGCAAAAAGGTTTCCATTCAACACATCAGTTTATGAGTACAATGCATCTCGATCGAAGTCACCCCTTTCATAACTCTCCCCCCTCTATTCCAATCCCATCCATACGCTCAATGGACTACCCCCACACATTGAACACTATGACTGCATTAACCCACCTGCCCTCCTGTTTATTCCTGATTCCTATTGTTCATTTTGTTAAGCTGTAAGTTTGACAAGAATTATGCCATTGGAACCCTCTTGCACATAGCATACTTTAGTTAATGCACTTGTATATATGCATATAAATATGTGTGCTTATGTATGTATTTATAATTTAAATCTAACTACCACATGTGAGAGAAAAACGTGCCCTCCGTCTCTCTGAGCCTGCCTTACTTTACTTAACATGATAGACTACAGAATGGAAGACGATCCTTGTCAGTTCTGTGCCCAACAAGGACATAATATCCAGAATATACTAAGAGCTCAACAAACTAAACCCTCAAAGAAGCACTGACCCAATGAATAAATTGGCAAACAAAAAGTTAAGTATAGACTTCTCAGAACAATAAGTTAAAATGTCCAATAAACACATGGGGAAGCACTTACTATCTCTGGCCACAAAGGAAACACACATCAAAACTCTGAGATTCCATCTCATCCTAGTTAGAATGGCCATTATCAAGAATACAAACAATGGGGCTGGGGATATGGCCTAGTGGCAAGAGAGCTTGCCTGGTATACATGAGGCACTGGGTTCGATTCCCCAGCACCACATATACAGAAAACGGCCAGAAGTGGCGCTGTGGCTCTAGTGGCAGAGTGCTAACCTTGAGCAAAAGGAAGCCAGGGACAGTGCTCAGGCCCTGAGTCCAAGGCCCAGGACTAGCCAAAAAAAAAAGAATACAAACAACACCAGATGCTGGCACAGGTGTGGGGGGGAAGGAATCCCAGAACGCGGTTGGTGAGAATGTGAACTGGTACAAACACTGTGGAGGCCCTTGGCCATTTCCCAGAAAACTACACATAGAACTATCCTATGACCCAGGCGTTTCCACCCCCACATGTGGTGGAACAGTGAAGACTCTCGGACAACCATGTTCATTGCTGCACAGCTCACCACAGTCAAGTTGTGCAAATAGACCAGATGCCTCTCAGTGTATAAATGGATCAAGAAAATGTCACACACATGCACACACACACACACACACACACACACACACAATGGAATTTTACTCATCAATTGGGAAGAATGATATTGCATCATTTACAGGAAAACAGGTGGACTTGGAGAAAGAGAACTTCTTGAGTACAGCATTGATCTCTAATCTTTACAAAATCCATTGGGAGCTATCTAAACATAATCGACAGGAGAGTAACGAGAAGGAAGTATGGCTCACACACCGAGTGGGTTACTATGACATCGTGCAGTCTTTAAAAGGAGCAATGAAACTCCCTGTGTACTAATGCTGGCTCTAAACCTGCATGGCCAAACAGAACCACTGGGCTTGAATTCAGGGCCTGAGCACTTTTCCACTCAAGGCTGGTACTCTACCATCTGAGCCACAGCTCCATTTAAGGCTTTCTTCTGGATAACTGAAGATAAGAATCTCATGGACTTTTCTGCACAGGCTGACTTTGATTTAGAATCCTCGGATCTCCACTTCCTGAGTAGCTAGGATGACAAGCATGAGCCATCAGTGCCCAGATCTGAAAATATCATCACCATCATCATCATCACCACCATCATCATCATCATCATCTGTGGATGAAAGGCTCAAACCACTGCCAAGACTTGGTTTCAGCCTTTCTCTGTTGGCTGCCTATAGAACGAGAGTTGACCGTAGGGATGGTCAGAACATCACTCCCAGGCCAGATCCTGCCCGGAACCCAAGGAATTCCAGAGAGGCTATGGAAAGGAAAGCCCGTCGTTCAGCCAAGTCAGCCTCTGTGGGTCTAACTTTGACTCTGTGGTTCTGATTTTGCCACAGGAGGCCCCAAAGAGGCGCCAGATCCTTAGAGGACACAGCTCTCACAAACAAGGAGGAAGCAGGTAAAAACTGACTCAAAGAGAATTTACTAAACGCCGGCTGGGAATGTGGACCCACGCTTCACCAAGGGCCCTGGGAGTGACCCTGCATGTAACACCCACAACAGCCCTCGGAAGAAAGCGCAGTTACGGAACTTAATCTGCTCCAAGATGCACTTTTTATAATACCTAGTGATTGTGAAATAAAAAGTCAGGATGCGTGCAATCCTACCTAACTAGCAACCTTCATTTTCCTCTTGGAGGCACATGAAAGAATGATGCGTGTTACAATCAAAGATACCTCACCTCTAGAAACAGTGTCATCCCGGCTTTACACTCAAGGAGACCAGGGCACTGAGAGGTGAAGTAACTAATGATCATCTGAAGCGAGGAAGCAGGGCCTTGATTGGACCGCAGATCCGGATAACTCCAGACCACAGGCCCCAAGCTTATCCAACTCAGGCCTTAGCGCAGAAGGTCCTGCTCCGGCTTGTACCAAAGGTCACTTGGATTAAAAGAAAATCTAGAACATCAGTGCATGGCTTGGGGACAATGATCTCCAAGTTCCCGAATTCCACATAGAACTAAATAAAAGTGTAAGACCCTTAGGTCCTATTTATGGAGCGTAAACGACTCCCTGAAGCACAATTATCAAGCTTTCTCCTCCTGAAAAACTAGACACTGTCTTTGTTCAGTTTTTAACCAGATTGATTCAGACTGAAAATAACTAGGGGCCAGGCAGCAGTGGCTCACACCTGTAGTCCTAGCTACTCGGGAGGCTGAGATCTGAGAGTTCTCAATCAAAGTCAGGCTAGGCAAGGAAGTCTGTGAGACACTTATCGCCAATAACTACTCAGAAAAAGCCCAAAGTGGCACTGTGCCTCAAATGGTAGAGCACTAGACTTGAGCAAAAGGAGCTCAGAAATAGTGCCCAGGCCCTGAGTTCAAGCCCCAGTAAAGGTTCAAGGACCAGTTAAATAAAATAAAAATAACTAGAGGATTTTGGTGTATTATATAAAGCCATTTTCCCTTCCCCACCAGTTGTTCTACCAAACTGGATCCATTTCTGACTCCCAGTTAGTAGCTCCTAGACTATATATTATTGGTTAGGCTATAGAAATGTATTGTAGTAATTAAAGGTGTAATCTATCTACTGTAACAAAACTGAGAAGATTTATTTATTTTGTTGCATTTTCCCATCATGTTAATATTTGTTGCTACTGTATTTTGACTGGCTAGTTTGTTCCTATAAAATATAAACACTACTGGATGCTGGTGGTTCATTCCCAGCTACTCAAGAGGCTAAGACTGGCAATTATGGTTCATAGTCAGCCCAGGAAAATTTGAGAGGCTCTTCCTAATTAACCAGCAGATGTGGCTCAAGCAGAAAAGCTAAAGGACAGCCCTGAGTTCAAACCCTAGTACTAGCACAACCAGTCAGCCAATAAATAAATAATTAAACATAAGTTTAGTGGTTACTGACAGTGGGAAGGACAGTATAGTAGGATTATTATTTAATGAGTAGATAGACGCAATAATCTGGGGTGGTAAAAAGTTCTGCAGGCAAATGTCATAAGTGAATCATACATTTTCAAATGATCGCAATAAAATCTGTCCCTATGTTATGCCACGGTAACAAACACTGATTCAAATGCTGTACCTTTGAGAATAGGCTGTTATTCTAACCATTTTTGTTCCAGGGTTGAAGTCACTGTGCCAAGATCAATGGACAGAACCAAGTTCTCTCTGACTGGGCAACCCCAGGTCGCGCTGTTGGGAATCCCTGCCCCTTGTTGTTAAGCAAAGCATGTGTCCGTATTTCCTCAGGCACGTGGACACGGATGTTCGTTCACGCTGCCCACCAGATGCTTTCTTGAGGGCCTCCCTCCTTCGTTGTGGGTCCCCAGTGCTGGAGAGGCTGGGCGGTGGGACTCAAGGTCAGCGGGAAGGTCAGCCGGCCACACTCACCTTGAACAGGGCGCGCACGTCCTGGTCCCGGTTCTCCAGCGCCCAGAGCCGCCTCCGGGCGGCTTCCTGCAGGGGTCCGTTCACACACCTCCGCGAGCGGCTCTTGACGCTGAAGGAGAGCGTCAGGTCTGAACGGAACACAGGGAGAAACGTCAGGCCGCACCTGCCACCCAAGAGAAGTCGGGGGGAAAACTGGTCTTCCCTGGGCGAAGAAGATCCAGTCTGTGGTCTGTAATAAGGCCAAGAAGTCATTTGAGGGCCCAGAATGTGGCTCTGTGGTAGAGTGCTCGCCTCACATACAAGAAGCCCTGGGTTCGATTCCTCAGCACCACATACACAGAAAAAGCCAGAAGTGGTGCTGTGGCTCAACTGGTAGAGTGCTAGCCTTGAGCAAAAAAGCTAAGGGACAGCATGTCTGGGTGATGAGTTCAAACTCCAGAACTGATGTGTGTGCACACACACACACACCTAGACATACACACACACAGTGTATTTAGTGTAAAACCTGGAAAGATAGATAAGAGGCAGGGGTTCTGCAGATGAGAAAGATAAATAGAATAGCTGTATGTTTTACATGGAAAGTATTGATGGAAATAGCACTTATCTGGGGCTTAGCTACCTTGTGTCATCTTCTGCCGTGGGAAACATTTTTCCTCGTGTTCAGATGAGGAGACGTGCTGGCTTGATAGGGTTGAACCCTTGAAAGGGCCTTCTCTACCTGGAGGAGATAAAGCGTGAGGCCATTGGTAAGGACAAAAGCAAGTTCTAAGCACAGTCTGCACCTTTCTGTCCGCGGCTCGTCTTTCTTCCAGGTCTCAGGGGAGAGAGGATGGAAGAACTCTTCATCTCCTCACCACTGACCTAAAATTATTTTGTAGTCAACTGTGAGCAAAGGACTGTCATAGATCCTATCTCAATCCTGCAACAGTCTCCATCTGATGAAAAGATCAGATTCCCACCGATGGGTCCAATGTATTCCCTGGCTTTCTACCCTGAAGGCATCTTAGATAGCAGACTCCAGCAACGTTCCAGCCAACTGAATAGCTAACAGGAGGTTGGAGTGTGGTGAGGACAAATGGGCGTCCTTAGCTGAAGGAACGCGGCTGCCAGGGTCCTGAAACGTGTGTCTGTCCCAAGACTGTTCTTCTGTCTGGCCACTCACTTGATTCCTCCCTGAAACCTCTCTAAACACTTCTATCTACAGTGATAGACGTGGAGCCAGCGAGCTGGACACGGGGCCCGGAGGTAAGGAGTGGTATTTTGATGGCAGAAGATTGTAATTCTAACTACTCGGGAGGGACAGAGCCACTCTGAACGGGAAGGTCTGTGACACTTTCATCTCCACTTAACCATCCAAAAGACAGAAGGGGGCTATGGCTGTGTCTGCCTTCAGCAAAAAAAGCTAAGCGACAATGCCAGGCCCTGAGCTGAAGCCCAGTAACATCACACACACATACACACACACACACACACACACACACACAGAGGAGGAAGGAAGTGGGGGGGGGAGAGGAGGGACAGGAGGAAAAGAGAATATAGAACAATGGAAGGGGTGAGATTGATCGAGATACATTGTGCTTATAAACTGATTGGCTGAACTGAAACCCCTTTTTACAACGACTTAAAGATGATTTGATTTAAAAAAAAAAAAAAAAGAAAGGAAAGAGAACGTATAAAGCACACAAGTCAGCAGACACAAGAGAACACAGGACTTTCGCCAAGGTTGCTACTGGGTGGGGCGTCCGTCCCTTAGGGTTTCACCAAAATGCTACAAAGACTCGCCAGTCCTCGCTCCCCCGGGCTGCTGGCTGTGGCCTTTCGAGTGTGTCGCTGCTCAAGGACTAGACCGTGGGGTGAGAACGGGGACAGCGCCCCGGTCCTGGCTCAGCGACGCTTTCTGGGCCACTCATTGAATCCTCTGAGTTTCCCACGGGATTGTGGGCGCTCACCACCGCCTTGTGGACCTGTGCCTCCGGTGACAATGGCAGACACGCTCAGGGCCGGGCGATGCGATGCGCGACCTGGGCCCCCCTTCCACACCCGCGCACCCCGGCCCCATCCTGAGCTTCTGCGGGGACTCTCCCGGCCAAGGGAGGGATGTGCCCCTCTCTCTCTTCCCAGTGGGAAAAGTCAGCACCATTTCCAGTGGTGTGAGGAGAACCAAACAGACTCAGCCCCGCGAGGAAGGGGAGACCCCTGGGCTCACGGCTCTTCACCCGGAAAATCTCGTTAGCTGTTCAGTGCCGGGAGCTAAGCAGCTTAGCCAGAAACCTGACAGTCATGAGCTACTGTTGAAGAAGATCATGTATTTAACAGTCCTGCCTCCCACCCCCGAACCGGTAACAACCGGAGCACAAAGAGAACCAACCACTAGATACGAAAATGAGCCTCAGTCGGACGCACTCACGCCATCCTTGGTCAATGACCTTGATCAAGACGCTCCAGCTCTCCACCTTGGAGATTTTTAATTTTCCCACTTACCAGTGAAGGATTGGCACAAATCGGTGTTCCTGAACCCCAACTTCCCACATGAATTGTCTAAATAGTATTTCTATACTAATGCATCAGGTATTGGCGGCTCGTGCTTTTAATTCCAACTACTTGGGAAACAGCCACGTGGAAGGATGTGGTTCAAGACCGATGCAGGTAGAGTGGTATGCCCTTGGCATCGCAGCTCTGTGAGAGGCACAGACAGGAGGCTCACAGTCCAGTCTCACCAGAGCAAAACAACACAACGCTGAAGCAGAAGGGGGCTGGAGGCGTGACTCAGACGACAGAGACCTGTGCAGCAAGTTCAAGACCCTCTGTTCAAACGCCAAAATTTAAGTGACCAATGCCTTGGTTTTGTCTCAAGAGATTCTGATTCGGGGGTCTGTAGCAAGTTGTCTAGAACCACACTTGCAGGCAGTCACTGCAAGTGCGGTTCTAAAACCATCGGTTGAGCCTCACCCGGAACGCGTTAGAACGTTAGCGCCGTGGCTTTCAGCACCGAGGCAGAATCTACCTTGTATCAACACTCCACGCGGTCCATGCCTACAATCAAGTTTGAGAAGCACAGTTTACTTCTGTGGTTCTCAAACCCAAACAAGTCAGAATCACTTCAGGAATGATGATGATGATGATGATGATATAAAAAGACAACTGTTGGGGCTGGGGATATAGCCTAGTGGCACGAGTGCCTGCCTCGGATACACGAGGCCCTAGGTTCGATTCCCCAGCACCACATATACAGAAAAACGGCCAGAAGCGGCGCTGTGGCTCAAGTGGCGGAGTGCTAGCCTTGAGCGGGAAGAAGCCAGGGACAGTGCTCAGGCCCTGAGTCCAAGGCCCAGGACTGGCCAAAAAAAAAAAAAAAAAAAAGACAACTGTTGCACTTGCAGGAAGGAAGGAAGGAATCATTAGAGAAAAATGAATGATGGAAGGATTTGAAGAAATCACTTAGCTCCACTCCTAACATTACTGTTGAGATACTAAGGCCCAGAAAAGAGTGGTTTTGATTTTATCAAGCTCACACAACAAGTTAACAAAACGCAGAGGTCATCCACATCACTTGGTACAGACCTTGCTATTTCTGCTGTAGCATCAGACTTCAGAACTGTGAGGTCTAAGATCTCTGATCAGGGGGCTGGGGATATGGCCTAGTGGCAAGAGTGTTTGCCTCGTATACATGAGGCCCTGGGTTCTATTCCCCAGCACTACATATATAGAAAATGGCCAGAAGGGGCGCTGTGACTCAAGTGGCAGAGTGCTAGCCTTGAGCAAAAAGAAGCCAGGGACAGTGCTCAGGCCCTGAGTTCAAGGCCCAGGGCTGGCAAAAAAAAAAAAATCTCTGATCAGTAAAATATCTCATGCATGGAAATTCCTAACAGTAAAGAGTCACTTCCCTTCTCTCTTAGCTTCTCTGTTCCTACTCATGCACTCAACCCCACCTTTAAAAAGAAAATTAAGCACTGAAGATTTCCCTGAATGCCTTTTTGACACCCACAAGTTTTTTTTGTTGTTATGTTATTTTGTTTGGGGGGAGGGGTTGTGTTGGTTTTGATTTTTGCTTTTGCTTTTTTGACCCAACAAGTGCATCAGCAGCAGTTTTTCTAATGTAAACCCACATTGTTCTTGCTGGGACAAATATCAAATTAGAGCGACAGCTACAGCTATCTAAGCTGTATAATGATATCACTTGTTTAAGAATCTGTAGAGCAATTCTTTGTGATAATTGTGGGTGCAGAAATATGTAGTAAGAGCACAGACGCAATAAATTCATGAAAGTGATTCATAAGAGAGAGATGAACTAGATGGAAAGAGCCATCTGAGGGACCGTAAGTGCCTCTGAAATGGTTTATTTCTTCAGAAAGTACAAGAAAGAGCCGGGCCCCAGTGATTCATACCTGTAATCCTAGCTACGCAGGAGGCTGGGATCCAAAGAATTCTGGTTCAAAGCCAGCCTGGACAGAAAAGTCTACAAAATTCTATCTCCGGTTAACCAGCAAAAAGCCATACTGGATGCATGGTTCAAGCCATAGAGAACAGCCACCCAGGGGCCAAGTTCAAACCTTAGTACCAATAAAATAACAACAATAATCATCCTCCATCCCTTACTGTTACCAGCCATCTCCCCGCTCTCTTATCACCATGCTAACGATTCAACCTCATCAAGAAGACCGAACAGAAAATGGAAAACACCAGCGATCACGGCAGACGAATATACCTCTCCCACAAAAATGCCTGCCACCGTTCTTCAGGAAGGTACGGAGGCTAAGGGAGAAGTGCTAGAAACTTCTCAGTGAGACAACGTTGACCTGAATTCTCCGGGGTCTACACTCGCTTCATACTTTCCTGAACAATGGCAACAGTGTGGAGAGAGGGTAGGAAAGTGTCAGAGGGGCGGGCCACACACCCAGCGCCACCTCCTCACCACGAGCCCACGGAAGATGCCGTGAGCGACCTCTGACATCAGGAGCCATCGCAGCCAACTCCCGCTCTACAGGCCAAAGAGCAGGGCGGCCAGATGAGCGTGACGCGATCCGCTGCCCTCACACAGGACGCAGGAGGTGGGGACGTGGGGGGGGGGGGGCCGATATGAGCCACCAACAAAACAGCCCAGACCCTCGGCCAAGCCCACGGGCTGAACGGTCCAGCGCGCTCCCCCCCCCCCCACGTGCGTGGAGAAAACCCCGGGGGAAGGGCGTGAACAGCCTCCACAGAAATAGGTCGTAGGCTGACTGACTCTTGGTGACGTCCAAGAGCAAAACATGGACGAAAAATGTAGTCCTCGGGTGACAGTGCCTTAGAACTCCGACACCTTCTGCAGTGTGGCCTTCTTGGTTTTACACCGCGGAGCTCTGCTCTACGGGAAGCCTTTGTTAGAGCCGAAGCTGGGGTCCAGTGGAAGCTGGGGTCCAGCCACGGGAGCACAGCTCCTGAAGATCCCCCCACACACACCGGTTTCCAACCCCTACACCTCACGGATGCACACATGGAGCCCCAAGAGAGAAATGGATCTGTTAGTGTCATAAATAGGAAAGGCGGGACCTGACGTTTACTCTTCCTAATTGCGTGCCGTGCTTCTTTATATGTTTCCCACGTAGACTCAACCCAGCACCGTCTCACGAGGAATGCCTAATTTATCATTTCTCACAACTGGCAAATGAGAAAAGCAAAGCACAGACATCCATTGCTCCAGGCTACGAAGAGAAGCAAGCTCCTACCCCGAAACCTTGGGCTCGGAGCGATGGCTCTTGAGGATCACCTGTCTCGTGGAAGCAGACCGCAATCCCTTCCACACCAGCGCCCCAACCTCCCACGCTCGGGCAAGAACCGTAGGATTCGAGGGGCGGGTCTGAGAATGTGCTAGAGGCAAACCGCGTCCTGTCTGTGGTGCCAGTGCTATCGTGTGGGGTTTGTTGGCTTCTAGTTCTCGGCCCAGGGCGGCCTGTGTCCGGGAGGGCCTCCCTGCTGCAGGTGCCAAGACGCCTCCGCCCCGACTTCCATCACCTGGAGTGCCTTCTAAGAGCCCGGGGTCCGGGACCGCGGGGAGAGTCACCTGTCAGAGGGGGGAAGCCCCCCGCTAGGTGCCGCTCCTCCCGAAGCTCTGGCACGCCCGGCCAGGCTCCAGGAAGACCAGAGTCAGGACTGAGCCCTAGGAGTAAGAATGCCACCGTGCACCCCGATCGTGTCCTGTGAGAGACTGCAGGGTCGGGTTCGGCTCTGGAAAGGGGCCGAGCGCTCGCCTCCGGGTGGCCAGCCGTGCCCCTTTGCCCGGGGCTTGGGCCTCTGCAAGCGTGAGCCCTGACGGTGCCCCAGAAAAGCCCTCGGAGCCCAGCAAGCATGGGTGGCCGGTCACTTCTGGTCCCGGATGACCTGAGCCTGCCTTAGAACGACAGCTCTCTACGACCTCGCCTTGGCCGGCCTCAAAGCACCAGGGTGACAGGTAGGAGGCCGGACACGGCCTGTTTTCCTTCGGAGGCAGCAGCCCAGACAGAAATAGAGTCGAATGACCGAAGCCAAAGTCATGACCACCCGCAGGCCACAGAGGAACCGGCTGCCGGAAACCCCTTCCTGCCCTGGGGGATCTTGGGAAGAAAGGAAGGAAGGGCTTCGTCACACCCTAGGAGTGGCCGCCCCAGCCCGCTCCCCCCGGGGCCGCTCCCGGAAAAGCGGCCCCTCCAGGTTGCCGGCCTTTTGTTGTACAGAGCCAGCATGGCAGATGCTGAATCCCGGGGGGAAGAGGGGCGGCCCGAACCCAGAACCCAGAACCCAGAACGCCTAGCCACGCTCGCGGCCCTGGAAGGAAGGACAGTCACAGAGAGAGGTGCCCTCCCGGAGCCTCCAGGAGCCAGGGTGGCTGGGGTCCCCCCCACCACCCCCCACCCCCACCAGGAAACTCACCCGAGCCCCTGGATGGACTCCGCTCCCCGGGGATGCAGAAGCAGCCACCCATGGGTGCACCATGCTTCCCGGGCCAGGGCCCCTGGGATCACCGGCTAGGAGAGGAGAGCAGGGAGCCTCCCCGGGCGTCCCTCCTCCCGCCTCCACCCGGGCACGCGCGAGGGGCCAAGGCCACTGCGAGCACAATGCCGGCTTTGATATCCCAGCTGCACGGGCGGCCCGGGCGGGTGGGAGGGGCCGCGGCCCCCGGGCCTGACGCTCCTCTCCCCGGCGGGCCGGAGCCGCCCCTCCCCGGCTGCCGCCCGGTGCCTAGCAGGCCGCGGCACATTCCACGAATTCTAGAATCCAGATACACAGCCCGGCGCTTGTGCGAGCTGCCGGGGCGGAGGAGGGCAAAGAGCATCCTTGGGCGTCGGGGCTGCTGGCTCGCGGGCTCCCCGGCCCGCCCTCGGGAACGGATCCCACCCAGCCGCCCTTGGCCGAAGCCTGCCTCACTGTGGGAGGAAGCTGCTGGGGCCCGGCACCCGGGAGCCATTCCTCGCTGGGCGACGGTGGCCCACCGCCCCCCCCCACCCCCCACCCCCCAGCGCAGGCCTCCCGAGTTCTGAGGTGGAGGAACTCAGAGCCAGCTCCTGGGGTGGGATCAGGACGTTTCCCCCGGGGGGACTCGCCCGGCCCCGGGGACCCACGCCCACGTGCATCTCTGGAGTCCAGCTGCAGTTGCCACGCTAACTTGGCTTGAGTGGCTGTGGCGGGGTGTTGACCATGAGCCACACACTTGTTGTACGTTACTTGGTTCCAGTCCATTGCATCCCACATCACGGAGGCCACGTTGTTTTGGGTGTGTGGCTTGGGTTGGGCTTGCTTTGGGTGAGGAAATGGATGAAGAGGGGTGGATGCCTTGCCCGACCCCGGCTGGTCGGTCCCATCTTCAGAAGCTGCTGACCTCTGCTGACCGCAGGCTAGCCCCCTCCCCCTTCCCTCCGGGGCACACAGGGGAGGGCCGGGGGAGGAGGATTGGGGAAGGGAGGCCAGACAGGTCCCCCAGGAGCGGGTGGCCTCTCTCCACGCTTCCCTGTGGGGGGCATTTGCTCAACGCACACCCATTCAAAGTCCCCGTTTCCCACCACCTGTCTGTCCCATGCTGCGTTTTCCAAAGCTCGTTACGAATTAAAGTTCACCTTAAGTCAGGTGCTGGTGGCTCCCACCTGTAATCCTAACTATTCAAGAGACTGAAATCTGAGGATCACAGTTCCGAGCCAGGCTGAGCAGGAAACTCTGTGAGACTCTTATTATTTCCCATAAAAACTACCAAACAGCCAGCAGTGGAGCTGTAAGTCAAGTGGTAAAGAGCTAGCCTTGAGCAAAATAGAAGCCCAGGGACAGTGCCCAGACCCTGAGTTTAACAGCCAGTGTCAACACACACACACACACACACACACACACACACACACGATTAATATCTGAGGCCCAAATTGGCAAGTGTTCCTTTAAAAGATGTCACACAGAGAGTCTGAGAGCTGCGTGAGAATCAGACAGTAAACGGGAGACCCCTCCAACTTGCCTGTAACAGACACCGTTTGTCCTTGTCTGTGCAGCCCTCTGTGTGTGTTTGTACGTGCCCACACACACCAGGACCGGTCTCACAACCGTGTGTTCTCACTTGGCCTTTTCACGTAAGGCTGATGCTCTATTGTGCAAGCCAAGCCCCCAAATCTGGCTTTTTGCTGGCGAACACGCGACCAGAGTCTCCTGGGTTTGCTGCCGGGGCTGACTCCCCGCCACAACTCAGACCGCCGCCCCTCTGGTGGCTGGGATTCTAGGCGGGAGCTCCGGGTGTCCTGCTGCCACACCACCCTTCTTCGGGGGTGGTAACAGTCGGAAAGCAACCATTGGGAGGATGCCAGAGCGAGCGCCGGAGACGCCACCCTGCGGCCGTCGGTGGAGCTGCACACATTCCAGCGAGTCTGAAGCAAACAGCTCATTCGTAGTGAAGCCACAGCTTCCCTTGAGAGGCCAGAGGTTCGGGCTGCTCTGCTCACGGGTGGTTGAGATGGGCTTCTCAGAACAGAGAGACTCCCAGACAGAGCTCGGCGAGGCCTGTGCCCGTAAGGCACGGACGTATGCAGGTCAAATCCGTCCTAAACTGCCACTGCAGGTGTAAAATTAGTTTTCTTCTTGAAATTATTACCATTGTGTTGAGATCATTGTTATGCCAAGTCGCGAGAAGACCACCAAGAAGGCCACCGAGACTCAGACGTTCCGAAATGCAAAAGCAAGGCTTTATTCAGGCGAGCTGCAACTCGGGCCTCGTCCGTCCTACCCGCGGAGGTTAGGAGGGAGCCTCGAGCTGCGATTGCACAGGGCTTATAAAGGCAGAAAACAAAGTTACAACAACCAGGTGTTCAAGCAAGACAAAAAAACAAAGTTACAGCAATCAGGTGTTCAAGCAAGACAAAAAACAAAGTTACAGCCATCAGGTGTTCAAGCAAGCAAGATTAGGACATGGGTACAAATCTGATTGGCTCAGGGCTCAAGCACTCTGGGGGCGGTTAGAGTGAAGCATTCCCAGCGGTTAGAGTTCTTGACCGGCTGGGTCCTAATGGACTTATCCTCGGTCTGCTCACAGGGCCTGCTTATCTCAGGTTCACGTGGTAAAGTGGGGCCTGACTTCAAAATGGCTTTAGTCTGGCTCTTCAATAATAACTTGAGTTATTATTGCAAGGAAGAACTGAAAAGATCCTAATTAGTTGAACTGTATCCTCCCTCCAGAGAGAGAGAGAGAGAGAGAGAGTTGTAGGGCAAGGTCCTAGGTCCTCATAGGTAGCCCTGACTGGCCTGGAATTGCCAATCCTCCTGCCTCAGTCTCCCAAGTCCTGGGATGATGGTGCCATGAGATGCATCTGACATCTTAAGTTCCTGAAAATGTGGCTTTGTTTGGAAATAAAGGTATTGATTAAGATCAGGTCATATTGGAGTGGAGGTCATACCCAAAATGACATTGGGGAGGACAGCGCTGGGATTTGAACTCAGGGTCTCATGCTTACTGGTCAGACATCTACTGCTGAGACACATCTCCAACCCAATGGGATCCTTAAGTTAAAAATTTTTTAAAAGCCAGATACCAGGGGCCCACACTAGGTCCTGGAGAGACTGAGACCTGAGGATCACAGTTCAAACCCACCTCAGGCAAGCAAGTCTGAGAAAGTCTTATCCCCAGTGCACCAGCTGAGCCGGTTAGCAGTTTCAGCCTCCTCTGGGGAGGGGAGAGAGGTTGAAAGGTGAATCGATCACCGATGGCTGGTGACTTCATCTACTGTGCCTCAGTAATGCGGTTCAAAACCAGGGAGTTCAGAGAGCTTCCTGGTGGCCCAACACCTGGACGTGCCCCAAGGGGCTCGTAGGCTCCGCCCTCTGCCTACACACTCGGCCCTTGGCATTTCGTCATCTGGCTGTTCTCCATCTCTTGTAATGCTCTTTTTTTTGTTTTTGTATTGGTTTGATGCCAGTACTGGGGCTTGAACTCAAGGTCAGGATGCTCTCGCTCAGCTTTTGGCTCAAGGCTGGCAACTCTACCACTTGAGCTACAGCTCTGCTTCCAGCTTTTTTTTTTTTTTTGGCCAGTCCTGGGCCTTGGACTCAGGGCCTGAGCACCGTCCCTGGCTTCTTCCCGCTCAAGGCTAGCACTCTGCCACTTGAGCCACAGCGCCGCTTCTGGCCGTTTTCTGTATATGTGGTGCTGGGGAATCGAACCTAGGGCCTCGTGTATCAGAGGCAGGCACGCTTGCCACTAGGCTATATCCCCAGCCCCTGCTTCCAGCTTTTGCCTTCTTAACCGGACATCAGAGTCTCACAGACTTCCCTGCCCCGGCTGGCTTCGAACCACAATCCTCAGATCTCAGCCTCCTGAGTAGCTAGGCTCATAAGCGTGAGCCACCAGGGCGCAGCAATCCTCTTCACAGAAACCAGGTAAGTGCATTAAAGTGCTTCCCCGAGTGGTGCACGCAGGGACTGGTGGGACCCCCCCGTGGGAACCCCCGGAGACAGACGGCTGCTCAGAAGTCCAGGCGATGTCTGGCCAGCCCCGTCACTGGGCAGCCGCAGGAGGAGGGAGCCAGTGACGGAAAGGTGGCCAGGACGGAAGGCTTTGAAGTCGCAATTAATTTGTGCTTGCGTCTACTTACTCATCAAGCATTGGCCATTCAACTCTGCTCCCTGTGGACATTAATAATAATAATACTGGTGAGCTCTTTTGACGGACTCACGGAAAAGCCCACGTGTAATCATCTCCCTACCCACACGCGCGGGGGGAATGGGAGCGTTTGCTCCCTGTCTCTCTGCTTCCCTGCTCGGTCAGAAACACCCACCCAGGCATCCGTGAGGCAGAACCGGCTTGCGACGCGATTGCCCCGCGACGGTGAGCCGGTGAGCTAGCTACCAGCCCCGCTTTCCTCCGCCAGCCTCGGCCGCCGGGGAGCCGAGGGGGAAAGGCCGGCTGCCGCCCAGGACAGGGGTCACCAAGCGGCCGGCTCTACCACACTGGCGCTGCTGAACTCACTTCTGCAGGTCGCCTTCGCTAGTGAGCCGCTGGGATATGTGTGTGTCCGTGTGATAAGTGTGTGTGCACACGCATGCACGCACACACACGTCAGGATCATGACACAAGCCCTGGGCTCACACTCCCTACCCCCTCCCAGGCAGAGGAATTCCTCCTCTGCTCCACTTCTCCTGCAGGGAAACTCGGGTCTCCGGCCTCCGACCTGGCTCGTGGGGCGGGAAGGGGAGGCTGTCAGCCCGGGCCCGGGGTACGGCTCCCGCCGGGAGCTCAGGCCTGCACCTGTGCTGCGGAGGAGGGAAACTGAGGCACGGGAGGAGCTCACAGGCCCACGGTGCAGTGCAAACAGCAGCCAGGAAGAAGCCCGGGCTGCCTTGCTCTGCGGCATGAAGGGGCCTGCACTCGAGTGCCTCCATGGCCCCCTGTGTGTGCGGCGTCCAGCGGAGGGGGGGTGCCTCACACCTGCCCCCCAGCTACCGCGCCAGCCCGCGCAGGGGAGCCCCGGAGACTCCATCCGGCAGAGGGGTCCGGCTGCGGTGACCTGGGCCTGCTCCCTCAGCTACAAGCACAGAGCAGGTGGACTCCCAAGCACCCAAGGGCCGGGGAGGAGGCGAAGATAGGAGGACCTGGAGACCTGGGGACCTGGGGACCTGGGGACCTGGAGACCTGGGGACCTGGGGACCTGGGGACCTGGAGACCTGGGGACCTGGGGACCTGGGGACCTGGAGACCTGGGGACCTGGGGACCTGGAGACCTGGGGACCTGGGAACCTGGGGACCTGGAGACCTGGGGACCTGGGGACCTGGAGACCTGGAGACCTGGGGACCTGGGGACCTGGGGACCTGTAGATCTGAGGACCTGGGGACCTGGGGACCTGGAGACCTGGGAACCTGGAGATCTGAGGACCTGGGGACCTGGGGACCTGGGGACCTGGGGACCTGGGGATCTGAGGACCTGGGGACCTGGAGACCTGGGGACCTGGGGACCTGGGGACCTGGGGATCTGAGGACCTGGGGACCTGGAGACCTGGGGACCTGGGGACCTGGGGACCTGGAGACCTGGGGACCCGGGGACCTGGAGACCTGGGGACCTGGGGACCTGGGGACCTGGGGACCTGGGGACCCGGAGACCTGGAGACCTGGAGACCTGGAGACCTGGAGTCGTGCAGAGAGACCTGGGGACCTGGAGACCTGGAGACCTGGGGACCTGGGGACCTGGAGACTTGGAGATCTGGAGACCTGGGGATCTGGGGACCTGGAGACCTGGGGACCTGGGGACCTGGGGACCTGGAGGCCTGGAGATCTGGGGACCTGGGGACCTCCTGGGGACCTAGAGATCTGGAGACCTGAAGATCTGGAGATCTGGGGACCTGGGGACCTGGGGACCTGGGGACCTGGAGACCTAGGGACCTGGGGACCTGTAGATCTGAGGATCTGGAGACCTGGCCTCGGAGCTCCATTGCAAGTACCACAAAACATAACAACAGTCCTCAATTGGCTTGTGGCTCACAAGGGGCGTGTGGCCAGGACGGGGCGGGGTCGGGGGCGTGGCGGAGACTGGAGGGGCGTGGCCAGGCCCCGCGATAGGGCCCGGGTGGGCGGGGCCAGGGGCGGGGCGGGGCCGGGGCGGGGCGGGGCATGGTGGAGAGCGGGCGGGGCGGGGGCGGGGCCAGGGGCGGGGCGGGGTCGGGCCTGGGTGGGGCGGGGCCAGGGGCGGGGCCGGGCGTGAGGCGTGTGCGGGGCGGGCCGGGGCGCGTCCGGCAGGTGGCAGCGGCGAGCCGCCGCGCGCCGACCGCATCCCGGCCCCGCCCGCGCCCAGGCGGTGCGCACCGGGCGGAGGGCAGCGTTCACCCGGGCGCGGGTCCGGAGCGCCCAGGGCCGGCCGCCCTCTGAGGCGCTGCGGGGCACGGAAAGGCAGCGGGGGGGGGGGGGGGGGGGCGGGCGCCAGGGCTGCGGACCGCCAGGGCCCGGGGGCGCGCGGCCGGGGAGGGACACCGCGGCCCCCCCCTGGGCGTCCCGGGAACTCGCCGCCGACCCGCGGGGCGGGCGGGGCCGGGCCCGGGGCTCCCCTCCCCCCCCCCCGTGTCCCCAGCGCCCGCCCGCCCCCCCCCGGGCGTCGCGGGTTCCGGGCGTGCGTGGGCTGCTTCCGTAGCCCGGCGGCAGGGCGGGCGGTTCGGCGGCGGGCTCGAACCCGCAGGAGCCGCGCCCGCCTCGGTGCCGGCGATGGCATCACGGACTCAGCCCGTGCTGGAACCAGGGCCTCGTGGACGGGAGGCGAGCGCTCCACCACCAGGCCGCATCCCCAGCCCTGCTGGCCCAGCGTGGCGAGAATTGCTTGGCCCTCTGCCTCCTCCTTCCAGCGCCCCCCGTCCCGTTCACCGGCCTGGCCGTCGGTGGGGCCGTCGGTGGGGCCGTCGGGGGGGCTGTGGGTGGGGCCGTCGGTGGGGCCGTCGGTGGGGCCGTGGGTGGGGCCGTCGGGGGGGCCGTCGGGGGGGCCGTGGGGGGGGCCGTCGGTGGGGCCGTCGGGGGGGCCGTGGGTGGGGCCGTGGGTGGGGCCGTCGGGGGGGCCGTCGGTGGGGCCGTCGGTGGGGCCGTCGGTGGGGTGGTTGATTCTGTGGGGGCCACGCGATCGTTCCCCGCTCCTCCCCCGGCGCCCACACACAGGATTCCACCCATGAACACCGGAAAGCTCGCGACTCTTCCTATTTCCTTCTCATACGTTCCCCGCGGCTCGTTTTCAGAGGAACTTCCGCACTCTTTTCCCTAACAGTCTTAATGTTTTTCCTCAAAAAAGTGCAATTTTCAAAACCGTGTTTGTGAACGTAATCCATTCTTATGGATACATTGCTGCGATCTCCGCTGCATTCCTCCAAGGGCAAACGCCCATCCTTTTCTGACTGTTCTCCGACTTGGCCTGTAGTTACATGATATGATAGTGTTTCTTACGTTTGTTACTGTGCTTAAAATACAGGAAACAGTAAATAATAGAATTCAAGCAATTAGAAAAAAAATGTATTATCTCGGTTGGGTCTCTTTAACATTTTCCTCCCAGCAATTACTAGCACATGTAGACAAAAAAAAAAAAAAAACCCTAAGGATATATAAGATCTAAACAATAATTTTAATCAAGTTGATCTATTGGCATTTATATAACACTTCACCAAAAGCAGCACAATAAAAATTCTTTTCAAGTGTATATGGAACATTCATCAAGATAAAACATATTCTGGAACAAAGAAAAAGCAAATGTCAGTGAATATAAAAGGATTGCAATAGTGAACTGTATGTTCTCTAATGTCTAAAGGATTTAAATTCAAAAATCAATAAAAGTGATATATTTGGGTGATTTCCAAATATGTTCAAATTAAACAAAACATTCCTAAATAACTAAGTACAGAATAAGAATCACAAGATAAATTCAGAACTACTTTGACAGCTATATAATCAAAACGCAACATAAAATTCAAATGGCTCACTAAGAGTCATATTTAAGAGGGAACTTAATAACATCAAATGCTAAGGTGAGAAAAGTAGAAAATCTCGGAAATCAGTTTTTGTCAGATGTAGGGAGGCCAGAGCGGGGGCAAACAAATGAAGAGTGGAAGGGTGGACTAATACATTCATAATATTCAATGCACGTATGTTACGATAGGACCAGGTAACTTGAAAGATGGGTAAGGTTGGGAGAGAATGATGGAAGGAATGACACTGAACAAAATGTATTGTCTTCATAGACGGACATGTTGAATTGAAACCCCTTTGCACAATTACTTAAGATCATTTTTTATGCCAGTCCTGGGGCATGAAATTGGGGGCTGGGGGCTGTCTTTGGGCTTGTTTGCTCGAGGCTACCACTCTACCCCTTCAGCCACAGCTCCACTTCCAGCTTTTTTTGGTAGGTAATTGTAGGTGAGAGTCTCACAAGCTTTCCTGCCCCGGCTGGCTTTGACTGGAAATCCTCAGATCTCAGCCTCCTGAGTAGTTAGGATGACAGCCCTTGGTGTCTGGCTTAAGGGTAATTTTTCTTTTAAGAATAGGAAAATCTTAATAATCTAAGCAAAGAAAATTAAACACAAAGTAGGAAGGAAGGAAGGAAGCAAATAAGGAAAATACAAGCAAATCAGGTGCCAGTGGCTCACACCTGTAGTCCCAGCTACTCAGAAGGCTGAAATCAAGAGAACTGAGTTTCAAAACCAGCCTGAGCTGCTAGTATGACTCAAATGGTGAAGCACCTACCATGAGCAAGAAAACCCAGCAGGCACAGAGCCCTGAGCTCAAAACTTAGCACTAGAGGGAGGAGATAAGAACAGAAATCAGAGAGAGGGGGGAAATGGAGAAGGAAGAGGAAAATGACAGGGAGGAGGACGAGGAGGAGGAGAAGAAGGAAGAGGAGGAGGAGGAGAAGGAGGAGGAGGATGAGGAGGAGGAGGAGGAGGAAGAGGAGGAGGAGGAGGAGGAGGAAGAGGAGGAGGAGGAGGAGGAGGAGGAGGAGGAGGAAGAGGAGGAGGAGGAGGAGTTGTTTCTTTGAAAGAATCAGTCAGATTCATCTGGATGAACCTTGGTGAACAGCAGCCTTCCAGGCTGAGCGTCTTGGAAACGTTTATCCAGAATAAGGCTGGAGGGAAGACCTTTCTACTAGGGTCCCCTAAGCCCGCCCGGCCCCCCCTCCTCCCCCCCAGGCCCCAGGTAGCTTGGATTGCCCTGGTTGGGGAAGGGAGGCGGGGCCTCAGGGACAGCCCCTCCCCGCTTTCTGCGCTGTCATCAGGCCTGTCAGGCTGGGCACCTTCCTGGAACTCTAGGGTTGAGACACACGGTCTGGTTCTGGGCAGAGCAGGGCAGAGCGCACGCCCGGAGTCGTGGCTATTTTCTTGCTGACCAACTTGGCACAGCCAGACTCCCTGCCAGCCTCTGTCAGGAAGCCCCAGGTCCACCATGCGTACACACACACGCACACACACACGCACACACACACCCCTGAAGCAGGAGCTGCGGGACGCAGAGGTCACACAGCTGCACAAATGGCTGTAACTGGGAGAAAAGTCGTGTAAGAGGAGAATCTAAAGTGGAAGCCGCACGAGGGCACGGGGTTGCGATTCTCTTGCACAATACCTGTGTGTTCCACACACACAGCACGTATGCAGAATGCTGAGTGGATGCACGCAGAGGGACGGGATGAGTGGTGGAGTGCATTCCACCCACGTGACTGGCAGAGCAGGTGTGAGCGGGAGGACCTGCGGGTGTGAGCGGGAGGAGCTGCGGGTTTGAGCGGAGGAACTGCGGGTGTGAGCGGGAGGAGCTGCGGGTGTGAGCGGGAGGACCTGCGGGGTGTGAGCGGGAGGAGCTGCGGGTGTGAGCGGGGTGAACTGTGGGTGTGAGCGGGAGGACCTGCGGGTGTGAGCGGGAGGAGCCGCGGGTGTGAGCGGGAGGAGCTGCGGGTGTGAGCGGGAGGACCCGCGGGTGTGAGCGGGAGGACCCGCGGGTGTGAGCGGGAGGAGCTGCGGGTGTGAGCGGGGTGAACTGCGGGTGTGAGCGGGAGGACCCGCGGGTGTGAGCGGGGTGAACTGTGGGTGTGAGCGGGAGGACCTGCGGGTGTGAGCGGGAGGAGCCGCGGGTGTGAGCGGGAGGAGCCGCGGGTGTGAGCGGGAGGACCCGCGGGTGTGAGCGGGAGGAGCTGCGGGTGTGAGCGGGGTGAACTGCGGGTGTGAGCGGGAGGACCTGCGGCTGTGAGCGGGAGGAGCCGCGGGTGTGAGCGGGAGGAGCCGCGGGTGTGAGCGGGAGGACCTGCGGGTGTGAGCGGGAGGAGCCGCGGGTGTGAGCGGGAGGACCTGCGGGTGTGAGCGGGAGGAGCTGCGGGTGTGAGCGGGAGGACCTGCGGGTGTGAGCGGGGTGAACTGCGGGTGTGAGCGGGGTGAACTGCGGGTGTGAGCGGGAGGAGCTGCGGGTGTGAGCGGGGTGAACTGCGGGTGTGAGCGGGAGGACCCGCGGGTGTGAGCGGGAGGAGCTGCGGGTGTGAGCGGGGTGAACTGCGGGTGTGAGCGGGAGGAGCTGCGGGTGTGAGCGGGGTGAACTGCGGGTGTGAGCGGGAGGACCCGCGGGTGTGAGCGGGAGGAGCTGCGGGTGTGAGCGGGGTGAACTGTGGGTGTGAGCGGGAGGACCTGCGGGTGTGAGCGGGAGGAGCCGCGGGTGTGAGCGGGAGGAGCCGCGGGTGTGAGCGGGAGGAGCTGCGGGTGTGAGCGGGGTGAACTGCGGGTGTGAGCGGGAGGACCCGCGGGTGTGAGCGGGAGGAGCTGCGGGTGCGAGCGGGAGGACCTGCGGGTGTGAGCGGGAGGAGCCGCGGGTGTGAGCGGGAGGACCCGCGGGTGTGAGTGGGAGGAGCCGCGGGTGTGAGCGGGGTGAACTGCGGGTGTGAGCGGGAGGACCTGCGGGTGTGAGCGGGAGGAGCTGTGGGTGTGAGCGGGAGGACCCGCGGGTGTGAGCGGGAGGATCCGCGGGTGTGAGCGGAGGAGCCGCGGGTGTGAGTGGGAGGAGCCGCGGGTGTGAGCGGGAGGACCCGCGGGTGTGAGCGGGAGGAGCTGCGGGTGTGAGCGGGAGGACCTGCGGGTGTGAGCGGGGTGAACTGCGGGTGTGAGCGGGAGGAGCTGCGGGTGTGAGCGGGAGGAGCTGCGGGTGTGAGCGGGAGGAGCTGCGGGTGTGAGCGGAGGACCTGCGGGTGTGAGCGGGAGGACCTGCGGGTGTGAGCGGGAGGACCTGCGGGTGTGAGCGGGAGGGCCTGCGGGTGTGAGCGGAGGAGCTGCGGGTGTGAGCGGGAGGGCCTGCGGGTGTGAGCGCGAGGGCCTGCGGGTGTGAGCGGGAGGAGCTGCGGGTGTGAGCGGGAGGACCTGCGGGTGTGAGCGGGGTGAACTGCGGGTGTGAGCGGGGTGAACTGCGGGTGTGAGCGGGAGGAGCTGCGGGTGTGAGCGGGGTGAACTGCGGGTGTGAGCGGGAGGACCCGCGGGTGTGAGCGGGAGGAGCTGCGGGTGTGAGCGGGGTGAACTGCGGGTGTGAGCGGGAGGAGCTGCGGGTGTGAGCGGGGTGAACTGCGGGTGTGAGCGGGAGGACCCGCGGGTGTGAGCGGGAGGAGCTGCGGGTGTGAGCGGGGTGAACTGTGGGTGTGAGCGGGAGGACCTGCGGGTGTGAGCGGGAGGAGCCGCGGGTGTGAGCGGGAGGAGCCGCGGGTGTGAGCGGGAGGAGCTGCGGGTGTGAGCGGGGTGAACTGCGGGTGTGAGCGGGAGGACCCGCGGGTGTGAGCGGGAGGAGCTGCGGGTGCGAGCGGGAGGACCTGCGGGTGTGAGCGGGAGGAGCCGCGGGTGTGAGCGGGAGGACCCGCGGGTGTGAGTGGGAGGAGCCGCGGGTGTGAGCGGGGTGAACTGCGGGTGTGAGCGGGAGGACCTGCGGGTGTGAGCGGGAGGAGCTGTGGGTGTGAGCGGGAGGACCCGCGGGTGTGAGCGGGAGGATCCGCGGGTGTGAGCGGAGGAGCCGCGGGTGTGAGCGGGAGGAGCCGCGGGTGTGAGCGGGAGGACCCGCGGGTGTGAGCGGGAGGAGCTGCGGGTGTGAGCGGGAGGACCTGCGGGTGTGAGCGGGGTGAACTGCGGGTGTGAGCGGGAGGAGCTGCGGGTGTGAGCGGGAGGAGCTGCGGGTGTGAGCGGGAGGAGCTGCGGGTGTGAGCGGAGGACCTGCGGGTGTGAGCGGGAGGACCTGCGGGTGTGAGCGGGAGGACCTGCGGGTGTGAGCGGGAGGGCCTGCGGGTGTGAGCGGAGGAGCTGCGGGTGTGAGCGGGAGGGCCTGCGGGTGTGAGCGCGAGGGCCTGCGGGTGTGAGCGGGAGGAGCTGCGGGTGTGAGCGGGAGGGCCTGCGGGTGTGAGCGGAGGAGCTGCGGGTGTGAGCGGGAGGAGCTGCGGGTTTGAGCGGGAGGACCTGCGGGTGTGAGCGGGAGGAGCTGCGGGTGTGAGTGGGAGGAGCTGCGGTGTGAGCGGGAGGAGCTGCGGGTGTGAGCGGGAGGAGCTGCGGGTGTGAACGGAGGACCTGCGGGTGTGAGCGGGAGGAGCTGCGGGTGTGAGCGGGAGGACCCGCGGGTGTGAGCGGGAGGACCCGCGGGTGTGAGCGGGAGGACCTGCGGGTGTGAGCGGGAGGAGCTGCGGGTATGAGCGGGAGGAGCCGCGGGTGTGAGCGGAAGGACCTGCGGGTGTGAACGGAGGACCTGCGGGTGTGAGCGGGAGGACCTGCGGGTGTGAGCGGGGTGAACTGCGGGTGTGAGCGGGAGGACCCGCGGGTGTGAGCGGGAGGAGCTGCGGGTGTGAGCGGGAGGACCTGCGGGTGTGAGCGGGAGGACCTGCAGGTGTCCGGCGACGCAGGGTCGGGAACAGAGTTTCTACGGGATGGGGGCGAGCGGCTTGCACGGAACAGAGTTGAGGAACGCGCGTGGGGCCCGCGGGGCTGAGGAGGGGGGCTCGGGTTCAGCTGGACCCCGCTGCAGTCCCTTGGGGAAGGGAGGTGACGAGTGTGAATAGGCGTGAACGTGCCTGGACACGAGGGGGCAGAGACAGCAGAGGTGACGCCAGTGACCAAGGAAAACAACACTGGGTTTCGTTCTCATCTCAGAGAGCCTGAGCCAGCCAGAGAGAGAAAATAAACACACAAAACAGCACTAAAAACACCTGAAAGCACAACGGTACCCGCACAGGAGAGGGAAGTGAGCACGCTGTGGGAAACACACGCGAGTCAAGCCCCCCGACGGCGGAGGCGACCTGGGGAGACTCAGCGCGTGAGGAAACTCAGTGTCCAGCCCTGCTGGGGGGGGGGGGGGCGGGGGGAGGAAAGCGGGGCCGGGGGGGGGGGGGCGGATCTGGAACGCTTGCAGCCCCAAGTGCCCCAGCTTCCGGAGCTTTGCAGATCTGGGA
Organism: Perognathus longimembris pacificus; assembly: GCF_023159225.1. NCBI lineage: Eukaryota > Metazoa > Chordata > Mammalia > Rodentia > Heteromyidae > Perognathus > Perognathus longimembris. The sequence continues at coordinate 1,821,487 of NC_063182.1, read as the reverse complement.
GTGTTTGCACAGACTTACTGGTTGAGCACCCGGGCTGAAAGGCGAACGTAGGAAATCCTCCCAAATCCCCCAATTATGAAACGTGATGTCAGCGCTCAAAATAGTTTTTTCGATCTTTGTGGCTGTGTTTTGGGTTGCTGGTGTGTATTTGAGTTTTCCTCAACTAGAGACGAGACGTTGACGTCGTGAGGACGTTTAGGAATTCCTCCACTCTTTTTTGTTAATGTGAAAAGCTACAACTTCTAGTTCATAGACCAGGAGACTGCTGAGAATCCCACAGTACCACACCGTGCGCGTAAGGCCCAACAGTGCCCAGGGGCTGCTAGACATGTCCTGGGTACCCTCTGGAGAGACCCCCCACTGCCTTTTATCCAACTCACAAGTCACAGTATCCGTGGAAACTTATTCAGTGACTTTTAAAACATTGCCACCGATAAGGAGCAAGGAAAAGAGGATGGGCAGCCATTCAAAGTGGGAACTGTAGAAATATTGCTTTATGGGACCGGAAAGTTCCATGGAAAAGTTTAGAGGCTCGAAGACCGAGTGACTGTGCTTGGTCGTAGATTAAACCACTTATACCCAGGATGTGAATTGGACATTTCCCTCAAATTCCCTGGACTTTTTTTCTTCAAACACCAAAGGACTCTAAGTCCCCAGGCAGGAAAATACATCCATTCTCCTGACACGCGGTAAGTGCTCGCATATTGATCAAAGCAAAGAATGGTGCTTAGCTTACCAAGCAATTATTTCTTAATCTGATGTGAATACTGTCTTTCAAGCACTGATTAGAGACTTGGATATGAAGGACTGTTGATGGAAGCTGCTGCTTCTGCTGGCAGAACCGGACCTCTATGTCGGCATCCACGGACCAGCCTGCACTCCAACAAGTATTGCCACTCGGGAAAGCCTGAACTCTTGCACCTGGAGACAGGGTTCAAATCCTGCCTCCACCACTCCATGAGCCTACCTTGAAAGCCTCAGTTTCTTCCTCTGAGGAAAAAAAAATAGTAACATTCCCACCTCACAGAGCCCCGGACGAACTCAGCTCGGCGAGGTGGTGCTCGCACGGGCCTTCCCCGAGCTGGCTCAGCGAGCTCTCGGCCAAAGGAGGCCTTGGCGTCCAGCCCTGGCCTCCAGCTCGCCAGCCGGCACCCATCAGATCGGTTACCTGTCACGAGAGAGGAGGAGGCGCCGCACGGACGTCAGAACCTGGCGGCAGAGGTGCGGCTGACCTCACTCCTCCTGCTGGGTGGGAAGGGGGACCTCACCTCTCTCCATCTCTGCGACACGTGCAGGAACAAGGTGTTTAGGAACACGCGCGCCGGGTCGTCCAGTTCAGAACGCCGCCTCCGTGACTGGGTGCCCGGCGCCTACGTCCTCCGCCAGGCTAACGGGGACTAACAAGGGTGTCGACGCCGAATGTCATTTGCAGAGCAAATAAACAGGACTGGAGAAAACCACAGCCTTCAGCCCAGTAATGAATTTTGCACACAAGGACCTTCGCGTTGTGGAGCACCAGGGACTTGCTGGATGGTTCATTTTTTATGAGAAAGAGGAAAATGGAAGGGGAATCCGAATTGCTATCAGGGCAGTATGGAGGAAAGTACATTCAGGCAGATACCCATTTATATTTTATAGCTCAGTGAGAGCTGGAACTGAAAAGAGGCATCCGGTCCAATCTCTTCACCTTCCCTATGAGCACGCCAGGCCCTGGGGGCTCCCGGGGGGGGGGGGGGGGCTCGGCCACTTCCTCTGTCCCCTCGGACTCCAGGATGACACTCGTGGCCGGGGGGATGGAGAGGGAAGTTGGAACTCTTCTTCCCAAGCACATGCTTCTCCCTGGGCTTGCCAAGTCCTATTTTCATTCTCACGCTAGCCCCTGAGTGCTTGCTAGGCACAACTTCTGTTCTCGGTACTTGGGCTATGAAGGAGAGCCGTTGCTCCTTTCTTTTTTAATTTTTTTTTTGAATTTTTGGTGCCATTCTTGGGGCTTGAATTCAGGGACTGGCCACCGTCCCTGAGCTTTCGTGCTCACGGTTAGTCCTCTACCACTTTGAGCCACAACTCCACTACCAGTTCTTAGGTTGTTCGTCGGAGGTAAGTCTCTTCGAACCGTGATCGTCAGATCCCAGTAGCCAGGGTTACAGGTGTGAGACACAGCTCCAGACTGTGTGTGCTCCTTCTGCGTTTATATTTGAAAGGGCAACTCAGTCAGTGAATAACACAAACTCTGCCGCATAGCTTCATAGTCTTGTGACTGAAAGGGACAGAAGGGGAAAGGCAAACCCAGAAGGCCCCCAGAGGCAATATCCACCAGGCGCGACACCTAATAAATGACTGGAAGTCAGAGAAGAAGGATGGAGACGGGAGGCGTTGCAACCACGGAACGAGGGACAGCGTGGCGGAGAGGAAGCCAGGCTGGGCCCGAGTCAGAAGAATACGTAACAAGGGGAGGACCCGGGACCCAGCTCTCCTGAGTCTGGAGGGTGGAAACAGGACCGGGAAGAGCAGGAGCACTGCCGGGCTCAGAGTGTGTGGTTCTGTGTCGGGGCTGTGCGGGCCCTTCTGCCACGGAGACCTCCCACTGAGTCCTGGGAGCTGCCACTGGGCCTGCGCACGCGGTGTCCACACGCAAGGCCCCGAGCCCCAGGAGCCCCTCTAGTCTCGGTCGTGAATCAACCTGGCCAGCCCCAAGGAAGGACTCCATGGGCTCTACGGATCATTTTAAATCCTTACTATGAATTTTCCATTGCATGAGCACTCACGAGTACATTTGTCTTTTGAAGAAACAAACAAAAGAGCTGGACGCTGGTGGCTCACACCTGTAACCCCAGCTACTGGGGAGACTGAGATCTGAGGATCATGGTTCAAAGCCAGCCTAGGCTGGGAAGCCCAGGAGATTCGTATCTCCAAGTAACCACAGAAAGCCAGAAGTGGAGCTGTGGCTTCAGTGATAAGAGCGCCATCCTTGAGCAGAAGAGCTCAGAGATCGCACCAAGGCCCCGAGTTCAAGCCCTGGGACAGGCACAAATACATACATATGTTCATACGTAAATAAATGAAAATATGGTGTCTAGAGTTAATGTCCCCTGAGAACCCTCTCTTCTCACCCTGGTCTGTTGGTCCCCACTTGGCTCCCACCTAGGGCCAAATACTATCCTTACCATTCAGTGCATGCCAATACTGGGCTTGAACTCGAGGCCTTGCAGGCTTGGCTTCTGCCCTCAAGGCCCATCCTCTACCACTCGGGCCACACTTCTACTTTCATCTTTTTCATGGTTAGTTAGAGATAAGACTCTTTCTCCTTTTCGCCTGCCCAGGCTGTCTTTGAACCTCAGTCCCCAGATACCCACCTCCCGCGTAGCAGGGATTGCGGGTGGGCACCCCCGGTGCCTGGCTTTGTGCAGATACTATTGATCTGTGGTTGGATGAATCTGTGGATGGTGGGAGTGGATTGCACATGTGTATGGGGTCTCTACGGGGCCTCGTGTGCGGGGAAATAATTTAATATTTCATACGGTACGCGTAACCTATGTGTTCTATGCATCGTGCATGGCATCTGATCCAGATGTCCACACGTATATATTACTCTAAAGATCGTACTGCCTAAAGTGTCGTGCAGTTTTCCTCTTCTTATTGAATCGTAAGAGGGAAATCACAGGGGTGCGCTGCGTGCAGGTAGGGAGCTCCGCCGGAACTGATCCTGGGGGCGCAGCCGTCTTTCTTGGGCACCCCACCCTCTTGTAGTCTCTGTGTCGACCCTGCGGGCCACTTCGTGGGCGTGCCATATGCGTCTTGACCAATGCCACCCCTCCGCGCCTCGGCCGTCTCCCCCCGCGCCATCCAGGCCGCGTTAAACTTTAAACACACAGCCCAAGAGACAGATGTCCTCACTGCACCCGCTTGACAGGGGAAGAACTGGAGACTCCCGGAGTCTGCGTGTCTTCCGTGAGGCCGTCAGGCTAGCAAGTGACGGAGGTCAAGGTGAAGATCTGCCCAGCCGAAAGCAGTCCCTGGGCTCTCAGCCAGGGGGCTCTGCTGCTTCGGGTCTGTTCCCTCTTATCCCAAGACTGGGTGGATGCCCCCTGAGAACAGAATGCTTCCCTGTCCTTCTGACGCGGGGACCGCCAGCAGCCAGCACGGGCCGGGCACGGAGCAGGTATTCACGCACACTGCCCCAGTTCTGTATAATCTAACACGATACACACTTGTTGAGGGACTTGAATGGGAATAAGCGCAATTCTCTTCATTGATTTTAATTTTAATTTAATGCAATACTAGAAGATGAACTGTTGTAAGCAACGAGGCTTTGGGTGATAGCAAGCTATACTGGTGGAATCGTTTTGCTAATGGTTAATGGTTTTGTTAATTGTTTACCTCTCTAGCTTACCTGAACTTTCTACCAGGAACACATCTTTTAACCAAGTACTAGAACCCAGCAAGTTAACTTGGGAATTGAATAAAGAATCCCGACATGAATTTGTAGGAGGCTCTAGGAAGATCTTTGGAAATCATTTATATAGCTATTGGCTACATTATTATATTTTCAAAGCAAATCTAAGCCTGTATACTTTCACCAGCAGCAGTCTGTCTGAGAAGTCCCACATTACCACTTGAAAGGAGGAAGCAGGTAACTCAGAGACCAGAAATTAATGTTTTTGCATTATCTCAAGTGGGGTGTGTGTGTGTGTGTGTGTGTGTGTGTGTGTGTGTGTGTGTGTGTGTTGGTATTGGGGCTTGAACTCAGGGCCTGGGCTCTCTCCTTCAGCTTTGTCACTCAAGGCCTGTGTTCTACCATTCACGCCACCGCTCCACTTCCAGCCTTCTTGTGGTTCCTTGGAGCTAAGGGTCTCACAGACTTTGCTGTGCGGGCTGGCTTGGATCTCAGGCTCTTGATGAGCTAGCATTCCAGGCGTGAGCCCCCAGGACCTGGTCCCCAGGTGCTTCTGTGTAACAAGAGTGAACCGCTGTGTGGCCAGCCCTGCTCTGACCCCCATTCTGCTGGGAGAAACCCTCTGACGATGCTGTCCTTCAAGCCCATGGGTCCTTCTATTCATGTAAAGATTCCTGGAGTGCTATCACCATGTGTCCTGCCATTTGTCCCACCCCGAGGAAGGTAGAAACACTGAATTTATTGAAGAGGTGCCGCTGCCCCAGATTTAGGAGTGTGGCTTTTCCCTTCACCCTGATGCCCCTCCAACACGTGTACACGGTCATCCTCCCACGGAGTCTGGCCCAAGTGTGCGCCCAGGTGCGTGTGTGAGGACACCGAGCTCCGGTCCCCGGGCTCGCTCTCTCCTCTGCGAGTAAAGGTGTGTGTGCTCCGTTTGTGCGTTTACACACGCTCTAACTTCTATGGGCACGGATGGCGCCTTCTCCCAGCCTTGCTTTTCAACACTCCAAAGTCACACTTTGGAGCTGGACACCAGTGGCTCACTCCTGTAGTCCTGGCCGCTGAGGATGGTGGTTGGAAGGCAGCCCGGGCGGCACAGTGTGTGACACTCTTATCTCCAACTAATCACCGCCCCCCCCCCAAAAAAAAGCCAGGAGTGGAGCTGTGGTTCTCGTGACAGAACACGAGCCCTGAGCCTGAGTTCAAGTCCCAGCACCGGCACACAAAAAGGGCCACACTCGAGTGCACGTGAATTAGGCGCAGAAGGTGGCGGGCTGGTAGCCACCGGAATGTAACCAACCTCGCCCTATTTTGGTTCATCGTGGCCCCAAATACCCAACGCACACGTGTCTAGAACGCACCACGGTCACCCCCAGAGGGGCGGCCGGGTGGGCGCCTCGGGATCTTCAGGGCAGGGGTCAGGCCCAGGTCTGGTACTGGGGGGCCAGGAGGCGGTGCTCCCGACAGGACCCGCCCCTTCCTGGAGCCGGCACTCTAAGCAGGGAGACAGGTGGCCCACAAGGACCACGGGCGGGTCCGTGGTGAGGGGCGCACTGAACGGGGGAAGGGGGACACCCCGGCATGCCACCCACCCCCAGCTCAGGGAAGGAGGCCCGGACCGCGGGGAGGGCACCGGGACTGGGGGGGGGTCGCCCCCCTCGCCCACCCCAGGGCGCCAGGCACCCCGAGCCGGGGCAGGGCGGGGCGGGGCGGGCCGGTGCGGGGCGGGGCGGGGCGGGCCGGTGCGGGGCGGGGCGGGGCGCGCGCCGGCACGTCCGGCAGGTGGCAGCCGTGAGCGGCCGCGCCCCCCGCGCTGCCCCCCGCGCGCCCGCCCCGCGCCGCCCCGCGCCGCCCCGCGCCCGCCCCGCGCCGCGCCATGGATGGCGAGCTCCCCCGCGCCGCGCCGCGCGCCCCGCCGGCCCGCCCCCCGCGCGACCCCCGGGGTCCATGAGCGGCTCGCGGGCGCCGGGCCAGGGGCCTCGGGCTCCGGACGCGGGCCGAGAGGTGGGTCCCGGGGCGGGCTCGGCCCCGCCAGGCCCCCGCCCCGCCTCCCCGCGCTCCACACCCCCTGGGCGCCCGGGAGCCGCGGGGCCGGAGGAGCGCGGCGCGCGCGGGGAGCAGCCGCCGGGCGCGCGGGGGGCCGGGACCGGGGGGCCGGGGCCCTGCGCGCCGCCTTCCCGCCTGCGCCCACCTGTCCCTGGGACCGGGCGGAGCGGGGACGCGGGGGGCCCGCACCCCAGGAAGCGGGCGGGCCGGCAGCGCCTTCTCCCCCGCAGGTGATGCGCGAGGCCGGGAGAAGGGAAGGTTCGCGCCGCCGCCGCCGCCGCCGGGGCCTCGGGAGCGAGTGACACGCGTGCCGCGGCATCGCCATGAACACGAGCGGTGAGTGGATGCGCCTCGCCTGCGCCGTGGGGACGGGGTGGGGGCGGGGGCGCAGCCGGCGCCCGGCCCTGCCCGGCCCCGGCCCCTGCCCGGCCCCTGCCCGGCCCCGGCCCGGCCCCGCGCGCCCCGAGCGCATGGGGAGCGCGCCCGGCCCCGGCCCCGGCCCGCGCCCGCCAGCGCGCCCGGCCCGCGCGCCGCGCGGCGTTCGCCCGGGTTCCGTTCCCGGCCCGGCGAGCCTGGCCTCTGCCGGGAGCGCCGCCGTCTCCTCCGGGCGATGCCCGCGAAGGCCTAGGAAGCGGCGAGGTGGCCATTGTCTGGCCGCGGGGGCTCCGAGGAGACCTCCCTGCCCGCCCCGGGGGGCGCCGGGCGCGGGGAGGGTGGGGTACGGACGGGCACGCGCGGGCCAGGGGCTGGGGACCCGCGGGGTGGTAGACAGATCCTTCCAGAAGCCACCTTTGGGGTCTGGAGGTTGTGGAAGACCCGGCTTCGCGTGTGCCTCCGTGCCGGCCCCCCGGGCTGCCTGTCCACCCGTGCCGGAGCCCCTTGCCGGCTCCAGGGCGGCTGTCCACCCGTGCCGGACGGAGCCCAGGGCGGCTGTCCACCTGTGCCGGAGCCCAGGGCGGCTGTACACCCATGCCGGCTCCCAGGGCGGCTGTCCACCTGTGCCGGAGCCCAGGGCGGCTGTCCACCCATGCCGGCTCCAGGGCGGCTGTCCACCCGTGCCGGCTCCCAGGGCGGCTGTCCACCCATGCCGGCTCCAGGGCGGCTGTCCACCCGTGCCGGCTCCCAGGGCGGCTGTCCACCCGTGCCGGAGCCCGGGCTGGCTCTCCACCCCTAGGCAGCCTAGACACCCTGAAGAGCCAGGGAAAGAACCAGCGCTGTGGGCAACCGCCCTAACCTGCCAGAGGCTACAAATGCCCTACAGAGCCAGGACCAGACATTTTGCTGCTGGGTTGAGCCCGGGTTCCTGCGAAATGCGCGAAGCCTCAGGCAGAGGCTCGGGGTGTCTCCTCAGTGCCAGCCCCTGGAGTCATGGGCAGGGGCGGGTGGCTGCGGACCGGGGCTTATCCAAGAGGGCGCAGCCGGGCTCAGGTGTCAGTCTCCAGCTCTGGTATCAGCTCAGCTTGCCTGGCTCAGGCAGCATCAGCTGGGTTGTTGGACTAGAGGCCCTGACTTTGCTCTTAGTCCTTCCCTGCTCTGCCTCCCGGATTGCTCATCTAAGAGATCCGAGGGGGTGTGAGCTAATAAGCTGTAAAAATCTTTCCCAAAGAGCTAGCGCTGAGTAGCAGGGACAAAACAAATTGAGTACCTTTATTGAGATCATCCAGCCAAACCTTCCCCCCTCCCTCATTTCAAGGCCGTTGGCATAGAGAAGAGGAAACAAAAGCAAAAGCAACTGGGATGGGAATGGAATATATTTATTTACTATGTGTTTGTGTGAGTCATCTCTCTCCCTCTTCCTTTGTATATTACGTATCTGTGCTAAGCAACAGTGGGGCTTGACTGTCTCTGCCACTTCCAGCAAAGAATTTTGCCTTTCGGTTTTGACGATCTGGAATGGTGTGCTGCTGCTTCGTACCAGGCTGGAGAGAGGAGCAAAATCCCGTGGTCTCTTTTACCTAGTGAGCTGCATGTTTGTAGCTGTGTGATTCCAGAAAAAAAAAATGAAGATATGAATTCCCTGTCATTTCTCACTGTCTGTAGAGGAAAAGGAATGTAGTTATGGGAGTCCTTCCCCATGGACTGGTAGAGGAGAAGGCTGGCTCATTTGTTTTATTAAGAGAGGCAATAAGCAGCTGACCCTGCCTTTCTGTCTCTGGAAACTCTGCTCCTGCTAGTAACATTGAATATTCCTGAAAGAAAGAAGCAGATTTTCCTTTAAAAAAATTATCTATAGAGTGATTACTGCCGAGGACAAGAACTAGTAAAAAAAAAAAATGCCATTCAAGTTTCATCCACTTTTTCTAAGCAAGGAGGGCGTGCATTTTGTGGGCAGCCTTGGGATATCTCGGTGCTCTTGTGCAAGAGACTCACTCCCAGGACTTGGGAGCTGGTCTCGGCCATCTCCCACCTGGGAGAGTGTGCAGTGAAGAACAGAAATCAGACCTCACGGGAGTGACAGGGACGCGGCATTGGCAGGAGACCCGTGGCTGGCCTGATCTAAGAAAAAAAGCAAAACCGTTCCCCTTTGAGATGTGAAGTGGCGAACCCGGTTCTCACACCTGAAATCGCCCCTAGCGGAAAGGCTGGCTTCCATTGCGGTGAGGGTGGGGTCTCCCCACCAGCGAGGCAGCCCCCGCCCCCCAAGCTGTGAGACGGGTATTGTTGTTCCAGCTTCCTAGCTAAGACTCGGTAACTTCCTTCGCGTTACGAAGCTAACCGTGCTCCAAAGGGGACGGGGCTGTGTACCATGCTTGACGGCGGGTACAGTCCCTCGTCAGTGACTCAGACGCCAGTGCTGAAGTGCAGCTAAAGCACGAAGGGCAGGGCGCTATGAGCGTCGGGGGAGCCCGGGCGGGGCAAATGGAGGGCTTCGAGTTCCCTACTGGCCATTCCTCCTGTTGGCTATGCGGCCTTCCGAGTGGCGTCTCACCACGTGCAAATATTAGGACGGAAACTGTGTGTCCGTGTGTTGTGTAAAATGCAGGATGGGGCAACGTGTCTGCTGACGTGACTATCCTTGTGTCCGTGGTGTGTGGCCAAGCTGTCGCTGTCACTCTAGCGATTGACTGGTTGTCACCATTGACTTAAGGACATAGCACGCAGGTCGCGCCGCAGACCTCTCAGAGGTCACACGCTCAAACCATGAGTTGTGAAGTGAGCCTGAAGTGTGAGTCTTGAGGATTAGATGGGGCTATAAGGAAATGTTTCCGTAAACGTGTGCACATTGTTATTAAGAAATTACGCCAGGCACCGGCGGCTCACACCTGTCATCTGAGCTACTCAGGAGGCTGAGATCTGAGGATCGTGGTTCGAAGCCAGCCCAGGCAGGAAATTCCAGGAGACTCTTCTTTCTGACAAGCTACTCAAAAAAGCCGGAAGTAGCACTGTGGCTCAAGTGGTAGAGCACTCACCTTGAGCAAAAGAACTCTGGGACAGCGCCCAGGCCCAGAATTCAGCCCAAGGACCAGAAAAAAAAAGTAATTCAAACAGAGACTGCTCCAACAGTGAGTCCACCAGGGTCCTCCCTCCTGACACCTTGTTGAGCATTAGCATGCCCACTGGTGGGTACTGTGGAGGAAAGGATAATTCTGGAGGCGATAGAGAGGAACAGCAGACAGATCTGAGTGGGCAGAGGCCAGGGAGGAAGAGGAAACAGGCTTCCTAGAGGAGGAACGAGACTGGAGCAGGACACCAAGACCTAGGAGCTAGGATTACAGGCATCCGTCACCAGCCCCCCCCCCCAACTTGTACATTGCCATTTTTATGAATCCAAACCACGTGCTTTCACAGTCCAGAGCCACAGGGTAACACCCACCAAATGTGCATCTCCTCCTTTTTGGTTATCCCTTAGTTGGTGTCTCCCGCTATGGAATTCTATTCTGTCTCCATTCTATTGGAATTCCTGCTGTCTATGTTGATAGCAGGAGTTCCAAAACTAAGGGAGACTGAGTTGACCCCAAGTATGCTTGCTTGAGACCCCGGACACAACTCCACGCTGTGTCCCATAAAACGTTATGTTCCTCACTTAGATCAGAACTTCCCAAGCTTCTGAATGCTTTGGTTTCTCAGGTGGGAAGCCCAGCGGTGGTTCCCACGCTGAGGTGGGGTGAGCACTCTGGACACTGTGAACAGTGGCTCGTGTACATCCCCCCACCCCATTTCTACGCTTCCCCCTCCTGCTTCTTGCCCCTCTGTAGTCTTGATAATGGATTCGCATGCCGACACGTTACCGTGTGGGGGCAAACTTTGTTTCGTCGAAGAGCATATTCAGCAATCGTGTCGCCTCCCGGAGGTATCACAGGGCAGTAAGGCCCTGAGCTGTGGGGTACACGTTCCTGAGCTTGGACTCAGAGTCCGCCACATGCCCTGTGATCGTGGACTGAACAGATTATGTCTGTGATGTGAGCGGTAGCAGGACTGGGTGAGAAATTCACTGGCGTTGGGTCCCAGGGAGTGGAGTTGAATCTGAAGTTGGCCACTGAGGAAAGCACCGAAATGATAGTATCCTAGAAACCAGTCTCTTGAACTGAAAATCAGCCGGTGTTGTTGATCCGGTAGCCAGTGCTCGGTTTTGCACACAGAACCCCAAAGCCTTCAGGAAGATTATTAGCCTGGTATTGGATGTGGCTTCGGTTGAATGGGGCAAGATAGGATTCTAGGTGAGAGACAGTTGTTCTAGTTCAGAAATCGTACAAGATGGATTTGGGTGATTTTAAGATTGAAAGTAAAGGTAATGAGCCTTGATTAAGTAGAGACCGAATAGTCTGGCCCCTGCAAGCAGTATGAGGTGAGAAGGAATCGGGGGCCGGGGGGGGGGGGTCTCTCTGTCAGGGTCCTGGCAGGGAAAGGAGAGTCAGTCTGAGAGGAGTTTGATCATCCAAGGACCGTGCACAGGTGCGTGGGGAGAAGCCAGAGTAGCCCGGCGTCAGGGGGCTTGTCACCGACGCCCGTGCCCGCCTCCCCCGCAGCCGGAAGGACTAAGGGAAGGACTCCGCAGCCGCGCTGGCTGCGGGCGAGGGGTCTGAGTTTCTCGTTCCCAGTAGCTCCGTTCTGGAGGAGGAACCAGAAACATAAATATCCTGACCTCTGTTTTCCCTCCCTCCCTTGAGTATTTCCTGTCGACCCGATCCAACCAGGAGCCCTAGAAAAGGGCGGCGGTGGAGAGGCCGGTGGGGGTCAGCCCTGCTGGGGGGCGCAGTGCAGGCTGGGAAGGAGGCGGACCTTGGTCGGGGGAGGGGCGGTGAGGCACCGGGAGTAGGAGGCTCCGGGTGCGAGGAGCGCGATGCCGTCTCGAGCGAGGGATGCGTTACGCGCAGGGCCCTGCGGACTTCCCGAAAGCCGTGGCGTCGGGGCGGCGGTACGCACCGCCACGGCAGAGGGCTCTCCTCGTTTTGTGTTCCGGAGCAGTTGCCTCCCAAATGAATGAGCGAGGCCGTGGTGGACAGATAATGGTTTGAGATGTCAGGGGGTGAAGAGAGTCGCGTAAGCAACAATTTAAAAATCTTCCCAAATGAATATCCAGCGCAGCTCTGAGCGCCGCAATGCCACCTCCAGGGCACAGGGAGGGCACCAAGGGGGGGAGCGATCCCGGCTCTGAACGCCAGCCTCCCCGATCTGGCCACGGCTTTGTCCTGCCGCGACAGCATCTGCTGCGCGCCTGGCCCGCACCCAGCAGCCGCCGGATGCCACTGTGCACGCACAGAGAACAACCACGAGCGCGTGAGCCCCTTGACTTTGGGGGTGGTTTGCCGATTGCAGTGTCCTTGCAGTTCTTCAGGGAGCCCTGGACCTAGATTTCTGGGGGTTCAAGTCCGTCCTCGTCGGTTGGCTATCCTCGGGCAAGTCACGTCCCCTGCAGCCCGGTTCCTCGCGTCTAATGACAATCACGGGGTGCAGGGGGTGATACTAGTGCATCTCTCAACGTCGTTACCGAGAATAAATAACATCTGTGAGGTTTATTCTTTAAAATACAGCGACCAGATCATAGGTGTGTGTAAGATGAGTGTAAAGTTAAGAGTGTGTTCCTTTTGCTAGGGTTTCCATAGCAAAGTGTCAGGAATGGGTGTACTGAACAACAGGAATGTACTCTTTCACAATCCCGGAGGCTCTGAGTCCAAGGTCAGGGTGTGGGCGTGGCCAGTTCCTTCTGAAGGCGGAGAGGCTCCGGGCTTCTCCCTGGCTTGCGGCGACCATCCTCTCCTCGTGTCCGTGTTCAGAGTTCCCCCTTTGATAAGGACTCCAGGCACGGCAGAGAAGAGCCCCCCCCCCCCCCCCACAGAGACCTCATTTTAACTTGATTAACTCTGTTCCTAAACCGTCTCCAAATAAGGTCACCTTCTGAAGAGCCAGGCGGTAGGACTTCTGGAGTGGATGCAACTCAAATTCCCAGCATTGTGTCTGTCCAGGGACTGATCTCCCAAGAGGAAGACCACCCTGGGGCACGGGATCCCCAAAGTATGACCCAGGCCCCCGTCGCTGAGGTACGATAGCGACAGGTAGTTAGTGAACAGCAGTGTCACGAGGGTTCTCTCAGGGGTTGATGTTGGCACACGCACGTTGCCCTCCCTCGGGAGAGAGAGGGACACTCGGGCACTCCCCTGAAGATGAAGATGGTCCCCACGCAGGGGCATCCCCGGAGACCGGCGTGTCCGTACTCACGCCGCGGTCCTGAGGCTCACTCTCCACCCCGCTTTAGTTAGTTCAGGTCCTTACGCACAACGATAGCGTTTCAAGAATGCAAGGAAACGCACAGGCTCCGCGCTGGCTTTCCATCCATCTCGTCCCTGGGAGGGTCCAACATGAGGAATTAGATTATTTGACCCCTGGACAATTGTTTAGTCAGCACCAAGATTGCACCAGGCATGACGGTGGATGGGCGCCAACGAATAGAACCATTACAACACGAAGAACCGTTACGGTCTTTCTTCCCATGGACCACACACGTGGGCAGGATGTCACCCCGGTCACCAGCATGAGAGGACATGTTTGGTTTGCCCTTTATTGATTTTTTTCATGCCTTTAAATCCTTTGCCAACATTGGGAAATCAGAATTGGAATTTCTAGCTGCTCTTTTTATTTGTCCAAGATTGGAACTTGAACTCAGGACCGACTGGGTTCGCTCAGTGACTGAGCCCCACCGCCAACCCCCATGCCTAGCTCAGAAAGTCCTCTTCAAGGACGTGAACTGGGGCCCTGGAGTACCAGGAGAGGAAGGCGGGGCGGGGCCAGGGTCAGAAGGATGCAACGCACCCGTGCAGGTTGCTGGGAGACCCGGTTTCCTGCTGTGTGGACAGCCAGCGACCTGATCATGGCTCCAGCCACACGACACTGTGTCCGGGAAGAGGACCGTGACCGACGGGCGCACGCCCGGAAAGGAGTAGCTGGACGAGCCAAAGGATGCGGGACACTTTAGGAAAGAGGCACAAGAGGCAGCCGTGGGGCCAGCCGCTGCCGTCGGTGGAGCTGAGCCCCCCGCACCGTCAGGCTCCGCCCCGCTGTCCACAGGTCCTAGCCGTCGCCAGACAAGAAGCAGCACCTACAGCCCCCGCCCCAGCGGGCCCCCCGCCCCCAGGGCTGCGGTCACGGGTGCGAGGAGGTGGAGGGCAGCGCTCACACGAGGTCAGGGCGCGGTCCGCGCGGCTCGCTCGCTCGGGAGGGAGGGAGGATTGCCGGGGTGTTGGGATCGCACGTCCCGGGCACCCCAGCTGACCATGAGTGAGCTCCTCTCTCGAAGGGCAGAGGCAGAGCCCGGTCCCCTGCAGGGAGGCGAGGCCGAGAAGCAGAGCAGGCCCTCCTCCCAGACGCTTGAGCCTCCGTGTTCTCCTCCCGAGTACGGATGCACTTGACTTGATCCTCGCGGTGATGCTGTCGGCGCCCTTCCCCGGTGGACCTGGGCCCAGCCGTAATCCGTAGCCGTGTTGTTCATTAGCTCGCTGACTGCGTCTCTCCCTCCCACCCCTGTGGGTTCTAAGACGTGGGGAGGCTGCGTGGCACGCCACCCCCTCTGTTCCGCCCAGTCTTCCGCGGCAAGCGCACCCCGCGTTGGACTTGGAGCAGTGCTGGCCTCGGGCAGCCGTCGTGCAGCTCGGGCCGGCCTCTTCCTCTGTCCACTGAGCCCTCGCAAAGGCACGGCGAGGTGGACGCCACGCGTCGGCCTCCGTCCACGGGGGAGGAGACGGAGGTTTCGAGCACAGATACGCGTGGGCGGCCCGGTGGTGCAGTCGGTGAGCACGCCCCACTTGTGAGGAAAGAGGAATCTGAAAGGAGGGGTGGAACCCGAAGTGACTATGAGAGCAGATGGACTTCATGAGGACCGGAATGTCCTGACTCTGCAGAAGGAGAAAGCGAGAGGCGCCGTCAACCCCGGGTCATGAGTTAGGAAATGGCGGCGGGGTGCCTCTGCCCGGAGCCCCCTTGCTCCCCGCTCGGCTTCTCCTTTCTCCCATCCGCGCCCGTGTCCTGTGGTGGGGCCTCGGGGAGGGCATGGGTGGGGCCGCGGGGAGGGCGTGGGTGGGGCCGTGTGGAGGGCGTGGGTGGGGGCCGCGTGGCCGGCTTGCAGCCAAGCGTCTCGGGGCGCAGGGGATGCGTGTCCCCTGGCGCTCCCAGGCCCTGCGACGGAGCCCCTCCGGCCTCCGGGAGCTTCCCTCCGGCGACAGCCAGGGCGGGCACAGGTGCTGGCGACGGTCGCGTGAGCAGCGGGAGGGGGGACCCTTCGGAAGTCCGGGGTGGGGGGCGTTAAACTTAGACCGGAGGGGGCAAACGTGTGCGTGTTAGGTCGAGCGAAAGGAGGAGCGGGGCTTCTTCCTGTATGCGGCTGCTCGCGCACCCGCCCCACACGCCCTCGTCCTGCGCGGCCTGGGCTTGAGGCCCTTGGCCGGATACTTAGATGCGGAGGAGGAAAACGAGAAGATGCCGGCGCCGCGGAGGGCGTCAGGACCGCCGCTGTCGGCAGCACGCGTCCGCGGAGAGTGGGCCGAGATCAGGCCTCGGGCGGGGGGGGTGCGTGACGCTCCACAGCCAGTGAGGAGTGCGGAGGGGCCCCGAGCCCCGTGGTGCGGCCCGGGCTGTGCGTTATTCACGAGGCTCTGCCGGCATCCTGGGCCTGACGGGCAACGCTGCAGAGCCCAGAGGCCGCGAGAGGCCGGGGGCACGCAGGAGAGAGGGGCGAGCCAGGCCGGGGGGGGGGAGGGGTGCCCCCACCCGCACCGGGCACCTGATTCTCCTCCTGGGGTGGGGGGGGGGGGCGTGTAAACCGATGCTTCCAGAAGCAGGCTGCAGACTCAAGGGAGAAGCCCAGACCGTGCATTGGATAAACGCGTCCGCCACGGAGGCAGACCGCGGGGGTTCGAACTCCAGCCCAGCCAGTCCCTAGCCGCCTGCGCGGCCTTCCCGGCTGCTTTGCCCTTGCCCCGCCCACGTGGGGGCACAGGAAGTAAAGCGCCCGGTGAGAGGATGGGCCCCAGATGCCCAGCCCGCGGAGAACACCCAGTAAAGGCAGCCGGCAGCAAGGCAGCGGGGCGGGTCCAAACGGCCTGGGGAGACTTCTGTTAAATACACAAACGGATCCTAATCGGGCTCGCCCTCGTCCCCGTCGCGGCCTCCACGCAGGTGCGATGGAGACGCGTCGGAGAGACGGGCGCAGGACGGCCGCTTGGGCCCCCCCCCTGCTCAGGACACGCCATGATCCGCGCTGGCTCTGGGAGCTGTGGAGAGGGGACGCGCCCGGAGGTGGTCCGTGCCCTACCCGTCAGCCTCTCTCCCCATTTCTGCCCAAAGCCCACGTTCCCTTCCATCAGCCCTGGCCAGCGCGCCGGCTCCGTGTATTTGCTTATCCCTCCTCCTGATTCTTGGCAAACGCCCACCCCTGTGTCTTTGTAGTGCTAATGGGGTGCCAGTGTGGTGTTCTCCCTGTCCCTGGTGGGGGTGGGGGGGGACGACACGTGACCCAGGCCAGCCAATCAGGGAACTCGATCGAAGCGGACACAAGAGTTATTCTTCTGTGGAAATTGGACCCCACACAGGCCAATCAGTGTTCTTTGAAACTGGATAGGAAGATATTGGGAAGGTGGCATATTTATTGGTGACTTGAGATCAAGGTCTGTGGATAGCAGGTTGGCCGACACATAGGAAAAAAAAAAAGTGGCCTGAAAAATAAATTCTGGCTTTTATCATATAGGAAGGCCCCCAAAGCCAGCCGTACCTGAAGCCGGAGATGGCCCAAACCCCAAGTATCTCAACTATGAGAACTAGCCAATTCTGCTTGTGCACAAACTCAGTTCAGCTGTGTTTCTGTAAACTACAGCTGAGAGGATACTAATAAAGGCAGAGGTTTTTATTTACTAATTCATTTATTTACTCATTTATTATTTATTTATTTTATGCCAGTACTGGGGCTTGAATTCAGGGCTGTGCAGTCTTACTTAACTCTTTCACTGGAACTTATAAACCCATGTGAACCCCTAACTTCAAATGCATAACGCCTACCCAGTGTGTATGCGTGGAAAAATATTC
Source organism: Perognathus longimembris pacificus (assembly GCF_023159225.1). NCBI lineage: Eukaryota > Metazoa > Chordata > Mammalia > Rodentia > Heteromyidae > Perognathus > Perognathus longimembris. The sequence continues at coordinate 1,804,539 of NC_063182.1, read as the reverse complement.
AGTATGGAAAAAAGCTACTGGGCTGGGAAGATGGCCTAGTGGTAGAGTGCTCGCCTCGTATACATGAAGCCCTGGGTTCAATTCCCCAGCACCACATATACAGGAAAGGGAAACTGCTACTGTAAATATTAATTAGATGTAATACTAGTACGGAGGCTCACAAATATTTTGACATTTAAAAGGAGTCCTCAAATAAACAGTGTGTTGGCTTGGATGTGTGTATACTTTGAGCTGTATGCTTAAGGTTCATAAATACAATGCGAGTTATTCCACAATAAAAAATAAGCATAAAAATTAAGATAAAGATATCTTTATTCTTGACACTACTACTATAACCTAAATGCACAAAGCTCAGTCAAGTAAATTATACAGGACTGTAGACATTCACAAAGACCAAAGGAGGGTCGTCTTGGGAGAGGAGCACAAAGGCACACTATCTGTGTGCATCTGATCATGTAAAGTCGTTTTGATTGAAATGAACTCCAGGAAATGCAAACAAGAAGTTTTTTTTTTTGTGGATGTTTCTGTTTCCCTTTCCTTTTGCCATGTCTGTTTATCTGTCCCTGGGAAGGTAAGGGGATCACAGAAAGGGAAGGACAAACGGCGAACAAACGCAGCAGAGATACCATGTTAAAAATGAACCGTACAACTTGTAGGTGGGAATAGAAGGGGAAAACTGGGAGAGAGCGAGGGAAGGGACGGCCTTGTTCAGAAAGAAATGTCCTCTTTATCTGACTTGCATAACTGTCCCCCCTCTGTACATCACCTTAACAATAACAGTAAAAATGCATTTAAAAAATCAGTCAAGGATAGATCGTCAACTTAAGTAAACTAAATGTTACGTTATACGGCTTCTAGAAGAAAACATAGGAAAATATCTTAGGGTCTTGAGGTGGGCAGTGACTTCCTAGAACAATAAACATTGGTAAGAATCCTAACCAACACATCGCAAAAGAGCTCGAAAAGGAGCTCAACACCCTTAGTGACTGGGGAAATTCAAAGTAGACACACCTGTTTACAACAATGCAAGTGGCTAATATTTCTCATCCACTTGTGCTGGGAATGTAAATGGCACAGTGGCTTTGGAAAACTATTGGATAGTTCCATAAAATTTAATGAATACCTATCTACAATCCAACAATACATCTCTTGGGTATTTACTCGTGAAAGATGAAAACAGATACCTGCCAAAAGATTTATGCAAGAATGTTCCTGGCATCTTAATTCATAATAGCCTAAAGCCAGACACAACCCCGATGTTCATTTGTGGACAAATGGAAACACAAATTGTGTTACATTTGAGCAATGGATTACTACTTAGCAATAAAAACTATCAAAGCATTTACAAATGCCACCACACAAATAAATCAGAAACACTTTGGGTAAAAGAAGCCAAATGCACAAGAACACAGACTAGATGGTTCCATTTATATGAGTTCAAGACAAAACTAATCTACATGGATGGAAAGCATAACTGAGCTTGCTTTTGACTCGAAGAGAAGTGACAGATTGCAAAAGGTTACTCTGAAGTGATGGGAATCTCCCCTATCTGATTGAGATCTTGTTTATATATTTGTCAGAACTCTTTGTATTTAAGAGCCATATACTTATTGTGAATTGTAGGTCAGTTGGGGGGAGGTGTGTCTGTCTGTCTGTCTGATTCCTTAGGCTTGAACTGGCTTCAAATCGCAGCCTCTCGGTTAATATTCTCATCAGTTCTGTGGGAGCATCTGTCGATTTTGCTTTCCTCCAAGGACTATAATACCTATAAAAATGCTTGGTAAACCTTTAAGCATTACATATTCTGTGTGTGTGTGTGTGTGTGAGAGAGAGAGAGAGTGTGTGTACACTAGTCCTGGGGCTTGAACTCATCAGTGCTTCATGCTCTTGCTTGCCTTCTTCCATTCAAAGCTGGTGCTCTGCCAGTTGAGCCACACCTCCACATCTGGCTTTTTGCTGATGATTAGAGTCACACAGACCTTTTCTGCTTGATCTGACTTCAAACCAAGATCCTGAGATCCTGGCTCCACAAAGCTGAGACTCCAGGCCTGAGCCCCTGAGACCTGGGCTCCCTACAAAGCTGACTCCAGGCCTGAGCCCCTGAGACCTGGGCTCCCTACAAAGCTGAGACTCCAGGCCTGAGCCCCTGAGACCCGGGCTCCCTACAAAGCTGAGACTCCAGGCCTGAGCCCCTGAGACCCCGGCTCCCTACAAAGCTGACTCCAGGCCTGAGCCCCTGAGACCTGGGCTCCCTACAAAGCTGAGACTCCAGGCCTGAGCCCCTGAGACCTGGGCTCCCTACAAAGCTGAGACTCCAGGCCTGAGCCCCTGAGACCCGGGCTCCCTACAAAGCTGACTCCAGGCCTGAGCCCCTGAGACCTGGGCTCCCTACAAAGCTGACTCCAGGCCTGAGCCCCTGAGATCTGGGCTCCCTACAAAGCTGAGGACTTCAGGCCTGAGCCCCTGAGACCCCGGCTCCCTACAAAGCTGAGACTCCAGGCCTAAGCCCCTGAGACCCGGGCTCCCTACAAAGCTAAGACTCCAGGCCTGAGCCCCTGAGACCCCGGCTCCCTACAAAGCTGACTCCAGGCCTGAGCCCCTGAGACCTGGGCTCCCTACAAAGCTGACTCCAGGCCTGAGCCCCTGAGACCTGGGCTCCCTACAAAGCTGAGACTCCAGGCCTGAGCCCCTGAGACCTGGGCTCCCTACAAAGCTGACTCCAGGCCTGAGCCCCTGAGATCTGGGCTCCCTACAAAGCTGAGGACTCCAGGCCTGAGCCCCTGAGACCCCGGCTCCCTACAAAGCTGAGACTCCAGGCCTGAGCCCCTGAGACCCCGGCTCCCTACAAAGCTGAGACTCCAGGCCTGAGCCCCTGAGACCCCGGCTCCCTACAAAGCTGACTCCAGGCCTGAGCCCCTGAGACCCCGGCTCCCTACAAAGCTGACTCCAGGCCTGAGCCCCTGAGATCTGGGCTCCCTACAAAGCTGAGGACTCCAGGCCTGAGCCCCTGAGACCCCGGCTCCCTACAAAGCTGAGACTCCAGGCCTGAGCCCCTGAGACCCCGGCTCCCTACAAAGCTGACTCCAGGCCTGAGCCCCTGAGACCCCGGCTCCCTACAAAGCTGACTCCAGGCCTGAGCCCCTGAGACCCCGGCTCCCTACAAAGCTGACTCCAGGCCTGAGCCCCTGAGACCTGGGCTCCCTACAAAGCTGACTCCAGGCCTGAGCCCCTGAGATCTGGGCTCCCTACAAAGCTGAGGACTCCAGGCCTGAGCCCCTGAGATCTGGGCTCCCTACAAAGCTGAGACTCCAGGCCTGAGCCCCTGAGACCCCGGCTCCCTACAAAGCTGAGACTCCAGGCCTGAGCCCCTGAGACCCCGGCTCCCTACAAAGCTGAGACTCCAGGCCTGAGCCCCTGAGACCCCACATCACGGCTAGCCCCCCAGACTCCTCCGGCTTATTTTTCTCCTGGCTTCTCTGGCCCTGGTACCCCAGCCACGAGGACCTCTTGGAACTCCTAGAACGTTCTCTCTGGCCCTTGCCTGTGCTGTTCCTCCACCTAAAACCCCTGGTCCTCTGCCCATTTCCTTCACAACTGCGCCTTCTCAGACAGGCTGCGTCACTCGCGAGACCACCTCCTTCCCACCGGTCATTTCCCTCCTTCTACCTGTCCCTTCTTGTAAACATCTATTCGTTTAATTACGCACGGCAGATTGTCCCATAGAATTATAAACTCCCCAACCCAGGGAGCTCGGCCGCCCTACCCACTCGAGCACCCCCCGCTTTAGCACAGCGAGATTACCCAGCCAGCGTTGATAAATAAATCATGGCACTCACGCGCGCGAGCTCTGCGACTTGGACTTTATAGCCCGGTTATGCTGACTGCGGACCTTCTGCACCGAGCCGGCTCCTCCCTTGGGCTTTGTGGATGCCGGAATCATGGCACCCGAATAAAGCTCACTCGGGGAAAGCGTGGTCCACATCAGAGGACCCAGCGAGGCCGACCACCTCTTGTTCTTGGGAGGACTGGGGTGTGTGTGTGTGTGTGTGTGTGTGTGTCTCCTCTCTGGATGCTCTCTGTTGAGCTCTGACCTGGGAGCTATGCACGTGTCTTCAGGGGGAGACGAACCTGAAGCCCCAGCAGGCTAGCCAGCTGCAGCAGGGCTTCCCCTCCCCCTCCCCACCCCGGAGCACAGGCCCAGCTTCCAGCTCAGCACCCGTTCCCTTCCTCTCTGTTCCTCCACCCACCGTGAGGCCCTTTCCCCCTGGAGTCCGCCCCAGATCCGGGGCTGGGCCCTAGAGCCCCTGACCCGGCCACGGGGAAATCAATGTCCCTTCACGGGGAGCAACGTCCGCAAGAGGGAAGCAACTCCAAATGCTTTGGGGGAACTCCAAGAGGTTTTGAACGTGGGGAGACGCTCACCCCTCCTCCCGCCCGAGTCTCCGCCGCCGCAGTGCTGCCCGCTGTCTTCTTCCTGGCTGCCCCCCTGGAAGTCCCCCCTCTCCATAGATAATGTCCGTGAGCTCTTTATGCGAAGGGGGGCTTCTGTGTCTCGTGTGAGGGTCTCTCCCGGGTCCGCGAGTTCACTGGTGCCTGGACCAGAGCTCTTGAGTCAGTGGTGGACCACATGCCTCTTTGGCTAGAAGAGAATTAGGGGTGTGGCTGCCATGTTTTAGCTTTGATCTAGCTTAGAGAGCCTGGGCAAGTAGGTTTCATTGATATTTGCCCTTTTCCTGTCTGAGCACTGCACTTCAATCGGGTTTGAGAATCAAATGTTAATGAATCTCAGAGTCTCTTGAACTCAAAATGATAATAATCGTTTTTTGCTGTCAATGATGGATGATAGGGAAATCCTCTGGTATTTTAGGCAGCAGAATGGAAGCAGCCGCTTGCTTCTGGGAGTGTGAGTGTGTGCACACGTATGGGAGGAGTTGCCTGGAGCAGGTCTGATTGGCAGCTGGCTTCCTTTCCTTTGTCTCCGTCTGCTTGTCTGTAGATCAGGTGAGGTGATTCTTGTCTTACCTGCGTCACGTGCTGGGGCTGCCCAGTGGGCCAAGGCAGGGAGACGTCTCTGAGTTCACTCAAGCAGATGCCTTGCCCCCCCGTCCCCCCACCCCCCCGCCGACGGTGGCTTCTGAGAGAAAGAGAAACCAGCAAGGATTTGAACTTCTGTTTCTTTTATTACTTTTAACTATTAACATTGAATACGGCTGCCGACAGAAACAGAGCACAAGGCAAATCCAGGTTGATTTAGGTTATAGATAAACGGGGCAAGGTATCAAGAGTGAATGCACGGTGGGTCTGGTGGGCTTCCGTACCCTGCCCTCATTTCAACTATGTCATCTCATTGTCAGTCTGCACGGCTAGTCATGCATTCCAGTGGCTCATTCAGGGAGCGTGGTCTCTATAATTAAATGACGATAAAGAGAGACACAGGACAATAAACATAGGAAAGAGGCCTTGCTGTTCCTCCTTTGTGTCTGGAAGGGCAGCGAACAATCTAGAAGAGAAAGAGCCCTTTCATCATGCCCATCGGAGCAGGTGACTTATTTTGGCCCACAGGCCCAGAACGTCACCCTTCAGCTCCTTTTACAGTTCCCAGATGAGCGGTGTCGTCATCGGGACTTGCCAGGGTCGGGGTGCCTCTCAGGAGGCCTCCCCGCCCTGGCTCACGCTCCCGACACCCGGCACCCGGCACCGGCTCCCCGGGCCGCCTCCGCGGAGGGCTCCCCCCCCCACCCCGACGCGGGCCGAGGGGTCGGGCAGGCGGGACGTCTCCCTGCTGAACACCGCCTCCCTCCCTCCACGCGGCGTGAAGGGAAGCACCTCTAGCGCGGTCCTTCCAGAGGGGGACTCTGTGCAGAGGGAGACCGAGGCGGCGGCGGCGGCCAGGGGAAAGGAAGGAAGGTCGGTGTGGTTGCCGTGGGAACCGTGCGATGAGTCCCAGGAACCCAACATCCGGGGTGTGCAGACCGTATCCGCGCCTGGGGCCTTCTCCCAGGAGCGAGGCTGTGGCGCGGGGCTGGAGGGGGGCGGGGGGCTGCGTTTGGGAAGCGCCCCGCGGGCTGGGGGGGGGAGAGTGGGGAAGAAGGCCTCGTAGGACTCGGTGGGGTCCTCCGGGCAGATGACGGGCGGGGCGAGGGCAGCCAGGACGCGGTGCCCGCCGCTGCAGACCCCTTGCGAGGCTTTGATCCTCTGGCAGCTTTGATGGGATTGACCCCGCTTGAAACAAGACATGGGCCACTTGGCTACTCGGGCGGCCGATCTCCGAGGTTCCTGGTTCAAAGTTCAGTCTGCTTGGCCCTGCCCTCGCCCCAGTAAGTTCACACACTTTGCCTCGTGCACACCTGTGTCCTCATCTCCTTATCTCGTCTGGACACCAAGAGTTTTAGACTGGGGCTCGCCCCAGTGAGCTCATGTTAACTTAATTTCCTCGTTAAAGCTTCTGTTTCCAAACGCAGTCAGTTCTTAACTACTAGAGGTTAAGGCTTTCAACATACGGACATCTAGAGACGCTACGCAGCCCTCTTTTTCAAAGGCCGTCTTTTCCTAGGCTGAAGGCTCCTCTTATCCGTCCGTCCCCGTAGATCTCTGCTTTTCCCGTTGCTCTTTGGTGGCGGGGGGGGAATTATCTTCCCTATGTGAACTCTTTTCCCATGAAGAGGATCACACAGAGAATCTTGGAAACGTTTGAAAACTAGGGCACGGGTATAGAAGATCATCTTTGTGATTCCCAGCACATTGTAGCATACTTTTTTTTTCCTTTTATTTTAACTAAAGAGTACATAAGCAACCTCTAGGGTTTTTATTTGTTATATCATCCACTGCCCTCCCTCTTGTACACACCGTCACTACTTTATCCATGTTGGAAGGTACATAAATACTTCACACATTTTATTGGGGCTTTTGGTCTTCTACCCGAACGGTGTCATGCTTCCCATTGTGATGTGGTTTAGCCACTTCCCGGGGACGCGTCGGTGGCCATTTCCCTTCTTTGCGACCTCAAGAAATACCTGTTAGAGAAAACAGCCGTCAAGTTCACGCAGAACAAAACTCTAACTCGGCCTGCCATCACATGGTGAGTCCCAATGGTGAGTGCTCACAAGAACACGTCTAGGCTCATAGGCCCTGAGAAGAGCCCCTCTGGCCTACTACGTAGTCTGATGGTGAAATAAAACAAGTGGAAAACCATATGGCAGGCTAATCGGGCCCAGGGTCAGTAGTTTCCAAACTGGGGCCTCTCTAGCCACAACATTAGCATCCTCCCGTAGCTCGTTAGAAACGCGCCCGTCCTCCGTCAAGTAGCCCTCCGAGCCAGAAGCCTGAAAAGTGAGGCCCGGCAGCCGGTGCTTTGACAAGACACCCTGTGATTCTGACGCCGGCTCCAGCTTTCTAACAGCTTCTTAGTCCTGAGAAGCGCACGCCATGAGTCTAAAGAAAGAGAACTCGTATGTGGAGAGCCGGTGAAAATAGAATCCAGGATTATTTCTGGAAGCACGCTACAGATGAGATAGGCCTGAGGAGTGGGTAGGATTCTCCTATTTATGTGTAGAAGATCATATTTACTATAATCGCCATCTGCATGTTTATGTGTTTCTCTTGAAAAGAAGTAATTAACAGCCTGGACTCTAACTGGAGAGATCTGCTAGCCGTCCTTTCCTTGCGTTGAAACTGGCTCACTCTGAATGGAGGCTTCCTCCAGCATATGCTCAGTTAGGGAACTGGTAATTGTGGCTGGAGGCATTGGTTGGAGGACCTGTTGGTTCCATCACAGTCATTGCTTGAACTGGAAGTGAGGATTTGATCCACGTGTCTGAGCTAAAATCAGTTCAACGCATCCCGCATCCTCCCCCACCCCCACCCCTGCCTTTGGTGGGGAAAGGTAATATTGGGGGCCAAATCCAGGACCTGGAGTTTGCTGGGCAAGATCTCTATCACTTGAGTCTCCTCTCTCTCTCTCTCTCTCTCTCTCTCTCTCTCTCTCTCTCTCTCTCTCTCTCTGGAATTGTCAAGATTGTCTAGTTATTTAGCCTTACCCAATGACTTCTGAGCTGACCATGAAGGACGGGAGGCGTCAGACACACAATGCAGACACACATCTCTCTCCTGCCAGACCTGAGTAATCCTATAGCAACAACAGGTAAACTGTGGCTAAGAGGCCACTTGAGCTGCGCTACCTGTCTTTGTAAATATTTTATTGGAGCATAGCCGTGCTCGCTCCCTTATACGCTGGCTTTACTTTTGACTGGAATGGTGCGTGGTTCAGTCCCCTCCTCGAGATTCGCGGAATCACGTGTTGCTATCTTCAAGCAGTGCCGCAAAGGGGGGTCGCCATTCGACATGTCAGTGTATGAGTACAATGCGGCCAGGTCACTAGCTCCTTTTCCATCCTTCTCCCCATCCCCCCCCCCCAGCCCCACACATCCCCTCATTTTCTTCTAATTTCGTGAGATATGCACTGAATATCACGAATACCTTCCCCCTTCCCCCTCTCTGGACCTCCTCGGTCCTCCCCGCCTACAAGTAAGAAGTCAGATCAACGTGAAGGCCAGGACGGCCCTGCTCCGCCATCGGCCTGAGGTCCCCCACGCCTGCCGGTTCCAGCCCAACGGTCTTCCGTCTGTAGCAGCTGGGTCGTGTCCACGCCTCCGGCTATCCGCTTTCCCCTCATCTCACTGGCGGACTCCGTCTTCACCGCCCATCTCCACCGGACGCCACTCGGCTCCTTCTGGCCGAGTGCAGCTCTCCCGTCTGATACGGTGGCTTAGGGCCACACCGGTACTAGCCTGACAGTCCCAAGTTCTGCTTGTGCCACAAAAGAGCCAAAGCATGGGACACGGCGACAGCAGACTTTGAACATCCAAACAAACAAAGGCGGGAGAAGAGACCCCAACAAATACAAGGGATTGCCTCTGTTCCCTTACAAGCAGAGCGCAGGTAAAGTCCATCTTAGCTTCATGGTCTGAGTAGAAAAATAAAATGATCCCTAAGTGTGCTCACACCATATTCCTTTTTTATTTTAGTTTAGTTGTTAATATTTGAGCCCAGTTATAAAAACTGGGATTTTTTTTTTAACTTTAAAACTCGGGCTTAGGGGCTTCACTGAGCTCCTATCCTCCTATAGCAAGACACAACGGAAACCTAGTAGTTACCTGTGGTGGGGGCCATGGTCTCACTCCCCCCCACACACCATTACCTCCTTTTTAAATGTGTTTACCAGTCTGGGGGCTTGGACTCAGAGCCTGGGCCCCAGCCCCGGCTTCTACCACACACTGGGCAGCCCTGGTGTCTACCCCCACCCCACCCACAGGGCAACGGAGCAAGCAAAGCCTGGTCTGAAACCTCTGAAACCAGGAGCCCAAAGAAATCTTTCCTCCCTTGCGCGGTGTTTCTTCAGGACTTTTTCACGGCCATGAAAGGTCTGACTAAATACTGTGTTTCCAGGAAATTATCTACAAAAACAGGCAGGAGGCCAGACGGACTCTGAGCCAGGGTTTGCCCTCTCGTACGACAGAGTCATGCGGTGGGCCGGCCAGAGTCGTGGGTCTGCATTTCCAGATCTCTCTACAGGTGTCAGCACCATACCATCATCAAGATTCCTGTACACAACGTTTTCAAAGATGGTTCAGGGAGCCCCGGGAGCCCCCCCAGACCCGCGGAGGGTGCCCCTCCTCCAAAGAGCTTGTGTTCTAATACTCAGGACCTGGCTGCCTTTTTCACACCCCGCCCCGTCTCTCACAAGTTAGGAGTGGAGTTTTCCAGAGCCCGTGTGCGGTGAGGTCATCACTCCCGGTAGCGAATGGAATCTGAGCCTGCGTGTTTTTGTTGGTAAAGCATTCCTCAGGTATGAGCTCTAGCCTGATAAATATTTATGGGCGTAACCCACACAACCCAAAGTCCTTTGAAGTTCAGAATCAAATTCAGGGGGACAGAGGCACCCTGGGACTCCCAGTTTTCACAGCTTGCTGACATTGTAGGATTCTGATTCCACTTTCCCTAAACGTGCACATCTTGTAGTTTGGATCTTTCAGATTTGTTTCGCAAGAATGTCAATTCCTCAAAGGCAGGAGCTGTGCTGATGGTTGTGCTCTGTGTTTGCTCGTGAATTTGCACCACCCCACGGTCTGGCTTGCTCGTCAACTGCATCTTGTAAATCATGGTGTTTGAGAGAGCGGTGGTGAAGATATGGAGGAAGTGTGTGTGTGTGTGCATACATACATAGACACATGTATGTGTGTATGTGGAGGGTCATGGGTAATGGCTAGACTCTGAGGTGGAATAGGACGGATTTCGGGGGTCCAACGGAAGGACTGACTTTGGTGTGCACAAATGACACCAGCACCAGTGGGGGGTGGGACCTCAAGACCCAGGGTTTGGAGTCCGCACCAAGTACTAGAACATACCTTTGCCTACTGCCGGCGCGGCTGCCCGTGTTGCTCGTCTCTGCCTATGGGAGGAGGCTCCAGGCACAGACCCCAAACCGCGCTTCCTCCAAGGCATGACGACTTCAGAGGAGAAAAGCCATCTGCCAAGGCTGAGCAAACGGAGCCTGTGTGTGAGCTAGCGGTATTAGGACATTATTTCGATGCCAGTTGACTTTGCTCAACATTCACAAAGGTTGGCAAACACATGGGAGAAAATAGACTTTGTAGTGTTCGGAAGGATGTTGGCACCGTTTCTGGCGGCAGTGTTTTTGATACAAATGAGTACCAGACTTCAAGATTGCTGCAGTTCTCATCTCAGCGCTAAGTCGTGTGTGGATCTTCCTCCCAGTCACTTGCCTAAGGGTTCTCAACTGGGAGACACGCCCCTGCGAGGAGAAGCACCTCGAGGGCATTGGTTGTGATGCCCTCTGCCCTCTGCCCTCTGCCCTGTGACCCCTTCATCTCACCCCGGCATTGTGGGTTAAGTCTCTGATGCTCCGCGTTGCTTGGTAGCTCAGGTGCTTCCACCGGGCAGTAGCCTTGGTTCTGTCACGTGCTTATGGCAACAAGGAACAGGCCCAAGCTAAACCGCCTTAAGTGACCTGGACAAGTTCATTTTACACAGTAGGAAGCCCAGAGAGGACCAGGCGGGTTCACGGAGAGGCCGAACAACACCTTGAACCACCCCCCCCCCCAGACTACGCAGCAGAAGTGGTCCCCTCTGCGTCTCTCCGGCGCATGCAGAAGCAGCTCCAGGACCACAGGTGAATGCTAACACCTGTCATCTGTCCCCTCCATGCGGGTAAACATTCCCAGGACCCGGTCCCCCCACACCGCATACCTCCTCAGGGCTCCCTGGCAAGAGTGCATCAGAGAGCTGTGCCCACATCAACCCCTTGGTAAAGCAAAGAGAGGACTAGGATCATTCCACCGAGCAAGGATCTCTCTTCGAGTCCAGGGAAGGCTGCAGCTTAGCCCTGGTTAATTGCTTTTGCGTCACAATAACAAAATTCCCGACAAAAGTAACCCAAGGAAAGGGATTGTGTAATTCCCACTTAAATCCTGGGTTCTACGGATTCTGGTAAGGTAGAGGAGGAAGTGGTTCACCGCATGGTAGACAGGAAGTGGAAACAAAGCATGCACGGTACAGGCCCAGAGGAGCTACGGCCCCCCAAGAACGTGCCATCAGTGACCTCCTTCCTCCCGCCACTCTCCACCTCCTACGGTTGCTACCACATCCTGAGGTAGCCCCACCGGAACTCCACAGCACGGCCCTATTCAAACCACAACACCCCCAAAGTCGTAGCTACTCCAAGGAGAGTTTCCAGACAGAGTAACTCTGCAAACAGAAAAGGGGAGACATGGCCACCGGGAAGGCCACGTCTGGGTCTCCTTCCTCTCTTGAAGGCTTTTCCTTTCTTTTCCATTCTCTGCCCTGCTGGAGTCAGGGTCTCGTGTGGGCAGGAACCAGGTCCAGGTCCGTCATTGTGTCCTCAGCAAGATGCTAGGAAGTCTACCCTGCCGCGGCCCCTGGAGTATTTCTTCAGCTTAATGATGGCAGATTATCATTTAGATGGAAAGCTATGAGTGTGAGGTCACGCCTTAGTTACTTGGAAGTGACAGACGAGCACTCGGTGACATTTGCTGTCAGCTTTCGGGGTATCTACAAGTTGGAAGTGAGATGGCAACAGTCTGTCTCTCCCTGGGTTAGCTTCCCCAAGATCTCCTGCAGAACCGCGCCCCCCCCCCAAGAAAGGACTGGATAAGGTTACGTGCCTCCACTGACGTGGAAAGGGGTGGGGATTCTTGCATGAACCCAGGCTTGGCTACTTGCTTACCTTGTCCTGAATCAGAGTCAGCCCCACCTGAGCTCCATAGAACAGCCTCCCTGCAGGAAACGGACTCGCTGCCAGAAGATACAGAGAGTAGATGCTGAGAAGGCACAACAACAGATGTCCACAGCACTTGGGGTGGAGGGAAAAGCTGTTCTCAGGGCAATACACGTGGGCCAGACCATAATGAGAGCCATTTGCTGATACAGGGATTAAACATCTCCTTCCATCCCCCAGAAGATGCAAACTAAACTAGAAACCTTAAAACGTACCTTGTTCCCTAAATGTAAAAATGGGAATGTTTATCTGTTGATTTCCATTCTTTTTCCATAATTATATCTAACAACAGTCTGTATCTTTATTGTATTATTCTCTTCTTTCTTGGTTGCTTGTTATGGCTTGGTTTCTTAATCCCATGTATCATAGAGCCAGCAATCCACTAAAAAATATGAAAAGGGAGCCAAGCACCAGTGGCTCGTGCCTGTCATCCTAGCTACTCGGGAGGCTGAGATCTGAGGATCACAGTTCAAAGCCAGCCCAGGCAGGAAAGGTCATGAGACTCTTATCGCCAATGAACCACCAAAAAGCCAGAAATGGAGCTGTGGCCCAAGTGGTAGAGTGCTATCCTTGAGCAAAAATGCTGAGGGACAGTGCCCATACCCTGAGTTCAAGCCCCAGGACTGGCACGTTTGTAACTGTGACCTAATACGTGAACAATTCTTCTGTCGACTTTTACCTGAGATTCTAGCTAGTCACTTGACAACCTGACTTAAGGGTCCAGGTACTAGGTTGAATACTAGAGATACAGTAAAGTGATCATCTCCCTTTTCCTTGCTAGGACCTTACATTCGAGTGAATGTGTTTATCTTTACATGTCCTTAGTTTGTAGCTCTATCTTATTACACCAGTAGTACTGGAGGTGGTGGTAGCTCTATCTTATTACACCAGTAGTACTGGTGGTGGTGGTAGCTCTATCTTATTACACCAGTATTGCTGGAGGTGGTGGTGGTGGTGGTGGTGATGGTGGTGGTAGCTCTATCTTATTACACCAGTAGTACTGGTGGTGGTGGGGGGGGGGGTGATGGTGGTGGTAGCTCTATCTTATTACACCAGTAGTACTGGTGGTGGTGGTAGCTCTATCTTATTACACCAGTATTGCTGGAGGTGGTGGTGGTGGTGGTGGTGATGGTGGTGGTAGCTCTATCTTATTACACCAGTAGTACTGGTGGTGGGGGGGGTGGTGATGGTGGTGGTAGCTCTATCTTATTACACCAGTAGTACTGGTGGTGGTGGTGGTGATGGTGGTGGTGGTAGCTCTATCTTATTACACCAGTAGTACTGGAGGTGGTGGTGGTGGTGGTGGTGGTGGTGATGGTGGTGGTAGCTCTATCTTATTACACCAGTAGTAGTGGTGGTGGTGGTGGTGGTGGTGATGGTGGTGGTAGCTCTATCTTATTACACCAGTAGTACTGGAGGTGGTGGTGGTGGTGGTGGTGATGGTGGTGGTAGCTCTATCTTATTACACCAGTAGTACTGGTGGTGGTGGTGGTGGTGATGGTGGTGGTAGCTCTATCTTATTACACCAGTAGTACTGGTGGTGGTGGTGGTGGTGATGGTGGTGGTAGCTCTATCTTATTACACCAGTAGTACTGGTGGTGGTGGTGGCGGCGGCAGCAGCATTCCATCATGGTGATCATTATTACAATAGCAAATTTTCCCTTAGCAGTTACCAAACACCAGACAATGTGCTAGATGCTTCATGACTGTAGCTTTCTGATCCCTTCAAAAGCCCTAAAGGGTAAAGAATCCCATTTCATAGATGGAGAGGCTAAGTCTAGGTGACATGAAGCATCTTGTGAAAGCTCATATAGAGGTGAAGGCTGGATGTGAACCCACATTTGACCGGTTTATCAGCCCGCTCCCTTTCCAGACCACAGATGTTCCGCACACGCTCAGTGGAAGACGGAAGATGGCTTCTGTCTTTCTCTGGATCCATCACCCTGCAGGCGAAATGCATGGTGTGGACTTTGAGTTGTGAGTCCTTAGTGAGGACAAGCCTGAGAATCCTCCTCCTCCTCTCTGCCCCTCCGGGCCCCGCCCAGCCGCCCTGAGGCGTCCGTCTGGACTCATCTCATGTACCTCCGTCTCGGGCGCACGTTCTTAATTGACCAACTGATGAGGCATGGCGTAGACTGGCTGTCTAGCAGGGCACTCTTTGGTGTGGAAAACCCCCTAATTCTGCACTCCCCACTGGCACATTTGGCTTTGGAGTCCTTGAAATGACTAGTGTAACGTGGTATGGAAATTTCATTTTAATTTAAACGGCCACCGGTGCCTAATGGCTACCGTAGTGGACAACACAGTAGACTCTTTGTTGTCATTCTTTTTTAACCTCTGTAGCTCTGTAGCAGTAACTTTTTGCTGGTCCTGCGGCTTGAACTCAGGGCCTGGGCACTGTCCCTTAGCTTTTTTAAATGTTTTAATTGATTGATTTATTGTCAACGTTTATTTGTTGATTTATCTGTTGTACAGAGGGGTTACCGTTTCATACTTAAGGCAGTGAGCACATTGCTTATCAAACTTGTTACCTCGTCCCTCATTTTTCTCCCTGTCCCTTAGCTTTTTTACTGAAAGTCTGCGCTCTACCGCTTGAACCACAGGTCCGCTTCCAGATTTTGGTGGTTCGTTGGAGCTAAGAGTCTCACACGTGGTTCAAATTATGATCCTCAGAACTCAGCCTCCTAAGTAGATAGGACGACAGGCGAGAGCCACTGGTGCCCGACTACAGAGCAGTGAAATGTCAGCAAGGTGCTGGCATGGTTTAACAGATCCTGAAGTCAAGTTACTTAGCTGCAAATAACACTTTCCATGATATAATAACAGAGTAATAAAGTGGAATGGACCAGAAAAAGAAAATAACCAGTAGGCATTACACATGCTAAGTGTTGACTGCAGTACTTCAGTTTCATGTATCTGTGTACTGGGTCACTGCGCAAAATGAATTTCCTCCAGTAGGTCATGGTCATAAAAGGTTTGAAACCCACTGCCTGCCACTGAGTAATGTCACTAAGACCTGGGAAGTGGCATTTTTACGTGCCGTTTCCTCTTCTCGCCTAGGCTCGGCAAGGGCTCATTTTAGGAGCCTTCTGCCCCGCCAGGTCCTGCAGGCCTGTGTCACGGCCTGCGACTCCTCTCTGACGCTAATTGAGGTGGACGTCGTGTTCCCCTGCCTATCCACATCCAAAGCCCCGAGCTGGCGCCCTCCAGGCAGGAGCTGGCCGCGCAGACAGGTCCCCAACTGGGCGTGTGCGTGCCCACCCTCCACCGCCCAGACGCTTCAGGGTCGCCCCTCGTTGGTTTGCCCAGACGCTTCAGGGTCGCCCCTCGTTGGTTTGCCCAGACTCTTCAGGGTCGCCCCTCGTTGGTTTGCCCAGACGCTTCAGGGTCGCCCCTCGTTGGTTTGCCCAGACGCTTCAGGGCCGCCCCTGTGGCTCAGTTGCATTTCCTAGCTCACTCCTGGAGGCGTGTGTTGTTTTTTTTAATTGTGCTCTGTGTTTCGTGTGCATCCAGCCGCCTCTCTGAACGGAAGTTGGTTTTAGCACGCGGCCTTTTCACGTTCTAGAAGGAGAAGTAAGGCCTGCATAGGAACCCTGGTGAGGAGCGTGTGGCTGTGAAGGAACTGGTGGTAGCGGCGGACATTTCCATGAGATGGGGGGGGGGGGAGGGGAGGGGGGGAAGCAGGAGGGGAAGATGGACGGCTGGGAAAGGCCCCGAGGAGGGGGACCACGAGCTGGGAAGGGAGCCAAGCCAGCCTCGCCGCCGGGGGAAGATAAGCGCTGCCCGGCCAGGCGTGGGAAGAACCCTCACCATCCAGCCGCGACCCTCCGGTGAGCCGAGTGGAGGACTGGCTCTGGACGCCATCGGGGGGGCCCTCCAGACACAAAGCGGACCTCGGGAGGCCTGTGCTGCCCGAGCGTCTGAGCACGCTCACTGCGTCCCGCCCTCAGGGCCCGCTGGTCCCGGTGTGGCCAGCGCGACGGGGCCGCGAGCGGGTTCACGGCTGCGTCTAACCAGGTTGGGGAGGGAGGGGGCTGGGGCGTCCCTGGGGGCTGCCGGGGGGTGCACAGGGTCACAGGCTGCTGGCTCTGAGTCCATGTGCCTGGCTTTTCAGCCAGAATCCCCACCCAGCACCTCTAGGTGCCTGTCCTGAAGCCAGGGCGCTGGCCGGGGATGTGGCAAAAGGAAGAGGGAGGACCCGGGGCGACCGGCAGGGCCTTCCCAACAAACAATGCAAGCGCTCTCGGGTCTCCAGAATGTCCCTCCACCACCGCCGGCCCAGGGAATGTTTGCATTCCGCGCATGGCTTGCGACAGAACTAGCGTGACCCAGAGGCCAGTTCAAGAGGGAGTTCGTGGATTTTTTTTTTTAAAGGTTCCAGAGACTTCTAGATATTTCCCGAAGACCATGTGTTCTCGCTCTTCCCTCACTCTGTCAAGGGTGGCCGAGTCGACGGTTGATATTCCTTGGCGTTTTCCCTGCAGTGTCCCGGTGCTGCCAAGATCTCAGGAAGCAAACATTGTATAAGGACTGAAACCTCTGGCCCAGAGGCCAAGCGTCTGAGTCACCGGAGCACCGGGACAATTGCTGGCTCCCCGGAGTTCCTCCACCTCCAGCACGGTTTCCAAGGCCCCCGACAAAACCCAAATAGTATTTTTCAGATAAGCGGCTGGACGAGGGCTGCCGGGCTGGAGCACACAGTGCCGCCCTCCCTCAGTTTCCCTATTCTGGATGCCTGGGCAGGTCCCTAAACCCAATCGGCAAGGACGGAGCAGGTCCCTCTCCTTTCTCTTAGGATGCACCGGGCAAATCTTAGGAGAGTGAAGACTGAAAGGAAAACTGAGGCCCTCGCAAGCCTACCCACGTGTGTCTGAACCTTGACCTGTGCGGTAGCTTTATCCGAGTCAATTATCTTCTCTACAACCCTCTGTCTGTTCCGCCGCCATTCCTACAGAGCTCTGAATGTCAGGGCCCCGGTGCCAGATGGCATCTTTGAGGGATTAACTGGCCTTTCCGCCACCCACACTTCCTGTGCCTCCGCTCCCCCATTCGGTGAGGCCTCGGGGCCGGGATGGGCAGCGGAAAGCGGGGTCCAAGGGGGCGCCTCCCTGGCTTGTGGATTTCCAACGTCCGCACCCTCGGATGAACAGGAAGGTTCACTGTGAAGCTAAAGGTTCCGGGCAGAGCATTCGCTAGAGAGACAGAAAGGGTGCTTGTACCCCAGCTAAAAAGAAGATTCCTGGCCCGAGGAGAGGGAGGAGAAACTCTGGGCAAGAAATGAGAAGACAGATCTATTTGAGTCCTGAAAAACAGGACCAGCACGGGCCCTCCGGGCTGAGTCACAGACGGACACAGGAGGAGTCACCAGCAGACGGGGAGGGAGAGGAGCCAGGCTGGGCAAAGTGACTCCGGTGTGCTTTCCACTGATTCTGAAAGGGACACAGCTATTATAGATAGATGTGATTCCACTTGAACCAAGTGGCCTTCCACGCTATCCATTAGTCCTCGTCTACCTCTGCTCACGATGCTACTACCCCGCCTGACCAAGCCCCTCCGCCACAGCTGCCCCGCGGCCAGGGCTGTCACACAGAAGCAGCGGCGGGCCTGGCCGCGAGCGTGTTGTGGTGACACACAGACCGCGGACGCTTCCTGAAGAAGGCAGCCCTGACCCTGGCCTGCCAGGGAACCCGGCAGCAGAATGCTTCCCGTCGCTGCGCCCATCTTACCCGCTGCGCTGTCGGTGTCCCTGCCCCTGTGGCCTGACGGAGCCACCCGTGAGGGACCTAAGAGTTCCCAGAGGACTTAGATCGCCACCCACCCTGCTGCAGGGCCGGCGTGGACACCTGTCACACCTTCCCCGGGTGTGCTGGGCACTCAGCACCGTTTCTATTTGCTTGTTTCAGCCATGGGGCCTGAGCTTGGGGTCTGGGTGCTGTCCCTGGGCATGGTTTTGTTTTGTTTGCTTTTAGTTTTAGTTTTTGCTCAATGCTAACACGCTACCGCTCGAGCCACAGGAGTCTCACAGACTTCCCTGCCAGGGCTGGCTTTGGACTGAGAGCTTCCCATCTCAGCCTCCCGAGTAGCCAGGATTGCAGCGCCATCCCTGTACTCTCACGTCGAGTGCGGTGGAGGGGGTCATGGTCTTTGTTAAATGACCTAGCCAGTGACCCTCCGTTTAGCCTCTGGCTCAGCCCCTCTTCCCCCGCCCCCCCCCGCCCCCCGTTGCAGACAGAGGGACTTAGTGGTCAGGGCGTAAGGTTCAAAGTCAGGCTGCCCCGCTACGGTTCCCTCGGCCACTTGCTGACGCCGAGACCCTCGGGTGAGTGGCATCAACGCGGGCGGGCGGTTTCCACAGGCATCAGGTGAGAATCGTGTCCTCCCTTGAGAGCCGACGGGAGGACGGGAGGACCGTGTGAACCCACGCGCACCCTTCGGAGCGAGGAACCCCTCTCTGGGTAGTCCCCGTCGTCCTGGGCCGCGTGCGCTCGGGCTTTGCCCTCTCCCGTCTATCCAGCCCCCTTCTGCTCCCCCGCCTCTGACCGCGTCGCCCCCCCCCCCGCCCACCTGCGGGGACGCGGCGCCTTTCGGGAACTCTCTGCTCGCTTCCCCGTGCCCGTGAAGGGCGGCACCCGCCCGCCCGCCCGGCCCCTCCATTGTCCCTCCTCCGCGCGGTCATCCTGGAGCAGCTGTCCTGAGCTGAGTGAACCGCCCTCTCCCCGTCTCCCCCCAGGACTCAGTGGAACCGGCGGGCCCCACTCCCTCCCTCCCTTATTCGGCAAGTTCGGAAGGAAGGGGGCCGTGGCGAGGTGAGCGTCTCCCGAGGGCCTGGTGCCCGGGCATCGACCAGGGCGCCGGGGTGCTCTGGCCCTTGGAGGTCGGCCTGCCGGGCCCTTTCCGCCCTAGGACTCCGCGTCCCCTCAGCGAGCACCGAGGGAGCGATGCCATGATTGGCGCACGCAGGAAGTTATGCCGGCAGGACGTGGCCACAGAGCACTCGCCTATTCTAAGTACACACAGCACACACAAGAACCCCCCCCCCCGCCCCTGGAAACAGCAGATGTCCCCAAAACGCACCACCCCCGGGGAGCACAGACCGGTCCTCGCCGCTCATTCCCACAGCAGGAAACACCCCGTTCTCGCAGGCCTCTGCAAAACACATCAGGAACAGGCCAGCCAGCCACCTCTGCGCCCCCGGAGACCCAGAAACAAAGCGCTCTGGAGAGCAGAGGTCACCCAAGGTCGTGCACGGCCTCCTGCCAATAGCTCTAGCTGGACAGTCAGCAGGAAGGGGAAAAAACCAGGAAACCTTCTCGAAACTTGTCCAAAGATGGCTCGAGAAGTGTTTGGGCAAGTTCAGTGGCTGGCCGAATTTAAAGCGCGAGTAACTGTGACTCCACGGACCCTTCAATATCAGTTGTCGCTTACTGAGCCCAAGCTTCTTGGAGAGCAATGCACTAAACATTGCTTACATGATTAAGTGATTTGGCGGTCGCAAATGATGCGTCAGTCCCATCCCCTTGATGAGGAAACTGAGGGCCGTGCGATCTGTGGCTTGCTCGTCCACACAGCCCCAAAGTGGCAGACGACCCAGCCCATCCGATTCCGGCACCCACAGTAGCGTGCCGTGAGCCACTTCCAACACGGAGGTCTGCGGGCTCTCTGTAGAAAACAGGAGCGAGACACCAGACCCAACCCCATCCGCTCAGACCCCGCACAGACCACCTTCACCCTCCAGACCACCGCCTTCCTCCCAGGAAATGCTCAGACCCGCACTCTGGCCCTCCTCAGCGCTTAGCTACGGCTGTGAACACACTCCAGGTACTTCACACCCTAATGAAGTCACAGCGTGACATCTGCACGCTCTCCTGCCCGGCGTGCAGCTCCCTAGGCCCCGGGCCGTTCCCAGCTCGTGGCTGAGCCGCTGGAGTCTCCGCTTGACATTTCGCCTTCCAGCCAGAAGCGCCACTGTTTTTATTACACTTCCAACAATTAGCGATAGCTGTTACACTGTCTCCAAGTCGGGGTTGCCACTCCTTTCATTACACTCCATCACAGGGTAGGTGCTTCTCCTCCTGCTGCTGCTGCTCCTCCTCCTGCTGCTCTTCTTTCTTTTTGCCCCGGCCATGGGACTTGAACTCAGGGCCTGGGCACATTCGCTGAGTTTTTTTGCTCAAGGTTAGCACAGCTCTACTTGCAGCTTTTCAAGTAAATTAATTGGAGATTGGAATCTCACAGGCTTTCCTGCCTGCGCTAGCTTTGAACCAGGCTCCTCAGATCTCAGCCTCCTGAGTAGCTAGAATTATAGGTATGAGACACTAGTACTGCCTTCTTCTTCTAATTACATGCCCTCACAGGTGCTCCTGAGTCCTCCTCCTCCTCCTCCTCCTCCTCCTCCTCCTCCGCCTCCTCCTCCTCCTCCTTCTCCTCCTTGTCATTCTCCTTCATGTCCTTCTTGTGTTTCTTGGGCTTCAACTCAGGGCCTAGGCACTCTGCCCCTTAGCTTTTTCTCTCGAGCTAGAACTCTGCCACTTGAACCACAGTGTTATAAATCACGTGGCCAAACCTTAATACTCTCGGATACAAACTAGTAGAAATAGCAACTTGCAGAAATCGACAGTCAGTTTTCACCATTCTGAGTGAGGGATGTGGCTAGTGACAGAATGTTTGTTTGGCGTGTGCGGAGCCTAAGTCTTATCAGCACACACACACACACACACACACACACACACGCAAGCCAGCATTCATGGAAATTATAGACCGGTGGGAAGAAATGACACACTTCCCTCCATACACATCAAGTAAGCGTTGATTATGTACCTGACCTAATTCACCGAGAATAGAAAAGTCTTACTAGAAAGGAGGTGCCTCGCTTCCCCGACCCCAGAGCCGCTACCAGCGCGGAAGATCTTGCCACCCCCGCGAGATCAGATTTTCTGCCTTTTTCTAGTCCTCTCTCCCATCCACAACTCGGAAGGAGCACTTCCAGCAGTGTCTATTGTCTAACCCTTCATTCTGACTTTGTCTTTTTATCGGGGTGGTTCAAAGACTGAGTTCTGA
Organism: Perognathus longimembris pacificus; assembly: GCF_023159225.1. Taxonomy (NCBI): domain Eukaryota; kingdom Metazoa; phylum Chordata; class Mammalia; order Rodentia; family Heteromyidae; genus Perognathus; species Perognathus longimembris. The sequence goes on along the minus strand of NC_063182.1, from coordinate 1,783,169 downwards.
CCGAGGAGCCTGCCCACGAGTCCACTCCCCTATAAAACCAAATCAAATTAGAAAAAAAAATCAAGCTGATTTTGGAAGTCAGTTGTGAAGCCCTAAGGCAGGCTGGATTCGAACAGGCGGATGAAGACCGCGGAGATTCCGGCGGCTCGTGGGGATTCCAAGCTTTGGTCCTCGGTGCTGGGGCCGATCGTACTGTTTGTTCCAGATCATTCTCAGGCTCGCAACTACCTTGGCAATGGAAAGTCGCCACATTGCTCATCATCTAAATAGAGGCTGAGTTTTTCTCACACGTTGGAGGAGGTGAAGGCAGTGAGTTGTTTTCCAGAGGCCATTGGCAGGAATCAGGGAAAGAAGAAAATGGGATTGGGCTGAAGAGAGCAGGCAGGCTGACGGAACTGTGGGCTCGTGTGGTGTCCATGACACCTTTGGACATTGGTGGTGAATGTAACATACCTTTCAGTGGCTTCATTAGCCATGTGGTTAGCTAGCGAATTCATTTCTTATTTTGTCTTGAATTCAAGATAGGAAAAAAAAAGGATTTGAATAATAGAGAGGAAGATTGTATGGCAGATATTTTTCTCTCACGCTAGTTGGCAAAATTGTAAAAACAAAGAAAACCCAATACAGGGATAAGCAACCAGCTCTCTGCCCTCCCAAACATGTGATTCGGGAAACCTGTGAGTTTGCTTGTTCCTTGTCTTTAAAGAGAAAGGAGTGCATGAGATCAGCTCTAGAGATCGTAGACCTCTGGAGGCTATGAAAGGTCTGAGAAACCAAGACAACAATGATTTGCTCTTGCTTTCTTTCTGGTCATGGGGCTTGAACTCAGGGCCTGGATACATCATAGTCTGTACATATTACAGAAACCTACGTGATCCTGGCTCATCACCCATCCTAGCCTCCTGACCACGATGAACATGCGCTGCATGAAGCCGCTGCCGGCATACTGTTACCCCGTAACGTTTTCATAGACGTAAGAGGATTACACTCTAAAGTAGCAGGTGTACAGCATAGGAAATGACAAAGCCAGGGACGTGGTCATTCGCCGTCATTGTTTACTATGTATTGTACGTGATTGTGTGAAACTCATAAGGCTAGCGGTGCAGAGGGTTTATTGATACTACCAGCATCACCACACCAATAATGTGTTCTACCAGGCCATAGCTATGCTCTAACGTCCCTATGGCCGTGGGAGTTTCCCAGCTCCTAATGTCGTGGTCCTCCAGCGTTTGAGTGTGCTATAACTGACACTGACACATGGGTGTTTGCACTGGATTGTACTCAGCTTCCTCTTTCATTGCTCTTCATTCAGGGATCTGACCTCTGTTATCACAAAGAAAGGCGATGCTCGCACCTACAGCGTGGCCTGCTTAGGATGTTTATGGATCTTCAGTAATGTTTATGACCTTCCTTCATGCCGCCTTAGCCTGACCCCCTTCAGCCTGGTGAAAGAGTTATGGCACGAAGTTATCGCGTCGCATTGCACTGGGGTGCTGCGGCTGATCACGTCAGCACGCTCTGGCTTCATCTCCTTCGGTTGAAGTTATAATGATGCCTGATGGCAGACTTTTTCACGAGAGCCTCTGAGAGAGTGACCTCCTGTTTCTTCCCGCAGTTCCTTATCAGCAGACTCCCTACAGTCCCCGGGGCAGCTCCAATGTCATCCAGTGCTACCGCTGCGGAGACACCTGCAAAGGGGAGGTGGTTCGAGTCCACAACAACCACTTCCACATCAGATGCTTCACCTGTCAAGGTAGGGGGGGCCCCGTTGCCCAGCTCCCTTTCCAGCTCCTGGCAGTGCTGCCGGCCGGCGCGGGAAGAGTGAGCGTGCAGGTCTGGGAGATCTCTGAAAAGGCCCCACTGGGCTTTTGCTGAGCCTCTTCCTAGAACCCCCTCTTGGGGAGCAGGCCGTGAAGCAGGAGGCTACCGTGGGCTGGATGTGGGGGGCGGCCCCTCAGGGTTAGCTTGCGCCTCTGGAAAGACCTCCGGCTTGTGCCTGGAGACCGATTGAAGAGTGGGTAATAGCCAACGTTATCTTGGCTGAAACCCAGCCTGGTTCTGTGATAAGTCCCTATTCTGTGACAGTGTGACAATCCCCAAAGCTTGTGTCTAATAAGAGGGTTAATCTCAATTTTATTAAGGTTTGTAAAGCAGGACATAGATGCTGGTTTCCAGATGACCCGGGCTGAGTCGTAGAATCCTAGGTTCCGCCTAGTGGGGTTTCCTAAAGAAGAAAGGGCCTCCGCGGGAGTGGGGCGGCTCGAGGGACAGACGCCGCGTCTGCGGCTTCCTGTTCTCTGCATCCAGGCTTCGCTGTCCAGGGAGCCCGCACGCTGGGTTGCAGAACGGTTGATCTGAAACGGTCACGTCTACCTTCGGTCCTGGGTTTGTCTTCATAGCGTGCGAAGCATACTTTCTCTTTGCATCTTCCCACAAACTGCATTTCCAGCGCGAGCTGACAGGTCTTCCGGTGTTGAAGTCCGTTGCAGGTCCTTGAACTGGGCCTCCTCATTACATCGTAAGGTGATCTCAATCCATGTCATCCTTCCTAGAAGTTTCCCCTTGGATTCTTGTTGCCACAAACATTCTTAAATCATCAGGCCCAGAAAAGTTGGTAACTCTTAAGGTCTAGCATGTCCAACAAGCACCCGTTTCTCTTGATGTGGCCAATTCTAAGTTGACTTCCTGAGAAACCACTTCATGACACTAATTTATACTGAATTGGTTGACAATCGAAACCACCAGATCTTTTCACATTAATACTGCTTCAGTCTATGGTATCTGAGACTGGATTTCCCTACTATGCAGAAAAATCCTCAGCTTCTTTCTTGTTTGGTCTTTGCACAAAGCATTTACATATTCCTATTTCCCATGTTGTTTATAGAAACATATGTGGCATATAGTTTAATTTGGTAGGGTTTTTATTTCATATTGAGAATTGGCAAACACATTACACCAAGTCGAACTTCAAGGGCATCTTGGCAAATGATGTGTTTTGTATCCTCACGTGTTGAGACAGAACAAAGGACAAAGACATGGATGAAATTGTTGCATGGATGACATGGGGCTCTGTGAATGTATTCTTAAGAAGGTGTTATCTGTAACCTTTTGCTTCCATCAAAATGTATCGGTTGCTAAGTACCAGTGAATGACACCTGTAATCCTAGCTACTCGGGAGGCTGAGATCTAAGGATCACAGTTCAAAGCCAGCCTCGGCAGGAAAGTCCAAGAGACTCTTATCTCCAATGAACCACCAAAAAGCTAGAAGTAGGACTGTGGTTCAACTGATAGAGTAATAACCTTGAACATTAAGGACAGTGCCCAGGCCCTGAGTTCAAGCCCCAGGACTTGCACGCACGCGCGCGCGCGCGCACACACACACACACACACACACACACACACACACACCCCAGCAGCAGCAGGAGCGGCATAAGTTGGCCTGTGCCTCCACGTGATTTCTCATCCTCCACCGTGCTAGCTTGGACTCATTCAACGGTGTTCTCAGAGCTCCAAGTGCAAGAGAGCAGGCTTCAATAAGTTAGACTCGGCGCCTCCCTTCTCCTGCTGTAATCAACACATGTCAAATAGCCAACCCAGACTCAAGGTCATAAGATGCGGGCGTGGCCTTTTGTGGATGGGTCTGCACATCAAAATTCAAGGGTGTGAATGCGAAGAAGGGGATGATTTAGCCATTTTGACAATCTGCCACAAGTGCCTGTAATAACTCTTTCAATAGAGACTTGAAGGGCAAGACAGGCCACTGATTTTCTGAATACTTTCTATGTCAACTTGCTTAAAGGCAACAACAAATAACAGGATGTTGGTTCCCAGCAGTAACTAGTAAGGAGAATCGTTGCCCTAATTACCCTTCTCATTTGAAATTCCTAAAATTTCTATGCATTGCTTGTTAAAACTCTTTAACATGTACTACCTTGCTCACAATAAAAAAATAAAGATATTCAGAGGTCAAAAGCAGAAGGAGCTATGGCTTCTGGTGTGATTACCAATGCCAGATTCCCTCCTCGTAGTTTATGTTAAACTTTGGCGACCTTGAGATTTTTTTTCTTTATGTGTAAGTGAATCCTAAAGAAATACAATCCTAGAGCCTAACCAAAGTGGGAATCTAAGAAGGAGAGCTGTGTGCACATCTGAGATTTCCCTCTGCAGAAATCTTACTCTCGGGGTATGAGAGGTGAGAATAAACTGGTTCTGGAAAAGTCCCAGCAAGGAAACTTGCTTCGTGGGTTCATCCGTACGTGATTCATTCATGATATCCATGCCGTGCATTTCATGTACATGTTTAAAAGTAGTCAAACAGTATTTAAAAGGAAGTCCCACACTTGGCAAACATCAGTCCTTTTTTGAGGATCTTGACCTTACTCCAGACCTTAAAGAACTCCCATAGATTACGTTATTAGGAAAATAAGTAACTCAGTATAACGGGCTCATGCCTGTAATCCTAGCTACTCAGGAGGCTGACATCTGTGGGTTGTGGTTCAAAGCCAGCCCAGGCAGGAAAGTCTGTGAGACTCTTATCTCCAATTAACCAGCAAAATGCCTAGGTAGAGCTGTAAATGGTAGAACACTAGCCATGAATGACAAAGCTAAGGGACATCTGAACTCAGGCCCTGAGTTCAAGCCCCAGGACCAACATGAAAATAAAAATAAAATTAAGCAAATTCTGAAAGAGAAAGAGACCACAGCAACAATGAAGGGCAAAGTCGGAACATCAAAGACTGCATCCTGGAATTTTCAGTCATTATAAAATAACTGCATAATTAACTCTGCTGGAAAATATAAAAGAAACACACCTACACACATCAGAATGAAGTTTCAAATCATCAAAGACAAAGAGATCATCTTTAAAGTAGCCAGATCACCTGTCTCTGTGTGGTAAATAGGCTGACAGCTGAATTTTTAATAGCAAGAAACAAACTAGAAAACAGTAGAATAACATCTCTCATGTACTGAAATAAATAACTGTCAAGGTAGAATTATGTATTCAACCAAACTCTCTACCTGCAACAAAGGCTGGCCCGCAGATAACATGATGCTCATTGATGAAAGACTGAATGTTTCCCTGTGAGATCAAGTACAAGACAAGAATGTCGGCTGTCATTGCTTCTATTCAACCTTAGACTGCAGGTCCATGCTAGGTTAATTAGGCAAGAAAATGAAACAAAACACATCCAGACTGAGAAAGAAGGAAAATGCCCTCCGTTTGCATACAAGGTGGTCTTCTATGTAGCAAATCCTAAGGAATGTATTTTTTTTAACTCTGAGAACTAGTAAATTCACTGAAGCTTCAGAATACAAGATCAATCCACCAAAATCAGTCGTGTTATGATATACAATCTGAAAACAATTCCGCCTTCCATAGCATCAAAAACAAGATGTATACAAATCAACTTTACAAAACAAGTGCAAACTTCATGCTATGATAACCGGGAAACGTGAAACAGGTGGAAAGTCACCCCAGGCTACGTTCATGAATCGGGAGACTTGGTGTTACTGAGATAGCTTCAGGTGAAATCTACCAGTTGGATGCGTAGCTCATGAAGCCATTGTGGTGCCATAGACAGATGGTTTCCCCAGTAGGAACTGATCTCCTCACATTTCTGAACACTGGAAAGCCCCAGCTCAGCGCACCCGTGTGGTTGGGCTCTGCCAAGGATCGTTTCCCTGACTTGCAGCTGGGCGCCATCCTTCCGTGTCTTCGTGTGGCAGAGAGACAGACAGACAGACACCGCTGTGACTTATCTTTCACTAAGGGTTCTCATCCCATCCCTCCTGGGGCTCTGCCCTGGGAACCGTATCTACCTCTAACTATCTCCCGGTGCCATGGCGTTGGTACCTAGGGCTTCCGCGTGCAACTGCGCCAGCCTCACAGTTCAGTGCCTAGCGAATCGGATCTCCGTCAGAACCCCAGCTGGGGTCAAGGCCGCAAGCCACACAGAACCCCCCAGCATCCTGAGAAAGAACAACGTGGTAGCCCCACGCGTCTCGCCTTCAAAACCTGCTACGAGGTGCTGACATAGAGACAGACATGGAAACCGATAGCACACGATCGAGAATCCAGAAATAAACCCTTCCATTTATGGCTAGCTGATTTCCAATATCAGTGCCAAGATAACTCAAGAGAGAAAGAATCATCTTTCCAACAAATTGTGCTGGAAAAACTGAATATCCATAGACTAAAAATAAAAGAGACTGGTTCTTTGCTCGCACAAATAGAACACAATACACACTGAATCCAAGGCTTAAATACTGGAGCTAAAACTATGAAATTCTTAGGGGAAAAAATAAGAATAAGTCTTTGTGACCCTGAGTTGGGCTAAACCTTACATATGGCATAAGAAGCACAAGCAGCTAAAGAAAAACACATGTTTTAAATATCAGCAACATTTAATAATCTTATGCTCCAAAATTCACAATGAAAAAATGTAAAAAGATGGTACACAATATGAGAGAAAGCCTTTGCACATCGTATGTGTGATAAAACACTTGTGTCTGAGCCGTGTAAAGGACACTCATAACTTCACAATAAAAAGGCAACCCAATTTCAAAATGAGCAAAGGATTTGTGAGGCACGTCTCCAAAGAAATTATGCAAATGCTCAAGAAGTATGAACATAAAATGCTCTCTCTCGTTAGCCATCAAAGAAATGCAAGTCAAACTGCAGTGAGATAGCTTTGCCACTCAGATGGCTGTAACTAAAAGGATGCGAACACGAGTGTCCGCAAGGATGTGTGGACATTGGAACCCTGACCCGCCTGCTGGTGGGAACGTAAAATATGTGGACCTTTATAGATCCTTATTCTAACAGCCAATTATTGAAAAGTGTAAGAAGACTTGGAAACATTTAAATACACTGAGTAAGTAATGCCTTAGTAGATATTTTTATTGTTTTTAGGTTATTGTCATTAGTGTTTCTAAGTGTCCTGGTATTTTAGAGATTTATTCTGAAGTACTAATACCAGAAAAGAAAACACATAAAGTTACCATACACAGAATAAATGCAGGAAAGGAAATTATATTTCTGTCCATAAAACCATTGACACTAACAAGAACAAAGTGTCACCTAAGAATCGATCTTAGCCAGGTGTCCGTGGCTCACGCCTGTCGTCCTAGCTTCTCGGGAGGCTGAGATCTAAGGATGCAGTTGAAAGCCAGCACAGGCAGGCAAGTCTGTGAAACTCAGCTAGCAGAAAGGAGGAAGTAGAGCTGTGACTCACGTGGTAGAGCACTAGCTTTGAGTAAAAAAAGCTATGGGACTGCACTCGGGCCCTGAGTTCAAGTCCCATTATCAGCACCTATGTACACACACACACACACACACACACACACACACACACAGACTAAGTTTTACAAAATTGTACAAACTTCTATGACAAAAATAATATTTTTAAAATTTATAAAGCATCATAAGAAAGATGTTAAAGCAAACATAAATAAAAGACATACTAAGAAGATGACAGTGTCTTACCCTAATTAAACTATAGACTCAAGAAAATTCTAATGTTGCATAAAAGTTTCCCATAGAAAGGAAGAACTCTGTTAAACTTGTTTACTTGGCAAAGGACCAGAGATAATTCACATCCTACAGAATAGCAGCAAAGCCAAGAGCCCTGGCCGGCAAGATACCACCGCTTACTGTTACTGTATAAGCAATTAAGAGGGCAGTCTTGGGTTAAGGGTGGGAGAATGCACCAATGGAACTGAATATAGACGCAAAAAACCACCCGCGCACATGTGCGGAAACATGTTTTTTGCAGATCAGTGGGGAACAATTACAGTGTCACTGACGATGATTAAATATCCACATGGGAAATGGGATAGCTACTGTATGCTGTTCACTAATGTCAAACCCAGGTGCAGCGATAGCACTGATGTGGAAAGCAGCAGTGGAACTTTCAGAAGGCCGTGTAGACCATACCTCCTTTAGAACTTCATGGTAGGGGAAATTTTATTAAGTATGATACAGAGAACGTAAATTATAAGGGAAAAGAAGGGAAAATTCGGCCATCTACAGCCTGAAGACTTTGGCTCATCCACAACACCCCAAGAAGGAGGAAACTATGTTCCCGCCACGCACAGTGGTTCACGTCTGTAATCCCAGCACTAGGGGAGGCTGAGGCAGGAGATGGTTGAGTTCCAGGTGATCTTGGGACACATAATGAGATCCTGTCTCAAAAGAAAGAGAGAGAAGGAAGGAAGGAGAAAGAGAGAGGGGGAAGGAAGGAAGGGAGGGAGGAAGGAAAGAAAGAAAGAAAAGGAGGGAGGAAGGGAGGGAGGGAGGGAGGGAGGGAGGGAGGGAGGGAGGGAGGGAGGGAGGGAGGGAGGGAGGGAAAGAGAAGGAGAAAGGGAAAGAATGACAGGAGAGTCGCCCCAGCTCTGTCGGGTGATAACTGTGGTCTGATGGAAGGTGGATTTGGGGGGACTAATGAAGAGGGAGACTGAGGATTAATATGGTCAAAGTAGTTTATTTGCATGTATGAAAATAGAGTAGTGGAACGTAATGAAGTTGTTTTAAGAGGGGAAAGGCGATGATGGAAAGCGGTACAGGGGTTGAAGTTGATCAGGATGTGTTGTGCACATGTGTGGAAATATCACAATAAAAGCTGCTTAAAGTACTAATACATGGTACTTTAAAAAGTAAAAAGCAGGGCTGGGGATATAGCCTAGTGGCAAGAGTGCCTGCCTCGGATACACGAGGCCCTAGGTTCGATTCCCCAGCACCGCATATACAGAAAACGGCCAGAAGCGGCGCTGTGGCTCAAGTGGCAGAGTGCTAGCCTTGAGCAAAAAGAAGCCAGGGACAGTGCTCAGGCCCTGAGTCCAAGGCCCAGGACTGGCCAAAAAAAACAAAAAAAACAACAACAACAACAAAAAAAAGTAAAAAGCAAGCCTCAAATTACAGAAGATGTTTGTACTAACAACTGAGAAATGATTCACTTCTAACACACACACAAAGAATTTCTACAAGTCTCAAAGAAAAAGGAAAACCAGCAAAAGGCCTCAGAAAGCATTTTACAATAGAGAAGATGCTAAGAAGCCACAAACCCATGAAAAGATCCTCAATTCCACTAGCCAAGGAAATAAAACGTGAAAATAAAGACCTCATGTCGACTAGTCGGATGTCCCCAGCATTGGTGAAGATGGGGATCTGGTGAGATGTAAATGTAATTTTTTTAAAGAACTAGGAACAGGCAGCCAGCCCTTTACAAATACAAGAATGCACGTGGCAGCATTTTACACAAGACACACCCCAAAAAACCCAAGCAGGCAGCGGGGGCGTGAGATGTCGCATGTCCGTGTCACGGACTGCAGGTGGTTTACCTGGCGTGCAGCGTGAGAGAGGACGTGAAGGAGCTGCACCCCTGGAGAGAGGGTGCCGGAAGCGCAGAGGACCAAGTGAAGGAAGATCCCACCCACAAAGCTCAGACGCGGGCCAGCCGAACAGGCCTGGTGGGTGGCGAAACCTGAGCGAAGCAAAGGCAGGTCCGACACCTGATCAGAGACCGTGAGAAGGAGAAACTTTCCGGGAGGGGGAAAAAAAAAGGCTTCGCCGTGCAGGGGCGCCTTTCTTATTTTTAAACTCAGGAGTGAGCACACGAGGGTCTGGTTTTTTCTTACTCTTTGAGCTGTACACGTACGTGTTCTGTATCTCTTCCATGCATAATAGATTTCACAATTCAAGTGGGGCACCGCCGGACCCTTCCGGACTGTGCGTTTGAAATTTCATCAAGTCAAGCCTGATTCGAGGCTGCACATCGGCAAAATTCCATGGCAGAGAGCTAGCCGCTCCCGTCCAGATGTGCCCCCCGTTTCTACCTTGGCATCCTCGTCCCGCAGATGAGCTGCAGAGCAGTGAGCTGGCTGTCAAAGCCACGCGGCCCTTGAGTGGTAGAACTCGGGACCTTGGGGTTCGGCAACACACAAATCGCTGGTGCAGGCGAGAGCCCTGTGCAAGGTCCGTATGAACCGTGAGCCCCCCCGCCCCCCGCATCTGCAAAGCCCCTTAGCCCTGTCTCCCGCCTTCCCCTGTGGCCCACTTGTACGGTCTGCTTTTTTTTGTTGTTGTTTTTAACTAATAGGCTTTATTTCTTGATTCATACCGTCGTGACTGCCCTGGGTGTATCGGGTCCCATCGGTTTCCTACTCCAGGCCCTTGAGGCCGTCCCTAGGTTTCTGTTTGGTCCCGTTCTGCCTTTGAATGTCTGGCTCTGCACACGTTCAGGTGCATCTGGTCCTGCTGGCCACACCCCTCCTCCCGGGCTCTTCTCTGCCCTCCAGGAGCCCGCCAGGCTCTTATCAACCTTTGCATCCTTCCCACCAAGAACTTCCTCCCGCCACTCCCTGGAGGGAGACGGAGGAACCGCTTGTTCCAGGTTTTCTTCTGACCTCCCGGTGTTCTCCCACGGGGAAAGGGGGCCTGGGGTGGGATTGGCCGAGAAAACAAAGGAGAGAAAAGAAGGGAAAAAACAGGAGCTGTTTCCAAGGAGGTGGCAGGCCAGGACAAAGCGATTGACTTACCACCTGCGGGCTCAGAACAGCCCGTACCGCGCTGCGCTGTTTGGTAGGGTCAGTGCTCACGCGAGGGAGGATTCGCCCCCTCCGGCCTGCCACGACCGTCGGCGCTGCCGTCCACCCCGCTTCCTCACCGGGGTGGCTTCGGGGGCTGCGAACTTAACATGTTTAGGCACGTGGTTCGCCCTGAGGGAAGCTCTTCTGCCCGTGGGCCCCCCCCCCCGAGATCATTTCTAGAACAACTCGGCCTGTACAGAACTGAATGGAGACCCCCAGAGAAGAGAGGGCCTCGTTCACGGCCACGCAGACTCCGTGGCGGTAGAGCAGTGGCATATCGGGACACTTCCGTCTCTCCCTGTCCTGCGGTGACCTCTGACCTGCCTCCTCTTTACTCAGCGTGGCCCTTTCAGCCTGCTCTGGCCCGGAATGGTGAACAAACACTTACAAAATATGTCTGGCATGCACAGGGAAGTCGCTCCTGTTTTCAATCTGCTTCCTCTCGCAGAGCGGCTCATCTTGTTCGTGATGGAGTAATACTGACTGGGTGATGTCACCCAGTTCCTGGTTGGGTCCTTGGACCTATAGACCTGGAAACTATTTTGTTGATCGTTCCACCACCGATCACTCTTTTTTTTTTTTTTTTTGAGATGAGATCTTGCTCTATAGCTCAGCCTTCAATTCGCCTCCTTCCGGCCTCGGCCTGTGGAGGGCGGGCATGACAGACACCCGCGGCTCTGCCTGCCTTCCCATTGATCATGCTTGAGAATGCTGGCTTGAACTAGCCACAGCTTCGGGGAACCCGTCAGAAGCCAAGGCACCTATTATTCATGTGCATGAAAGCCATCACGCTGCTGGGAAGATTTCCTGGAAGGAAGCCCGGCCAGCTCCTCCCTTCTGGAAGGCAAGCTCTCTCAAGCTGCCCAGCTCCCAGTGAGTGCAGGTTCAGAACCAGGGGAGCTGACCACAGGATCAGGGGAGCTGACCACAGGATCAGGGGAGCTTCTCCGGTGACTTCTGTCCATTGCTAACCAGCCCCCTGCCTGGCTGCCCCTTCCTGCCTGCCGTTAGCTGGACCGGCACATTCCGGAGGCTGCTGGAGTTCTGTTGGCCCCCAGAGCTCTTGGTTTCCCTGGAAGAAACGAGGCCTCTTTTTTCTGCCCATTATGTATAGATTCCTTAAACTAACTCTAGGAAAGCAAAGAGGTCCCATATGTTGAAGTTCTTTGCTCTTACATAATTCAGTTTGTTCTGACATCTGACCAATATACAGCTTTTGTGCGCCGGTCCTGGGGCTTGAACTCACGGCTTTGCACTCTTGCTTAGCTTTCTGCACACCAGCCTGACTCTTTCCCACTTGAACCACAACTCCACTTCTGACCTCTTGCTGGTTTGTTAGCGATCAGAGTCGGGTTTGTCTGCCCAGACTGACGTTGAGCCATGGTTCTCAGATCTCATCCTCCCGAGTAGCTGGGATTCTGGGCGGCATGAGGCACCAGCAGCCGGCTCATTCAGTCATATCAGCCCCAGGACAACCCAGGCACTTTGTGAAGCCGATATGTTACCTCTTGATCCAAAAGCTACGGATGCAGTGGACTTACTAGATGATGGTAGATCAGTATACCCATCTGCACTTCTGTATACGTTTGTGCTTTCAAAGTTTTTAATTTTTAAACTAGAAGGGAAACCACCTACGACTTCGTGGGCGCCACAAAGCCTGAGCTTCTTAAACTGGCGTGAGACCTTCCTCTGCCTGGTGTGAAAACCTTCCCTTCGCTCCCTCCAAACCCCGGGCCGATCCCAGCCCGACCTCCGCCCGCCCAGTGCTACGGCCGCCTCAGTGCTTTTCCTCCGTGCCTCCACCGTTCGCCCTCCACGGCCCTTCCTCTCCTCCTTCCTCCCTCTTCCCGCAGCCCCTGCCCCGCGGCCGATCACGGCTGGCTGCACGTCCTCTCCCTGCATGCTTCACCTGCGTGCAGCCCAGGGGCCCTGTGCTTTGTCCTTTGTGCTTGGGGACAGCCCAGACCTTTGTGACTTCAGAACTTCAGACCCTCCACCCTCTTGCCGTCCATCCACACGTGTCTCCTGTTCGGGGCTCGGGGCCTGGGGTGTCGTCCTGGCTCCTTCGCCGGTAGCCCTGAACCCCAGGAAGTGCCCGGGGGGCCCGCGATGCTAGCGTCGCGTCACATCACACGAGGGCTGGAGCCTCGACCTCGACGTGTTCAGAGGGTCGCGCCGGGTCCGTGGTTCCCAGGCGGCGGGCGGGGGGATCGCCTGGACCACCCATTAGGATGTGGACGGGGTCGCCATCGCCCGGGGGCCTGACACAGCGCCCGGTGGCTTCCTCTGAAGAGGCTCCGCGTCGTCCCGCAGGTGACCCGAGACTCGCTGGCTCCGAGAGACTCTGAGCTCTGAGGTCCCCCGTTGTCCGGCCACTCCAACACGGGGCTCCCCACCCGTCCCCCCCGCCCCCGTGGAGCCTCAGGCTGCCCGGCCCTGAGCCCCCCGTGTTTCCTTCCTTGCCTCCCTCCCCCAGTGTGTGGCTGTGGCCTGGCCCAGTCGGGCTTCTTCTTCAAGAACCAGGAGTACATCTGCACGCAGGACTACCAGCAGCTCTACGGCACGCGCTGCGACAGCTGCAGGGACTTCATCACCGGCGAGGTCATCTCCGCGCTGGGCCGCACCTACCACCCCAAGTGCTTCGTGTGCAGCCTGTGCCGGTGAGCGGGGGAGCCGGGACCGGGGGGGGAGGAGGACACGGCCCCCCCTGGGCCGTTCCGGGGCTTCCGCTGGAGCCCTTGGCCCCACCACGGCCCACGGGCCGGTGGCTTTCCATCCTTCCGGCAGCAGCGTCCGACGCGAACCACTGCGTTCTCCTCTGACGGAAGCAGGGTAGAGGGCTCAGCCCCAGGCCCATGGTTCCCCACCCCCCAAAGGCCCCCCGAAAGGACAATCCATGACCCTAGTCCCTGAGAGCTCTGCCCCGGGCTCCTGTACCCCTCCGTCATCCCCGAGTGATACGAGGGTGCCTGTGCATAGCTTTTCTCCTCCTTGCAGAATGTCCCTGGCACGGGGCCCCATCTCTGAAAGCCTCAGTCTATCGAAAATGACCCCCCAGGGCTGGGGATATGGCCTAGTGGCAAGAGAGCTTGCCTCATATACGTGAGGCCCTGGGTTCGATTCCCCAGCACCACATATACAGAAAATGGCCAGAAGTGGTGCTGTGGCTCAAGTGGCAGAGTGCTAGCCTTGAGCAAAAAGAAGCCAGGGACAGTGCTCAGGCCCTGAGTCCAAGGCCCAGGAATGGCCAAAAAAAAAAAAAAGAAAGAAAGAAAATGACCCCCCAACTAGGTTTACAAAAAGCCGCGGCGGCTGACGCTGGGACGACCCCAGCCCTGTGGGGGGTCCTCGGGGCTCACTCTGGCGTGTGCCTGTGCTCGCTGTTCTTTTCATGATTCCCGGAGCCGCCCCTCTTCCCTAAGGGCCTCCCTGGGGCTGGAGAGCGCAACCCGGCCCGGCGTGCCAGTCCCTTGTTAATTTAGCAAATGTGCATTAAGGGCCCGTGGCAGGCCAAGGATCCCATTAAGGGAATGGGAAAAAAAAATGAAGAAAACTTCAGCCCTGCCCACAAGTACGTTAAAATTTACTGGCCAACTCTAATTAAGTCATAAATAAAGCATGATTAGAGTACGTGTGGGTGTGGGTGTGCGCGCACGCGCGTGTGGGTGTGTATAAGGGATTTATAGGTGAATTGGGTTATTTTCTCCACAAAATAACCACTGGTTAGTTGCCCGTTAAAGTAACCAACCAGTTTCTTTTTTTAATTGTTTTCCTTATTTTTTTTATTAACGTCAATTAATTATAAAGGGATTTTCACCTTCACATACCCACACAGGCATACAGTGCCCTTGATTCAATTCACCCCTTCCCCCACGCTGGGGCACCCCTTCTTCCCCAAACCAATCTCAACAGGCTTCATTGCTCTGGTGGGGACGGATGGCAGTGTCTAAGAAAATATAATCACTCGGTGGAAATTCATTCATTCATTCACTTAAAACATGGGCACTGGGAGACGGAAAGAAGACACTCTTATTATGCCTGGGTAGCTCTTCAGGTTATATAAAATGATAGACATATTGAAATGAACTCCAAGATATGGAAACGAGAGACTTCTCTCCTTTTCCTGTTTTTAGTGTTGTTGTTGTTGTTGTTGTTTTATGATTCTGCGTTCTTTCCCTTAAGTATGGTGCAGTCAAGCGTATATTTTCAGAAGGGCTGGGGGAAGGGTATAGGACTCAGGGGAAAAGGGTGAAAAAGTACAGCAGTGGAGCTCCCTGGCTGCTGGTGACAGTGAACTCTACCCCTCGAGGGTCTGGGAGAGAGGGAGGGAACAGAAGACACTGCAGGAAAGGAAATGCCCTCACTACCTGACTCATCCCGTTGTGATCCCGCTGTCCGTCAGCTCTGTGATAACCATACAGTCCGTTAATAATAAAGAACAAGGAGAAACATGCATCTTTTGTGTCGCCAGGCCTGGCTTACCTCACTTAACGTGATGCTTCCCCAGACGTCCCTTTCTTCACAAAGGATGCGCACCCTTCTTCCCAGCGGCTGAGCACAGTTCCAGTGGGCGCGTGCGCCACATTTTCCTGACCCACACACCCACGGATTCTATAGTTCGGCCGTGGCGATGGGTGCGGCCCCTTGAACGTGGTGCGGCGGGGTGGGAGGGGTGGGAGTAAAGAGACGAGGAGAGGAGGGCGGAGGGGGGAGGGGGTGGGGGAGGGGGCGGAAAGGGGCGGCAGTGACCAGGATGCGTTGTACTCGTCAATTACTCCCTGTTAAGTGGCAATTCCTTTGTAAACTGCTTGGAGATAATAATAATAATAGAAAATGTTTTTTACAAAGAAGGGGGCGAGCCTCTCCTTCCGGGTGAGAGGTGTAGGTGCAGATGCGCAGCGCGATTCGCCACGTGTGAGTCAGGTGACCACACACACGGCTCAAAGCCTCCGGCTCTGTCCTCGCGGTCCCTAACTGAGAGTCCACCCAGCGGGGATCGGCGGCCGAGGGGGGTGGGGCGGGGGGAGGGGCAGCCCGTGTGCGTGCTGCCCCAGTGCTGGGAACGCACGCATCATCGGGTCGCCGGTGGCCTCGGCACCCCCGGCACGGGAGCAGCTGATGTCTGTCTTCCTCCCTCCTGCAGGAAGCCCTTCCCCATCGGAGACAAGGTGACCTTCAGTGGGAAAGACTGTGTGTGCCAGACCTGCTCCCAGTCCATGACCAGCAGTAAGCCCATCAAGATCCGGGGACCCAGCCGTGAGTCTCTCCCCGCAGCTCCCCGTCGGGGGTCCCGGTCCCCCCAAGGTTTCCTGACGCGGCACTCCTGCAGGCGGGGCGGGGCGGGGGGGGGGGGGGCAGGAGACGGCCCCGCCCTACAGGACTTCGGAGGAGGCCTGCTGCCCGAGCTCTCAGGGTCCCCGGCACGGCGCGGGGCAGGTGGGCGTCCCGGTCGGCAGCGGGGGCGGCCCGTGCCTGTGTCTCAGCCCCCACGGTGGGACGAGCTGGGGTCCTGATCTTATGCCCCCGGGGTAGCGCCGTGGGGTTAGCCCAATGTGTCACTTCTGGCTTTTTTGTTTGGGGGGGGGGAGGTGGGTAGTTAATTGGAGCTAAGAGCCTCACAGACGCCCCCCACCCGGGCTAGTTTTGAACCAAGGTCTTCCTCTCAGCCTTCTGAGTAGCAAGGGCTCCGGGCGCGAGCCCCGGCCCCCGGGCAGCAGTCCTCAACTGGGGTGAAGTCCATGGAGAAAGGATGTGCAGCGAGTCTCGCCGAAGGGGAAGTGGGGGGTGCCCTGGGGAAGTGGGGGGTGCCCTGGGGAAGTGGGGGGTGCCCTGGGGAGGTGGGGGGTGCCCTGGGGAGGTGGGGGTGCCCTGGGGAGGTGGGGGTGCCCTGGGGAAGTGGGGGGTGCCCTGGCCGCAAACCACAGGTCTGTGCCACGCTTGCCAGAGAGTTCCACGGCCCCTCGGTCAGCATCACGCGGGCAGATACAGACTCGGGCCCCCCCCCCCCCCGGGACCGCTGGGGACGGAACGTGAGGGCGGCACTCCCAGCCGGCGCCCTGAGTGACTCCCGGGCCGTTTCTAAGACGGAGCATGGCAGCTGGGGGGGGTGGGGGGGGCCGGGGTGTCCCGCCATACCATGCCATGCTAGACGTCACCGGCGGGCCAGGCTCCGGGGAAGAGTGCACGCCAGAGCGAGCCTGGGAGCCCATGCCGCTCACGCGTGCGTGCGTGCGTGCGTCCTGCTCTGCCCCAGATGCCCTCGCGGAGCCGCGTGCACCGCACGCACCCGCAGACCCGCCTGCTGGCCGCCCGGGGCTCCGTGGCCGCCCGCTCGCCTTAGGGGACGCCCGGCTGGCCCGGCGGGGGAATCGACGGAGGCCCATTAGCCTGCGCGGCGGCCCGGCGCGGGGCCGAGCGGGCACCGGGCACCGGCACGGCCTCCGAGCAAGGCGGGGGGGGGCCACCCCACTGCCATCGACCTCCAGGAACCCCCAGAGGCTCCCCCCACGGCAGCCAGCTTAGGGGAAGGACCGGGAAAGCCTCCTTTGCCCCAGAAGCCGCGAAGCACCTCCTTCGAGTCCCCGGTCATGCTGGAGAACTAGTTTCCGCTCTGGACAGGCCTCACATCGAGGTGTCGCAGGGCCCGCGCTGCTGGACTAACTGAGTCCTTGAAAGCACCATCCAGAGCCATAACGGGTTGTGGAGTGCCCCCCCCCCCCCGTGGCTGGGGTTACAGAAGATCCCAGGGCCAGGGGTCCTCCGCCGGCCTGGGCCCGCCCTGCTGCGACAGAAGGATGGGATCGATCGCTGATTCTCGTGAGGCTGTGGCGGATAGCAGGCACACCCGTCTACACCTGTGTAAAATACTCGGTTAAACGTAGGGTGTGACCAGGACGGAGGTGTAGAGTGGGAAGCACGCTGGAGGAGCACGGAGCAAGAGTCCTACCTCCGTTGTTTCTCGCGCCTGGGCTGCGTTTCTGTGTGTGTGGCGAGACGCAGGTGACAGATTTCCTCAGCCGGTGACAGGCTCGGGTGTGAGCACACGCGCAAAGGGCGGCTCCTGAGTACCACCGCTTCACCCTTCTGATTAGGAGTTAGAGGAAGGTCAGGTGCTGGGGCTCAGGCCCCAAATCCGAGCTACTCACACAGCGGAGACAGACATGAGAATCGTGGTTTGGAGCCGGCCCCTCGCAGAAAAGTCCATGAGACTCTTCCTTCCGATGAACAGTAACAACAGCAACCAAAGGCCCAGCGTGGAGCTTGGCTCGAGCGATAGAACAGCAGTGCTAAGTTAAGGAAGCTAAGCAAGGCCTTGAGTTCCAACCTTACTACAGGCACAGACAGAAAGAGAGACACAGAGAGACAGAGACAGACAGACAAGAGACAGAGCAGCGAGGAGGTGGAGAGGGAAAGTGAGCGAGGGGGGGGCAAATGAGCGAGCCGCCATCCGCTTAGGAATGCTGAGGATCGTGGCTTCTCTTGCTTCTTATCCCAAACTAACGGCATCAGGGCCTGGGGCCACCGGGCCTGTGTGTCCTAGACGCTTTCTTCCAGGGTGGACGCCGTCGGTGCTCCAGGGGTTGGGGGCACGGGGCGGGGGGAGGGGGGCGGCTTTTGAGTAGGGAGTATGTCGAACGCCTTTGTGCTACGACGGAACAGACGGACGCAGAACCACCTGAAAAACCTCAAAGACAACGACGACGTCTCGGAAAAGCGACAGGGGAAACGGAATGCGGGGGCCACCCCCGTGAGTCCAGCTCCCCGTGAGCTGAGCCGGGGCGGCGGCCAGCCCGAGGCCCCACTGGGCTTCTTACCTAGCCAGATCCTGTATGGAAACGAGCACCAAAGACCCCAGATAGCGGGCGTCTGGTTTGGGGGCTCTCTTAAGCTGGAAGAGAATGGAGTTTCATCCCTGAAGGGCGATAAAGATTCTGGAAAAACAGTGTTTACTCAGCGACTAAAGGGAATATTCGGGAACGATTACGAAGACGGATGGGGGGGGAAGAAACGTCTCCCTGTGGATCCCGCGGAGGGGAATCAACAGCGATCGCGGCGACGGCAGCGCCGACAGCACCGCCACGGTTATCCTCCCACCCAACACCATCACCACCAGCACCCTCACCGCCCCCCACCCCCCCCGCCGCCCCCCCTGCCGGCCCCGTCCTGAGAATCCCACCCCGCAACATCTCCTCCAGTCACTACCACGCCACGAGGGAGATCAGAGTAGCCCTCTTCTGGAAAAGGAAACTGAGGCTCGAGGAGCACAAACCCGAGGAGCTCCCCAAGTCACACAGACGGGAAGACACGAGACCCGCGGCGACAGCACCCCGATACCAGCTGCGGGACTTGCTTGCCTCCCGGATTCGTCGCCTGAGACCACGTGCAGCCTGGCCCTGGGTCTCCAGCCCCGTTTGTTTTCTGCTGACCGCAGTGGAGGAGATGACACGGGTCACTGGCCTGAGAACGGCTGCCCGGGCTCCCGGGAGGCCTCGATGGCACCGCGGGGGATTCGGGAGGCGCAGGCGGCGGCCATGCTCTCTGCCCGCCGAAGGTGGTCATCTTGGAAGCGAGAGGAACATGGACGTGGACAGCTGGCTCCCCGGAGCCTGCCGGAACCCCCCCCCACCCTAGACGGCTTCCCGCCGTTCTGTATGTGGCTTATTTCCTCCCCAGTTGCTCCAGCTCGTGCCTTTGTCCTATGGTGGCAACAGAGAGCCTTGTCCTCGAGTCACTTTGCCCCACGACCCTCTCCCCCTCTAACGCGGGCCTTCCGGCCAGCCAGGCTTGAATCTCCAGAGTCCCCCAAGAACCTTGGACGCCGACCCCATTTCCTGCCCCTCCGGACGCGGGTGGAGCAACCGGAGGCCCGCGGGGCCCGGCCCGCACTCTGTGGGCCTGGCCGCACGCGTACCTGGTGTGGGAGAGTCTCACCCACCCGCGAATCCTCGCAGCCTGGGGCCGTGGGCGTAGAGCCCCCGGGGGGAAGGGCCGGCACGGAACGGACGCTGGGTCTCTCTCGGCCCGGGAAAGGCAAGACCCCCTCGCGCGTACTCCTCCACCAAACACGCTTTGCCCTCCTCCCGCGCGCCCGGCACCACGACGGGCAAGCGAAGGGCCGGCTTTGACCGCAGAACACACCGGGCCGCCCGGCCCGTGTACCTCCCCACAAGAGAACGGACCGGGGGTGTGGCTCGGATGGCGGAGCACCTGCTTCGCAAGCCCAGAGGCCCCGCGTTCAAACTCCGGCGGCGACTGGCTGTGCACACTCGGTGGTCTGTGTCTGTGCGTGGAGTGTGCCCGTGAGGCGGATGCGACGGGCCCTGAGCGCGCGCTAGGTCCTTGATGGGTGGCAACTCGAGGGGCAGCGACAAGCAGTGCGGGGGTACTTTGGACGGATGCAGGGCGGTCCTTCCTTCCTCCTCCTCCATACCTGCCCCTTGCCCGTGGGCCGAGGCTCCAGTGGCCTCTCCCCTCGCCTCGTAGGGTCTCTGGCTGCGCGATGCGTGCCGGGGCCCCCGGGAGGGGGGGCGGGGGGGGCTCCTTGACCGGGCATGGGAAGATGGCGACATGTGCTCATCGGCGGCGTCCTCTTGTCCTTGCAGACTGCGCTGGGTGCAAGGAAGAAATCAAGCACGGCCAGTCGCTGCTGGCTCTGGACAAGCAGTGGCACGTCAGCTGCTTCAAATGCCAGACCTGCGGCGTCATCCTCACCGGGGAGTACATCAGCAAGTGGGTGTCCCGCGCCGCCCCCCCCTCCCTCCTCGCCCCGGCTCCCGTGGCCGCCGCACCCCGCAAGGCCTCCCCCCCCCCCGGGGGTGTGTGACGCTCTCCTCCAGGGCTGGAGCTCAAGGCGGGGCTCCACCACAGGAGCCCCACCCCACTTCCGGCTTTCTGAGGGCCCCTTAGAGCTGAGAGGCTCTCGGATGTGTCGGCCAGGGCTGGCTTTGAACCCTGATCCTCAGCCCCCAGCCTTCTGAGGAGCTGGGATCCTAAGTGTGAGCCACCAGTGCCGGGCTACTGGGCTTCCGTTCTGCGTGCGGGACTTACAGTCGGCCTCGAGTGGACTTCCCCCAGCGAGGTCTCTCCCATGGCCTAGGGAGCTGGCAACTGTCTCGGGGACGGTTTTTACTCCCGTGCCTGCCAAGACGGGGGCCCGGTTGTAGTCACCGTGGTGTCCCCGGCCCGTAGCACGATGCCTGACTCACGGTTACCAGGCGTTCAAGGATTCCACTGAGACAAGAGGGGGTGCCGGAAACATAGCATTATCCGCAGAGAGAGGCCGCCCCCGAGCCCCTAGTCCAGAAAACCCCTGACCCTGTGGATCCGAGGAGTTGGCATTTTGAGTGAGCGCCCCAAGTGCGGCCGCAGGAAGCGAGCAGGTCCTGGGCCCCCCCCCCCCAGGACCTTCCCTCCGCCGCCCGCCGGCCTTGGAACCGCCTCACGCCCTGTGAATCTCCTCTGCAGGGACGGAGTCCCCTACTGCGAGGCCGACTACCACTCCCAGTTCGGCATTAAGTGTGAGACCTGTGACCGGTACATCAGCGGCAGGGTCTTGGAGGTGAGTGGCCCGGGAACCCAGGGACGCGTGAGCACGGCCTCCCCGGCCGGGGCCAGCACCGAGGAAGGAAAGCCCTTTCCTTGACCCCCCCCCCCCCGAACCCCCTCCCGCCTCCGCATGACTTGAGCACCCCAGGACGCGCGGACAGAAGTACTCCTGGTTCAACAATTGCTATTCTGGGGGGAAAACAAAACAAACCCAGCTGCTTCTTGGGATCCAGGCCCAGCCGGATGGCTAGGGAGGGACAATCAGGATCCCCCTCGGCCCCTGCCTTTTGTGTTTTCTAAGTGTTTGGTAAGGTGCCGCTCTAAGAGCCAGCTCGTCTAGCGGCTTGCTCCGGAGCCCTTCTTCGGCTGGTCCATCACCATGGCAACCGCTCTCCGTGACGCGAGCTCCCTTTGCCAGTGTCGGACCACCTCCGCCCCTCGCTGGGCCCTTGGCCTTCCCGGCTTTCCTTTCCACACTCTCCGGGCCCGGAAGCTGCCTTGCCAGACATAGGGGTCCCCCACCCCGAGGAACTAAAGACAGTAAGCGCACGAGCGCGGGAGCCCCTGGGGTCTCACGCCGCGAACGCACACGCGCGTTCTGAGGGTGGGTGTTTGCATCTCCAGCCCTGTGTTCTTCACCGAGCGGTGGCTGATGAAGGCAAGCAGGGCAAGCCACTGTAAATAGAACCACGGGTTCTGCACCACCCGGTTGTTTGGTTCTGGCAGCCATGATCGCTGAGTTGAGAAGGATTCTTTGGCCACAGGTGGGTGTAGCAGCAGAGAATGTAACAACTATAAAAAAAAAAAAAAAAAAAAAAAACAACCACAAAACCTGCCTGAGGAGAAGCATGGAAGCCGAGCCCTGCGGATGAGGCGGCTGGTGGGGAGGAGCTGGAGGAGCATGGTCTCCACTCCTTCAGGAAGCACGGCTTCGTCCTATGAATCAATGGTGGAAGAGGTTGGACTGTTATCACACAGGACATACCTCATAGGACGTGGTGCACCATGTTTAGAAGCTTAGATTTTGACTCCAAGTATCATGGAGCGCCAGGAGAGAGTTTCAAACCCAGGAAGGGCATGGGAAAACCATCTATTTAAAAGACCGCACTCGCTGTCACGCAGAGAACTGGCAGTGGGGAGTCAGGAGAGAATAGGACGAGCAGGTGCACCAAACTGCTAACCCTCGAAGCATCTCCCGGAAGCAGTAACAAGTGCCATGCGTAGGATGAGGCCCGAGCCTCCCCCAGCCTGGGTTCAGGTGCCCGAGGCCCTGAGAGACCAGGTCTGGAGTATGCAGTTCACCAGGCGAAGGAAGTCATGGCAACACCGGGCCGGAGGGTCTGCTTAGAGCGGCGTCTCCAGGAAGGTGGTGTGACCGTGCTCACCGGCCAGATCGGGAGGACAGAAACCGGAAGAGGAGCTCAGCGCCGGTGGCTCCTCCCCATCAGCCTGGCTGCTCCGGAGGCCGAGAGCTGAGGACTGAGAGTCCATGAGATTCCTAACTCCAGTTCACCACCCAGAACCCCAAAGTGGAGCTGTGGCTCAGGTGGCAAAGCACCAGCCTTGAGTGCAAAAGCTCAGTCAGGGACAGTGCACAGGTCCTGAGTGCAAGCCTCAGTACTGGCACGGACACACACACACACACACACACACACACACACACACACACACTCCTAGAAGAGAAAACCGACCAGGAAGGCGGTGCGTGGCAGCTGCCTTTGTCTCCGACATCAGGGAAGCCGCTCGCGGATGTGGGAACGGAGGAGAAGAGACCAAGGCTTGTAGCAAAGAATCAAGCCCAGGCCACGGGCGGTGTGGGGTCTCCGTGCGCGGATGGGGCAGGGCAGGGCAGAACTTCCATCTCACGCCGGGCTGTGGAGGGCATACCGCGCGGCGTCGGCCTTGCCTAGCGTTATTAGCGCGCGGTGCCCTAGTCCCTTCCTCAGACTGGGTTTCGATTCATCCCATTTGGACAGGCTCCATTAGCATCTTGGACCTATTGATTTTCCCCCCTTTCTAGAGCTGGAAGAGACTTTTAACCGCCCGCTAGTGCAACCGCCTCATTTTACAGATGAGGAAAGTGAGAGCCAAGACCGGCAGTGCCTTGCTGCAGGAACACGCAGTATCTTGGGGGCAGAGAGAGGCAAAATTGGGGACTTGGGATCCTGTATCCCACCCTGATGTGTCTCTCAGACACTCGGGAATCTTTGAGGTACCATAATGTCAGGGGAGGTAAAAGACATGATTGTAATGAAAAAGTCTTGGATTCAAGTTTTACCACTTCAAGCCATGCAACTTCAAGCAATTTGCTTTCCCCGTCAACAGCAAATACTTTATTCCTTTATTCCTGACGAATACATCGGCCGTGACCTGCTTGGTTGCAAATGGCACTGGCTGAGAAGGAAAACAGCTCCCGTAATAAATAGTGCAGGAATTGTTCTGGCTTCAGGCACAGCTAGATCCAGGGCCTAAATAAAAGCCCTTGGAACTCCTGGCCGTCTTGGCTCCACTTTCTTCCCGGATTGGCTCTCTTCTCTGAAAGGCTCTTTGTGATGGAATTGCTGGACACCCATCATCACTCCAGCGAAGTCCAGCGAACGTCCCCAGTGGCGAGCGAACTTCTCCGTCCTGAGGGCCCAGTTGCTCCGGATGACTTGGGAATTGTCCCTGAGCCAGTTGCTGCCCCCAGAGTAGGGCGAGCTGAATTGGCGGAGTCCGCACAGCTCGACCCCACGGACCGGCGGGGGCTTGGTGCTCTCTGTGGGAGAGGGGAAAGGGTGGGGGCCGGGTTCCCGGTACACCACAGCCACTCACCTCAGTCATTTCTCTTCTCCTCCCAACCCTCCCCATTCTCTCCGTCGGCCATCTCACGGTCCCGTCCCCGGGGACAGAGTCAGTACTCCGAGGGTGGGTCACCATCCTTCCTTGTCCACATCCTCACCGGAAAGAAGCAGGGCCTGGTCTTGCCGAGTTTTCCAACCTGATTTGCCATTCTCCATCTCCTCCAGGGTGATGCCCGTGTACAGATACCAACTCCTTGCTACTTTCCCTCACTGGTGTTTGAAACAAGTCTTTGCCAGCGTGGGAAATGGTTCCTCTCTTGTTAATTTGCCTTTTTTCGTAGGTTGGGTGGTTATCCAGCCCATCTATGGCGGGGAGGGGCACCTAGGAAGAGATTGGGCTTCAGCTTTGCCAAGGAATGGCCGCCACCCTAGCGGAGGTGGGGGGAGAGGAGGTCTATAATTGCAATGATAAAGAGACACCGAGTAGGAAGAGGCTACTAATTAAACCGAGTGTCCTTGTCACGGTGGGAGAGTCTCAGTCCCACGCTTCCCAGCTTGGGAAAGTAGCAGCCTCCTGCTCAGGTTTGAGTATGTTTTGCTTGCACGGTGACATTTCCTTACTGGTGGGAGTCGCAGAAACAACCGAAACTGAGAACAGACAAAGGAAAAAGAAGGAGGAGGGGCGTCACAAGATTTTTCTTTTGTGAAAATCTGACCTTTTCACAGTCTCCTTGTTTTCAGAATCGGTTAAGTTTCTCCAGAATAGGCGAGCTCATTCCAACGACCTCACACCACAGAAAGAGAAAGCAGAAAAAAGTTGGGGGATAGGTCTTATTTACACAATGATCACTTTTCACTTGGAACACACTAGCACCCGACCGACCCTGTGGTCTTCCGGGCTTGTTCCGGGCCTCGGGCTTGTTGGGCAAGTGCTGGACTGCTTAGCCCCACCTCCTGACCGCTTTCAAATTAGGGTCTCACGTCTTGCGCATGCCAGGACCTTGGGCTGGGTCTCACTTCCCATCACAAAGGGAATAACAGGTAGCGGTCGCCGTGCCTGACTCCCACCCAGGCTTCTCTGGAGCTTAGTCCTCCCAATCTCGGCTTCCCAAGTGGCTTGGATTACAGTCATGAGCTCCCAGCCCCGTGGTTCAATTCCCAATGTAAGCGGTAAGGAGAGGTCGAGTGGGAAAGGGGAAAGGCACTCACCAAATCCACCCAGGAGCCCCGGGTCTGACATCCATTTCACCCCTTGGTTTCTGCAGGCGGGCGGGAAGCACTACCACCCCACCTGTGCCAGATGTGTGCGCTGCCACCAGATGTTCACCGAAGGGGAAGAGATGTACCTCACAGGTGAGCACATCCGGGCGCCCGGTGACCGGAAAACGGGCGCCATCCCCTTCCGTTTCCTGCGGTCGTTGCCACGCGCTTGTCTTGGGAACGGCGATTCGCTCGGCCCCCGCGGAGTGGCTGGGGAAAGGGGCCGGCGTGACTGATGCGGAGTGGCATGTCACCTGCTTCCTCCCAGCTAGCCCGGGCAACCAGACCCCAGAGACCCTCTCTAGCCCTGAGCCCGCCTCCCCAGCAGGCTGCCCGCGCCACCCTGCAGTCCACACCGGCCCCCAGCCAGTGCTCGCACCGGGGCCAGCCACCCGGGGGTGCCACGAGGGGCGGAGGGCGGAGTGGAGGAGTGCTGGGGAAGACTCCATCCCAAGGAGCGAGCGCTCGCTAGCAGGCGTCTCAGTCTCCTTGGGCCTCTGAAACCAACTCCCGTAGGCCGGGAGACAAACAACACTTAGTGCCTGTCAGAGACTGGACAACCCACAACCGGGGCACCAGCAGATCTGTGGACGCAGTGACACCCCGTCTCTCCCTGACACTGCCTTCTGGCTGCGTCCTCACTGGCGAGGCAGCCCCTGCGACCCCTTTCATAAGGACGGCATCTCTTTCATGAAGTCATCACCTCCCCAAAGCCCTGGCCTGCTAATGCAGTCGCAAGGAAGGCCGCACGTCCACACGCAGAACGTTCATACCGTAGCACCAGGGCAAAGAGAGGGAGCATGGAGGGACCGGGCGCACCGGCCCGAGGGGACGGGATCCGTAAGATCTAGGGTGGGTGAAGAGATGGTAATTGTGGGAGCCCCAGAGGCGCCGGGTGGCTTGGGTGCAGGCTCATGACGAAGAGGACATGGGGAGGCGGGCCAGGCCTTCGGGCAAGACGATTTCCGTCCCTGGGATAAACCCGTGTTCCTTCCCCGCGCCTTCGTGCATCCCTGTTTGGAAATCCCTCCATCCTAGACTCGCTCACCCACGATGCATTTCATCACACACTCCCTCCTGCCTGGGCCTCCCGGCTCTTCATCGGCACCTGGTCCCCTCCAGCGTGGCTCAGACTTGCTGGACTCTCTTGAGACCCCCTTGCTCCTGACCGTGACCTTGCACCACAGACCATGGCTCCACCTGCCCTTCCCCATGGCTGACCTCCTCGCTGGACCTTGACCTTGCACCATACACCATGGCTCCACCTGCCCTTCCCCATGGCTGACCTCCTCGCTTGACCTTGACCTTGACCTTGCACCACACACCATGGCTCCACCTGCTCTTCCACATGGCTGACCTCCTCGCTTGACCTTGACCTTGACCTTGCACCACACACCATGGCTCCACCTGCTCTTCCACATGGCTGACCTCCTCGCTTGACCTTGACCTTGACCTTGCACCACACACCATGGCTGATCTTCCTTGCTTGGATCATTACGATTAGCCTTGCCTACCTGGCTGAAGAGTGTTTTGGAGAGGGATGAGAGGCCCTTCTGTGTTTTTCTAGAAAGTAATCCACAACCATTTAGAGGGAGTGGATCTTCCTAAGAAGTTCACCCTCACCATAGATGCCCACAACCTTGAGTTCCAGGCGCTGAGATCAGAGCCTTGAGGAGCACAGCAGTCTGGCCCCTGGCCCCTGGCCTCTGGCCCCTGGACTCTGGGCTCTGGCCTCCTCTCCAGGGCTCTGTGTCCCTTCCTTCCTGGCACCCGGGCCCTGGCTGTCACTCAGTTCCCTACCCCTCCCTCAGTGCGTTGGTCCTGAATCTTCTAAAATGCGTGTCCTCGTGGGCCCCAGCCACCGTGGAAACTGCTGGAGTGAACACACTCACAGTGTTCAGCCTGCTTCCACACCCACATCAGAGGACCAGGGCCTCGGTGGGATATCAGCAGCACCTCATCTTCCCGTCCGAATCCCCGGCCCTTGGGCCTTTCCCAACTAGCAGCTCTGACCCAGACTTCCTCAAGTTGGGCCTGTTGAGTCCAGGCTCTGCCGCTAACTACGTTTTTGATCTTGAAAAAGTCTCTTAAAGTGTCTGAACCTTGAATGCCTAATCTGTAAGACAGACTAGTAACATACAGTCCCTGGAAGATACAGGCCTAGTAAATTCCGGATTCGTGGGAAGCTCCCTGTGTGGTTTGGCTTGTCTGCTTGCTTTCGGATGTCATGCTATTCTTATTTTGTACCAGTACTGGCACTTGAACTCGGGGCCGGGGCCTCCGTCTCTTTAGCTTTCCCACTCAAGACTAGAGCCACAACTCCGCTTCTAGCTTTTTGGTAGTTAATTGGCGATGAGCGTCTCACCAACTTTCCGGCCTGGGCTGGTTTTGAAGTGCAGTCCTCAGATCTCAGCCTCCTGAGTAGCAAGGATTACGGGCCTGAGCCACAGGTGGCCTGCTCCTTGGTGTTGAACTGACAAGCGACTTTTGAGTGTTCGGTGTGTGCCCAGTGCTGTCCTAGCAACTGAGGACGCAGCCGGCAGGGAGCATGGTTATCAGACAAGCCGTGGATCGGCCTCCTGCCTCGCCCAGGTTCCCACACGCTGAAGAGTTAAGTGAGCAAGTGGAGGGAGCAGGTCTGTGATCATGGGAGAGAAAGCACTATGGAGCCTCAGGCAGAAACGCCGCTGAGAGGCAGGAGATATTGGTGGTGGTGAGGAAGGGCCTGTCATCCTCTCGTTAATTATACTCATCCCTCCTCTCGTGGCTCCTGCGAGAGTGGGTGTAATTGTAGGGCACTCAAGAGCCCGCCTCGAGGGATGCTGAGCGGTCGTGGAATGAGAGGGCTCGGCTCCGCAAAGCGAGAGTCACGCGCACTCGGGCTGTGGGCGTTGGGTCTCGGCTGCCGCTGAGAACCGGGCCCGGGCCACGTTTACAAGGCAGAGGCGCCAGGACTCAAAACCATACCCTTCAGACGCGGCGGGAGACCCTTCCTCGGGAGAGAAAGGGCCCCGCCAGGGCGCCTGGGTTCAGGCGGCGTCCGAAGTCGGCTGCTGGCTGTTAGGATGGCGTCCCCTCCGCCCGTCTTCCTTCTCCGGTCACGTGAGGGGAATATCACTCTCGCACCCTGGCCCAGTCTATGGAGGCCGCGCTGTGCACCCGGCCTTCTGTTAGGGGGCAGCGATTCAGGCGTGAGGGGACCAGGGGTCCCTCGGGAAGAGGACACCGACCTTAACCACGCGGGAGTCGAAACTCCCAGGGCCAACCGCGAAAGGCGCTGTGAATAGATAGACCTGGAATACATTCGATGGAAATGGGTAGAGCCGGAAGAAATCATGCTAAGCACAGGAAGTGAGACCCAGAGACACAAAGGTCGTGTGCTTTCTCTCGTGTGTGCTGGTTAGGCCTAAATGACATAAGCATATATGACAACACATACACGAGAGTCATATGCACGTATAGAAAGCGTGTTCACGAAAGCAGGGTCCACGCAGTGGGGTGATTCATGTGAGCAACTAACTTAGGGGGTGGCCAAACGTATGCCAGGAAGCTGTGTGGCCGGGGGGGGAGAGGGTCACGGGTGAGATATGGGGTGCAGCCGACAGCTGGAGAAAGGAAGGGCAGGCAAACGACGTCATCGTGCGCAGTGTACGTGTGTGAACACGGATGGGGGACTTTGGGGGGATGGGGGGAGTTGGGAACCGTGGGGGAGGATGCGGACAGGGTGACCTTGGTCAAGGTCATACTCATAGCCTGACCGGTTGAAGGGAGACCCCTGTGCACAACTACTTAAAGACAGTAATAACGGGGCTGGGGATATGGCCTAGTGGCAAGAGTGCCTGCCTCCTATACATGAGGCCCTGGGTTCGATTCCCCAGCACCACATATACAGAAAATGGCCAGAAGTGGCGCTGTGGCTCAAGTGGCAGAGTGCTAGCCTTGAGCAAAAAGAAGCCAGGGACAGTGCTCAGGCTCTGAGTTCAAGGCCCAGGACTGGAAAAAAAAAAAGATAGTAATAACGGTAATCATGTCGAGAGTAAATAGAGAAGGGCCTGGATCAGGTCTGGGAGGCCGGGAAAGGGGGGGCACCTCGCTGGGAACAGAGACCGGGGGTGTGGGTGCCCGCAAAGCTCAGGCCCCCGGCGGCCCAGCCGGTCCTCGCGAGAGTCTTTGGCCCGCTTGTGCTTTCTTTCGTCGTGGTGTGGTGGCTTTCTGACGGACCCTCACTGGAAGAGGCCTGATGTCTGTCTGCAAGAGAACTTCCAGGGCCCCAGGAGATGAGAACAAGTTTTCTTTCATTTGCCTCAAATTCTGTTGTGCGTTCGGTCTTTAAGCGGCTTCTGTAAGGATGCCAGACCTCTAATCTGCCTGCGATCCAAACCCTTCATGGAGGTTTCAGCCAGGAAATTAGGTCACTGATTTTTGTACAGCAAAATAATAGCTTTAAAATGCTGCACGTCTAAGGCCGAACTTACACTGAGATCACAAAGGTTGTAGGACCGAGCGGATTTTTTTCTGCACTCCTAATTGGTTCATTAGATGGACTTTACTCTTGCTCTCAATGTGCCTGCACCCAGGGAAAGGGAGAGGGAAGCCTTCCTCCCCTTCTGTCTATACCACAGGCTACCCCTCCAACCCCATTCCAACACACGGCATGTTTCCAAACTCTTCTTTGTCATCATTTGTATAGTGGACCAAAACCCACCAGGCGGGAAATAATTGATGAAGTCCTAGAACAAATCTCACTGCCAGTAGAAAGTATTGTAACAAAAGTGTAAGTCTTGCCCTACACCAGGGTGGCTCGCACCTGTCATCCTGGCTACTCAGGAGGCTGAGATCTGAGGATCAGGGTTCAAAGCCAACCCCGGGCAGGAAAGTCCAAGAGACTCTTACCTCCAATGAATCACCAAAATGTCAGAAGTAGAGCTGTGGCGCAGATGGGAGAGTGAGAGCCTTGAGCATAAAAAGCTAACCCGCAGTGCCCGGGCACTGAGTTCAATCCCCAGTACCGGTAGGGAGGCAGACAGGCGCTTGTGCGCGCGCACACACACACACACACACACTCACACACACACAGGCACACACACACACACACACAATCGTAAGTCCTCCCAACGATACACATGATAAAATGATGATGATACTAGTAATAACAAAATGTCACCCTGATAACGGTTAAGCATTTAATATTCGCCAGGTACCTTATTACGAGTTTCAACGTCATACGCAGCGCAGCGCCCCAGCAGACCTGTGAGGTAAAAAGTATGAATAGTCTCGCCGACAGAGGTCACAGTGCGTGGCCAGCGTTAGCCGGTCTCCCCTGCTGGGGTTTCTTTAAAGCAATTCTCGATAGAAGTAGCCATGTACCCCTGCCGGCCTTCTGAATTCTGCGACTGTCCTGAAACCGTTGGCTGAACGCGTCAGGTAGGTGTGTTTCCTGAGAAAGAAAGTCTGTCGCATGGGGCTGGGAATACGGCCTAGTGGCAAGAGCACTTGCCTCCTACACGTGAAGCTCTCGGTTGGATTCCCCAGCACCACATATATGGAAAACGGCCAGAAGCGGCGCTGTGGCTCAGGTGGCGGAGTGCTAGCCTTGAGCAAAAAGAAGCCAGGGACAGTGCTCAGGCCCTGAGTCCAAGGCCCAGGACTGGCCAAAAAAAAAAAAAAAGAAAAAGAAAAAAAGAAAGTCTGTCGCTTTCATCAGATTTTCAGAAATGTGTCCATGGCCCCAAATGGAGAAAGAGCCTTGGTTCTGGGTTCCTCAGATAGCAGCCGGGCCCTTGCATGCCTCCACAGAGCCCCTCTGTCGTACAGCTGAGTCTATTTCAGACCATGGTGTGTTTTTAGCTCAGATGACACAGGATCTTGGTATCTGGAGGTCTGACTTTCGGGTACAGCTGGGGATAAGGCCTCCCTTCCTCTAACGAGTAACTCACAAGTGAGTTCCGCCGGTACAGATGGGGGCATCTACCAGTATCTCCAAACCCCCTTTCCCATGTGTCATGCTGCAAATTGCTATGGTTTCATAGTTTAGCATTGCTACTTGACATTGGATCGCTCTCCTGACAGCTTAGGTAGTAGGAGTAAGATGTTAAAACTTTCCATCTCATGTTTCCCCAATCCTACTATATAATTTCAGAGTCTTCCTGAGTTGCTGTTTCCTAGCCTGACTGTGCCGAACATATTTCGTTTTAAATAGAGTACATTTTAATTTTTGACGAGCTACCTTTTTCATTTTAGACTGAAGGGTTCTCAAGCATCTTGAATCGTAAAGAGAGTATTGCAGTGTGGCATGTGAGGATTGTATTTCAGAAGTAAGGGTACAACCAGCTCCTCTCTGGCCACCACCAACTCAAGAAGACGTGGCCATTTTCCCTGCCAGTCTCACGTCGCATCTGCTTCCTCAGACACCTTGTCCGCGTCGGTCGGAATTAGGTCTAGGGTGGAGATCTCCCGGGTTGGCTTCCTCTATTTCCTGAGGAACAGAATTGCCTTCGGGGCAGGTGTAGAGCTTGTCAGATACTCAGGCTTTCCTGTGATGAGATGTTTCATTAGTCTGGACTTTTTAGGTGACAGAAACCCAACTCAGAGCAGGCTAGGCCAAAGGGAACAGGCTGCTGGCCTTGCAGAACTGAGAAGCATCTGGAAACCGCTGTCCGTGTGTCATCGGGGGCTCTCCTCCATGCGGGTTTGTTTGTTGTGGTTTGGGTCTGGGTTCTTTTTGCTCCGGGCCAGCGCTCTGCCACTTGAGCCACGTCCCCACCTTCAGCGCTTGCCGGCAGACAAGCCGAGCGGGTGGCCCGGCCCTCGAGGCCTCCCAGGCTCCGCGGCACAGGGCCGTCGCGAGGGTCGGGCTTATTACAGAGCCCGGCCCTGCCGGCTCTCTCCACACGCGCTCCTGAGAAGCGCTCGGGCTGGCTGCGCCGGGCTGGAACGGACTCCCCAGTGCCGGCTGCTGGCCCGGTACCGTCACCGTTGAGGACCCTCGGTGCTCTGCGTGGAGCGCAGCAGAGGTCCGTTATTGCTCTTCTCTATTAAGTGCCATTGTTATAAAGTTCACAGGCCCAGGAACAGGCTCTCTCTAACACTGAATTAAAATAATACCTAAGTCCCCAGTATGCTGTGTGTGCGTGTGTGTGCGTGTGCGTGTGCGCGTGTGCGCGTGTGCGTGTCACGCACATGCTGCGTTACCAAGCACAGGGACCAGGCACGGCGTTGGGCTCGGGGATGGCGTCCGTGGAACACAATGCCCACGCTCTCCCCGCCGGGTGTCAGCTTGCTGTTAGCGTCATCTGCTGAGCTGCTGACCGAGGGTGTCGCTTCAGCTGACCACGCCAGGCTCTGGTCGCGCCCGCCTGTAATCCCGCCTACTCGGGAGACCGAGATCTGAGGGTCATGATTCCAAGTCTGTGGCACTGTTATCGCTCACCAACCACCAGAAGACTGGAGGTGGCACGGTGGCTCAAGGTGGTAGCGTGCTAGCCTGGAGCGCTGGCGCTCAGGGACAGGGCCTAGGCCCTGAGTTCAAGCCC
This sequence comes from Perognathus longimembris pacificus, assembly GCF_023159225.1. Taxonomy (NCBI): domain Eukaryota; kingdom Metazoa; phylum Chordata; class Mammalia; order Rodentia; family Heteromyidae; genus Perognathus; species Perognathus longimembris. Next base: position 1,750,462 of record NC_063182.1, on the reverse strand, counting down.
CACCACCAACCACAAATAAATAAACAAGTCTCCTTATCACCTTTTTTTTTTTAACCTTTACTTATCTGAGTTTACTGCTAACTCTCAGGAAATTCTTTTTTGATCTTCTTTTACTTATATCATTTTGCGCTACTAACTCCCAGATCTCTTGGGTTTTTGTTTCATTTCCGGTTTCATTTTCTTTACAGCTTTTGATACTTACCAGTCACCTCCTGTTTCTTGTTTTAAATAAGCTTTCCCATACACAAAAGGCTGAAGTACTGGCCATTTGTGGCTGTTTTATTTCAGATAAGTTCAGTGTCATGGAGTCAAAAAGTAAGAGACGGTTCAACCTGAGCCCCAGCGTACACACACACACACATCGCCTCCCAGGAGGACTCCGGCCTTCGGCACCTCCTCCTAATCTCGTCTTCCTCTCAGACCTCTGTGTCAGCCTCGTCCATTTCCTAGTGACCTGGGTCACAGGTTTTTTGCCACACAGCCCCAGTCATAAACAACTCCTAGTGGATTCAGGAGTGACTCCAAAAGGAACCGGAAATGCTCTCTAATTTAAACTCCCCAAAGAAACTCAGCTTGGTTGGCAGTGGACACACCCTGTGCTGGCTGACTCAAGCCACAGACCCAGAGTCCCTCTACTGGACTCTGAGAACCACTGCATTCTACCTAGGAAGGCATCAAGCATAATGGAATAATTGAATAATTGAGACTAGCCAGGAATATCGGCAGAAAAGATTCCTACAACAGTCGTACTCTACAAAAGACGCAATTGGACCTAGATTCAAAATCTTGGCCAGATGCTGCTGTCTTATCCCTGTAACCCTAGCTATCCAGGAGACAAATATCTAAGGATTGCAGTTCAAAGCCAGCCCATGCAGATAAATCTGAGACTCTTATCTCCAGTTAGACAGCTGAAAACCAAAGGTCAAGGTGTGAGTCTCGTGGTAGAATGTCAGCCTTGAGCAAAAAAAGCCAAGTGAGAATGTAAAGCCCCAGTACTGGTGCAGAGAGAGAGAGAGAGAGGTCTTAGACTTTGCATCAAAAATTTTAAAACCTAGCTAGGCATTGGTGGCTCACATCTGCAGTCCTAGCTACTCAGGAGGCTGAGAACTGTGGATCACAGTTCAAAGCCATCCTAGTCAGGAAAGGACTCATCTCCAATGAACTAGTCACAAAAAGCCAGAAGTGGCGCTGTGGCTCAAGCGGTAGAGTGCCAGCCTTGAGCAAAAAGAAGCTCAGGGACAGTGCCCAGGCCCTGAGTCCAAGCCCCAGGACCAACACACAGACACACAAAAAAATGCCTTTAAAAAATCTTGTAGGTGAAAATAATCTCCAAGACCTCCCAAGTCCGCATTGTAATTCAGATGAAGAAATTGAGACCCAGAGAGAGGATGCATTGTGGTAGAGCAGACACAAAAACCCAGAGCACTATACTTGGGGCGGATCGATGCTCTTCTCTGCTCTGGGGTCTGATTAATTGACCTAACACCACTCCCTGTCCCTTCGCAAGTATTCCAGACCTAGGGGCACCAGGAAGCGAACCATACTGGGAAATATATCCTAGAAACAAAGTCAGACAAACAAACGCCATCTGGAGAATCAGGAATCCAGCCATTTGTTGGTGTCTTTCCTTTTAGGGCTTATTAAGAGAGGATTGGCTCCCTAGGGGTGATATGTTCCTATTTTTCCTTCTAATCCAGGACACCTGCCCCATCAGTGAGGAATGCGCACTATTTGGAGCTTCTGAGCATGTGGCTAGCCACCTGTTGCTCATGCCTTTCCAAATCGGCCTCGAGTTGGGCTGGCCGACTGTGCATCCACTCACAATAAAATGCGGGCACCGGGAACACAAATAGACTCCGCTTGGGGAGCCTGGCGTCTCTGGGGAATTAGGAGGTCAAGACAACGCTCTTGGGCAGGATATGCACCGCTTAAGAGCATCGGTGTGCCCTTAAAGGCAGTCATTCTAACAAGCCATAAGTCTGAAGAGAAAGGCAGTCTGGAGAGTTTGCTGTTGTCTGTCATTTCCTTTCACCCCCCCTCCCCCCCCCACTGCCATTCGTTCATGGAAGGAATATTTATTCACCACCTGCTATGTTCACTCACTGCTGCTCATCACCCATTCACCTCGCTGACACGTACGGCCCCCCACTAAGGCCAAAGCCGCCCATGGACGCTGTGGGAGCTAGACCCAGGGGCAGTGCTGTTGATGTAGTAAGCCCACAGACCGCTGGGACTTAAAGCTGTGCGTATGAAGACAGCCATAGTGTGCTATGGAACCGAGAGGAGAGAGGAGTCACCCCCGGCTGGCAGGTAAGGAAGTTGGCAGGGGCCTCCTGTGAGACCTGAGCTGGATAAGTAGGTAGGATTTGGGCCACACACACACACACACACACACACACACACACACACACACACACACAGAAAAGGTGTGTGAGCAGTGAGACTGGACCGCCAGTGGCTCTTCAGGCAGCTCAGGAAGACAGGGCGGAAAAGGAAAGGTTCAAAGCGCTGGTAAGCTGCAAAGGTCTGAGCCTCTGTTCTTTTTCTGGGCCCTTAGGTTCGGAGGTGTGGCACCCCATCTGCAAGCAAGCAGCGCGGGCAGAGAAGAAGCTGAAGGTGAGCAAGCTGGGTCCTCTGCGGCCAGCTGTAGCCGCCAGCGAGGGGAGCTGTGTGTTAGTGGCAGGTCTTCCGACTGCGAAGGGGACCTGGGCAGAATGTGGGGGTGCGGGGAACAGCACTGGATCTCCAGCGTGTTTTCACATCCTGGTCTCGACTGTCGACTTGGCCCCTCGAGACTTTACTATGTGGGGCTAATCTCATCGACTAAAATCACAAAGGTACAGTGTCTGCCCAACGATTACTACGTCTCCTTTGCCACTTCATCCGCTTCATGTGGTTTGATTGCAGAGCTGCACTACCAATGTGTAGTGTTTTGTTGTGTTGTGCTTTTTTGAGCTATTCGTAAATCTTTTTTTCCCCCCAAAGCTTGTGCCATTTACGACGTGAAAAGACCCAATCTCCACCTCTTTGGAGGCAGTTCCCAGACGGAGTTATTCTTTAAAGCCCTGATGCTTGGTTTATGTCTATCATGTCCTCGTAGAATTTTCAACTTAATATTTTCCTTTAAATCACCTCACTACTTTTTTTAACTCGCTGCTTTTTACTTAACATAAAATATAATCTTATAATTCCAAGCAGAAACTAGTGTAATTCTTGCTAGAAAGGGAAGGCAACCATAGAATTCATTCAATGACAATGAAATAGTTATGAAGAATCTTTTACACAAGTCTCAAAATTTAGGTTATTTTTAATTTAAAGCTTCATATTCTGAAGTCTTTTTTCTTTAAGAAAGACAGACAGACAGATCCTTAAAATTCTAGTTACTTTGGCCAGTGCTCTCCTTAGTTTAAAAGTGGGCAGGGGGGCTGGGGATATAGCCTAGTGGCAAGAGTGCCTGCCTCGGATACACGAGGCCCTAGGTTCGATTCCCCAGCACCACATATACAGAAAACGGCCAGAAGCGGCGCTGTGGCTCAAGTGGCAGAGTGCTAGCCTTGAGCAAAAAGAAGCCAGGGACAGTGCTCAGGCCCTGAGTCCAAGGCCCAGGACTGGCCACAAAAAAAAAAAAAAAAAGTGGGCAGGGGTGGAGAATTAGTAAGGGGAATTATGGCAGTTGTTGAAATGTTTTAGCACCAAATTAAGAGTTCTCTTCCATTTAGTCAGGAAGATTGAAATAAAATGTTGAATTTTATTCTCTCTCACTTTATGATTTGGTATCGCAGAATGTTCTACCTAAATTCATCTTCCTAAGTCCACTCTAAGCTCAGCATGCAAAGTTTGGCCGGGCACCAGGGGCTCTAGTCTGTAATCCCAGCTCATCGGGACTCTCATCTCCAATTAATCACTAAAGAGGCTGGACGTGAAAGCGTGGCTTACGTGGTATAGTGCCAGCCTTGAGTGAAGAAACCAAAGGACAGTGCCCAGGCTCTGAGTTGAAGCGCAAGTACAGGAAAAAAAAAATCCAGAGTTTGAGAAATTGCACGCTTGGCATTGTAGGGTGAGAGAGAACTGAGCGATCCGATTCGTTTTGCACACCGGGAATCTCCGGTCTCTCAGGTCAGGAATTCCCTCGTGGTCCCCCGGATTCCCAACCTGCTGACCTTTCCACGGCAGCACACACCCCAAGGATTGCTCTGAACCGAGCCTGGGCAAGAGTGTCTGTAGACACTTATCTCCAACGAACCAACAGAGAACCGGAAGTGACTCTGTGGTTCAAAGTGTTAGAGCACTAGCACTGAGCGAAAAAGCTCAGGGACAGCGCCCAGGCCTTGAATTCGAGCCCCGTGATCAACAACAGACAGACACACACACACACATACACACACACGCATTCTGTCCAGCAACTTGAAGTTCTGTGCATTTTGGATTTTTATTTATACTTGGACTTTAAAATAATATAAGAAAGTTAACTGTAATTAAATGACTTGAATTTCTTTCTTTTTTTTTTTTTTTGCCAGTCCTGGGCCTTGAACTCAGAGCCTGAGCACTGTCCCTGACTTTTTGCTCAAGGCTCTCTGCCATTTGAGCCACAGCGCCACTTCTGGCTTTTTCTATATATGTGGTGCTGAGGAATCGAACCCAGGACTTCATGTATAGGAGACAAGCACTTTACTACTAGGCCGTATTCCCAGCCCAACTTGAATTTCTCATTGACAGAAATTCCAGAAAAAGAATACAATTTGTAGAAATAAATTGACTGGGCAATAAAAGGAATGTTACTATATATATATATATATATACACATATAAACACTTGAGCTTTCAGGCAAGAAGTGTCCATCAAATTCCAACAGAACATTTCACAAGGCTAGGTTACATCGCATCAGACATTTCAGACCACCAGGGTTTTGTTTTTTAATGTAGAAGGGTTTCATAGACAGAGAGAAGAGTCCTATAAATTGACCTTTGGGAATAACTCAACATGCTTTACACTAGTGAAAGCTCAAATAAATATATGAAATATTCTGTTTTTTAAAAAGTAGAAAATCAAAAGACAGAAGCAGAGAGACTTGTCACAGGAACGCTGGTGTGCCCCCGAAGAGCTGCCTTTACCCCTGCCCTCCCCCCCCCGCCCCCTGGGCACCCCTCCTCACCCCCGTCTTCATCTTTCCCACAGCATAGACGGACATCTGAGACTTCCATCTCCCCCCCTGGGTCCAGCATCGGGTCCCCCAACCGCGTCATCTGCGTACGTATCCCCGCCCCGCGACCGCGGGCCTCCGTCATTCTCACTCCTGGGCCAAGGGCGAAAGGGTGTGCGTCCGTCTGATGGTGTTGTGAGTCTGTAATGAGCCAGACCTTGAGCCGGGCCCCGGGGGGACAGACGTACAGGACACGACCTCTGTCCACACACACACACACACACACACACACACACACACACGATCTAGTAAGCCAGTCATTGGAGGGAGAGCCTGGAGACCCGTGGAGTACTTGGGAGAAAGTGCCATTGCAGGAGCCCTGGCTGAGTTCTTCTTCCAGCAAGGTGCCTTCTCGCCTCCTCCTTCACTGAGACAGGGCAAGAGAAAACCGGGGCTCAGAGCGGTATTCGGAGTGTGGTAGGACACTGACAGGCAGTCGTGGTGTGCGATGAAGAAGCAGGAAGGAGAAGGAAGCCACACACGGCTGTGCAAGACATGCACACCCGAAGGAGAGCTCTCTGGGCACGCCGGTAGCCCAGCATGGAGCAGAGCAACGGCGACAGGTGTTGATCTAGACGGTGTCAGAGGTCCTGTGGACGTAGAAAGTCCTGGTTCATCCCACCCGCGTGGGCCGGGCCTCTCCGAGGTGCCGGGGACCGTGCAGTGGGCCTCACAGAGCTGCGCCCCGGCTGGGGGCCTTCCCCCCTGACGCCGGACCCACGAAGCCGTCGCCGACCAGCTGCAGTCATGGTGAGCGCCACGAAGAAGCAGCGTCCTGCTGCTGCTGCAGAGGAGCCGAGAGCCGTGCAGGAGGGGTGGGAAGAAGGCATTCCAGAGGGAGAACCTCGGGGGCTCACACCAGAGGACAGAAGAGCGACAGAAGCCTCCATGGGAGATGGGAGCGGCCAGCGGCAAACAGCATTGTGACCGAGCGCGCGCTCCTGCAGCCTTTGAGAAGCCCGAGGAGCCAGGCGTGCCAGAAATCGCCACAGTCCCCAACTCTCCCAGCCCAGGTGGGCGCCTGACGCCAGGACTACGTCAGGACTCCTGGTCCCCGTGGAGTGTCCTGTTGGTTTGATCCCGGTGAAGCCCACGGATGGCACCATTTCCTTTTCTCTCCTCCTTCAGTCAGATGAAGGACAGACGTGGGCGCCGTCGACTGCCGCTTTCCTAGGGGCCGGCGCTCCCACGTGGCTTCCATGGAGAACAAGCCACGCTCCTCTTTCTTTCTTCTGTGGTTCCGTGGATTCGACCCACAGCTTCACGCCCCTCGGGCAGGACCTGGGCCATTGAACCGCGTCCCCCCCCCCCCAGCGCAAGACAGGTGACTCTGCTCACGGGCTGCGTCCGTTGGCGATCCCGTCCACAAATGGAGAGAAGACGGAACCCCCCACCCCCCACCCCCAGTATAGATGGGACCCGACGGCAGCAGGGGGCGTGGGCTCAGTGCCGGGTTCGAGGTGACCGTGAGCCGGTCCCCAGAGGGGCGTGAGCAGGCTGTGGGCACTGGGGAAGCCGCGGCCCCGGAAGGCCGCTGTGTGTGTCTCCCTAGCTGCCGTCCCGCGCCTCCGCGGGGCCTCGCTAGCTGGCGAGGGGTTCGGGAGCGGCCGGGGGCTCGCGGGGAAGGGTTTGTAAACGCCGAGGCCGGTCACCCCGATCCAGGCATCCCTCCCGCGCGCTCCGCGGCCCTCGCCCAGCGCCCCGCACACAGCTCCGCACGCCCCTGCCGTCAGATCGCCCGATAGAGAGCTCCAGAATCGGAGGAAAGAAGAATAATCCCCTCTGTAGGAGCAAAATGACAGAAAGGTAGAACGCCGGCTTCATTTTCATAGACACACGTGGGGGGCGCACTGTGGAAACAGCATCACTGGTGAACCTGGAGGGGGCGGGTTCTCTCCAGCGTCCCTCCGTCCCCCCGACTTCCAGCCACCAACCCCCTCCGTTCTGGGCCCCGCCCGCCCGTCATCCGGCCTCCAGACCCGAGGGTCACTCCCGGCGCTGTCAGCGGGGCTGTTATAAGAAGCGATGTGAGCCGACCACTCCCGAGGTTCGGAGCAGCGCGCCACGGTGTCCACGCGCCCGTCGAGACGAGTTTGCAAGATGCCAAAGCCCCGCCAAGGTCAAGGTGAACGTCCAGGGCAAAAGGCACCAGGGGCTTCAGCAAGCGGACTCGGAGAACGTTGCAGGGATACTGCAGACTTCTTGGTCTGCATCCCGTGGCCTGTGTCTTCAAATACGTTCCCCAGGCTTTCCAGATGATGACAGGAACCACAGAGGCACGTCCCGGTTGACCCTCAAAGATGGCAGGGGGTGGAGGAAACGGCCGGAGGACATAAATAGGGACGGGCCACGGGCGCCGGGTCTGGAGTTTGCGTCTTGGTGGCTGTGTGTGAACTTGGGCAAGTCCACTGATTTCTCTGTGGTTTTGTTTCCTTGTTCCAAACACTGATAATGCTATGAAGAATGGTAAATCGTGTTGATTGAATGAGTTAATCCACGTAAGGCGTAGAGACAGGGCCCGGTTCGTCACAGGTGCTCACCAAATGCTGGCTGGTGTTTTACTACCGCGACTCATCCCTTTCTGCTCTTGTTCTATACAGCATCTGGGGTTGAAATGCCCTCCCTAGGTGGAGCTGGCTGGTAGCGAGCACCATAATGTAGAGGTGACACTGGATTCAAAGCTAGTACAAGTTATGGGACCTTTTGACCTTCATTTTTCTCATCTAGAAAACAGAATGATATTGACACCTTCACAGAGGCCTTATGACATTGAGAAGAAATCGTCCCTCCAAAGCGAGCGGGCTGATACACAATACGTGTCCAACACGAGCCCTGTTGGAATGGGCGGCCTCTGGCTTTTCCTAACAATCCACGACTCTTCCACCCGAGCCTAATCTACCGTCTCTCGCGGGAACTGGAGCAGCTCATTCTTCCTCTGCCTTGTTTCCGTTTCCGCCGCTCTCTTTCCCTCTTACCTTTCTTTTTCTTTCCTGTCCACTTCCCTCTTCCCCAGGCTAAAGTGGATAATGAGATCCTTAATTACAAAGACCTGGCAGCCCTCCCCAAGGTGAAGTCCATCTACGAGGTGCAGCGCCCCGACCTCATTTCCTATGAGCCTCATTCCAGATACACGTCCGACGAGATGCTGGAGCGATGCGGCTACGGAGAGGTACCCCCGCTCACCCTCTCCGGGCTGCCGAAGACCCAGGGTCCCCCTCGGCTCCGGCCCGCCTCATGACACATGGCCTGGCCTCCCTAGTGCCGGCCCCAAACGCTTCTAAACTGACATTGGTAACCAACACGTCAACTTTAGAAGTCTCACCCCCGCCCCCGTGCTCCCCCAAATACGGCTTCTTTAGGAACAGTGAGACGTCGAATTGGTATTTCTACCACCTAGACAAGGGTAGCAGAGTCCCCACCACAGAACCGCCTCTTGTTCCCAATCCCCACTGCTTCCTGTCAGGCCCACCACGGGAGCCCGGAGCCTGTACCTGCTCACCGCTGACGCCGCCGTTTCTCTCGCGGTGAAGCGTTTTTGCTTCTCCTCAGCCCTTGGCTCTCATCCCCTGCCAGGCTCCATAGCTCCCGACCCTCATAGCCCCTGGTTAGCCATGCTTTCCTGGGTTTTTGTGCCCGTGTTTAAGCTCCCGTGCTCAGAGCGAAAGACACATTCCTAAAGACTCGGCCATCAGATGATTTCGGAAACAGGTGGCTTCTAGACAAGAGGGGAAGTTTTCTGGCCAAGGCAGGGCGGCGTCCGCATTGGGGGGGGGGGGGGGTCTTGGTGTCCATGTCCCCGATTGCTCCCCTCATCCCCGAGCCTGTGGGCTGCGATGGTGTCGAGCAGAAGGAGCCTGCCCTGTCCGTCGCAGGACCTGACAGGCCTGTGTCCGCAGCAATCCCGCAGCGCACGGAAGGGACCTCACTCCACTTGGTTGGAAGGCCCAGTGTTGCGGGGGGGGGGGGGGGTCTCTGGACTCTGGCTCCCCAAAGCGAACCGAGCCCAGGGGATGCCATGTTCGTAGAAGCTGATTTTCCTTCTGCATCTAGAGACGGGCAAGCGGGGTCCAAGACCACCGGCCCCCTCCCCTCCCAATCCCTGAACAGATGTTTTGGCTCCTTCACGGAACGGCTTTTCAAATGTGAATGAGCTGTCAACATGAAAACATTAGGCGATTTCATCTAAGAATCTGCTTCTCTGACTTGCCTTGGATAGTAAGAAGCTGGTGGGCGTCGGATGGGTGCCCGCCAGCCCTGACCCCTGCAGCTCAGAGACCGCAGCCCTGTCACCAAGACACTCGGCCCCTAGCTTGCTACCCAGCCCCCCCCCCACGCCCAGCAGCCTCTCGATGGGGGTGACCGGGCTCTCGCTCAGCCCTGCATTTGCCTCGTGAGCCACAGAGGGATGGGGAGCCAGGAAAGAGATAGCAGGGAGCTGTCACAGGAGCTCCGAGCTCACACTGGGGAGACCAGAGGGGAAGCCAAGGCCCACCACTTCCCCCTCGGAGCCCCTCCGCGTCGAAGCGGGGCACGATCACCAAGCGTCCAGCCTCTGGTCAGCGGCTCTGACATGGCTGAACTCTTGAGAGGCGTTGCCGGGAAGGGAACCGGGGCCCTCCCTCCGTTTAACCCCACCCTGTGCCTTTCTCTTTGCCCTTCTCTCTCCCTGTGCGCTCTCTCTGTGGCTGCCTTCAAACTCTCCACTCCTCAGTCGCTGGGAACATTGTCTCCTTACTCCCAGGTAATCAGGACCACAGAGAGCCCCAAGGACCACGGTGCCTGGTCCAAGGTGTTCCCCACCATCAGGGCTGGGGCTCGCAGTCGTGGGGGGGGGGGGGGGAATCTCGGGGATGAGTGGTGATCCCAGGTCGGGACTCCAGGGTCCATGTGAGGACCTCGAGGGGTGTTTGAAGGCCCTGGAGAGGCTCGACCACCCTCCTCCAGTGTGTGTATGACTCAGAAATGGAGTCTGTATCCACGCCTGAGCCTCCAGAACCCCAGACTCCATGGCCTGTGCCCACCTCCAGGACCTCAGGCCCTGCTCACCTCCCCTCCTCTCCTCCTCCTCCCCCCAGGACATCTATGAGAACCTGGACCTCCGGCAGAGAAGAGCCTCCAGCCCGGGCTACATCGACTCCCCCACCTACAGCCGGCAGGGCATGTCCCCCACCTTCTCCCGTTCACCCCACCACTACTACCGCGCAGGTAAGGCAGGCGAACCCCCAAAGACAAAGAGCTGGGAGCCCCGCAGAGATTGGGTGTCAGTCCCTGGGCTGCACTCCCGGGGCAGAACACGGCCTCCTGGACACCCTGGTGACGGGGCGGGCCTCACCCAGTCCCTAAGATGCCCCAGCAGGGGCAAAGACAGTAATAGGGCACTGAGAAGCCGCAGGAAGACGGGTGGGAGAGGGAGGAATGGCGATCAGCCTGGCATCCCACCAGTCCACCGGCCAGGAACAGGGCGGGGGCCTGGCTTTCACCCAAGGCCCACCCGCGCCCAGCCCGTCCGGGCATGCCCGGGGTGCATGCATGGAGGGAAGGGTAATTGAGGGGAGGATCCCAGGTAGAAGCTCGGCCATTGGCGCGCAGGAGGGAAGTGGGTGGAGCTTGTCTCTGCAGACACTCAGCATTGGTGCGCAGGAGGGAAGTGGGTGGAGCTTGTCTCTGCAGACACTCAGCATTGGTGCGCAGGAGGGAAGTAGGTGGAGCTTGTCTCTGCAGACACTCAGCATTGGTGCGCAGGAGGGAAGTGGGTGGAGCTTGTCTCTGCAGATACTCAGCCATTGGCGCGCAGGGGAGAAGTGGGTGGAGCTTATTTCTGCAGACCCTCGGCCATTGGCTCAGAAGCGAGTGGAGCTGGTCTCTGCAGACGCTCAGCCATTGGCGTGCAGGGGGGAAGTGGGTGGAGCTTGTCTCTGTAGACACTCAGCCATTGGCGTACGGGGGGAAGTGGGTGGAGCTTGTCTCTGTAGACACTCAGCCATTGGCACGGAAGCGGGTGGAGCTTGTCTGCAGACGCTCGGCATTGGCGCACAGGAGAGAAGTGGGTGGGGCTTGTCTGTAGACGCTCAGCCATTGGTGCAGAAGTGGGTGGGGCTTGTCTCTGCAGACGCTCTGCCATTGGCGTGCAGGGGGGAAGCGGGTGGGGCTTATTTGTGCAGACGCTCGGCCATTGGCGCGCAGGCGGGAAGTGGGTGGGGCTTGTCTCTGCAGACGCTCGGCCATTGGCGCGCAGGCGGGAAGTGGGTGGGGCTTGTCTCTGCAGCGCTCTGCCATTGGCGCACAGGCGGGAAGTGGGTGGGGCTTGTCTCTGCAGCGCTCTGCCATTGGCGCACAGGCGGGAAGTGGGTGGGGCTTGTCTGCAGCGCTCTGCCATTGGCGCGCAGGCGGGAAGTGGGTGGGGCTTGTCTCTGCAGCGCTCTGCCATTGGCGCGCAGGCGGGAAGTGGGTGGAGCTCGTCTCTGCCGCCCCGCCCGCCCCGCCGCCCTCCCCTCACCGCTTCCCGCCGGCCCCGCATTAACGCCTGTTTCCTCTGCCCTCTGCCCGCGCGCCCCAGGGCCCGAGAGCGGCCGGAGCTCTCCGTACCATAGCCAGTTAGACGTGAGGTCCTCCACCCCGACCTCTTACCAGGCGCCCAAGCACTTTCACATCCCAGGTAGGCGCCGGGGTGCATGCGCTGCGGGGCGCCCGGCCGGGGGCCCCCACCCATCCGACCCCCGCGCCCTCCCGCCCTCCAGCCCCCCACCCCACCCCACACACCTGGCTCTGAAGCCCACCCGCTCGACGGGACCAGCGGTCATCAGAGCCGCGGGGCAGCGGGCCAGGGAGGAAGGTCAGGGGCCCTCAAGGTCAGGGGCACTAAAGGTCAGGGGCGCTCAAGGTCAGGGGTGCTCAAGGTCGGGGCGCTCAAGGTCAGAGGAGCTCCAGGTCGGGGGAGCTCCAGGTCAGGGGAGCTCAAGGTCAGGGGCACTAAAGATGGGGGAGCTCAAGATGGGGGGAGCTCAAGGTCGGGGGAGCTCAAGGTTGGGGGAGCTCAAGGTCAGGGGCGCTAAAGGTCAGGGGCGCTAAAGGTCAGGGGCGCTCAAGGTCAGGGGCACTAAAGGTCATGGGTGCTCAGGGTCAGGGACACTAAAGGCCAGGGGAGCTCAGGGTCAGGGGCGCTCAAGGTCGGGGCGCTCAAGGTCAGAGGAGCTCCAGGTCGGGGGAGCTCCAGGTCAGGGGAGCTCAAGGTCAGGGGCACTAAAGATGGGGGAGCTCAAGATGGGGGGAGCTCAAGGTCGGGGGAGCTCAAGGTCGGGGGAGCTCAAGGTCGGGGGAGCTCAAGGTCAGGGGCGCTAAAGGTCAGGGGCGCTAAAGGTCAGGGGCGCTCAAGGTCAGGGGCACTAAAGGTCATGGGTGCTCAGGGTCAGGGACACTAAAGGCCAGGGGAGCTCAGGGTCAGGGGCGCTCAAGGTCGGGGCGCTCAAGGTCAGAGGAGCTCCAGGTCGGGGGAGCTCCAGGTCAGGGGAGCTCAAGGTCAGGGGCACTAAAGATGGGGGAGCTCAAGATGGGGGGAGCTCAAGGTCGGGGGAGCTCAAGGTCGGGGGAGCTCAAGGTCGGGGGAGCTCAAGGTCAGGGGCGCTAAAGGTCAGGGGCGCTAAAGGTCAGGGGCGCTCAAGGTCAGGGGCACTAAAGGTCAGGGGTGCTCAGGGTCAGGGACACTAAAGGCCAGGGGAGCTCAGGGTCAGGGGCGCTCAAGGTCGGGGCACTCAAGGTCAGAGGAGCTCAAGGTCGGAGGAGCTCCAGGTCGGGGGAGCTCAAGTTCAGGGGCACTAAAGATCAGGGGAGCTCAAGATCGGGGGAGCTCAAGGTCAGGGACACTAAAGGTCGGGGGCGCTCAAGGTCGGGGAGCTCAAGGTCGGGGGCGCTCAAGGTCGGGGAGCTCAAGGTCGGGGGCGCTCAAGGTCAGTGGTGCTCAAGGTCAGTGGTGCTCAAGGTCGGGGAAGCAGGATGGAGCCCCGTTTTCACTGGGGGGGGGGACAGATGGCACATGAACAAACTAAAATGAGTAAGCGGAAAACTGCAGGTGGTGGGGGAGCGGTGGGGGGGACAAGGCTGGAAGGACTTCCTGGAAGGGTTGACGTTACAGCAGGAAGGTGAGGAGGACCCATGCCTAGGAAAGATAAACGGGGCGGGGGAACCACCAGGTGCGGTGGAGACGGGGAGGGGAGGTCAGGGAAAGCCGGGGACGGGGTGACCTCTAGGACAGGATCTCATCCTGAGTGACAGAAGCCAGAGTCAGGTCAGGCTGTCTCCCGGATCCAACCCAGGCTTTCCGAGTCCCTCGCTGTGAGAGCGTGTCCTGCGGCTTCCCCGTCCCGGGGGGGGAGGGGGCCCTACGCGGGCTCCTCTTGAGGAAGAAGAAGGGAGCAAACCCTGGAACGTAGCTGCAGCGTCCTGGCATGGATGCTTGGGGTTCACCCGGGATTCAGTGTGGCCGCTGGCTGGGGGGGGAGCGGGGGGCTGCATGGGGATCTGCCCAGCTTGCTGTCCTGTCTGCCGTGGCCGCCATTCACCCCACCTTCCTTTCTGGGCTCCGCTTGTATCCGTCCGCTCCTCTCCCCTCTCTCCCTCTTCCCCTGTCTTACTTGGCAACTTGCTGGGGTAACGTTGAACGTTCAGCTTTTAAAAGGGGGAAGTCCACGGAGGAAAGATGGTAGCGTCCTGGAAAAAGTTGCTGGCGGGGTTTCTTTTCCAAGATCAGTTGGCCCAATGTGCTCCTCTCCTGTGTCTCTCTCCTCCCCTCTGCCCTTTCCTGCTCTGTGTGACAGCTGGAGAAAGTAATATCTACCGGAAGCCCCCAATCTACAAACGGCACGGTACGGTCATGTGGACAAAGATGGGTGGGGCATGAAGCATGTGGCCGCAGCTCCTGGGCCTCTAGGAGCCCCACAACGCAAGGCCGGCAACTCCCCCGGTCCTGTGAGCTGCCCCGGGGCCCAGTCACTTAGGGTGACTCTGGGGAGGGGTGAGCTGCCTCCATCTCCCTTATCTGCCCTCCTTGGCTCCTCTGCAGGTGATTTGTCCACAGCAACCAAGAGCAAAACAAGCGAGGACATCAGCCAGGCTTCCAAATACAGCCCTGCCTACTCGCCGGACCCCTACTACGCCTCGGAGTCGGAGTACTGGACCTACCATGGGTCCCCTAAAGGTAACACCCCAAGTGTCTCCAGGCCCACACCCTGTTATCTCTGCCAGGGACTCGAGCTGTCGTGAGCGTCAGTCACCCTCTCCTTCACACAGTTAGGAGTGAGGATGCTAAGCGGGGGTAGAACCAAAGGTTACGATTCCATCGCAGAAGGTCTTCAGCGCCAGCCATAGGCCCTCGAGATACACCGGAGGAAAAACAAATAGAGCAGGTTCCTGCCCTCGTGGAAGCCCTGGTCCCCACTGTGAGAGGAAGTTGACCTGACACAAGGGGCAGGAGTAACAAGTTCTCAGCTACCATGGGAAGGAAGCAAGGGGGCAGGGTGGCAGAGAATGTAGAAAACGCGTCTGTAAACACCCCCGACGGCAGGGCAGGGGGGCGAGTAGAGAATGCTGGGGGGCGTTCCGTGAGCTCTCGCAAGTTGAGGAGGTGGGGGCGGGTTTTGCTTATTAAACAGAAGCTATTGAATGTAGTCTCAGGATCACAGCTATCCCGTTGAAAGACTACTTTGCCTATAGGGTAGAAAGTGGTTGGGAGGATGTAAGGAGAGGGCGGAGCGATGGGAAGGTCTCCCAGGCCCCCTGGTCCTCGGGACAGCACCGTGGGCCAAGCTGTTCCTTTCCAGTATGAAGAATTTCTCCACGAGCTACTTTGGTTCAATGATTGGCTTTACTAGTTGTCCATTCTGAGCAGAGCTTCATGGTAACATAGAAATGGCTCCTGCGTTCCCTCCAGAGAATTCTCCCTTTCAAGCGGGAGTAAGACCCAGGAAGAACCGTAACTCACAGTGGACAGGGTCAACACTCGTGGGTGTTCCAAGGCTACACAGGCAGGAGAGACCTCTTCTCAGTGAGGAATCTTAGACTTAACTGGAAGAGGGAGGGAGAGAAGGAAGAGAGTGGGAAGGGAAGGAGGGAGGGAGAGTGGAAGGGTGGGAGGGAAGGAGGGAAGTAGAAAGGAGGAAGGGCCCAACGGCTGTTGACTCAGTGTGAATCACATGCTGGAATTGGTCCCATCTATCTTTGGACAGTGCCCCGGGCCAGAAGGTTCTCGTCTGGAGGAGAGGAGGATGACTTTGACCACAGCATGCACAAAGTAAGCCGGCCACATCACTAAAGAAAATGCTTGGAGGACATAGTACTAAGGACTTCTTTTCATTTGCAAGTGACAGAAAGCAAATTCAGACTCACAATAGAAGAAAACAAATGCACGGTTTGCATAACTGAAAAGTCAAAATGTAGGACTAACTTCAAGTAGGACTAGATCTGTGTGCTTAAAACAAAATGCCACGACGCATGTATAACCCTAGCTACTCAGGAGGCTGGGAATTGAGGAGTCAGATCCAGCACCAGCCAGGACAGAAAAGTCTATGAGACTCTTATCCAGTTAACCAACAAAACACCCAAAGTGGAGGCGTGGCTCAAGTGGTAAAGCACCAGTCTTGAAGGAAAAGCCAATGGGAGTGCAGGGCCTTGAGGGCAAGCCACAGGACTGACACACACACAAAAAGTAGATAAACTGATCAAAGTTTAAGTGTTTGGAGAAGTATATCTGCACAAAACACCTACAGGTCTTTGCATCTCTCACTGCTCTCTAAACATGAGTGTAGCGTTCACCACAGGGCTTTGCCAGTGGGTTGCATCTCATAAGTCATGGCGAGATGAAGTCCCAGAGGAAATGTAGGGGCTGCCGGCCCCGCGGGTGCGCTTCGACGGCAGAAAATAAATAAGTGAAAATAAGACGCAGATGGCGGCGCGTACGGAAGGCCCGGCGGCTCGGCCTGTCCCTCCCGGGCCCCGCCGCCCACACGGCCGCCTCTGTCTCCCTGTCCCTCCTGGGCTCCATCACCCACGCGGCCGCCTCTGTCTCCCTGTCCCTCCCCGGCTCCGCCCCGCCCAGCTCCAGAGCGGCATCGGCCGGCTGATCCTGAAGGAGGAGATGAAGGCGCGCGCCAGCTCCTACGCGGACCCGTGGACCCCGCCGCGGAGCTCCGCCAGCAGCCGGGAGGCCCTGCACACCGCGGGCTACGACCTGTCCCTCAACGGCTGTAAGCGCCGCCGCCCCTCCCTCCCTCCCGCCACCCCCGGGGGCCCACGGGGACCTGGGCACCCAGCCCTGCCCGCCGCCCGACCCGCCGGGGCTCAAGCCAGGGCACTGGCTCCATCACACCCCGTCCTCAACCCCTGGGGCTGTCCACCAGGGGCGGCCTCGGGCCCGGTCACCTCCCTCCATCTGGGGGCGGGGGGGGGGGCCCTGAGGGGAGCGCCCCAGAAGTGGGAGTCACGTGGCATTCAGCATCCGCGCTGCCCCTTCCCGCCGCCTGACTTCCTGTCGCGTGACTAGGGAAAGGTCTCCTCCTGTCCCTCTCGGGGTGGCTCGGGGACACGGAGGCTGTTTCCTGAGGTGCCGGGGCCCCCCGTCACTTGGAGATGCAGGGGCTTCCGCCCACGTGGTCGCGTGGGACTCTCTCTCTGCACCCTCCCTTGTGCTCTGCCCGCCCCCGCCCCTCCTCGCCCCGACGGGAGCCCCTCCCTTCAGGAAGTCCCACCGCAAACCGGTTGTTGGTGGACCGTAGATGGTAGCATGGATGACACATCTACGTACCAGGCATTTGAGACACACGATCGCCCAGGGCCCTCGGCCATCCCTGCCGTACCGAGGCCGTTAGCGCTCTCTTTCTAGAGGAGAGCAGTAACTTGTCCACAGGCAGAGAACGAGTGTGTAGCTGAGCCGGGACCAGAGCCGGCGACACGATTTCCTGTCTGTTTCCTCACGACACCTGGGGCTTGGTGAGATTAGAGCCTCGCAGACTTCCCTGCCCGGACTGACCTCCAGCCCCGATCCTCAGGCCTCGGCCTCCCGAGTAGCCAGGCTCGCCCGCGTCAGGTGCCCACCCCCGGAGGGAAGCACGGTTCCACAGACGGGGGCACGGACGCCCGGGCAAGCGCTCGGCCCGGGCTTAGGAGCCGTGCGCGCCCGAGGCGAGAGGCGCCCAGCGGTCAGGTTCCCCGTCCCGGCACCGAGGGGCGCCGCGCCCCGGCTCCGGCCCTGGACTGCGCACCAGAACCGCAAGGCCGAGCGGCACGCCTCGTGCCGACTGCACCACTAGCGCGTGCGAGGCTTTGCACTCCGCCGCTCAGCTGGGGCGGGGGGAGGGGGGCCAGCTCCGTTCAGTGACCTTTGTTTGACAGACATCTCAGAGGACTGGCCCTGCATCAGGTCGCCGCTGGGCTGAACCATGAACGGGGGGGGGGGGATGCCCTGATGACCCCCGGGGGGGGAGGGGGAGAGCCAGGGTGACGGGCTGAGCGCGGAACCGTGTCTCTCTGTCCCCGTAGTCTGGTCCGCCCCGGTGGGCGGGCACTGACGCCGCTCCCTTCTCTTGCAGCCCCGCGCTCTCACTACCTGGCTGACAGTGGTACGTCCCTCCTGCCTCCCCCCGGCCCGTCACGCCCCGTGAGGACAGGGACACGCCACCCGCCACCCCCCTGGCCCTCCCGTCCCCGGGACATCCGTGTCCACGCCGTCCTGGTCCCCGATGGCCCGCCCACTGCAGTCCGACCACGGGCCTCAGCCGGAGGGTTCTAGAAGCATAATGCCCCTTCCCCCGCGTGAAATGACGCCGGCCTGCCTGGCTCCGAGCCCCACATCGGTTCCAGAGCCTTTGTCCAGAGCTGCCCTGCGGCCGGGTCCTAGGGAGCCACCGCCCAGGGTGGATGGATCAAAGCCAGGGCCACAAAGGCGTGGGAGCGGGGGCCTCTGGGAGCAAGAGCGGTGGCCGGGCGACGTCTCCGAGCCGGAGGGCTTCAGAGAGAACCGGGCCCCGGCCCCCGCGCCCTCCGCGAGGGCGGGAATGGGGGGGCCACGTGTAGGTGGGCGCCTTCCCGGGCGAGCAGGCCCCGGCTCCGGGCTGCTGCTCACCGCGCCGCTTCTTCCTTCCAGATCCCCTCATCTCCAAATCCGCCTCCCTGCCTGCCTACCGGCGGAACGGGCTGCACCGGGTAAGAGCGGCCGCGCCCGGAACCTCGCCCCCCACACGCCGGCAAGCCCGAGGAAAGGCTCAAGGGCCAAGACGGCGGTGTCTCGATCCCCTGGGTGAAGAGCGACCTGCCGGGGGGGGGGGGGGAGGCCAGGGGGGGCAGGGGCTGGGGAAAACTGGCACAGACGGGGCGAGAATTCCGTGCCACGTACTGGCTTTACCGCATCGACCTGTGCCGCCCTCGCGGCTCAGTGAGGGCGGTCACCAACGTGAACCCTACGTGGGGGGGGGGCAGAGGTGAGGTGACCCACCCACCCACCCCGAGAATGATAGCGCCAGGGCTGAGGGGGGGCCGCCAGTCCACGCTGCCCGCCGCTGGCCTCCCACGCGGCACGTGATCTCGTGCACAGCTCGGTGCAGAGCCTGTGCTCTAAAACTGTCATGGAGGTGGAAAGCTGAAACGGGGGCGGGGGGGCGGGGGGGGAATGTCTAACGGCACAGCCCCACCTGACCTTTGGCTAACAAGACACTGAGCCAGGTGCCGACTCCCTGCACAAGGACTAAGCACCAAGCACTCTTCCGGGCACGGGGGACCCCGCAGGGGGTGAGGTCAGCTTGGCCCCGCTCACGTCCTAGTGGGAGAGAGGAAACACACGGGAAAGGGCAGGAAGTTGGGAAGGCGCGGTGTGGAAAGCAAGGCGGGGGTGGGGAAGGAGAGGCCGGGAAGGGGTGGACTTGCACGCCGGCCCGCGTGGGGGGAGGGAGCCTGGCCCCTCTGGAGTCCACACGCGCATCCGCACGCGGGCAAGCCCGGGCTCTCCGTTCCTGGACAGGGAGGGCACGCGCGGCCCCGGCCGGGCTCTGCACACTGGCTCGAGACCAAGCGGGGTTCGGGCGGCTGCACCCCAAAATTCGGCTCCAGTCTGTAAAGGGTGGGGCCCCCCAGGTGTGGGAGAGCCACTGGGGACGCACGGGCCAGCTGGGGGTCTAACCCCGAGCCAGTCGTGAGCTAGAGCTGCCCTGGAGCGCCATGGCTGAGAACCCCGGCGTGGGGTGGCCCCGCGCCCCCCCAGACTGAACACGGGCTCCCGCAGCCCAGGGGCCAAGCGCCTCTCACACAGGAGGGGAGCCGCACGAGATCAGGGGCAGCCCCTGCCCCTGCCCCTGCCCGTGCCCCAGCCCCTCGGAGGAGGAGAACGGTGCGCGCAGTGAGCAGGAAGCCGGTGTAGCTACCTAGGACGGCACACAGTAGTGTTGAGTGCACAGTCGGCCAGTGGTGGTGCTATGATCACCGCGCACAGTCGGTGGAGGGGAGTGCTGTGATCACCGCGCGCACAGTCGGCGGGTGGTGGTGCTGTGATCACTGCACACAGTCGGCGGGTGGTGGTGCTTTGATCACCGCGCACAGTCAGCTGATGGTGGTGCTGTGATCAACCGTGCAGTCAGTGGGGGGTGGTGCTGTGATCACGCACAGTCGGCGGGGGGGGGGGGTGGTGCTGTGAACGGTGCACACAGTCGGCGGGTGGTGGTGCTGTGATCACGCACAGTGGGCGGGTAGTGGTGCTGTGATCGTGCACAGTCAGCAGGTGGTGGTGCTGTGAACGGTGCGCACAGTCGGCGGGTGGTGGTGCTGTGATCATGCACAGTCAGCAGGTGGTGGTGCTGTGATCACCGCGCACAGTCAGCAGGTGGTGGTGCTGTGACCACTGTGCACAGTCGGCAGGTGGTGGTGCTGTGACCACTGTGCACAGTCGGCGGGTGGTGGTGCTGTGATCATGCACAGTCGGCGGGTGGTGGTGCTGTGAACGCTGCGCACAGTCGGCGGGTGCTGTGATCACCGCGCACAGTGGGCGGGTGGTGGTGCTGTGACCACTGCGCACAGTCGGCAGGTGGTGGTGCTGTGATCATGCACAGTCGGCGGGTGGTGGTGCTGTGACCACTGCGCAGTCGGCGGGGGGTGGTGCTGTGACCACTGCGCACAGTCGGCGGGTGCTGTGATCACCGCACACAGTGGGCGGGTGGTGGTGCTGTGACTGGTGCGCACAGTCGGCGGGGGGTGGTGCTGTGACCACTGCGCACAGTGGGCGGGGGGTGGTGCTGTGACCACTGCGCACAGTCGGCGGGTGGTGGTGCTGTGACCACTGCGCACAGTCGGCGGGGGGTGGTGCTGTGACCACTGCGCACAGTCGGCGGGTGGTGGTGCTGTGACCGGTGCGCACAGTCGCGGGGGGAGGATGGGGAGTCGTGAGCGGTGAGGGAAAGCAGGTGGCGTCACGAGCGCGTGTCCACCGGGGGCCCGGGGTGGGCCAGGGCGGTGACCTCTGTCCCTCACCTGAGGCTGCCCGCCCTGCTGCGGGCCGCGGCCCCCCCCAGGATTCAGACCCTCCCCCACTCTGCCACCCCCCCCCCCGCAGACGCCCAGCGCGGACCTCTTCCATTACGACAGCATGAACGCCGTCAACTGGGGCCTGCGCGGTGAGTGGGGAGGGCCCCCCCATGTCACCGCCCCGCCCACCCCGCCCGCCCCCTGGCACACCGTGGCTGCCGATCCCGTCCCCACCCTGGGCTTTGTCCCAATCACGGGGGTCCTGGCCGGCCCCGGGGGAGGGGGAGCCAGACCACAGCGCCCCCACAGATGCTCCCACGAGCTCCACGCACTGACCCGGGGGCTCGCACGCCCCGGCTCCCCCGCGCACGCCCAGGATGGGGGGCCACGGCCACGTGGGGGAAGAGGCGGCTCCAAATGTGGTCCAGTGACAGACACGAAATGCACAGAGGGAAGTACGAAGCCGCTTCCGTGCAATACGCAGCCGTGCGCACGGCCTGTCAGTCTCCAGTTCTGTGTGTGTGTGTGTGCACGCGCGTGTGCGCACGCACACTCTAGTCCTGGGGCTTAAACCAAGGGCCCGGCCACTCTGCTTTCAGCTTTTGTCTCCAGGCTGGAGCTCCACCCCTTGAGCTGCAGCTCCGCTTCTGGCTTGTCGCTGGTTAAGCTCGGGGGGCGGGGGGGGGGGGTTCCACAGATTCCCCCGCCCGCAGGGCCTCTGAGCCTCCGTCCACAAACCGCAGGCTCCCCCGAGGAGCTGGGATCGTGGACGTGAGCCACCGCGCCTGGCTCTCCTCATCTCCAGTCCACCCACGTGTCTCCCTCAGCCCCGCCCCCCCCCCACCGTGATTCTCACACTGGCCGCCCCGACAGTCCCTGCGGGGGAGCGCGGCACGCAGGGCGGGGAGCGGCGGTTCTCGCCCCCCCACCCCACCCCCGATTCTCACACCGGCCGCCCCGACAGTCCCTGCGGGGGAGCGCGGCACGCAGGGCGGGGAGCGGCGGTTCTCAGCGCGCGTCTCCCTTCTCTCCGCAGAGTACAAGGTAAAGCACGGCGCGCCCCGCGGGGTGTCCTCCGGGATTCTGGGGACCGGCGAGAGGACGGCAGCACCGTGCGTGCGGGAACGAGAGCACGGAGCGAATGACCGTCCATGCGTCACGTGCCCCGCCACCCCCCACCCCCCCCAAGCCGTCACCCCCGACCCTTCCCCGGGCCCCAGAGGCTCCCGGGCTCGCCAACCGGCCCGGCCACAAGGCTCCGCGCCCACGTCAGTGCCGGGCGCCCCACGCTCACCCCCGGCACCGTTAGCAGAGCGTGGACGGGGAGAAGGCACCTCGGGGCGTCTTGGGTTGCTAGGCAACCCAGAGGCGGGCCGGCCCAGCCTCCCCCCGTAGGGGGCCTTTGAGGAATAGAAAGGAACCCGAGCCCCGGGGCCCCGCGCGAGCCCCAGCCGTGCCCCCTTCTCCTCCTCAGATTTACCCCTACGAGCTGCTGCTGGTGACCACGCGGGGGAGGAACCGGCTGCCCAAGGACGTGGACCGCACCCGCCTGGAGGTAGGGGGAAGCGGCGGGGCGGGACAGCGTCCGCGGGTCGCCCAGCTGGGGGGGGCGCTAAGGGGAGGGCCGGAAGACCCCGCGCACGGCTCAGCGACCGGAACATCGTGACGAAGGGAGCATCGTGAGGGGGGACACGCCCCGACACAGGCAGAGGGGGTCGGCTGGGGGACTGGGGGTCACCCGGCGGGCAGTGCCGGCCCGATGGCTCCTGCACTGCCCCTCCCTGCCGTGCGTCCCCCCTCCTCCCTCCTCCGCGCCGCCCCCGCCTCTAGGCCTCCCCCAGGACGCGCCCCGTCCGCTTCCCTCCCCCCTCCACCCGGCCCCGAGTTTCCTCGGGATTGTCGTGTCAGGAAATGGGTGTGGAGTGAGTAGAGGGAGCTCTGTGGCCCCCGGGGACAGCGTGGCACCCCCTGAACTGAGGCCGAGGCAGAGCAGAAGCGGGGGGGCGGGGGGGGCTGGCGAGGGAGTCCTCCCAGCTCCGGCCCACCGGGCCCGCAGCCTGGAAGCGTGTCCCTAGCCAAAGCCCCCTCTCTGCGCCGGGAGGGGCCGCTCCGCAGCTCGGATGCAGGCCACCGTCCCCAGACCCCCAGAGCCGCAGTCCCGGGAGGCTGACACGCCCTGAGCGGCAGAACCACCCAGGGAGTCCCCCAGCACAGAACCCCCTCCTCCGTCCACGGGAGCCCAGTCTGCAAATGGAGCTCAGGCAGCCATGTTTTCTGAAAGCTCTTAGGACCGTCCGCAGTGTAGAGTTGAGACCACTGGGCTAGGAACCCTGTCCTAGCCTCTGTCTGGATGGGATGGGTGGGGTGGGATGGGTGGGTGGGTGGGTGGGTGGGTGGATGAGTGGGTGGATGGGGTGGGTGGGATGGGTGGATGGATGCATGGATGGATAGACTAGATAGATAGGTAGGTAGGTAGGTGGGTGGGTGAGTGGATTAGAGAGAGAGAGAGGTGGGCAGGTGGGTGGGTGGACAGATGGACGGACAGACAGGCAGACAGATCCCCTGAATCCTGGACACAGCTCTCGTGTCTCCTGAAGGCGGGTGGGGCGTGCGAACGCGCACATCTTCTCATGCAGACGCACGGGGCGGAGAGGCAGGAAGTGGAGGGGGGTCCACCCGAGGGCGCGAAGGCTGCCCGGGCGAGGGCACAGAGAGACCCCCCTCCGCCCCCGTCCGCCCCTCCCGTCCTCACGCCGCCCTCCCCCCCCAGCGCCACCTGTCCCAGGAAGAGTTCTACCAGGTGTTCGGCATGACCATCTCCGAGTTCGAGCGCCTGGCGCTGTGGAAGCGGAACGAGCTGAAGAAGCAAGCCCGGCTGTTCTAGCGGGCCGGGACACGGGCGCGCCCCACGCCGGGGTGTGGAGCCCCGCAGCCCTGGCGCCCGCGGGACGCACCCCCTGCCACGCCGCTCGCTTTCCCGTGCCGCCGTCGGGGTATCCCTACGCTCCCCGCTCCTCCCCTCGCCGGGGGGCGCTGCACTGCGGGGGGCGAGGTCTCGGGGCTCCGCCCCGCGCCCAGGGTCTTTTTATACTCACGCGTCTGCCCAGCCCCCCAGCCCCCCGGGGCCCGGCCCGCCGCCCTTGAGCAGCGCCTGCAGAAACCTCTGCGCTCCGCCGCTGGGCGCTGCCCCCCCACCCGCACCCCGGCTCCGGGGCTGGCGGGGAGCCCCGGGGGGGGGCCCTCCCGTGGGAGCTCCACGGTGGTCCACCCCCCCCCCGCCAGGGAGCACCTCTGGGCGCTCACGGGGCGCTCTCCCCACACTCCTGATCGGGGAGCGGAGCAGCTCGAGGTGTGCACGCGCCGGTGACCCCCGGTGACCCCTCGGGGGCCCCCCTCCCCCTCCCCCCGCCCTTGATCATGACCTCCCCCTTGTCCAAGTCTAGGATTCATATTAGGAACAGGACAGAGGCACTTCCTTCCCCTCTGCCAAGCTGTGCGGGGCCCGGGGGAGCCGGGGCGCGGGGGGTGCGGGGGGGGGGGGGCGCCGGGCCTCCCTCCTCTCCTCGGGATCCGCCGCGGCCGCAGCCCGCCCTCTTCAGCCTTACCACAATCGACGTGCCTGACGATCCACACCACAGGGCTAGCGTTCCCACCCCGGCCCGCCACCCCCCTCCCTCCCCCCACCCGCAGCGCCGCCCGGGTCTCACGGCGGAAGCTTCCGGAAGAGTAGTTAGTTAGGGGCTTGGATTTCTAAGACGGAGTGCTGGCCCACGCGGCTCACGCAGCCCCGGCCGCCCCGGGCTGTCTGTCTGTCCACCGTAGGGGTGAAGGTGAGCGTGTCCCTGGAACTGCCCCCAAAGCAGGCATGACCAAGGTGACTCTCGAGAGACTGCTGTCGGGGGGCGACATGGACTCGACGAGCCCTCACCGGGCACCGAGCGCCTGGGCACCGAGCCCCCGCTGCACATGGCACAGCCCGGGGCGGGGGAGGGGCCTGGCCGGGGAGGGGGGCGGGGCGGCGGGAGGAGACACGGGAAGGGGTGCGTACGTTGCTGGAAGGCACTCGGCGCGGAGCTGGGAGGGCTCTGGAGAGGAGACGACACGGGGCGGATCTTTGTCAGACTGGAAGGACACTGCACGTGGGAAGGGCGGCGGGGTGGAGGGACCGGAGGGGAAGCCGGACACGCTCTCAGTCCCCCCCTCCCCCAGCTTCTCTCTTTTGGCCGAGGTCACTCACCGTCCCCGCCCCGCTCATTCGTCACGGCCCCGGCCCCACGCCTCACTGTCACTGGCTAGCTCCCCGCGGGACCGAAGGGCTTTTGTTATCGTTGTTGGATATTTTGTTTCCCATAAAAGCACATCATTTCAACCAAACCCGTGTCCTCCTGTGGTCCTCGGCGCGCGTGGAAATGAGGGACGGACGGGGCAGGAGGGCGAGCCAGGCTGCGCCTCACACCCGCCACTGGGGGAGACCTTGGGGGGGGCTGAGAGGCGAGCGAACCAAGCCACTGAAGGAGGAGGCGGAGGCAGAGCAGAGCAGAGCGCTCTCCAGGCACAGCTTCCCCACGACACGCAGCGGGGCGCCCGCCTCTGGCTTCTCAGCACGGGGTGGAAAGCTCCCTCCACCCAGCAAGGCGCGGGGTCGGCCGCGAGATTCCCTGAGGGGCCTCCCTCGCCTCTGGCTTCTCAGCACGGGGTGGAAAGCTCCCTCCACCCAGCAAGGTGCGGGGACGGCCGCGAGATTCCCTGAGGGGCCTCCCCCGCCTCTGGCTTCTCGGCACGGGGTGGAAAGCTCCCTCCACCCAGCAAGGCGCGGGGACGGCCGCGAGATTCCCTGAGGGGCCTCCCTCGCCTCTGGCTTCTCGGCACGGGGTGGAAAGCTCCCTCCACCCAGCAAGGCGCGGGGACGGCCGTGAGATT
This sequence comes from Perognathus longimembris pacificus, assembly GCF_023159225.1. Taxonomy (NCBI): domain Eukaryota; kingdom Metazoa; phylum Chordata; class Mammalia; order Rodentia; family Heteromyidae; genus Perognathus; species Perognathus longimembris. The sequence goes on along the minus strand of NC_063182.1, from coordinate 1,724,850 downwards.
CCCTGAGGGGCCTCCCTCGCCTCTGGCTTCTCAGCACGGGGTGGAAAGCTCCCTCCACCCAGCAAGGCGCGGGGACGGCCACGAGATTCCTTGAGGGGCCTCCCTAGCCTCTGGCTTCTCAGCACGGGGTGGAAAGCTCCCTCCACCCAGCAAGGCGCGGGGACGGCCGCGAGATTCCCTGAGGGGCCTCCCTCGCCTCTGGCTTCTCAGCACGGGGTGGAAAGCTCCCTCCACCCAGCAAGGTGCGGGGACGGCCGCGAGATTCCCTGAGGGGCCTCCCCCGCCTCTGGCTTCTCGGCACGGGGTGGAAAGCACCCTCCACCCAGCAAGGCGCGGGGACGGCCGCGAGATTCCCTGAGGGGCCTCCCTCGCCTCTGGCTTCTCGGCACGGGGTGGAAAGCTCCCTCCACCCAGCAAGGCGCGGGGACGGCCGCGAGATTCCCTGAGGGGCCTCCCTCGCCTCTGGCTTCTCAGCACGGGGTGGAAAGCTCCCTCCACCCAGCAAGGCGCGGGGACGGCCGTGAGCGGCTCCTGAGACTCGGCCGCCTCCCTCCAGCAGGGTGGGGCTCTCACCAGACTGCAGAGACTGAGGAAAGATGCAAGCCAGCCTCCTACCACCCCCACGACAATCCCCCTGCCCTCCCTACCCGACCTAGTCCAACACGCCTAGCGCAGGGGCGCTGGCAAGAGAAGCCGAAGGCCACCCGGCCGCCATCCAAGCGCACTGAGCCCCCAGCCTGAAGGGCTTCCCCACGCTGTCCCGTCCAGTCCCCACCTCCACGCTGCCCCTACGCCACGGGACAGCACGGGGAGCCCTCCAGAGGCAGCCGTATCCGGAGACAGGGCTTTGAAAGAGGTGACGGAGTTGAAATGAGCCTGAGGGTGGGCTTTGATCCCATTTGACTGCTGCTCTTTTTTGGGGGGTGGGGTGGGAGCTGAACTCAAGGCCTGGGCACTGCCCCTGAGCTTCTTTGTTCAAGGCTAGTGCTCTACCACATGAGCCACAGCACCACTTTGGGGTGTGTGTGTGTGTGTGTGTGTGTGTGTGTGTGATTAATTGGAGGTAAGACTCACGGACTTTCCTGCCCAAGCTGGCTTCGAACTGAAATCCCCTGATCTCAGCCTTCTGAATAGCCAGGGTGATAAGCGTGAGCCATAGGCACGGGGCTTTTAGGGTGCTCCTGTGAGAGGAGACTGAGGCACACCGAGGCGAGCGGACCCGTGTGTACCCAGGGTGAGCGTCTACAAGCCAAGGAGCGCCTCCCAGAGCGCTAGCCCCCCCCCTCCCCGGCTCGCAGGTGCTGGGCGCCCAGCCTCCAGGGCTGTACAGAAAGATAGTCCTGATGTTGGAGTCCCGGGCGGTGCCCGGCTTCGGGGGCCGGTGGCATCTGGCGGCTCGGGTCGCGGGGCTTCCTCGGCCTCTGAGCGCCCTCTGCAGGCCGCTGCGATCGCCGCGGGGAGACGGAGGCGCCTCTCTCCCTCAGCGTCTCCCACGGAAAGCCGGCCGGAGCCGCCGGCCTCCCCTCCCAGCGGACCACCTCGCTCACCTCCTGGCTGAAGCGGGTTTGTGGTCCCACCGTTTGCCACCCAAGGACTTGTGACACGTACACTGCCCCCCCGCCCCCGAGTGAATTACCATTGACGGCGGAGCCTCCTTCCCGCCCCTTGGCCGTGTCCACAGTCTAAGCGTGCGGGCTCCCGGTCCGGGGGGGGGGGGGATGGGATGGGAAAGTCCGCGGGGAAGCCACGTACACGGCACCCACGGAGTCGGAGCTCGCCAGGGCCCGTCCTGCTTCCGAAGCCCCTTTCCCCTGGGTAAAGGCCCCGTGGGGGAGGGTTTTGCCTCCTGAATCAAGACAAGCTGTCCCTCGGACGCCCGCCACGTGTCCTTTTCATTTACTTACCGTTTTGTGCCAGTCCTGGGGCGTGAACTCGGGTCCCGGGCACTGGCCCTGAGCTTTGGGGGCTGGCGTTCCCCCACCGGAGCCCCAGCTCCACTTCTGACTTCTTGGTGATTGACTGTAAGAATCTCAAGGACGTCTCCTGCCCAGGCTGGCTTTGAACCACGATCCTCAGCCCTCAGCCTTCTGAGTAGCTAGGATTGCGGTGCGAGCCGCCAGCACCCAGCCAGTTTGTTCTTCGGATGAAAAAATCGGCACTATCTGATTTTTAACATCTGTACCACTCCATATATCATCTAATATCACTCCTTAACGGACTGTAGGTAGCAAGAACTGGGCATCTGCTGGTCCCCCCAGGACAGAAGTTCCCTCCAAGAAAGGGACGGGGCAGAATCGGTAGTTAGAATTAGATACAATCACCCAGGAGGAGGCGTCCTGGGTCTGCGGCCAAGACCTTAATTATTTCCATAAGCTTCTGGCAATTCTTGAGAGGACACCTACGTCCACAGCATAACCGCGCTGACGGCGGGCCGGGCCCTGAGCAACGCCACGCACTCGGTGTCTCTTCGTCTTCCTTCCTGGGGGCCTTTCTCACCCTTGACACCTGAGGACGTTTACCCTTTCCTGAGTGATTGATCTAGCGGACGTGGCAAGAAGCTGACCTTGAACTCAGGGCTTCCCTTGACCACTGCCCAGCCGCCTCCCCGGAGACCGAGCGGCGTACGGAGGAGGCCGACCCATCGGGGCACGCCACCCGGCACCGCCTAGCCGTCCTTCGCTGGTAGCCCCAGGTTTCAGATGAGAGGTTCGAGGCCGCGCCCTTGGCTGTGCAGAGGCCGCTGTGGCTTTCAAAGCCAGGTCTGCCACATGCCCGAGCGTGCACCTCCCAAGTATTGCTCCGTGCGAGCGTCGGCCTGGTGCGATTCCAGCAAGATCTCTCCCCGCCGCCTCCGCCTCGGTTTCCTCACCTGACAAATGAAGAAACCAGAATGGCCGGCGGCGGGGCGTAGTCACCGCTACACCTGAGACCCGCTGCCCAGAGAGCTCCGTGCGGACGGTGGGGGGAGGGGGTTGGGGGGGCTCTCCCGGTGCAGCTGGCAGAAATGGCTTGTTTCCTCGTGGGGTTCAGAAACAGTAGCCGTTAGCAACGTTCCTAAAGGGAAAGGCTTCCCCTCGGCCCGGGGTTCTAGGGTTTTCTTGCTTCCCTCACTGGCTGGCCACCGCCCCTCCAGACCGAGCTGCCCCCACCACCCCACCCAGCCTTCGGGCTGGGGCCTCCTAGGCCGGGACCCCAGGCCGGGGGCGGGCTGGAGCCCCGGGGAGGGGGGAGCCCTCCTCCACCCCCGAATCCCCACCCCCCTCTCCATCAGCGTCCCTGGTGTCATTCCCCTAGACCGGGGCCAGAATGGCGACATTGTGCTGAGGAGAACAAGAGAGGCTTTGACCTCGAAGCGGCATCAGGCGGACACCAGGAAGGGGCCTCGGGGCTCCCGTTACGGGGGGACCCAGGAGAGGAGCCCGGATGGCCCAGAAGCAGCCGTCACAGCCACGCACACCAAGTGCGGAGCGCGCGGCACTTGTACAGAACACCGTAAATGAGATCATGCGGGGGGGGGCCGGGGGGGGCCTTGGTGACCCCTGACCCCCGCATTAGAAAGAGCCCGTCGGTCCTGAAGCTCTTACTGGATGACCTGCTCTATTTCACCTTACTACGGGCTGAGGGCTGGGTGGGGTTATAAGGATCTAGTGTGAATAAGACACAGTACACACACACACACACACACACACACACCCCTGCGGCCAGGAAGGAGGAAGGAAATGGAAGTTCAGGCAGGAGAACCGCGATCTGCGTGCTCCCGGTGTGCGTTGCGGCCCGCGGGGTGAGCCCTCGGAGGACTGAACCCCCCAGGGCCTCTCGAGAGGAGAGCAGTTCGGCCAGAGAGGGCCCCGCGACCACCGAGGGCCAAGGCCAGCCACGCAATGTCCTCAGGGCTGTGACACGATCCCACTGGGACCGTGGAGCCACCGCACCCCCCTCGATCGCGGCCACGGCGGAGGCAGACCCTGAACGCGCGCTGGCAGGTCAGAAAGCGAAGCTGTGCCCTCCTGGGACAAAGAGCCCTTGGCCTCCCAACGTCTCTTCCCCGGGCTTTTCCAGCTCAGCTTGATAAGCACAGAACGAGACCCGGAGGATCGCTTGTTTTTTACAGGACGGGGAGCAGGAGGGAGTTGAAAGATCTCTTCCTGGTATTGTTCACAGAGACCAAAACTTGCTATCTTTCTACAGGACTGGGTCTCTCCACATAGAGTTCTTTAGACAAGCGCAAGGCAAACCTGGAAAGCTCAGTCATAAGAAGGAGGAAAGGAAAGATAGGAGGCAGGTTGGGGATGTGCTTGCCAGAGCTACCATTAAAGCAGAGAGAGAAGGGAAGGAAAACAGACATCAACAAACTCCCTTCCGTCTCGCTGCTTAGCACCTGAGAGCCCTTGGTCCAGCCAACCCAAGGAGCACTGGATCTCTCCTCAGGCACTTTCTACCTAGTGATCGGGTGTGAGAACGTGTTTTGCAGGTTATCCAGGTTCTCTACAGGTCGTCAACCCCTTGCGGATGGAGAATGCTCCACTGAACATCCGTTCTCCCAACGGAACACTGTGTTCGCTATCACTGATAGAGAATGGGGATCGTTAGGTTTCTATAGGTCCTCGTTAAAGGAAAGCCATAGGGAAAAAAAACCACACACACGTATAGTATTTATGTTCCAGGTGTTAACCCTTGGTACCCTGACAGCAACCACGCTGCAGCCAACTTAGTCAACATTGCCACCTAGTGACCATTATGAGTAATTAGCCAAACAGAGCCACCGGAGCTTCCCAAGAGCTTTGCGCTGTGTTCTGTCCCGTTTTTTATATTTTTTCCAGACCACAGTTCAGTTAATTCCACGGCATAAGTCACCCCACAACACACACGAACCCTCGTGAGGTCTTTTGACCCTGCTGTTCCAATTCTCTGAGGAAACCTCCACAATCCTTGGAAGTTTCCTCTGAAAAAGAAAAAAAAAATCTAGAAAAGTCTCCATGTGCTTCTGCAACTGTACTGTCTCTGTACTGTGATTTAAAAAGTACCCCAATTCCAGGCATTGTGATTACACACTATAATCCTAGCACCCAGGAAGTACTAAATGAATCAACCAATAAAAAGCGATGGAGGTGGTAAGGAAAACGTCATTGTGGCTCCTTCGGAGACTAAGATCTAAGGACTGCCATTCAAAGCCAGGCAGGCATAAGAAGTCTCCAGACTCTTACCTCCAGTTACCCAGCCAAAGGCGAGAAGTGGAGGTGCGGCTGAGATGGTAGAGTCCGTCACCCTTGAGCAAAAAGCTAAGCAAGAGCGTGAGGCTCTGGGTCCGGGCCGCAGTACTGGCCTTTAAAGGGGGAAGAAGGACGTAATTCCGTATTAGAGGTCTCGCCTGCCACGGACAAAGGCCCCGAGTTTGAACTCCAGAACTGTAAAAAATAAAAAGAACAATACTTCAAACCAAATGTGTTTGAAGAACGAATAGGCTAGCCTCAGAATGAAATGATTCCCTACTGGTTCCGAGTTCAAACGCTGGGCATTGGAAATTAATTCACTGGTAAATTATTGGCTGGTTAGCTATTTTAGACTTTAAAATGACCTTTTCAAATTGAAAAAAGTGGGCAATGACCAAGAAGGCCTTGGAAAATGATCGTGACTCCCATTTTGGTAGCTATTTGTGGTTTCTAAAATGGGCTTGTGTCATCAATTCATTTGGCCCCCCAAAAGCTCTGCGGAGTCGGCATAGTTTTCTCATAGCAGAGATGGGCAAGCGGGAGGCTTTGGCTGTAGGTTTTTAGGGGTTTTCCTTCTTTTGTCTTTTGGCCAGTCCTGGGGCTTGAACTCAGGGCCTGAGCACTGTCCCCGGCTTCTTTGTGCTCGAGGTCAGCACTCTGCCACCTGAGCCCACAGCGCCACGTCCAGCTTTCTCTGTGTGTGTGGTGCCGAGGAATCGAACCCAGGGCTTCGTGCGCGCCAGGCGGGCGCCCCGTTGCTAGGCCGCCTTCCCAGCCCCCCTCGTTGGCCTTCTTCCAACTGGCCGCGGCCCCGGGAGGCCTCGCTGCCGACGACGCACCCCGTGCGCGGTTCAACGCCGGGGTTCCGCCCAGGAAGCGCTTCCCTTCCACCTGTGACAGCCCGGGCGCGGGGCCCCGCCCGCCCGCCGTCCCCTCCGGGCTCCGCACCCGCGCTGGGGCATCGCCAGGGCCCCCCGTCCACGCGGAGCGGGCGCCGGGCCGGGCGCGGGCCGGGGCGCGCGGAGCCGGGCGGCCCGGGCGGGTCCGGGGGCGGCGCCGGGGCGGGGTCGGGGGCGGGGGCCGGGCGTCCCGTCGGGGGCGGGGACTCGCCGGGCGCTCGGGCCCCGCGGAGCGCGCCGCCCGCCGCCACCGCCGCCACCGCGTCCGACTCGGCGCCCGCCCGGCGGCCGGCGCCATGGACCGAGGCCGCGGTAAGAGGGGGCCGCGGCGCCCGCACTGCATGCGGCCCGGGCGGGCGGCGGGCGGGGCGCGGCTCGGGGGCGCGGACGCGGGCCGGGGGCGCCGGGGGTCGGGGCGCGGAGCGGCGGAAGCCGGGCGCGGGGCGCCGGAGGCCGGGGCGCGGGGCGCGGGGCGCGGGGCGGCAGAGGTCGGGGCGCGGGACGGGGGCGCCGGAGTTCGGGGCGCCAGAGGTCGGGGGGTCGGGGCGCGGGGGCGCCGGGGATCGGAGTTCGGGGCGCCGGAGGTCGGGGCCTGGGGCGCCGGGGGTCGGGGCGCCGGAGTTCGGGGCGCCGGAGTTCGGGGCGCGGGGGGTCGGGGCGCGGGACGGGGGGCGCCAGAGGTCGGGGCGCGGGGCGCGGGGCGCCGGGGGGTCGGGGCGCCGGGGGGTCGGGGCACGGGGGGCGCCAGGGCGTGGGGCGCACAGGTGCCTCCGGGGGCGGGAGCAGCCCGCCCGCCCGTCCGCGCGCAGCTCGGCCCCGGGTCGCCGCCCGCGCGCAGCCCGGAGTTTTCCTGTCTCCAAATCCCCACTGGAGCAAAGCCCCGCGCCGGCTCCCGGGGACCGCGAGCTGCTGCTCGGCCCCCGCGCCCCTCCGGGCGGGCCGGGGGGCTGCACCCGACGCCCCAGAGCCAGGCCCCGCGGTGCGTGGGGGGGGGGACCCCGGAGGCGGGGGGGGGGGGGGCGGAGCGCGCTGGGCTTGGCTGGGCGAGCGTGGCAGGGGCTGGAAATGAACCGGGCTGGGAAGGTGGAGCGCCCGCCTGGCTCGCACGAAGCCCTGGGTTCGATCCCCCAGCACCACACACACAGAAAGCAGACAGAAGTAGAAGCCAGGCACCCCTCCCCCCCCACCCTCCCGTCGGATGCGCTGGGGCCAAAGCTGCGCAGGACTTGGACGCTGGGGGGGCGGGGGGTGGCACCCCCTCTGTGCTCCTGTAGGGAACTGTCTCCCCCCCCCCCGCACTGTTCCTCGCGTGGGCTCCCCATCTTTGTCCCCTCCCCGCCTTTGTCCCCTCTCCCTGCCCCCAAGTGTGCGGCCGGTGGCCGGTGCGGGGCTCACAGCTGTCCCCACCCTCGGAAGGAGTTTGCCGAAGTGGCTTCAAGACCGAGGTGCAAGGGACTGCAGGGCGCACCCGTGGGTGATGGGAAGAAGGCCCGCCCGGCCCTCGCTCCAGCCCGCCCCGGGGCCCCTCCGTGAGGCGGCTGTGTGGCGGGCTGATCCCACCCGCCCGGTGGGTCTAGATCTGGCTGTGCGTGTGCTCAACACAGACCACCAGGCTGTGGATCGGTGCGAGCCGGCCTGCCTTGTGCTCCATCCCCATAGGTGTGTGCCGTCCATCCCCAGCAAAAGCACACGTGCAGGTCTCGTGCGGGCTTCGTTCCCTTCGCCGTGGGGGTGCGGGCTATGGGGCCAGCGCACCGGAGTCCCAGGCAGGGAACCAACGTCCATGAACACACAGCCACCGGAACCGAGCCTGTCCCGGGCACCAGCTCCTGGGCCCAGCTCTTCATGTGGCCTCTCCCCGAACATTGCAGGGGACAGAGGACAGGCTGAGTGGACACGGTCATCGACCCCACCTCCGGGACAGCCGCTCCAGCCAGAGTCCTTGGCTTTCATTCCGTAGACCTCGATACTCACAGTGCTAGAGGCTGGGAATCCCAAGGCTAACTTCCGATGAGGACTCCTCCTGGCTGGGAGAGCCACACACTGCGCTGTGCGTGTGTGGGGGGGGGGGGGGGGGTGCTGGGGCTTGAACTCGGCATCTTATCCCCTCCCTTACCTTTTTTCTGAAGGGGGGGCGCCCTACTACTTGAGTCACACCTCCACTTCTGGCTTTTTGCTGATTAGTTGGAGATTGTCTCTCCGGTTTGCCCTGGCTTTGAACCTCATTGCTCAAATCTCAACTTCCGGAATGGCTGGGATTACAGGTGTGCGCCACAGGTACTCAGCTATCTTCCTCTTCTTGCAAGAACCAGTCCTATGTGATGTAAAGCCCATGCTGATGACCTCATTTAGCCTGGGTTCCTCTCAGGGTCCTCCCTCTCAACACAGTCGCGTGGAGGTTTGAGCCTCAATCTATGAACCCGGGGAAAGGGCACAGTCAGTCCAAGACAGCACGGTCGAGTCACTGACATTGACTTGGGTCAGGACTTGGGACTCGTGTCCGCTCCGTCTCTACACCTAAGTCCCTGATGTAAAGCTTGCTGATTGCCCCCGGCAGCAAGTGGCCAGCCCAAACGCTGGGACAGGCCTAGGGGCCACATCTCCCGACCCCGGCCCGGTGCCCTGTGCAGAGTGATAGCGTAAAAGCTCACGTCAGAGTCAAGTGACATGAGAACAGAAGCAAACCTAGGAAGCCGGAGTTCCCTTCTCACGGGAAACGTCTTCCCCTGGTGTGCGGCGGGGCTCTAACGATGCGGTTCCAAACAGAAGCCAGGCCTAAGAAGATTCCTTCCAGCAGGATTTCCTGCCACATGACAGCCATTCAGAGAAGATAGGCATTGGTGAGGTCAGCATGGCGGTAAACAAGTGACTGCAGGTGAGGTTAACACACTTAGAGCCCAGCGACTACAGGTGAGGTTAACACACTAGTAACAGCGACTGCAGGTGAGGTTAACACGCTAGTAACACAGCGACTGCAGGTGAGGTTAACACACTAGTAACTCAGTGACTGCAGGTGAGGTTAACACACTAGTAACCCAGCAACTGCAGGGGAGATTAACACACTAGTAACACAGCGACTGCAGGGGAGATTAACACACTAGTAACTCAGTGACTGCAGGTGAGGTAACACATGAGTAACCCAGCGACTGCAGGTGAGATGAACACGCTAGTAACACAGCGACTATAGACACCGCCTTCTCCTGGGCAACTTAGGTAACTTCCTATCCTCGGGTGAACATCAGACACGGAAAACAGAAGTGTTTGTTCCGTAGGTTGTATGTAATGTTTTATTTGTCCTGGGCTGCAGGAGGGGGTTGAACTCAGGGCTTTGCTCTTTCAACGCTGACTTTCTACCACTCGAGCCACGCCACCAGCTCTCATGGGGGTGGCGTTTTAAGTTACTTTGGTGATGGAGTTTGGCAAACGTTCCTGCCCAAGCCAGCCTCAAACTACAATCCTCTCGGTATCTCAGACTCCTGAGTACCTAGAGCCATGGGCTTGAGCCAGGGACACCAACTCCTGAGGCTGTAAAGTCTCAGTGTGTGGAAATGGAGCTTAGCACACCAGACCCGCTCAGCCAAGGCTCACTGCGGAGACTGCGGTCTTTTTTGTGTGAAATGGCACATATACAGTAGTAAGCTGGCTTCGTTCCTTGCTCCCTTTGCATGTTTTGAGCCGCTTACCGAGGCAGGCAGCTTTGGTACGCTGTAATGACAGCGAAGATGACACCCAGTGAGTGTCACCCGCTTTACCCCTCTTGGATCACTGGTGTCTCTGGCTGATTAGCCACCGGTGTGTTTGGCTGCATAGCCACTTTCCCTCGTTCTGTCTACTCATACCGACCGCAGGTTACGTAATCCCGGCGTTGCTTTGGCGAGCGTCGCGATCCGTCATCTCCTGAAGGAGAGTGGCGGAGTGTCGTGGTTTTCGCTGAATGAGATCGCTCTTACTGCAGACATGAGGAAGAGCCCACGCAGGCCGCTTTCGCTGGGCCCGCTGTGAGGTCCGCCTAGGAGGCCACGTCTGCCCTGTCGTTAGTGGGAGCTCTGGGATCCAAACTCAGCCTGTGCTGAGCCCCTACGACCTCCTGTCCGGATGGTGAGGGATTCCCAAGCGGGCTGCGCTCCCTGCGTGCAAGTCCATCCCTCCCTCCTCCCCTCCGCCCTCTTCTTCCCAAAGGAAACACTTGTCCCCGCTCCAGTGATCTTTTCCGTCCTGGGTCTTTCCGGGGAGTCAGCTTTCTTTTCACACCGAGTTGTTTGGGGTTTCCTTCTTTGATCAGTAGTGGGGCTTGAACTCAGTGCCTGGGCCCCTCCCCCGAGCTTTTTCACTCAAGGCTAGCCCCCTCCCGCGCGGAGCCACGGCGCCGCGTCCACGTTCCTGGTGGCGTAGGCGGCGTGCGCACCTCCGGAGCTCCCGGACTCCAGAGCAGCCGGGGCTGCAGGCGCGGGGCGGAGCCCGGCTTGGGGTGGGGTTTTGCCCGTGATGACCCCAGGCTGCGCGGAGGGCTGGCGGGGGGCGTGCGGTGCGGAGCTCGGTGGTCCGGGAAGAAGGCGTGGGGGTCTGCGTGTGGAGAACGAGTTTCCGGCTCTGTGCTGGGGAGCAGCAGCCGCTGGCTTCTCGGAGCTTCCAGAGCTCTGTTGGGACGGACCGTCGGGGAGAAGGCCGCCCTGGAAGGCCGGGGCCTGGACGTCAGCCACCTCCTCACCGTGCTCCCTACAGAGGTCCGGCGGTCCGCGGGGTCCTCCTCTCCCCTGCCCCTCCCAGTCCATCAAGGTTTTCTCTGCTACTCCTCAAATACCAGCGCCCCATGGGGGGAGCAGCTCACCCAGTGAGCTCCTCCCTCCCCGTCCTCTCCCAGCGCCCCGGGGGGGGAGCAGCTCCTCCCTCCCCGTCCTCTCCCAGTGCCCCAGGGGGGAGCAGCTCCTCCCTCCCCGTCCTCTCCCAGCGCCCTGTGGCTGCTCCGCGTGAACTCCGACCTGAGCAGCGCGGGCTTCCCAAGCCCCTCGCGTTCCTTGTGGTTGTTTTTCTGAGTCCTGGGGCTTGAACTCGGGGCCTGGGCACTGTCCCTGAGCTTTTTCACTCCAGGCCCGGCACGGCGCCACTTCCGATTTTCTGGTGGCTAATGGGATAGAAGAGCCTCACGGGCCTCACGGGCTCTCCTGCCCAGGCTGGCTTCAATCGCTGGTCCTTGGATCTGGGCCCCCGAGTAGCCAGGACAGCGTGATCCGCCAGCTCCGCCCCACGCGGCCTCCCTCCCGGCCTCCCCACCCCCCCCCCGCGCGGCCTCCCTCCCGGCCTCCCCACCCCCCCCCACGGCCTCCCTCCCGGCCTCCCCCCCCCCCCCCGCACGGCCTCCCTCCCGGCCTCCCCACCCCCCCCCCCCGCGCGGCCTCCCTCCCGGCCTCCCCACCCCCCCCACGGCCTCCCTCCCGGCCTCCCCGCCGCCTCCTCGCTGGGGCGAGGGGGGGGCGAGCGGGGCCCTGCGTCCCCCTGCGGGCTTGTACAGCGTGGAGGAGGAGGGGGAGGAGGAGGAGGGGGAGGGGGAGGGGGAGGAGGGGGAGGGGGGAGGAGGAGGAGGGGAGGAGGAGGGAGGAGGAGGAGGAGGGAGAGGAGGAAGAGGAGGAGGAGGAGGGAGGAGGAGGAGGAGGGAGGAGGAGGAAGAGGAGGAGGAGGAGGGAGGAGGAGGAGGAAGAGGGAGGAGGAGGAAGAGGAGGAGGAGGGAGGAGGAGGAAGAGGAGGAGGAGGAGGGAGGAGGAGGAGGAGGGAGGAGGAGGAAGAGGAGGAGGAGGAGGGAGGAGGAGGAGGAAGAGGGAGGAGGAGGAAGAGGAGGAGGAGGAGGAGGGAGGAGGAGGAAGAGGAAGAGGAGGAGGAGGAGGGGGAGGAGGAGGGGAGGAGGAGGAGGGGGGAGGAGGAGGAGGAGGAGGAGGAGGAGGAGGGGGAGGAGGAGGGGAGGGGAGGAGGAGGAGGAGGAGGAGGAGGAGGAGGAGGAGGAGGAGGAGGACACCCTAATTGGGAGGCTGGTGCGTGGTGATGTGTGATCAATGCCGACCCACAGCAGGTGCTTACCAACCATTACCTCCCCCTCCTCCCACTGCTCTGTCTTCCTGCATGTGCCACTCCGCCTTCGAGTTCCACGCCTCTGTCCCCGGCCTCACTCTCGTGGGGGGGGGACTCTCAGAGGTTCACCACCGCCGTGATTGGGCTCCATCCCTACACGCCCTCCCCCCCGGCCTGGTACATTTCCACTCCCGGGTCAGCTGGTGTCGGAACCCGCCGTGTTCCTCCCACGCAGCCGAGCCTTCCTGCCGCCCCTTCCGTTCACTGCACCGCCTGTGAGCAAGGCCCCGGGCAGGAGCGGCGGGAGGAGGGCGGGAGGAGGGCGGGAGGAGGGCGGGAGGAGGGCTCTCACAGCAGCAGGTGTGAAGGGGAGGAAACGGCCCGGAGGAGGCTGACTGCTCACCCGGGGTGACGCCCCCCCACCCAGGGAAAGCAGCAGAGTAGGAGGCCGGGCGGGGCCCCGTGGATCGGAGCAGCCACGCGCGGCTCTTCTGGGGAGCACGTTCGCGTGTAGATAAGGTCTACCGTCATCTGACATTCTAGAGGCTTCTATGGACAACGCCTTCCCGCCTGCCTGGGGGATGGGATTTCTAGGCATGTGAACTTCCACCTGAAGTGTTTCTCTCGTTAGTTAGCTGCACGCTACGTCACGGTTGTGAGCGCGAGCACGCGTGCCTGTGCACACGCATGTGCACGCGCCGGTACTGGAGCTTGATCGCAGAGCCTCGCGCTCTTACCGAGCTTTCCTCACCGAAGCTCCACTTGGGCCGCACCTCCAGTTCCGGCTGCCTGAAGATGACTGGAAACGAGGGTCCCGGGGCTTTCCTGTCGGGGCTGGCTTTGAACCACAACCCTCCAGTCTCAGCCTCCTGAGTAGGTCGGATTCCAGAGCGAAGCCGCCAGCGCCCAGCTGCATGGCAGGCTCGTCGTGGCCTCTGTGGGCCCTCTGTCTGTCTGTCTGTCTGTCTGTGCTTGAGGATGGAGTCCGGAGGGAACCGAGGCCAGTCGGGGAACGGCCCCGGCCCCCCCCCCGCGGTGTCGCGTGGATCGTAGTCCCCCCGGGCCTGCAGCGACCGCCGTGGGCCCCCTCACCTGCTCCCGGGGGGTCGCGGCCCCCTCCCCCGCGGCGTCTCCACCCTGGGCCCGCCGGCGGCAGTGTCCCCCAGTCCCCCCTTCCCCGCCGCTGTGGGAGGCGCTGCCGCCCGTCACCCCGGCGCGTGGGACTGCTCCGTGACGCAGCCCCTTCCCGCGCGGCCGGCCTGTCCCAGCCCCGCGCGCGGAGCCGGCGTGGAGACCCCGAGTCTCGAGCGAGCCGCGGCGACGGAGGAGGCGGGTCCTCCCCGTCCGTGAGTCCGTCCTCGGACAGACAGAAACGTCCTCGTCCGGGGGGACCCGCCGCATCCTGGATACCATCACACCCCGAATCCTGTTGACGGCGGTGGGGAGATGGATCCGGGCGAGTTCCCCTCCCGCTTCCTGCCGCCGCCTCCAGACGCTTCCTGTTTCTTCCTGGGCCTCCTCCATCCTGCCCGAGGACCCCGCCCCGCGTGTCTCAAGCAGTGGTTCTGGGGGCCAGCCGGTCCTCTCTGATCACGCCCGGGGGGGGGGGGGCCCGCCAGAAACGCCCCCCAGGTGTCTCGTGAGGGTCGGGTCTGGAGGGAGGGCTGACCGGCCATTCCCACTTGGCCGACCTCGTGGGGGTGACCGTCCTCTCCCCCGACGCTGCCCCTGCCTTGAACTCGGACCTTCTCCAGAGCTTTCTGGATCCCGTTGCTAGCGTCATCTTCGTATTCAAAAGAATCTTCTGCAAGTTTGAAACATAGTGTGTGTGTGTGTGTGTGTGTGTGTGTGTGTGTGTGTGTGTGTGTACACCAGGCCTGGGGTTAAAACTCAGGGCCGAGGTGCTGTTTCTGAGCCTCAGGCTAGGGCTCTACCCCTTGAGCCACTGCTCCCTGTCCAGCTTTGGGGTGTGGGGGCCGGGGAGGGGAGGGGTGGATGTCGTTTATCAGAGATGGGGGTTTCATCGACTTTTCCTGCCAGGCTGGTTTCAAACCATGATCCTCAGATCTCAGCCTCCTGGGTAGCTAGGACGACAGGCGTGAGCCGTGGGCACCTGGACGGACACGTCTCATTTTAGCTTTAAAGAGCCATACTTTCTAAACTATAGCCACTATATATATAATATCCTATTATATATATAATCCCTTCTACTCAACACCCCCACAGAACGTATCCATACAACATGGAGCTCCAGAAATGAATGCTCCTCGTTTCTCTCGGGCTTTTCCTTCATCCCCCCCCCCCCCACCCCGCAATGATCTTTGCTGTGAACACTCAGGGTTTGTGAACTCTGACCTCCAGGATCCCGTGGCTCAGTGCTGGGGGCGGGGGGAGGGGGAGCAAGGCCTGGGGGGGGGGGGCAGCCCACCGCACAGCCCTGGGACAGGAGACCCACATGGGTGTCGGGCTCTGACTCCGAGAGGCATTTTCCTTCTCCCAGGTGGAGAGCTGGTGCCCTTGGTGATCACCCGGGCTCTGGCCTGGCCGTCAGTCACTCGGCGTTGCTATGGATACCAGGGACCCCGTGTGCTGGGGGGGGGGACCATCCCACTGAGACCTTGTCGTTCCCGAGCCGGCAATGGCCGTGTGGAGTGGACAGCAGAGACGTCCGTCCCAGGGGACCGTTGCGAAGACCAAGGTACAGAAGGGTGGCTGTGCTATTCCTCTTCTTGTAAGAGACCAGCTGGGGGTCCCCTCCTTGTGGAAGCTTCCTGCCACACCCCCACTTGCCCTTCCCCTCCGCCTTTGCCTCAGCAGCCTCCTCCAGCCCGTCCTGGGGCTTGAACTCAGCACCTGGGCACTGCGCCTTGCTTTCGTGCTCAAGGCTAGCGCTCTAACGTGTGAGCTTCACCTCTGGCTTTGTCCGGTAGTCACTTGGAGATAGGAGTCGGGGGGGCCTTCCTGCCGCTACTGGCTTTGAACCACAGTCCTCAGATCCCAGCTCACGCCTGTGAGCCACCGGTGTGCAGCGCATCCGGTGCTGGAGAAGGTTGTAACGACGCAGTGAAGTGGGCCTTCTGGGTCGCTAGGAGGCGTGTTGTCTGACTGCCTTGAGTCTAAGGTCCCAGCATCTAGCTTACAGGAAACACTAACTAATGGAACAACTAGGTAAAGGTGGCACTGCGGGGCGAGCCGGGAGCGGAGAGGAGGAAGGGCAGGGGGATCTGAGCTTTTCCCGGCGTCCTGGTCCATCAGAGAAGGGAGGCGTAGGGTCCGGCGGCCCGGGAGGGTCTGGCTCTCGACCTGACCCCCGTCCGGCGGTGAGCGGACTTCAGGCCGCCAGCTCCCCTCGGGAGGCAGAGCCGCGGGGCTGCGGGCTGCGGGCGGGCCGCTCCTCCGCCTGCCCTCCTCCCGGGGAATCCCAGCCTCCCTCACACGGAGGGCGGTCACGGGGCCAGGCGGGCCAGGCTCCAGCCTTCTCCCCGCACAGCTGTCGGGCTGCAGCTGAGGCAGAATGTGACACCGCATTGCCATCATTCCAGCCCCGGGGAGTTCACGGGCCGCGCGCGCACCGGAGCCCGGCCCGGGGCTTTTTATAGCCCTCGAAGCGCGGAGGGCAGAACTGATCTCCTGGGGGGGGGGGGGGGCGGGCGGAGCATGCGTTGGGCAGGCCGCATTCCCTCCATCGTGCTGTCTCCAGATGCCCGAAGTTTAACGTCGGGCAAGAGTCGCGGCCAGCCGTGCGGGACAGACAGATGCTGCCCGCTGTCGGGAGATGGGCTCTCAGCCGGGCTCGGCCGGGCTGCATTGGCACATTCGTCGTAAGCTGTTGGTCTGCGGTGACTTTCAGGAGGACAGTTGGGGCGTGATGGACCCCACCGGGATTCCACAGTGTCGGGGTCTGAACGATCCCCTTCTCCCCGATCTCCCGGGGAGAATGGTGAACCCCAAAATCTATGAAAGAGCACTCGGCCTTGCCTTCCGCCGGCAGAAGGCCAAAGGCGTGCTCACGTGGGCAAGCGCTAAGTTGAGGAAAGGTTGCTGAAGCCTCCCCTCCCCCCAGTCCCCTCCCATGTTACCAGGAGCGGAGGTGGAAAAGAAGGCATCAGGGACACGCTGCTATGGTGGGATGCGTCTCAAAGACTTTAATAGGGAAAGGGACTTATATAGAGGCAATGGCGGGAAAGAAAGGGGGCTGGCCAAAGGGCCAGTCATAGGCTAAGGATCATGTCCATCAAGTGACATCACGAAACTTCCTTTGTGGGCGGGACAACCCCATCATGGTGGCACGCACGTGTTCGCCTCCCAGGGGCGGAGGCTTTCTTTTCCGGTTGAGACCAGAAGGTGGGAGGAACTTCCTCCCACCCTACCCCAGAGCTGGCGGGGAAGGGCAGCGTCTTGGGAGCTCTGTGCCCTTCCCCCTTCATGGCCGAAACTGAATCCCCAACACACAGGACCAGTCGCGTGGTCACGTGGCCTCAGCCCCGCCCCGATGCGTCTCTGCCCCCGAGGAGCCTCGGCACTGGCCTGTCCAGCCCGGAGTGGCCATCAGAACCCCGGTGGCTCCGACGTGCCCTGCTGCGCCCCACAGTCCACACGTTCGGAGCTACCGCCCGGACCTGTGGCTAGTCCGTGCCCTGTGTCACCACGGCCGAGTCTGGGCCCGGGAGCCTCTGTTCTGATAGCACCCGAGCCGAAAGATCAACGTGAAGATGGAAGGACTGCGCACGGTGGTCGCTGCCCAGAAGCCTAGCTGCCGCCGGAGCAGAGGCGGGTGGAGAGGACGCGGCTCAAGGGGGGCCTGGGCGGAAGGAAACCGGAGCAAGACGTCATCGTAGACAGCGCTGGGTGTCGGGATTCACGCCGGCCATCCGTTACATGACGGGATCTCTGTCCAGGTCATCCTGGCCAAAAAAGAAAAGAGAGGGAACGTTAGGGGGACTCGTGAGAGGCTCAAGAGGTAGAGTGCCTGCCTAGCGAGTGTAAGCCCTGGGGGTCAAACCCCGGGACTGGCTTCCACAGACAGAAAGACAGACAGAAAGACAGAAAGGAAGGAAGGAAGGAAGGAGGAAGGAAGGAAGGAAGGAAGAAGAAAGAAGAAAGAAAGAAAGAAAGAAAGAAAGAAAGAAAGAAAGAAAGAAAGAAAGAAAAAGAAACAATTATTTTATTTCGTTGATACAAAGACACGGTTTTCAAAAGCTCGGAACATCTCTTAACATTGTCATTAATTTATTCACTTTTCTCTCTTAAAAATGTAATTATTCAGTAGATAAAGACATCCCCAAGCCAGTGACATGTAGGATGGAGAAATCATGGCCATTTGTATGCAGGCTTTCCTTTGAAGATGAAATCGGACTCCTTCGTTTGCAGAATCAATATTTACCCTTCCTGCCCATTCTGGGTGAAGGGTTGGGGAGAGCCAGGCCTGCTGGGAGGAAACCGAGGGGGAGGGTTGGTGGGTTTTTTTTAGCTCCACTTGAACCAAGAAGTGAGCTGATCTCCTGAGTGTGCCAGGAAGCCGGCGGGCAGCCGGGCGCGGCTCGGGTGGTTGTGGGGGTGAGAGGTGAACTCGGGGCCTTTGAACCCCACAATCTCCACGTGCCACCAGTGCTTGAGATCAGATCTCCCCATCAAAGAGAATGCAACGAACACTCTCTAGCCAAGAACTGAAGATGCGCCAGGATGGCTTCCAAGTGGACAGCGATAGGGAAGGAAAGCCGGGGAGACATCGGGGAGCCCGGGTGTGTCCGCAGCCTTCGAGGCTGCTGCCTGTGCTCCATTCCTAATAATAGCGGAGATAAGGCGGAGCGCAGAGCTGCCTGGCCGGGTCGGATTGCCTGGTCGGAGTCCAGACTCTGCATCTGCTTCACCCTCTGAGTCTCTGTGTCTTCAGCTAAAAATGGAGCTAACACCCTCCTATCTACCAAGGACTGAAACCAGAAAGGAAGGTCCTTCACCCGCCGGGAGCGTGCCGTCCTTTTCTGAACACGAGTCCTCGGAGCGAGGCGCTGGTGGCCTCCACCGCCATCCTCTGTGGGCGACTGAGATCAGGAGGGTGAAGACACGCGGCCAGACTTTTCTGTCCAATTAACTACCAAAAAGCTGGAAGTGGAGCTGTGGCTCAAGTGTGGGAGCACCAGTCACTACCAAAAAAAAAAGAAAAGAAAAAGTTCAGGGACAGTGCGCAGGCCCTGAGTTCAAGCCCTAGGACGGCAGAGTGTAGAGCAGAAAAAGGACTACAGGCGTGGCTCAAGGAGTCAAGCGCCCGCCTAGCAAGCAAGAACCCCGAGCCCAGCGCAAAAACAAAAACCTGGGGGTGTAGCCTAGCGGTAGAGCGCTCGCCTTGCGTGCATGAAGCCCCGGGTTCGACTCCTCGGCACCACATGTGCAGAAAAGGCCGGAAGTGGTGCTGTGGCTCAAGTGGTAGAGCACCAGCCGTGAGCAGAAAGGCGAGGGGAGCGTAGAAGGCCCTGAGCTCTTAGTTCGGGACCCCGTACTCGACCTTGACGCTCGCTGGCTTCCGGGGGGCGCGGTTCTCGAAGCGCCTTCCCTTCTGCGAGCCGGAGCTGGGAGTCGCCCCGCGGAGCTGGGAAGGGCGGCGGCGGTGCGGGAGGCCGAGCGGCCGCGGGCGGGGGGGGGGGGGGGGGGGGGGGCGGCGGGGGCTGCTGAGAGCCGCAGCCGGTCCGGCAGGCGAGCACAGCTAGTGAGCACGGTCACGCTTCCCACGCGGGCTCTCCGCCGTCCTGGCGATCGCGGCACAGACACGCAGGGGAGACATCCGCGTCTCCACCCCTTCCAGACCCTGCTCGGGAGGCAGCTGGGCCACTGGGGGGGGCGGTCCCGGGGGCCTGGCTCAGAGCCCGGCCCTGGGGGGGGGAGGGGGGCTCCGAGGGGGACACGGGAAGGGAGACTTCCGGGCAGGTGGACGGCAGGTGGCCACCCGGGCTCAGCCTTTGCAGCTCCTGGGACCGTCTGGTGACCGGTGGCCACGACACCCAGCAACGCCGCGGATGTCACAGCAAACCTTCCCGGGGTGACCGGCACCGTGTAGACAGCCCCGCACGGCCCCCGCCACGGCCCTCTGAGATGGGTGCTCTTCCCGCCACCCCCCTCCTCCCCCATCATGTCACATGCAAGATGGAGGCTTGGTGAGAGACTTCACCTGCCCGGCCACCCAGTGACGCGGAGCAAATCCCAGGCTTCGTTCTGGGTGCTTCTCGCCTCCGCGCCCAGGGTCTGCCGCCCACCACGCTGGCGCACCCCCAACGTTCCCCCCCGGGCTGCCTGGCCCACCCGGCTCGGCCCTTCCTTCCCGGAACATCTGCTTCTCCTCCTAGGCCAGATGCCTGGACGGTTGACTCCTCCGTCTGCTGTGCCCGGTGTTGTGCCCGCCCCCCCCCTGAGCCCTTTGTTCTTGGACATGTCACAGGAAGAAGATTTGCCGCCCCTCCCCAGTGGCTGGCGGCCCTGCCCCTGCATTCCCGGGGTCCCTTCCCGGGGCATCTGCAGTCGCCCCGCCCGGACGCTCACCGAGGCAGACGCCAGCTTTCCCCCGCAGGTTCACCCAGTGAAGGGGAGGGGGGCCCTCTGGTCAGAGCTCAGAGCAAGGTGACCTCACTGGTCCAGGGGGCGGGGCCCATCACCTAGAGGACGTGGCATCTCGCCCGAGTCCCCGAGGGGACAGATGTGTGGGCGCTGTCTGCGCTCTGGGGGGAGATTGTATGGAAACTAAGGGCTCCGCGGGGTCCGCATGGGGACCGGCTCCGAGCAGATCACGCAGTGCTCAACCGGAGCTCTGGGCCAAGAGCGTCGCCCCGCGGACGAAGCGGCGGACGCGGGGAGGACCCACGCGACCTGCCTCCCGCGCCGCTAGGAAACACTGGGGATCGGGCTGCCGGGGCCAATGCCACGGGCAAACCACCCCGGGCCGAGCCCTCCAAGACTAAGAGGAAGTCGGAAACGGTAAAAACAACTGAGCCCGTGTCCCAAAAGCCCAGCCGGGCAGAGCGGCTCACGCCGAGAACCCCGAGCACTCAGAGGCCCGGGAGCTGGAGGCCGGCCGCCGAAGGCCGCGGCGTTGTCAGGTCTTTTCGCAGCCAGTGACAAGCCGGTGTCGCGGTGCGTGCCTGTCATCCCAGCTGGGTGAGAAATACGAACAGAAGCGTCGCGGTCCAGGCTGGCCTGGGCACAAAGCAAAAGCTTTAACAAAGAGCACACACCGTAAAGGTGGGAGGGCGGATTCGAGGCAGAGCACCGGCCTGTCTGGGCCGACTCTGCCTGCCTGAGTCTCGCCGAGGGGCCGGCCCGGGGCCTCACCCCTGCCGTCCGGTGGGCAGGAGGGGCCCGAGGACGGTGCCGTGCTAGTGCTGAAGCTGTCACTCCTCTTCCGTGTCCGGTCGCAGGTCTCACCTGAGTCTTTGACTTGAGACTGGGGTCTAACGATGGGTCTGAGAGGCGGGCTGGGTAGGGACGGTTACCACCGTGACATTGAGAAAACAGAGGCTCAGAGACGTCCCGATGCCCTGTTCCTATTCACGTGTGCACACGCGCACACGCACGCACGCCGTCCTGGGACACAAACCCTGGGCCTGGGCGTCGTCCCCGACCTTCTTTTCCTCAAGGCTAGCGCTCTACCACTTGAGCCACGGCGCCACTTGCAGCTTTTTCTGAATTGCTTATGGGTGAGAGTCTAGCAGACGTTCCTGCCTAGGTGACCTTCATCATCTGGGCCTCCTGAGCAGCCAGGATGACAGGTGTGAGCCACCAGCTCCCAACTCTATTCCTCTTCTTAAAAAGAAATCGCGAAGGTGCTCACTCGGCGCTGCACCTGGCTCGTAGCAAGTCCTTGACGAGGAAGCCCAGAAGCTTGAGCTCTGCATCAGGATCCGGATTTGAATCTCAGTTGCTGGCTGTGTGTCTTTAGGCGAACGACTATGCCTTTCAGAGTCCCCCCGGCCCAAGTGTTCTACAACAAGGGGCAAAAATAGAACTTGCTTTACGGGGTCATTATGAGGATGAAGTGAGGTAATCCACCCAGATACGCAGCACAGCATCTGGGAGATCACGAGCCCGCACTGGGGTCTGCTTTGATGACGGGCGTCCCTGGTCTCCCCCGGGACCATGCGTCCCCCAGGCTTAAGTGAAGCCGATGGTGCAGACCGACCAAAGCGGAAGCAGCTGCCATGTTGGTGGGGGGTGTTGAGCGCGCGTATCACCGTTCTCCACTTCCTCCTGGAACCGTTTCCTCTATGAGCTAAACGGGGAAGAATCCGTAGACAAAGGAACAATTCTGGGAGCGTCCAGTCAAACAGCCAGAAGCTGTTTCCTGGGCAGCGGCGTCCAGTCCCCGCCTCCTCCGCTGTGGTCAGAAGCGGCCTGGAGAGAGGAAGGTGCCTTTCCCTCTCACCTAACGCGTCTGCTACCCCCGTCTGCCTGAAATAGCGACTGGAGAACTGTGCTAGTCCACCAGCCCTCGTGATAACCCGTCTCCCGGCCGCTCACTCCCCACCAGCCCTGGGCAGCGACTCCGGTAGCATCCACACGCCCCCTGCAGAAGCAGCACCGGCCACTCGCCGGTGGCTCAGGCTAGCTACTCAGGAGGCTGAACTCTGAGGATCAAGAGGCTGAGCTAGCCAGGCAGGGAAGGAAAGGGCTGGACGTGTGAGGCACCGATAGCTCACACCGACAGTGCCTAGCCTCCCAGGAGGCAAGAAAAGTCCCCATGAGATTCCTGTCTCCGGTTAACTACCAGAAAACCAGAAGTGGCTCAGCGTGGCAGAGCACAAGCCTTGAGCAAAAGAACTCAGGGACAGTGCCCAGGTTTAGAGTTCAAGCCCCTGGACTGACAAAGACAAGCCAGAAGTGGAGGTGTGGCTCAAGTGGTAGAGCACCAGCCTGGAGTGAAAAAGCTCAGGGACAGCGCCTAGGTCCTGAGTTTAAGCTCTGATACTGGTGTGGACGCACGCACACGCACACACACACACACATACACACACACACACACGAAAATGATACTCAGAGGGAATAAGTAAGTGACCCACAGTTAACCTGAGTAAAAGGGAAGCAGAAGTTAGAATTCCTACACGTCTTCACCATCCCTCCGTCATATTTAGACCTGTGTTTCCATCCTGGCACTCGAACTTGTACTGTTGCATCCATGAAAGGATGCTGAGATTCTACAAGAGCTCTAGCTAGTGTGCACAACAAGCCTTCCAAGGTGACCTTACCCCCCCAGGCCTGCCTCGCCACAGGCTATATTTAACCCTGGAAAGCATGGAGCCCGGCCTGGCTTTGCAGCTCGCTTTGCCTCGCTACTCCTTGCTCGTCGTCGTTCACTCCTGACGCGCACACGGGATGTGCCCCTCCCTCCACGCATGGGGACGGCAGGGCGTGTTTGCTTTAGTGATAAACAACGCACGTCCCACTGGGGACGTCCCCTCCAAAACCCTGCCCGCCGCTGGGCCTTCCCGTGGTCTCCGCGAGAATCCCTTGTAAACTCCCAGGAAGGAAGTGAGGTACCGTGACCCCCGCGGGACAGGCATGCATCCACGTGAGAGAGAGGTGTGGCCAGGGAGGGGCAGATGTCCGAACCCCTGAAGTGAAGGGGAGATTCCGGGTACCTTCCCTGTGGGGCTGCGATCTCTACAGGCCTAACGCTGAGGGAGGCGGGGTGGGGGGGGAACCAGCGCCTCCTCTCCTGCCATCCTCGGTTTCCATACCTGCATAGGGGGCTGGTTCACTTTGTTCCCTGAGTCCCCGGATGTACATAACATGCACATCTCTTAAGGTGGGATATGCCTTTAGTAGTAAAGGAGGAATCGTATCACTAGCTCGCCTTTACTGAGCGCCTGCTGTGTTCTGAATATAAACGTTTTAAACTTACATAGGTCAGGCCCAGTTCTACTGATAGTGTGGTCACACTTACAGGCTACCAAGGACACACCGGAGGCCCAGGGCCATTTGTCAGTATCCCAGATGCCTGCGAAATGGGGGAACCGGACTTAAACTCGGGTTCATTTGCTCAGCATCTGCTAGCGATCGTTATCTCCTAATTTACACGTTAGACTTAAAATCCACCAAGCAACAGGGCGTGGTAGACCATCCCTAGGAGACAGAGGGGGATCCTGAGTTGGGGGCCAGCCAAACCTGCATAGCAAAACGCTGTCTTAAAAAAAAAAAAGGTTCATCAATGGCAGAATGTCCGTCCCTGAGTGAACTGGCAACTGTAGTCACACGAGGGACACCGTTGGCCAAAATAGTCTTCGGGAGCTTAGCCAAGTAAGAAATTGAAACTTGTACTTCCTCCTTCCCCCCCCCCACCCGTCCTAGGGCTTGAACTCAGGGCCTAGGTGCTGTCCCTGAGCTGCTTTTCTCAAGGCTAGTGCTCTACCACATGAGCCACAGCTCCAGGTCTGGCTTTTGGGTGGACTTCCCTACCCTAGCTGGCTTCGAACCTGTGTCCTCAGATCTAAGCCTCCTAGGATTACAGGGTGAGCAGTGCCCCCTCCCCTGGCGTCTGCTTCCTTTCGTCGGTCGGTTGTGGGGCAAGGGTGTTCTCCCTGAGCTCTTTTTGCTCAAGGCTAGTGCTTTGCCACTTTGAGCCGCAGCGCCCCTCCTGATTGGAAGTAAGGGTCTCACGGGGACTTCCCTGCCCAGGCTGGCTTTGAACCTCGATCCTCAGATCTCAGCCTCCTGAGTAGCGAGGATTGCAGACGTGGGCCACTGGCGTGCCCAGCTCCTTTGTTGCTGCAGAATGTTTTGTCTTTCTCCTTTGAAACACCTCTTTGGACTATGCGGAGTCCTCCCTAGGACAGACACGGTATTAAGATCACCTTGGCTTCCTGGACACCAGAAGAGAAAGGTAGCTACAGAAATGCCCTCCTTCCGCCCGTCCTTCAGCCCTGTGCCGGTGGGCACCGGCTCAGAGCAACGGAGAGTGAGCCAAGAAGGGTGTAAAACCGCCCCGGAAGACAACTCGGCAATCGGAGCTCGCGTCCCGCCGTCCTAACGGATCCAACTGGTCAAGTGAAGCGCAGGACCGGGGAGGCTGCCGCTACACTCGGGGTCCCAGCCCATGCTGGGGCTTGCATTGCGCCTCAGCTGCTTCTCTTGGGGCCGGTGCTCTGCCACTTGAGCCACAGCTCCGCTTCTGGCTTGTTGGTGGTTCGTGGGAGTTAGGCTCTCCTAACTCCCGGGCTGGCTTCCAACTTGGATCCTCAGACCTCAGCCTCCCGCGTAGCTGAGGTTACAGGCGTGAGCCACCAGCGCCCCCTGGTGATCAGACGTCTTTAAAGTCAGGCCCGGGTTCTCGCTTCCAAACAGCTTCTAAGAGATGGAAGTTGGGTTATTTTGTTGTTTGGGAATTGAGTAAACCAGTGACAAAACAGAGGCCTTTTACAAAGCCACATTCTGACAACTCTTATTTTCCAGTTTAAAACTGCACTGGATGCATTATTTTCTGGCTGTGAAAACAGAGAAGGTTGAGTTGGGTTTGTGATCTCTACGAAGAAGCTGGTCTGATAGAGAGGCGAGAGAAAAATGTCACCTCCTCTTTCTGGTTTGCATAAGGAACAACTGTAATTTGTAAGCTGTCCCCAGACATTTCCGTTAATTACATTCTGAAAAGTGCACAGGATTAGTTTGACAATAAGTAAATAAAAATGGTTAAGAGGTGCACAGGATTGGAGCTTGGCTCAAGTGGTAGGGAGCCAGCCACAAGAAAGAGAGAGACTGTCCATTCTAGCCTGCTATCCAACCTGCAGAAGCCGATTCAGGGTCCGTTATCCCTGAGGTTTGCACAAGTTTAACTGCCCCTCTCCTTTGTCATAGAAACTGAACTTGCTTCCCTGTAGATCTTTTGTTGTGGTTTTTTTTTTTTTGCCAGTCCTTGGGTTTGAACTCAGGGCCTGAGCACTGTCCCCGGCTTCTTTATGCTCAAGGCCAGCACTCTGCCACCTGAGCCACAGCGCCCCTTCCGGCTTTTTCTATCTATGTGCTGCTGAAGACTCGAACCCAGGGCTTCATGTATACGAGGCGAGCACTCTACCACTCGGCCGTATTCCCAGCCCCCCTGTAGATCTTTAATAAGTCTGAGCTATTGAATGCCCCGGGCTCCTCACTGGCCTGGCTGACGGCCTTCTGACTGAGTGACTCACTTAGGATGTGAACCAGGGCTACCAGCACGGGCCCCATGGCGGTGCTCGGGCCTGGGCCTTCGTTTCCGCCACATCACATCTTATTTCCCTTTTATCTTGCTGGGGAGGGCGAAGGAGCTGAGGAAGTTGATCTCAGTCTTCAATGAGTCTCTCCGGGCACGGTAAACACTGGCATCTGGTCTTCTAAATAGCTCTCTAACTTCACTTGAGAAACTTCGTTTTCGCAATCCGGAGAGCAATTAGCCGCCCCCATCTGGAGTTTCTGTGCCTTTCGGAACCACTTACGAAACTGAAGGCCGTTTCTTCCTGGGGCTTGAACTCAGGGCCTGGGCCCTGTCCCTGAGCTTTCTTGCTCGAGGCTGTTTCTCTTCCACTTGAGCCGCAGTTCCGCTTCCTGCTTTCTTGGCGGTTCGTTGGAAATAAGAGTCTCAGCGCTCAGCCCCGCGCTGACCCGCGCTGACCCGCGCCGCCGCTCCCCCGCCCGCGTTTCTCCTCCAGCGCGCGTGCGCTCGGGTGAGGCGGAGCGTCTCCTCCGAGGCCGGGAAGGAGCCGGCGATGGCTGAACACGGCCCGCGTGCCGAACGCCGAGCTCGCGGGGATCCCCGTGCCTCCCGGGAGACCACGGGGAGCAGCCTCGGGTTCACAGCAGCGGCACGTAGCTTCCGGGAGCCAAAATGTGACCCCGCTCGGGCGTGTGCCACCGGGCACGCGGAACTGCACCCCCACGGCGAGAAGAAAAGCGGGGAAGCCAAGAGAGGGGAGGACGGGGGGGGGGGGGGAGAGAGAGAGAGAGAGAGAGAGAGCGAGGGGCTCGGAAAGCTGCAGCCGGGGCCCACTCACCGCAGGACGGCTGTCTTCAGGGCACTGGGACACCTGGGCACCCCCAAACGCTTTCCGTGGGGCCACAAGGGCTTCTTGAGGGATCCTCACGCGCCCGAGGGGTGAGAGAGTGGGGGGGAGTGTGGGGGGCGTGGGGGTGCACGGCTTACGTCACCCGCCTTCCCTCTGCGTGGGCGTGCACGGGCGGGTGCCGGGGTGGCGCCAGGGCAGCCCTGAAGGTCAGTGGGACAAGGGCGCGTGTGGCCTTGCGGCTGGGAACCCCCCGGGCTCCGGGCCCCGCGGGCTCCCGCCTGTCCCCCCAGGGCCTGGGAGATCGCCGGGGACCCGCAGCCGCACCCCTGCCCCCGGCCGGCAGAACCGCGGGCCAAGCGCAGCCGCTCCCCTCCCGTCAGCCCGCAGAACCGCGGGCCAAGCGGCGTCCTCGGCAGCAGAGCGCCAGCCTCGAACAAAACAAGGGGGAAGCCCGCCCTTCCACGACCCTGGGCTCCGCCCCCAGAGGCAGCACCCACGGGTCCTTTCTCTCCCCCAACACCTCCACGGCGCCTCTCTTAGCGGGGGGCCCTCCAGGGGGTGAAGGCAGGGTTCACGGTTCCGCCCTGCCTTCCCAGCCTGGGCCCCAGAGGCCGACGGGCTCCACGCAGGTCAGCCGGCGACTTCCAGCGCCTCCCTCGGCCAGCGCCGGCCCTGCGCGCCCCGCTGAGCTCCCCGCGCCGGGGTACGTGCCAGTGGCTGAGCTCCCCGCACCGGGGTACGTGCCAGTGGCTGAGCTCCCCGCGCCGGGGTACGTGCCAGTGGCTGAGCTCCCCGCGCCGGGGTACGTGCCAGTGGGGTGGCGTGGCCCCCACTGCCTTGGGAGACACGGCGTCCCTGGCGGATTCCGTGCGCGCAGCAGCGGTCGCAGTCATGAACGAAAGGCTTGCGTTTGAGCCCGGGCGCCGGGGGCTGCTGGCCGGTTCTCTGGTGCGGGATGGGGTGTCCCTCTCTCTGTCTCCAGACCCGCGGGTCCCCCTGGGGGCCTCTCCACTGCTTACGGGGAGGGTCCAGGCCGGGGAAACCCAAGGTGGCACTGTTAGAAGTCCCGTCCCTTCTCCTCGCTTTGTGTAGCTTTTCGTAGTCTCAATCTGTTCTCCTAAAAAGTAAGGGCAATCCGCCAGGCCCCAGGGGCTCATGCCTAGCTGCTCAGGAGGTTGAGATCTGAGGATCAAGGTTCAAGGCCAGCCTGGGCAGGAAAGTCCATGAGACGCTCGCCTCCCATGAAACACCGGAAAGCCAGAAGTAGAGCTGTGGCTCAAGTGGTAGAGCGCTAAACTTGAGCGTGAAAAGCTCAGGGACAGTGTTCAGGCCCTGAGTTCAAGCCCCAGGACAGGCCCATGTGCGCACATACACACACACGCACACAAGAGTAGGGGCAATGCTGAGACCCCCCCCCTCCCCCATAGTTGTTGATAAGATCCCTTCAGTATGATAAGGTCCAGGCGGTCTGGCCCCTGGTTACGTGAATAGGTAACGTCAGGAGAGCAGCCTCCCAGCCTCCCTGACCTGTGTGACCGTGGAGGTGTGATTTAACCTTCCTGCGCCTCCCGTCCACCCTGCATATAACGAAGCGAATCAAATATTTGTGATGGGATTTAAGTGATACGGTCATTACGAAAGGCTGAACACAGCTCCTAAGCGTTCAGCAAGGCTGGCTAGCTTTCATTGTCATGTACGAGTGCTTGGGACTTTACACAAAGTAGCCAAGCGCCAGCAGCTCACACCTGTAACCCTGGCTCCCCCGGGAAGCTGAGATTTGAGGATCGTAGTCCAAAGCCAGCCAGGGTAGAAAAGTCTGCGAGGCCCTCATCTCCGATTAACCACCACTAAGCCAGAAGCGGACCTGTGGCCCAGGTGCCAGCCTTGAGCAAAAAAGCTCAGGGACAGCGTCCAGGCCCTGAGTTCAAGCCCCAGGACAGGCATTAAAAAAAAAAAAAAAACACCTAAAAAGTTACAAAGCAGAACGAGGCTACTGCTCTAATCAAGCTGGCCTTTTGCTGGGAGGCAAACCAAGCCCCCAGCTACTGCTTGAGAGACCTCAGTGACGCCATGACCTTGGCAGGCTGCCTTTGAAGGACTCTCTGCTCTAGGATCCTGCTACCCAGTAGGCACCAGACCTGGGAGGGAGCTTGTAAGAAACAGAAACAGCTCCCACCCACCGCAGACCTCCTGCACCCGAATTTGCATTTTAGTAAGACCCACGGGTGACTCCTGTATACTCTCAAGCTTTGAGAAGTGCTGACACGGGGCTGGGGATATGGCCTAGTGGTAGAGCGCTTGCCTCGTATACATGAAGCCCTGGGTTCGATTCCCCAGCACCACATATATAGAAAAGGCCAGACTGGCGCTGTGGCTCAAGTGGCAGAGTGCTAGCCTTGAGCACAAAGAAGCCAGGGACAGTGCTCAGGCCCTGAGTCCAAGGCCCAGGACTGGAAGAAAAAAAAAAAAAAGAAGTACTGACATGCATGCAGAAAGCATGGCCGTTGGCATGTTGGGCACAGAGTAGGAAGGGTTAATGTTTCCCTTGGCTCTGGCCAAGGCACCGGAAACAGAAGGTTCCAGAGATTGAAGCACACGAACTGATGGGACAGGAAGACTCCCTTCCTGCCTGTGTCCTGGACGGCCCAGGGCTCTGGCGTGGGGCCCGCTTCACGACCCCCAGAGCCCGTGTGCAGCCTGGGACACAGAGGCCTGGCCTGGGCGCAGCGTTGGGGTGAGCCTGGGGGGGGGGTCACCTTCAAAACGAGGCCCCCTGACGTCTGATACGGAGATGGGGAGCGGAAGCAACACCGCCCGGCTGGGAGCAGGGCCCGGTGGAGGCCGTGCCAGGGCCCCGGGGGAGGGGGAGGGGGCCCTGACCTCAGAGCCTGACGGCACCCCATCTTCCTCTCTCCCCAGTCCTGGAGCAGCTGCTCCCGGAGCTCACGGGGCTGCTGAGCCTCCTGGACCAGGAGCTCCTCAGTGACAGCGCCTTGCAGAAGAAGATGGCGGTGGCTTCCATCCTGCAGAGCCTGCAGCCCCTGCAGCCCCTGCCAGGTCAGCCTGGAGCAGCTCCGCACAGAGCAGTGCCTCTCTAGAACCTTCTACACATCCCCCCACGCCCATGGAGGGAGAGCTAAGCCTCCGGGAGGCCGGAGGCGCCCGCCACGCTCCCTCCCGCCCAGGGTCCCCATCCGCCTGGCTCTTGTCCTTCCCCGGAAGTCCTCCGTTCCCAGCCCACCGCCAGCCGGGCAGCGCGCCCCACACGCACAGATCACACGCGACACACAACACGCACAGACCACACAACACGCAACACCACTCGTGACACACCACACGCATAGCACAGACCACACACAGACCACACGCGACACACAACATGCATAGCACACATCCCACGCACAGACCACACGTGACACACAACACGCACAGACCACACAACACGCAACACCACTCGTGACACACCACACGCATAGCACGCAGACCACACACAGACCACACGCGACACAACACGCATAGCACACATTCCACGCACAGACCACACGCGACACAACACGCATAGCACACATCCCACGCACAGACCACACGTGACACACAACACGCACAGACCACACAACACGCAACACCACTCGTGACACACCACACGCATAGCACGCAGACCACACACAGACCACACGCGACACACAACATGCATAGCACACATCCCACGCACAGACCACACGTGACACACAACACGCACAGACCACACAACACGCAACACCACTCGTGACACACCACACGCATAGCACAGACCACACACAGACCACACGCAACACAACATGCATAGCACACATCCCATGCACAGACCACACGTGACACACAACACGCACAGACCACACAACACGCACAGACCACATGCAACACACAACATGCATAGCACACATCCCACACACAGACAACACACAACACGCATAGCACAGAGACCACGCATAGACCACACACAACATGCATAGCAGAGACCACACACACCACACGTGACACAACACACATAGCACACACAACATGCATAGCACACATCCCACGCACAGACCACACACAACACGCATAGCACACGTCACGCACAGACCACACGCGACACACAACACGCATAGCACACATTCCACGCACAGACCACACGCGACACACAACACGCATAGCACACATTCCACGCACAGACCACACGCGACACACAACACGCATAGCACACATTCCACGCACAGACCACACGCGACACAACACGCATAGCACACATTCCACGCACAGACCACACGCGACACAACACGCATAGCACACATTCCACGCACAGACCACACGCGACATGCCACCCAGCACACACAACACGCACAGCACACATGCGGCATGTAGCACGCACCGACACAAACATGCCCTGACAGTACAGACAAGACACCTATGCACACATCACACACTACCACACACGTGCACGCTCACACACCCTCGTCCTCCGGAGTGGCATCCCCCAGAATGCTGCGCGCGTCCCTGGGAATCTGCATTTCCTCCGCCTGCTCTGCTCCACCCTCTCACCCCCCCCAGTCCCCCCCAGCCGCAGCCCTTCCTCCCCCCGCGAGTCCGCGGTCAGCGCGGTCTGTCTCGGTAGCTCGGTCTCAGCCGCACGGGCCTTGGGGGTGCGGTGACCGTCACACTGGTGACTCACGGCGCGGGGTCCCCTGCGGCCCTCGGGGGACGGCGGGGCTCCCCGAAGGCCAGCGGCGTGGCCCTCACCAGAGCCGTGGCGCCAGCTGTCCTAGAGAGGGAGAGTCTGGGCTGCTTCACGCCCGCCCGCAGGCCCGGCCGTCTGGGAGGATCAGGTTCAAGGCCAGCCCCTGACGGGAAAGCCCCCTCGCCTCCGTCTCGGTGGAGAGGAAGCTGGGCACGCGTGTGCCCGCCCGTGACCCCCAGCTTGCCCCGCGGGGACGAGGGGGAGGGCACCGAGGGCGAGAGGACCGGCCCCAGCCCCTCCCTCCCCCTCCCCACCCCTCCAGCCAAGGAAGCCTCCGGCCTGTACGCCAACCTGCACTCGGGGCCCAGCTTCGTGGAGTCTCTCTTCGAGGAGTTCGGTGAGCGCCCTCCCCCCCTGTCCCCCCCCAGGCTGGAAGCCCTCCCCCCCACGTGGCCGCACTGCGGGGCCTCGCCGCTCCGCCCCCGGGCAGCTCAAGGGTCCACCCCAGTACCGGGGAAGCGGGGTTCGGGGTGGGAGCCCACACACCCGGCCCGGGCGCCGGCGGAAGCCTTTAGCTCAGGAGGTGATGAGGGTAGAGCTCAACTTCCGGACCCCGTATCCACCGCCCCCCCACCCCCCTCCTGCTTGGCCCCCTGTAGACTGCGCCCTGGGCGACCTCCAGGACTTGGCAGAGGATGACCGCGAGCCCAGCCCGAGAGCCAGCCCCGAGCCGGAGCCCGCGGGGAGCCCCGCCCTGCGGAGCGTGAGTGGGGCTGGGGGGGGGGCGGGGGGCGGAGGGGGGCGGGAGTGGGGGGGGCTCTGCCTCCTGGGGGCTTCTACAAGGCCCTGAGTTCAAACCCCAGTATCGCACACGCACACGCACGCGCACACACGCACACACGACACCTTCACGGGTAGACTGCAGCCTCCCTGCGGGGCGCTCTGTGCCGCTCTGCGGGGCCCCTCGTCTGACCTCCCGCTTCGTCCCCCCTCAGGCAGAGGACCTCCCTCCACCCCTGCCCAACAAGCCTCCCCCCGAGGACTACTACGAGGAGGCCCTTCCCCTGGGTCCCGGGAAGTCCCCCGAGTACATCAGCTCCCACGGTAGGTTCTGCTATGGGGGGGGGCGGGGGGGCGCAGGAGCCGGGGCGCTGAGCCGAGCTGAGCCTGCCGGGCCGTGGCCACCGCCCCGAGCCTCTGCGACAGCCCGGCTGGCGGGTGGGCGCGCCCGGGGTGCTGGGCGCTGTTCAGTTCTGCGTGGGCTTGGGCAGCCCTGGCTCCCCCCGGGGAACAACAAGAAGGAGGAGCCCAGCCGCCGAGAGCCCCGCGTCGGGGCGGGAGGCGGGCGGCGGGCGGCGCCGTTGCCGGGCAGCGGGCTTTCGAGCGGCGTGGGGGTGGACGGGACTGCCCGTCCACGGGCGAAAGGGGCCGAGGCCTGAGGCCCCTTGCGCCTGCTCCTCCCCCCCTCCTGCCCGGGACCCACCAGGCGCCCAGCTGTGCCCCTCCGCCTCTGCCTAAAGCCCCAAGCCAACGCCGCCGCGCCAGCCCCGCACCACAGCAGAACACCCGGCTACCGAAACACACACGCGAGCTCCGCATGAACGCCCAGCTACCAAAACACACGCACACACGAGCTCCGCACCACAGCAGAATGCCCGGCTACCGAAACACACGCACGAGCTCCGTGCAAATGCCCAGCTACCAAAACACACACACACACGCGAGCTCTGTGCAAATGCCCGGCTACCAAAACACGCTCACTAGCTCCGTGTGGCTCGGAAGTGAATCCCAGGGTGTAGTCCCTGAAGAAAATCAGAGGATACTGCATAATGCAATGTGCTCGAGCTTTAATTACGCATAGACACGTCCATGCATTCATTTGAACAATTTTTCTCGGCTGTGCGAGAAGCTCTTAGGATTTTCCTGTGGAAATGGAGGGGGGAGCCTGGTGCAAAGTGCTTGCCTAGCGTGGTTGAGGCCCTGGGTTCTATCTCCAGCATCATACATACCTACTAGGTACATATATATCCTATCTCACACACGTCAGTACCTACATATATCACACATGTAGATACACACAGATCATAGCTCACACACACATACACAAAACCAATAGGTTAACCAGCCGTGACCTGAGACTCTGTTTTTCTTTTTCGTCGGTCGTGGGACTTGAACGCAGGGCCCGGGTGCTGTTCCTGGCTTCCTTTTTGCTCAAGGCCAGTACTCTCCCGCTTTTTAAGCCCGTTTTCTGGGGGTTGTTTGGAGATGAAGGTCTCACGGACTCTCGTGCCAGGGCTGGCTTTGAACTGCGATCCTCAGACCTCAGCCTCCCGAGTAGCTCTGGATGAGAGGGTGGGCCCCAGCGCCGGGCCCACCGAGAGACTCTGAGCTCCGATTCACTAGCAAACAGCTGGACGTCGAGGCGCGGCTCTGGTGGTGGAGGGGGGGAGGGGGGGAAGGGGGGAGGGAGGCCCAGCTGGCCACACAGTGCACAGACAGAGCTGCAAGCGGCCACTCGCGGCCCCCCAGTGCCGAGTCACGTGGAGGGGGCTGACCGCGCGCTGATCTGGAAAGACCTTTGAGCCGGGTCTGGAAGGAGGGCTGGGAGTTCTCCGGTAAAAGATGAGAAAACACAAGGCGCGATAGGAACACAGGCCCGGAGCGTGACCGGGACAGGGCGGTTCTGGGGACGGGGTGGGGGGGGGGGGGTACAGAGCAGAGCAGAGGTAAGGCCGGGACCAGATCCCCCCCCACCCCCACCCCCGCCGGCCGGGCAGCCCTGAGGAAGAGCGTGGTCCCCGGCCCCTCTAACCCTCCCCGCCTGGCCCGCACCCCAGCCGGGCCTTGTCTGCCCCCAGACGGCTGCGGCCCCGCCCTCTCGCTCATGGACGGCTACTACGAAGACGCCGACGGCAGCTACCCCACCACCCGGATGAACGGAGAGCTGAAGAGCTCCTGTGAGTGGGGGGGGGGAGAGGGGGCGGGAGGGGGTCGTGGTTCGCAGGAGGGGGTCGTGGTTCCCACGGGTTCTGCCCTCCCCCCCCCGCCCCACAAAGCCTCACGGGGGGAGCCCCGAGTCAGCAGCCCCAAGGGTGGCCTGGGCCCCGAGACCCGGCGGCCGACCGGAGGGCGGAGCCCGGCGCCCGTCTCGGTGCCGCGTCCCCCTCCGCGGTGTGGGCTCCAGAGCCGGGGGGGGGGGAGGGGGGGCGACCCGGTGACGGCCCCTCCCCGCCCCGCCCCGCCGCCGCAGACAACGACTCGGACGCCGTGAGCAGCTCCTACGAGTCGTACGACGAGGAGGAGGAGGAGGAGGAGGAGGGGAAGGGGCGGCGGCCGCGGCTGCAGTGGCCCTCGGAGGAGGCCTCGCTGCGTCTGGTGCGCGGCTGCCGGCTCTGCGCCTTCCTGCTGCGCAAGAGGCGCTTCGGGCCCTGGGCCAAGCAGCTGACGCTCATCAGGGACGACCAGCTCCTGGTGAGTGCGCCCGGCACGCGCGCGTGTCCCCGCCACGCCACGCCACGCCACGCCACGCTCGGGCTCGGCCGCCCCGGGGGTCGGCCCCGGACCACGCCCGAAACGCGCGCGTGCCGAAGCCGGCAAGGCGGGAGAGCCAGCTCCGGGCCCCGCGTTCAAGCCCACAGCGCACACGCACGCGCACACACGTGCACACGCGGCCCTCGACCGAGAGACGCCCCCCCTAGAGCGCGGTGCTCTACCCCTTGAGCCATGGCCCCCACCGCTGGCTTTTTCCTGGCTAATAGGGGGAGAGAGCCTCATAGATCTGTCTGCTTGGGCTGGCCTGGAACTGTGATTCTCAGGTCTTAGCCTACTAATAATCGAGAATCATAGCAGGGGCCGCTGACGCCGACTTGCGGTTACTTTTGACACCGGTGCTCACTTTTTACCCAGACCGTCTCAGACACCGATCCCCTGTTTATTTCTCCCGTTTTAACGGGGATGAATCACAGGCTCGTGCCCCCACGCCCGGCTTTTTTCTGTTGAGATGAGGTCTCCAGCCTCCCCACCCCAATGCGGAACCGAGATCCTCCCCCTCTTGACCTCCCAAATGACAAGTGGCCGGGACTCCAGGGGTGAGCCACTGTACCCAGCCGTGGGGGGGGGGGGTGTCTGTGTGTGTGCGTGCGTGCGTGTGTATGCTAGTACTGGGGCTTGAACTCAGGGCCTGGGCGCTGCCACTTAGCTTATTGGGGTTGTTGGTTTGTTTCTCCCTTTTTGGCCAGTCCTGGGGCTTGAACTCAGGGCCTGGGCGCCGTCCCTGAGCCTCTCTGTGCTCAAGGCCGGCGCTCTGCCACATGAACCACAGCGCCACCTCCGGCTTTCTCTGTGTGTGTGGTGCTGAGGACTCGAACCCAGGGCTTCGCGCGTGCCAGGCGAGCGCTCCACCACCGCGCCACACTCCCGGCCCCCACGCCACCCCCTAGGTTTTCCACTCGGGGTTGGTACTCGCACTCGATCCCTGGAGCCACACACTCTGCGTCCGGCTTTCTGGTGGTCAAATGGAGACAGGGATCTCCGGCTGGGTGGCAGCCCGGGTCCTCAGATCTTAACCTCCTAACTAGGGGTACAGGCTTGAGCTGGGGCAAGAATCCTCCCGTTTCCTCCCAGGCCCTTGTGGGGTCCTCCGGTTCTGGGGGCCCGGACCACTCCCCTGCCACCGAATCGGGATCTTCCTCCTCCTCACCAGCAGGCAGCGGGACCGGAAGGTCCCCCGAGGCCCCCACCCCGCGGTCCCCCGTTAGGCTGGGGGGGGGGCCTGATCTTCCGGAACGCCCAGACGCCCTCCCTCCCCACCAGTGCTACAAGAGCTCCAAGGACCGGCAGCCGGCACTGCGGCTGGCGCTGGGCGCGTGCGCGGTGGTCTACGCACCCAAGGACGGCCGGCGCAAGCGGCACGAGCTGCGCTTCTCCCAGGGCGCCGCCGAGGTGCTGGTGCTGGCGCTGCAGAGCCGCGAGCAGGCCGAGGAGTGGCTGAAGGTGGGTGCGCGCGCGGGCTTCCGGAAACCACCGCAGCCTCAAACCGGCAGTGTGGCCGGGGAGCCCTAGCCAGCGGCTCCTAGGAGAAGACGGCGCCCCCCCCAGGACATCCCCCCCAGGCCCATCCCCCCAGGCCCATCCCCCCAGGCCCATCCCCCCAGGCCCATCCCCCCCAGGCCCATCCCCCCAGGCCCATTCCCCCCAGGCCCATCCCCCCAGGCCCATCCCCGCCAGGCCCATCCCCCCAGGCCCATCCCCCCCAGGCCCATCCCCCCCAGGCCCATCCCCCCAGGTCCATCCCCCCCCAGGCCCATCCCCCCAGGCCCATCCCCCCCAGGCCCATCCCCCCAGGCCATCCCCCCCAGACCCATCCCCCCCGCCCATCCCCCCCAGACCCATCCCCCCAGGCCATCCCCCCAGGCCATCCCCCCAGGCTCATCCCCCCCAGGCCATCCCCCCAGGCCCATCCCCCCAGGCCATCCCCCCCAGGCCCATCCCCCCAGGCCCATCCCCCCCAGGCCCATCCCCACCAGGCCCATCCCCCCCAGGCTCATCATCCCCCCAGGCCATCCCCCCAGGCTCATCCCCCCCAGGCCCATCCCCCCCAGGCCCATCCCCGCCCCGCTGCCTCGGCTCCACTCGGAAGCCTCTGCCTTCTGCAGCCGTGCCCAGGACTGAGCGCAGGGCCTCGGGCTCGTCGGGGGGCTCCACCCACCGCCACAACACCCCTCACTGCTTCCTCCTCTCATCTTCCTGCCAGAGAAAGGAGGCAGCCCCTCACCCCTCCCTGCCCTCCCTCCCTCCCTCCATCTCTCCCTCCTCCCTCCCTCCCTCCCTCCCTCCCTCCCTGCACGCAGCCATGCGGTGGAAGGCCCTGGGTCCTCACCCGTCCCTGGGGGCCGACGCAGCTTGGCTCAGCAGGCTGGAACGCGCACTCTCGCAGGCTGGGCGCGGGGTGGCCTCGCTCCTGCGTTAGGTCTCGGCCTCCAGCGGGCGGCCTTGCCTCTCCCTGCCTCGTCACGCCCGTCCGTCCCCGCGTTGGAGCCTCGTCCTGCGAGGCTTCGGGGTCCTTCACCACTTCCTGTCCTCCGGCCCCCCTGAGCAGAGGGCGGCTTCTCCAAGACGTCCACCCAGCAGCCCCAGCCCCTGGCTTCGCCTCCCTCGACCCATCCCACCCACAGGCAGACACCGAGAAGCCTCTCGGGACCCTGACCTGCCCCACCAAGGCTGTCGGTGACCCAGGCCCCGGCCACCTGGTCACAGGGGGCGTGGCTGCCGGTGACCCAGGCCCTGGTCACAGGGGGCGTGGCTGCCGGTGACCCAGGCCCTGGTCACAGGGGGCGTGGCTGTCGGTGACCCAGGCCCTGGTTACAGGGGGCGTGGCTGTCGGTGACCCAGGCCCTGGTCACAGGGGGCGTGGCTGTCGGTGACCCAGGCCCCGGCCCCTGGTCACAGGGGGCGTGGCTGTCGGTGACCCAGGCCCCGGCCCCCGGTCACAGGGGGCGCACACGCCCGCCGGGTCTGCTCGCCGTCCCCAGCTCGCGTCCTCCCCACAGGCCATCGGAGAAGTCAGCAGGAGCGCCCGGGGAGCCGAGGCAGCGGACGCCCCCAGGTCCCCCGTCCTCCCGTGCAAGCCGCAGGTGGACAAGGTGCGTCTGCCCCCCCCCCAGCCTCCCGCTCACCTGGACGCGGCCCCCAGCGCCTCGGCCCCCGCGACGCTGTTCTACGCGGCCCCGAGGGGCTCAGTGAACGGAAGCACGAGGACCAGGCAGCCTGTGTGCAGTGCTAGCCGGGGGGGGGGGGGCTCGGGGGGGGGGGGCGGCTCAGGGAGAGGCCAGGGAAGGAAGTGAAGCCGCGTCCGCACGCGGGCAGCAGAGGACGCGGACCCTGACCCGCAGCCGCCGTCAGGAGGGAAGGTGGGGCACACCCGCAGGGCCAGCGCTCACCACGTGGGGGGGCACACCCGCGGGGCCAGCGCTCACCACGAGGGAAGGTGGGGCACACCCGCGGGGCCAGCGCTCACCACGTGGGGGGGGGGGGGCGCGGCCGCGCCGTTCCAGGCGTCTTGGAGGGGCTGAGTGTGAGCTGTGCTTTTGAGCTGAGCAGGTGTGCACGGCCACGACCCCAGGCCCCCGTTCCTTACACGACGGCTCTGGGTGGCCGAGCCGGGCGAGGCCACCCCAAACCACGCAGTCACCTGCTGCACCGTCACCGGAAAGGACAGTGGGGGAGGAGAGCTTGGCTTCTAATGGCTGGACCTGCGGGGGTGTGTGTGTGTGTGTGTGTGTGTGTGTGTGTGTGTGTGCTGGTCTTGGAGCTTGACCCCCCAGGGCCTGGGCGCTGTCCCTGACCGCTCCAGGCTTAGCGCTCTACCGCTCTGAGACACAGCACCCCTTCCTGTGTTCTGGTGACTCCCTGGAGGTCAGCGCCTCGTGGGCGTTCTCGCCCGAGCTGGCTTCAAGCTCATTCCCGGGCGCGCAGCCTCCTGCGTCGCGAGGGTCCGCGGGCGTGAGCCACCGGTGCCCAGCTGTGTGCCCGTGTGCCCCCTCCTCCTCCCCGCTCAGATCCCTCCTGGCTCCGAGGGACCGTCGGGGCCTGGCTTGACTAGGTTCTTTGCTGCGGCAGGACTGGAGTTTTCGCTCGAGCCCTACGCGCGTTCGGGGTTCTTGCTCACTCCCCTGGCCCTCGTCCGCTCGAGCCGCGCTTCCAGCTCTGCTTTGTGCTGGTTCATGGGAGGTGGAAGTCTCCCCGACGTCGCTGCCCAGGCTGGTGACCTCAGCCTCTGCGTCGGCACGCGGGGGCGAGCCGCAGGCCGGTCCCCTCCCCGCCGCGTGGGTGCGTCCCCCGTCTCCTCGTGTCAGGGTGACACGCTCTCGTGGTGCTTCCGCAGCCAGGCCACCCCCTCCCGCCCGCCCCCAGCAGCCAGGCCTCCCACGCGTATCCTGCTCCCACGCGTATCCCGCTGGCACGCGCCCTCCGGGGCTCCGGTCCCCCGCCGAGGCGACTGCAGACTGCTGGGGCGCGGCCGGGCGCGGGCTACCGAGCGTCCCCCTCCGTGCCGGTAGATCCAGCCGGCCCTGGCTCGGCCGCCGCCTTCCCGGCGCCCGGGCAGGGCGTGCCAGGCGCACCGCCGCCGCGGGGGGCCGTGTGTGTGTGTTCGACGCGTGTGCTGGGGACGTGGGGGAAGAGGGGACTGATGGGGGCTCCCTCCCTCCCTCCCTCCCTAGAGGCTGTCCCAGGAGAAGCAGGCGTCGGACTCGGACAGCCTGGGCGTGGGCGACGGCGGCTCCACCCTGGGCCGCCGCGAAGCCGGGGAACCAGGTAGGGCCCTGCTTCCTCGTGCCAAGCGGGAGAGGGCGGGCGCGGGGCAGGGGGGAGGGGGAGGGGGCTCCCCCGGGGCACGCGTGACCGACCGAGGCCCGCGTGGGCCAGGCCTGGCGGGCAGGTTGGGAACCCAGAGCAGGCCGGGTGGAGCCAGGCCCCCGCCTCCTGGTCTGACCCACCCCCCCTCCCCCCGTCCCCCCCCACCCCCGGGCACCAGGTAAAGGGAAGAAGAGCGGCCTGGCCGAGCTGAAGGGCTCCGTGAGCCGGGCGGCGGGCCGCAAGATCAACCGCATCATCAGCTTCTCCAAGAAGAAGGCGCAGGCCGAGGACCCGCAGACGTCCTCCCCCGCCTCCTCCACCGAGGACGAGGTCCCCTGCTGCGGTGGGTACCGCGGGGGGCCGGGCGTGGGGCCGCCGGGTGGGGGGCCGCCCCGCCCGCCCCCCCTCCCCAGGCTGGCCGCGGGCGCTCACGCCCCCCTCCCCCCCCCCCAGGCTATCTGAACGTGCTGGCGGCGCAGGGCTGGAGGCAGCGCTGGTGCCGCGTGGGGCGGGGCACGCTGTTCTTCCACAGGGACCGCGCCGACCTGCGCACGCACGTGAACGCCGTCGCGCTGCGCGGCTGCCGGCTGGCGCCCGGCTTCGGCCCGCGCCACCCCTTCGCCTTCAGGCTCCTGCGCCACGGGCAGGCGGTGGCCGTGCTGGAGGTGAGGGCGCCCCGCGTGCACAGACGGGGGGGGGGGGGCTCTCGTGGGGCGCGGCCGGTACGCGAGCGGGGCGTCCTGGGCGACCCCGCGGCGGGCAGCCCGCCAGCCAGAGCCCGCCCGCCTCTGCGTCCCCAGCTTAGGTTTCCGGGTGCACCCACGGACCGATCGCACACGGAGGCAGGCGGGGGGACCCCGGAAGCCTGCGGTCTTAGGAAGGCAGTCGGGGGGGGCAGCTGGAGCCCCGGTTTCTAGACGGTCGCCCCTCGCTCCTCCTGGACCCCACGGCACGGGGGTCCCAGCGGGTACCTCGGGGGGGTTTGGGGGTTTGGCTGGAGTAAAGCGGGCTGCCGGTGCCTCCGCCGTGTGGAAGTGGGGTCCACGGACGCGAGGTCCACAGACGCGAGGTCCACGGACGCGGGGTCCACGGACGCGAGGTCCACGGACGCGGGGTCCACGGACGCGAGGTCCACGGACGCGAGGTCCACGGCGCCTCCCCCCCCCCAGGCAAGCTCCTCTGAAGACATGGGCCGCTGGCTCGGGCTGCTGCTGGCGGAGATGGGCTCCAGGGTCACCCCGGAGGCGCTGCACTACGACTACGTGGACGTGGACACCTTGACCAGCATCGTCAGTGCCGGGCGCAACTCCTTCCTGTACGGCGGGGCCCCGCGGGGGGGGCAGCTAGGGGACACCGGGAGGAGGGGGGGGTCCCCGCAGGGGGGCAGCTAGGGGACACCGGGAGGAGGGGGGCCTGCGGGGGGGGGGGACAGCTAGGGGACACCGGGAGGAGGGGGGCCCCGCGGGGGGGGGGCAGCTAGGGGACACCGGGAGGAGGGGGGGGCCCAGAGCCTGGACAGCCAGCGTGGAGCTCCCCCCGCCAGCCCCGGGAAGGGAGCCGCCGGGGCACCTGCACCTGCACACAGGACGGCCGGGAAGGGCCCGGGCTCTGCCCTCGCGCCGTGGGACCCCACGCGGACCCCCGAAGACCGCGGGGTGTGCGTGGCTCACGCCCATCCCCTAGCTACGCAGGAGGCCGAGATCTGGGGGTCCTGGATCAAAGCCAGCCGGGGCGGGGGAGTCGGTGGGACCCCAGACTCTTTACCTCCAGTCAGCCAGCAGAAGCCGGCGCAGGGGCGTGGCTCGGGGCGTAGAGGCCCCGCCGCCCCCCGACGCCGTGGACCGCCGCCGCCGGGATCTGGGAGCGTGGCCGGCCAGGCCCGGTCCCACCAGCACCCCCGTTCCTCCGTCCCCCCCCCCCCCCCCCCAGCTACGCCAGGTCGTGCCAGGACCAGTGGGCGGAGCCCCGCGTCTACGACGACGTTCCCTACGAGAAGGTGCAGGTGCGAGCCCCCGGGTCCCTGGGGCGGCTGGGGACGGCCGGGCGCGGCCAGCCTTCCCGAGCCCAGCCTCCCCGCCCTCCCTCCCAGGACGAGGAGGAGCCGCCGAGGCCCCCCGGAGCCCCGGTGAAGCGCCACGCCTCCTCCTGCACCGAGAAGCCCCACCGCGCGGACCCCCAGGTCACCGTCAAACGCCACGCCTCCAGTGAGTTCCACGGGGGCCAGGCGGGGAGAGGGCAGGGCGGCTGTCCTGAACGGGGCTCCCTCCCGACCCGGGGTGGCCAGGGCAGACCGGACCCCTCGGTGGACCCCAGGCGGCCTGCCCGGCTCCGCCCAGGACCCAGCAGGTGCCGCGGGGACTCTGTGTGCCCGGTGACCCCCGTGCACTGCTTCCGGGGCGCAGCCTCTGCCCCTGGATTTGCAAGCCCGCGTCCCGCGGGCCACCGTGTCCAGGGCTCTCCTTTCTCCTGCTGCCACGTTGCTTCCCGAGCCTGCACCTCCTCCAGGGCGCGCTCTGTGCTTGGTTCTGGTCCTGGGGCTTGAACTTGGGGCCTCAGTGGTCCCTGAGCTGCTTTTGCTCAAGGCTAGCGCTCTGCCACTGAAGCCGCAGAGCCACTTCGGGCTTTATTGATTTAGTGTCGTTTGGTGGAGATAAAGCGTCTCACAGACTTCCCCGGGCAGGGTGGCTTCAGACCGAGATCCTCAGATCTCAGCCTCCCGAGTAGCTAGGATGGCAGGCGCGAGCCACCAGCGCCTGCCTGTATTATTTTTTAAGTATTATTTTTAAAAGATCATTTTTCAGTCCTCTAGCTCTATTATTAGTATGGCTCGTCCCGCCTGAGGGCAGATCTGCCTTCCACTCCCCACTCAGCCCGGAGCCTGCTCTAGACCTCTAGAAGAAGCCCTCCCCTCCCCTCCCCTCCCCTCCCCTCCGGGGGTGGGAGATCCCTCTGGGGCCTGGCCACAGTGAGCCCTGTGACACCCCATCCGTGGAAAACTCCCATGAACACAGCAGCGAAGCTGCGGAAACGGTTTCAGGAAGGGAGGGAAGGAGGAAGAGAGAGCGAGAGAAGGGCGGAGAGAGACTGCAACCTATTGTAAATGTGTGAAAATGACATTTCCCTCCGCATAGCTAATGTAAGCGAACAATGAAAAACTAACTGAAATCAAGGTGGGAGATGAAAGAAATCACACACACACACACACACACACACACACACACACACACACACACACAAACAAAAAGCCCAGGCCCTTTCTTCAAATCCCACACGTGGGTGAACAGGTATTTCTCCTGGTCCTGGAGGCTGGAAAGTCCCAGATGCCAGCAGATGGGCGTCTGTAAGGCTGGTTTCCTCTTTCAATTATTATTATTCCCTAAGTAGTTGTACAGAGGAGTAGCCCAACAAAGCAGTTTATGAATACGGCATATC
Organism: Perognathus longimembris pacificus; assembly: GCF_023159225.1. NCBI lineage: Eukaryota > Metazoa > Chordata > Mammalia > Rodentia > Heteromyidae > Perognathus > Perognathus longimembris. The sequence continues at coordinate 1,682,192 of NC_063182.1, read as the reverse complement.
TTGATCGGTGTCACTCATCCCTTTCCACACTCCCACCCCGGCCTTGCTCTTCTTTAGAAAGAATAATATTGCGCCATTTGTAAATAAATGGAAAGATTTGGGGGGGGGGGGAATTTTTGTTACTTGAAGTAAGTCAGCCCCTAGAGTCAAACGATGCACGTCTTACCTGACACGTAGAAGCTACATTTAGCTTATAAATATATATATAAGTAAGTTCGGTGGTATGCAAACGTATACAAACGTATTGGCTGAAGTATGGTAGATTGCGGGGAGAGGTCACAGTAATTCCTTAGGAAGGCAAAACCAAGGTTCAGCAAAATGAACACCAGGAAGCAGGTATTCTAGGAAGTAGGGATTCCGAAGGGATGGAGCGGGCCCGAGAGGGAAGGGGCGGACAATGAAGAGAAGATGGGGAGAATGCCGTGGCGAATCGCGCATGCAGCCTCCATCCACGTCCTGTTTCAGGACGGCCGCCTTCCCGCTCTCTGGGGTCTGCCTTTCACGGACGCTGATCCCGTTTACGAAGCTCGGCTCCGGTTCCCCTGGCTGCCGGACTCGGCGCTCTGGGCCGGGGCTTCCTCAAAATAAAATGGAGTTTGTAAATACAGCCCATAAACAGAGCTAATAATAATTAGCAGAGCTCAAGTAAATACACTAAAAGTAACTAGTAATTAAGTTGGATGCCGATGGCGCACACCTGTAATCCTAGCGACTCAGGAGGCTGAAATCAGAGGATCAGATTTGAAGGCAGTCTGGGCAGACAAATCCACATGACGCTTTTTTTTTGTTATTATGGATCTTTTAAAAATCATCACCTGTAAGTACTTGTAACAGAGCTATATGGCTCACTTCTAGTTAGCCAGCAAAAAGTTGGAGATAGAGGTAGGCCACAAGTGAAGAAAATAGAGACAGAATGAAGTGGGAGACGCCAGTGTAGTCAAGAACATATGGGCGTATGAAAATGCCAGTGAGACACATTGTATACAACCGAGTGGTAATAAAAATATCTTCAAAAAGAACGGAGTGGAAAAAGCCAATGTAGAAATGCATATCGCCTTGGTCAGTAGCTAGCTGTGTGCACCCAGCTCTCCAGAGGAGAAAGGTCCTGAAATCTGTAGAAATATTAAAACCTCTCCAGTAAATGAAGAGGTTCTTTCAGGACATCTTTTATAAAAGATTATCGAGGGGAAAAAAAAATGATGCCCTTTGAAAACCGAAGTACGTTGCCCGTCACGAAGGTTGTTACAACATGCATTATTTCTATCATCACTTTCTAAGGCTCAGTTAGCATTCACCGTTTCCTTAAGTATCTCACATAAACTTCACTGTGTCCTATGAGGTTAATGTTGTCAGAATCCTTGCCACAGGAGGAGAGTGACACTTGGAGGAAAAGCGCCAAAGAGTTAGGACCAGAAGCTGGGCCCTGTGGCTCACGCCTGTCATCCTAGATACTCAAAAGGCTGAACTCTGAGGATCACAGTTCAAAGCCAGGTGGGGCAGGAACGTCCCTAAGACTTTGATCTTCAATTAACCAACACAAAGGCAGAAGTAGAGTTGAGTAAAAATGCTCAAGGACAGTGCCTGGGCACGGAGTTCAAGCCCCAGGACCAGCACACACACACGCAAGTTATGATGAGAGCATAGAAGCCCTGTCTAGCTGCTTCCAGAGCCCTTGTCCTGGTCCCTGAGTTCCGCTAGCTCCCTTTCCCTCTTTTTCCCTTAAGGCATTCCATCTAAATATGTCAAAAGGAATTGGATGACTGGGAACCATTGGCTCAAACGTATGATCATTAACTGTTCAGACCTCAGGATTTGCGGTTCAAAGCCAGCCTGGGTAGGAAAATCTGAGACTGTGACCTCCAAAAAGAGCCAAAAAGCCAGAAATGGGGCCATGGCTCAAGTAGTAGAGCACTAGCCTTGAGCTTGAAAGCTCAGGGACAGCGGCCAGGTCCTGAGCACAAGTCCCAGGACTTGGGGGCTGGGAATGAGGCCTCGCAGTAGAGCGCTTGCCTGGTATGCATGAAGCCCTGGGTTCGATTCCTCAGCACCACATACACAGGAAATGCCAGAAGTGGCACTGTGGCTCAAGTGGCAGAGTGCTAGCCTTGAGCAGAAAGAAGCCAGGGACAGTGCTCAGGCCCCGAGTTCAAGCCCCAGGACTGGCAAAGGAATGGGTTGGATCTTCCCATTTTGTCGATGGAGCCGTCAAGGGTGAGGCAAGCCGACAGGGCCTCGTGCGCCCCCCACCCCCAGAGGCCGTCACCGAGGGCCTGTCCTCCCTTCCCCGCGCCCACTGCGCAGGTGCCAACCAGTCCAAGTACGGGAAGACCCGGGCGGAGGAGGACGCGCGGCGATACCTGGTGGAGAAAGAGAAGCTGGAGCAGGAGAAGGAGACGATTCGGACGGAGCTGCTGGCGCTGCGGCAGGAGCGGCGGGAGCTGCGGGAGGCCCTGCGGAGCGGCCCAGGTGCGGCGGCGTGGCCCCCGAAGCCAGGCCCCGGGGCCACGGGACAGCAGGGCAGTGGGGGCCGGGCCCGAGCTCCGCGACGAAGGGCCACGGCCCTCGAGGCCGGGTGGGGGGGAGGAGAGGTGCTGCCAAGGCTGTCCAGGGGACGAGGCGCTCGGGCGGACGCCCTGCAGGAAGTCCCTGAGCTGGGGGGGGCGGGGGGGAGAGGGGGGCCCTTGCTGTCCTCACCCCTGCCTTTGCCCCCAGGGGCGAGGCTGAAGGCCCTGGAGGAGGCCGTGGCCGGCCTGGAGGCCCAGTGCCGGGCGAGGGAGGAGCGGCGGATCGACCTGGAGCTGAAGCTGGTGGCGGTGAAGGAGCGCTTGCAGCAGTCCCTGGCGGGGGGCCCGGCCCTGGGGCTGGCTGTGGGCGGCAGGGGCAGGAGGAAGGTGAGCCCCCGGCCCGGTCCACGGGCAGACCCCCCCTCCCCCTCGACGACCGCGCTGCTCAGTCCAGAACACCGGGGCCCGGGGAGGTGAAGCCCCCCCCCCCCCGCCCGCAGCCTCCCCGGGAGGGGGGCTCGCGGAGACAGTCCCATGGCTGTCTAGGTCGGCACCGGGGTGGCCTCAGGGGTCTCAGGTCCTGAGCCGGGCGCCGGCGGCGACGCCCGTAGCCCTAGCCACTCAGGACGCGGAGGGCTACACAGAAAGGCTCAGCCAGCCCCCCGGGCAGGAAAGTCCTGGACACTTCTCTCCATCTAACCACTCACACGCCGGAGCCCCTCGGGCCTGGGTTCAAACCCCAGTACTGATGACTGACCCTCCCCCTCCCCCTCCTCAAACTAATCTAAGATCTCAAAACGCCCTCAAGATTGCCGATGATCACAGCTACCCGATGTTGTCGGGGTACCCTGGCCAGTACAGTATTTTAACCCGCACTGTGAGCTTGTAGTGACTCCACCTGACAGACAGGGAAACTGAGGTCCTGAATGACTGGCTCAGGGCCACTGGGCCAAGGGAATGATAGAATCCCAAGCCCAAGCGGTGTGACTGCTGAGATTCCCGCCACGCCCACCGCCCGCCCCTCCTGGGGTCCGCAGGGCACCCGCCCTGCCCGCTGGACTTAGCAGCCCTGTCGTTTGCTCCTGGCGGCCATACGAGGCCGATGTCCCTGCTTCCGACGGGACACCCTCAGAGGGGACTTCCCTCGCCTCAAGTCTCCGGAAGGTTCCTTCATCAGCACACATTCCTCGAACAAAGGGCTTTACTTAGATTGTCTGTATATAATTTGATCAAATGCACCCCCTCTGTTTCTTTTATTTTTAGGTTCACTAAATTTATTTTAAAAATCATAAAACGTGTCTTACAAAAGAGCATTACATTCTGCACACTGCTCTGAACAAATGCCAGGGACATGCGAACTATTGTTACTCTCCCCCCATCCCATCCCCCCCAAATGTGTACAGTGACCACAAAGCAAGGTGTTCACGACAATTCCATCACCCCCTCTACTTCTTACCTCCACTTCTCTGCCCCCCTTTATCTTATAGTTTTCACTGGGCTTCATTATGCTAGTTGCATATACACGTATCATATACTTGGGTGATATTCACCCCTCTACCACCCTCTCCTCCCCTCTCCCCTGCCTTTTCCCGCCGGCTCTCCCCTACCGCCCCCCTTTTGCACTGATGTCTTCTTGTGGTTGATTTCAGTCTATTTCTTCATATGAGAGAAAGCATGAGGTACTTGTCTTTCTGGGGCTTATCTTGGTTAACATGAAGATCTCCACTTCCATCCATTTTCCTCTGTCAGGATTTTCAATCTCCGTATTTGGGACCGATTATTCTTTCTTTTATATGGGATATTGTATACATTCCGGGGTACTTAGCAGCATCCGTGATGATAGCACCCCACCTTCAGTTACAACCACCAAAATGGAGTCCAAACTGGGCCAAGAGGCACAAGCGAGTGACCCCACTACTCACAAGGCTGAGGCAGAAGGACTACAGCGCCAGCCTATGCTATAAAGCGAGTTCTGGTTCATCCTGGGCTATGATACCATCTCAAGAAAAAATTTTTTAATTTCATTAGAAACTCACAGGTGTTCTCTGGGAGACCAAAATCATGCCTGGTGAGGGACCATTAAGAATTAGGAACCAGGGGCTGGGAATATGGCCTAGTGGCAAGAGTGCTTGCCTCCTACCATGAAGCTCTCGGTTCGATTCCCCAGCACCACATATATGGAAAACGGCCAGAAGGGGCGCTGTGGCTCAGGTGGCAGAGTGCTAGCCTTGAGCTGGAAGGAGCCAGGGATGGTGATCAGGCCCTGAGTCCAAGGCCCAGGACTGGCCAAAAAAATAATAATAATAATAATAATAATAATTAGGAACCACCGCTGGGCACTGGTGGCTCATGCCTGTAATGCTAGCTATTCAGGAGGCTGAGATCACAGTTCAAAGCTAGCCGAGGCAGGAAAGTCGGTGAGACTTTACCTCCAGTTAATCAGCAGAAAAGGCAGAATTGGAGCTGTGGCACATTCTCATTTTGATAAAAAAAAAAAAAACCTTGCACAAAAACACCCTTAGGGACAGTGCCCAGGCCCCGAGTTCAAGAGGCAGGACCAGCCACGGGGGGGGGGGGGGGGGGGGCGCAAGAATTGGAGACCAGGAGTGCAGCTCGATGGTACAACACACACTTGCTGACATTTGTGGCACTTTAGGTGTCATCCCTAGCACCGAAAGAGAGAGACTGAGACAGAGACACAGAGAAGGAATTAGAGCAGATGTGTGTTATCACATCCCTAACCCTTGCTGAAACCTCAGTCGCAGGAGCGTAATAAATGTCTGTTGAATCAGCAAATGTCTTTCCTACCTTCAGACTGTGGTTTGGGACTGGAGTCCCAAAGAGATAAACTAGCCTGTCGCGAGGCAAGAGGTGTCACTGGGAGCTGTATTTTTCTCGCGTTGTTCCAGGTGGCTGGGCCTGGGCGGATGGCAGCCGGCAGCGCCGACGCTGGAGCTGTGCGCCCCCGCGCTTCCTCTAACCTCATTTTAGAGATGACTCACAGAGGGCCGGCTGGCGGAGCGGCTAGAGCTGGGTCTGCCCACGAGCTCCCCCTGATGTCCCCGGTCCACACGACACGCCCGTGCACTTGTGATCCCGGGGCCGGGGTCTGCTCGCAATTCCTTGCAGGCTTCGCTGCTGGGATTTCACCCTTAAGGAACTACCTACCCCCTGTAGTCCTTCTGCCTCGGCCTTGTGAGTAGTGGGGTCACTCGCTCGTGCCTCTTGGCCCAGTTTGGAGTCCATTTTGGTGGTTGTAACTGAAGGTGGGGTGCTATCATCACGGATGCTGCTAAGCACCCCGGAATGTATACAATATCCCACATAAAAGAAAGAATAATCGGTGCCAAATATGGAGATTGAAAGTCCTGACAGAGGAAAATGGATGGAACCGGAGGTCATCACGTCAAACAAGATAAGCCCAGAGAGACAAGGTGTTAAGCAACGACGAGGAAGGTGTAAGGAGTCATGGGAGTGTAGGAAATGGGAGGGGGTGCCAGAGAGGCGGACGGGTTCATAGACGACCGCGTGGCTCAGTGGTTCACGTGCTTAGCATGGACGGGCGGTGCGTGGCCTGTGTGGCTGTGAGGATTGGATCCCAACGCGCATCCTCACCGGCCACGTGACCGTCCCTGTTTCCTCGTCTGTGGAAGGGAGTAATAATCAGGCTCCCGTCACTGCTGGCTGGTGAGGGCTTATTAAGATTTCCTCTAGCATTGGAAAGCTTCCATTCAGAGTTCTGTCCCAGACCCTTAACTTCTATCTCAGAAAATGAATCTGAGGCAGAGACGAAGGTCTATTAGTAAAGCAAAGCAAAGATGGTAGACCACCCAGGCAGGAATACGGGTTCATCTGAGAACAGAATAATGAGTTCTTTAACGTCATAGGTATTTGTGGCAATAAAGGACGGTGGGAGCCAGGTGCTAGTAGCTCACGCCTGTCATCGTAGCTACTCGGGAGGCTGAGATCTGAGAGTCATGGCTTGAAGCCTGCCTATACAAGAAAGTCCATGAGGTTTTTGGCTCCAATTAACCAGCAGAAAGCCAGAAGTGAGCTGGTCCTAGGGCTTGAGCTCAGGGCCTAGGCACTGTCCCTTTGTGCTCAAAGCTGATGCTGTCTCTACAGCTTGAGCCACAATTCCACTTCTAGCTTTTGGTGGTTCATTGGAGGTGAGAACCTCACAAGCTGTCCCACTTGGGCTGGCTTCAAACCACGATACTCAGATTTCAGCATCTTGAGTGGCTAGGATTAGGATTACATGTTTGAGCGGCTATTGCTGTGTGTGTGTGTGTGTGCGCGTGTGTGTGTGCGTGTGTGTGTGCGTGTGTGTGTGCGTGTGTGTGTGCGTGTGTGCGCCGATCCTGGGGTTTGAATTCAGGGCCTGAGCACTGTCCCCGGGCCTCTGTCCCTGAGTTCTCATGACTAGCACTCCATCACTTGAGTCACAGCGTCACTTCTAGCTTTTTTCATAGTTGATTGGATATAAGTGTCTCACCACTCCTGCCTGGGCTGGCTTTGAACCGTCAACCTCGGATTTCAGCCTCCCGAGTGGCTAGCGTTACAGGTGTGAGCCACCGGCACCTAGCTTCCTATATGCTTTTAATGGAGCTAATTACTACAGTACTATCTCAGAATTCCTGGCTATTGTTTACTATGCCTTTTTTTTTCTGATCTCATTCAGTACCTACTTTAATGGACTTGCTAAAAAGTTGCCTGGTGCGGGTTCGGAAATACTGATCTCGCTGTCTTTAGCTCAAGCCTTCTGTCTTCTTCCCCATGCCCTCGTGCTTGCCCACTGTTTCTGTTTTAAAGTGCCTTATTTGTTTTTTGTGGCACTGAGACTTGAACTCAAGGCCTTGTGCTTGCTAGACAAACCAGTGGAGCTATGCCCCAGCCCCATAAAGCACTTTATTCTTTTGAGAGCAGGCTAGATGCAAACAACTAGCATTGGATCTCGCTTAATGTGTTTTTGGGTGTTGTTTTGTTTTGTTTTTGACCATTGACAGGAAACTGCAAGTCCACCCGAGAACGGTGTCCCTGATCAGTCTCTCCCTGTCAACTGTGTTTCTGAGCTGAGAAAGAGGAGCCCGTCCATTGTGGCCACCAACCAAGGACGGGTGCTGCAGAAAGCCAAGGTAAGCCAGCACTTGCAGCAGCCCACACTCCAGCGGGACCTCGGTGACGGTAGCTCGGTGACGGTGGCTCATCAGCCCAGCCTCTCGAGAGGCCGAGATCCGAGAACTCAGGTTCGGAGCAAGCAAGGCAGGCAAATCCGAGAGACTCTTATCACCAACTAAATAGGGGGGGAAAAAAAAACGGGAATCAGAGTCATGGCCCAGGTGGTAGAGAATCAACTGAGTGAAAAAGCTGAATAATATCAGGAGGCCCTCAGTTCAAGCCCCAGTATCAAAAAACAAACAGACAGGGCTGGGGATATAGCCTAGTGGCAAGAGTGCCTGCCTCGGATACACGAGGCCCTAGGTTCGATTCCCCAGCACCACATATACAGAAAACGGCCAGAAGCGGCGCTGTGGCTCAAGTGGCAGAGTGCTAGCCTTGAGCAAAAAGAAGCCAGGGACAGTGCTCAGGCCCTGAGTCCAAGGCCCAGGACTGGCCAAAAAAAAAACAAAACAAAAAAAACAAAACAAACAGACAAAAGGCGGGGGGGGGGGGCACAGACGTGGTCGCTCCCTTTCTTTTAAACGTTTTCCATTAAAAAAGAAAACCAGCCGGTGAGAAAGGCAGAGAATTAATTCCCACTACTTCCGTGAGTAAAACTCAACTTTCATCAGCGGCCGTCATCCTCAAATCCCACTCAGAATCCAGTGCTCAGGCTGGCTGTTCCCGTCACAGTGACGGCAGAGGCCCTTTGGGAGGCCAGAGCCCCAGAGGCTGGAGTGGAGTGGAGGGGGAGAGCCAGGCGGGAGCTGAGGAGGGGAGAGGCGCCGGGGCCCGGCGCTTCCCCGTGCCTGAGGAACCGGCAGATCTGAGTGCCCGCCATGAGTGCCCGCCATGGCGAGATCCAATGGCGAGCCCCGGGAGGCGGACCCGAGCAGGAGCCAGCGAAGCCCCGTCTGTCCACACCAGGAACTGACAGACTTGGGCGTTTCTTTTCGGTGCCAGTAGTAGGACTTGACACGTGGAGGCTTCGGCCCCCGCCTTGCGCCTTCCGCTCAGAACTGAGCAGTTTGGGTGGTTAAATGGAGGTGAGAGTCTTACGGAATTCCCGCCCAGGCTGGCTTCCGGCCCTGATTCCCACGTTTCAATGTCAGCCTCCTGAGTGGCTAGGATCGCAGGTGCCCCGCGGGAGTGACATTTCTGAGGCCATCCTGGTTACTAGGCTCAGAATGGACAAGCAGTAACAGCAGGAAGAAATGACTTACTCACGACCACAGGATAACTCAGTAGGACGGAGAGCCAAAGCTCTCTGACTAGCTGGCTTCTAGGGACTCGTGCCTGGGATCACAGGATAACTCAGTAGGACGGAGAGCCAAAGCTCTCTGACTAGCTGGCTTCTAGGGACTCGTGCCTGTGGTCACAGCTACTAACGATGCTGAGATCCGAGTATCCCAGTCAGAAGCCAGCTTTGCCAGTAAAGTCTTGGAGACTCTTAGCTCCAATAAGCCAAAAAGCTTGACGGAAAAAGTTAAGGGACAGCACCTAGGCCCTGAGTTCAAGCCTCAGTACCTACACTCGTGCACACGCGCGTGCACGCGCACACCCACCCACCCCTAAGCAGTGATCTCTATGTAGATAGGTAAATGTTTCATCCTAGAGTCAAACTACCACATTCAACAAACTGATTTGTCTTGTCTTTCTGTTCCTAAGGAATGGGAAATGAAGAAGACTTAGAAAACACACAACAATTCCGTTCCAAAAGAAGAAATCAGCTTGTCCACCTCAGGCGGAAAAGCTTCTTTCAGATACCAGAAGACTGGAAGTATCCTCCTCTCTGGAGCACCCAGACACCCAATTTGTATTGTTTGCATGATTTTAGGTGCTGTGGAGATTCGGGAAGGGGGAAATGGAGGGCACCCTCAGGACTTCAAAGAACGGAAGTACGGGTGGAGGGAGCCACAAGGCCGCACAGTTGTAAAGGTTCTGTTCGATTCCTCGGCCTTCCCCTCTGAAGGAACGAAAGAAAGCACATGAGCCTAAACCATCCCATTCCTTAGCCAAAGGAAAGCGGTGCTGACACCGCGGAGGCACCGTGAAGAGCCTTGATCATCCTTCACACGTGCACCTACTGCATTTCTCCTCGGCCTGACAGGGAACCTCTGCCCCAGGCCAATGAGCCGGAACATCCAAGCCTGCGCAGAAGACAGCTCCACAGTCTTCCCTCCTCTGCGTTAGAGCGCAGCCACTGGAATCTTCCAGATCTGAGTGTTTTTGCATGAGAAGGTTGAGTACACAAAAGGGCAAGGAGAAGTTGGTCAGTTGACACTTGCGCGGAGCTCTGACGTCCACTGGGTGGACACCGGCGGACGGTGGAGGGCGGGTCACGTGCTGTCCTTGACCTCATCTTGCACTCAAGGCCCACCGCCTTGCCTTGCCCTTCCTCCTCTACGAGGAAGTGGACCTGCCCAGGACAATCAAGAGGAAAGTGGCTGCTCCTGCCACATGGGTGCTAAGCTTTTTACAAACACTAAATTCCCCCGTGGAAAGAGTGAGGACCTCACTGTCCTGGGCAGCTTCCTTTCTGTCACTCCTGCTGTCTCAACACTACAGGCACTTTCTAGTCTGTGTGTAACACGTTTCTCCCCAATAAAGATAAAACCACTGAACTAGTGGCTCCGGGATCAGTGCAAAAGGAGGGATTCCGGAATAACCCATCAACATTGCTCTAGAGTCTTTGTGTGTGCCAGTCCTGAGGCTTGAACGAGGGGCCTGAACGGTGATCCTGAGCTTTTTTGCTTAGGGCCTTGAGATCTACTACTTGAGTCACAGCTCCACTTCTGACTTTTTGGGCAGTTAACTGAAGAAGAGTCTCATGGACTGTTCCTGTCCAGGTTGTCTTCAAACTGTAATCCTCAGGTCTTAGCCTCCTGAGTAGGTAGGAATACAGGCATGAGCCACTGGTGGCTAGCAAGCCACCAGAATGGTAGATTCTTTTACCCACAAGGATCAACATACCTCAGCCTGAAACTTTACCAGACTTGTAGTCAGAAAAAAGAAAAATTGTCCAAACCCCCCCCCGGCTGATCAGTGACAGCACCTGGAACTTAGAGGTTATGACCCTGGATTCAGACAGCTGTGTGTGAGCCCCGGGGTGAATGTAGGAAGTTACTGGAAACACTCGAGACAGGAGTGGCTTGGACTAGATATGCAATGTCTGACTTAAAACCCAGTATGAAGCTGGGCACTGGTGCCTGTTATCCTAGCTACTCAGGAAGAGGCTGAGATCTGGGGGTGGGGGGGGGAGGGGGTCAAAGCCTGCCCAGGCAGAAAAATACCTGAGACTTTTGTTTGTTTTTGCCAGTCCTGGGCCTTGGACTCAGGGCCTGAGCACTGTCCCTGGCCTCTTTTTGCCCAAGGCTAGCACTCTACCACTTGAGCCACAGCACCACCTCTGGCTGTTTTCTATATATGTGGTGCTGAGGAATCGAACCTAGGGCTTCACGTATAGGAGGCAAGCACTTTGCCACTAGGCCACCTTCCCAGCCTACCTGAGACTTTTATCTCCAATAAATCAGCAAAAAAAAGGAGGTGGTCACGGGGCTTGAACAATGATCCTCAGACTGCAGCCTCCAGAGTAGGTGGGATTCCGGGCGTGAGCCAAAATGCTATTTAGGATTGCACTCCGGTAACCCCAGCTTCTCAGGAGGCTGAAATCGGAGGACTGTGGTTTAAAGCCAGCCCAAGCAAAAAGAAAGTCCATTGAAGCTCACCTCCAGTTAACCACCAGAAAGCTGTGCTTTAACAGGCAGCGTGCGAGCCTTGAGCAAAAATGCTAAGGGGCCGCGCCTAAGCCCGCAGCTCAGGCTCTGGGACTGGCAGGCACACGTAAATGCATATGCACACACGCACACACGACCCCCTACACGGGGGTAAGGCCTAAGCCCGCAGCTCAGGCTCTGGGACTGGCAGGCACACGTAAATGCATACGCACACACGACCCCCTACACCGGGATAAGGCCTAAGCCCGCAGCTCGGGCTCCCGGCCTGGCAGGCGCACGTGCATGCATGTGCACGTGCATGCATATGCACACACGCGTGCACACGCACGCACGCGTGTACACACACACACACGACCACTCACGCCGGGGTAAGGCTGGCCTAAGCCCGCAGCTCGGGCTCCCGGCCTGGCAGGCGCACGTGCATGCATGTGCACGTGCATGCATATGCACACACGCGTGCACACGCACGCACGCGTGTACACACACACACGACCACTCACGCCGGGGTAAGGCCGGCCTAAGCCCGCAGCTCGGGCTCCGGGCCTGGCGCCGGCCCCTCCGCCCGCTTCCCTCCTCCGGGTCCACGGCTCCCCGGCTGGGAACGCCCGCGGGGAAGCGGCCACCGGCGGCCACGTTCCCCTCCCGGGCGTGCGAGGCCCGCGCCCGCCGCCCTTCGACGCAGGCGCACGCTCCGGGTCCACGCGGCGCCCGGCCGGGACGCGCTCCGAGCCGGAAGCCGGAAGCCTCGCGCACCGCGCGGCCGGAAGGGCGGCGCTCCCGGCCGGAAGTCCCGCGAGGGCGGCGCGGGCCGGCCCGGAGGCGCACGCGCCGTGTCGTCCTGGAGCCGGCGCGCAGGCGCCGCCCGCGTCCTCTCGCGTCCGGAACATGGCGGCGCGGTCGCTGTGGGCGGCCCGGCGGCGGGTGCCGCGCCTGCTGGCCTGCGGCGGCCCGGCGGAGGGCAGGTGAGCGCGGGGGGCCCGGGAGGGGGGGGCCCCCCCCCAGCACCGCCGAGCCTCGGCCCCGGGCGCCCCCCACCCCCGGCCCCGGGCAGGGCGCCGGCCGACCCCGGGCCTCGCTCGCTCGTCCCGGCGGAGGCGGCCCGTCCCCCGACGCCCCGAGGCCCGGGAAGCGCTCGCGTCGCAGCCCCCCGAGCGGGAGCCGAACCCCGGGGGGGTGGGGGGGCCGGGACGCTTCGCAGCCGTCCGGGGTCGGACGCGCGTCCTCCAGGCGTTTGGTAGGGAGTCCCGTGGAGATGGTTCAGGCTTCTAGAACAGGGTTTGCCCGCGTGAGACGCCAGCGCGCAGGCCGACGGGGGAGGTCACGGGGAGGGAAAGGAGGACTCCGTCCTGCTCGAGCCGAGGCCACCCGTCCCTCTTCAGGGAGCAGTTAGGGGGGTTTCGTGAGGCCCAGAGGTCATGGACAAGGCCAGCTGTCCAGCCAGAGTTGCCGGTTGCAAGTTGACCTTGAATGGGTTCTGAAAGACAGCCTAACACCTAAGCACTTGGTTGTTTAAGGAATTTCTTGTTTGTTTTGTTTTGTTTCTTGCCAGTCCCGGGGCTTGAACTCAGGGCCTGAGCACTGTCCCTGGCTTCTTTTTGCTCAAGGCTAGCACTCTGCCACTTGAGCCACAGCGCCCCTTCAGCGCTTTCCATATATGTGCTGCTGAGGAATCGAACCCAGGGCTTCATGTATAGGAGGCAAGCACTCTTGCCACTAGGCCACATTCCCAGCCCCCTGTTTAAGGAATTTGTGTGGTTGAATACAGGCCTCAGCCAAGTTCATTAGCCATACACAATTAAGTACTGCACAAATGATTGAACACAAGAATCTATTTTAGTGACGTGTTTATTTAATCCAACCATATAGCAAGTGTTTGACAGGTGTTTCATTGGCTTGACAATGAATGCAGTTGAGTTCCCAACTCAGAATCTGTCTCAAAGGTTTCTCTTCCCTAAAAGCTCTTGACAGCTGTGGTCAAAAAGGCTTAGAATTCTAAGCCTAAGTTAGCTCTTTTTTCTAAACCAGACTTTCCTTTTCTAGTAAGGCTTTTTGTTGTTCCTGACACTGACTAGCTTCCCTGTCACAGCAGAATACTAGCTGTGTGATCCCTTCTGTGTTTATATGCTTGCTTGGGGAAGGAGGTCCCACTAGGTTGCCAGCCTCCCGCCTTAGCCTCCCCAGGAGCTGAGACTCCAGGTGCACACCAGTTTGCCTGCCGTAGCTGTGTGAACTTGGGCAAGTCATTGAAAGTCTTAAGCCAGTTAGCCTTAGTTTTGTTTTGTTTCTTATCAGTAAAACAAGGATGATTATAACAGGCCCCCCCCCAAAAAAAAAGGCAAGAGCTGTGGCTCAGTGGTGGAGCACTGGCTTAGCAAGCATGAAGCCCTGAGTTCAGTCCCAGTGGAGCCAGAAAGAAAACCTGCCCCCCCCCCAAAAAAAAAAACAAACAAACCTTTGAATTGTACACTTCATTTGGAGAGGGAAGAGTTTAATTATCTTTTATTCCTCCCTTCCCACACCTAGTTAAAATACAGTCGATACAGGTAAAGGAATTTTTTTTTATTTCTCTTTTTTTTGGGGGGTGGGGATCCGGTGAACTCAGCCTGAGTGCTCTCCCTGAGCTCTTTTGCGCAAGGCTAGTGCTCCACCACTTAGAGCAACAGCATCACTTCTGGTTTTCTGGTGGTGAATTTGGAGATAAGAATCTCAGGGACTCTCCTGCCCAGACTGGCTTTGAACCATGATCCTCACATCTCAGCCTCCTGAGTAGCTAGGATTACAGATGTGAGCCACTAGTGCCTGACCCATTTTTTAAAAATTGGAATGCAAGCTAGGCACCAGTGGCTCATGTCTACAATCCTAGCTACTCACGAAGCTGAGATCTGGGCTGGGAACGCAGCTTAGTGGTAGAGTGCTTGCCTGGCATGCATGAAGCCCTGGGTTCGATTCCTCAGTACCACATACACAAAAAGGGCAGATGTGGTGCTGTGGCTCAAATGGTAGTCTTAGCCTTGAGCAGAAGAAACTCAGGGACAGTGCCCAGGCCCTGATTTCAAACCCCAGGACTGGGGGGAAAAAAGAAGCTGAGATTTGAGGATCATGGTTCAAAGCCAGCCCAGGCAAAAAATAAAAAAGCCCATGGAACTTATTTCTACTAGACATGCAGCTATGGCTGAGTGGCCAAGCGCTAGTCCTGAGCAGAAAAAGGTCAGGGATGGCGCTCACTCCACGGACAGGCAAAATAAAGACTGCAAAGAAAGCATAGCCACTGCTCAGATTGTATTGCAAGCTACACAAAAGTACTTTTGGGACCCTTTCTGTCCTTCATTTCCTGAAGGAATCCTGCTTCATTTCCAAAGCAGACACCGTAAACCAAACCAGAGGCAATTTATAACTTCCAGTATATAACTTCCAGAAAATGACTGTTGAGATACGTGACTGCAGACGTGGAGTGTGCGTGAAAGGCTGTTGGGCGCGGGTATCCGCATGAGTAGAAGGCCAGATAGGGCTCCGTTTGGCTGTCCTGATCTGTCCCGATGCTCTCGGTGGAGTCCATACGAATTGTGTACTTTGTGAATTAGGAGAGCTACATACCAATAAAACTTATTTTTTACGAGACCAAAATAGTACTGAATGTGTTGTGCCATGAAAACTTGATTATGCAGGTAAACTTGTCTTGTCCCTAGAACCAGCATTGTAAAATTCATTGGTCACTGTGACTGAAAACACTCCTCTGGAATTTGAGTGCAGGGAAGTTTCTGGGTTCTAAACTCGTATTTTTCCCTTTTTATGATGGCATTTCTTCATTATGTGTCATCCCTCTCTGCGTTAGGGACTGGCTGCCCCCCTTCAGCACTGCCACCCAGAGAAATGCTGGTGAGGACTGCAGTTCCGAGGACCCCCCTGCCAGCCACGGGCCTTCTATTGCTGAGCAGGCCTTGAGGTTGAAAGCTGTTAAACTGGAGAAGGAAGTCCAGGACTTGACAGTGAGTCCATTCTGTACTACCTGTTCCAGCTGTTCTTCCTCCTGGTTTAAATGTTCAAGCAGTTTTGTGTGCCAACTTAAATGAAGTTTTTTTCTCATTGGCTCTTTACCTCTCACCCTTCCACAGTTCTCTTGCGCTGGGTATAGTAGTTGGCAGGGGAAGGGTTAAAAAAATGCTGCCCCTCCCTGAAAACAGTCATCTTTATTTAGTTTCGTGTTGTATTAGAGCTTCAGATATCTGGTGTGGGGCAATTTAGAGGAAGTGCAGTGTGAGGTCACTGACCATTGTACTCTGTTGATAAGACAGTGTTTGGCATACTGGACCCAGCCCTGGGCTGGCCCATGGCCAGAGAGAGAAAAAACACAGAGATAGCTAAGGCAGTAATTCCAAAGCAAAATACTCAGAGATCAGTAAGCTGGAAAGTCATGGAAGGAACCAGGAACTTAAAAGGGTAGGAGAGGAAGGGACTAATACTGCTTCCACATACCTGGGCTACTTGTTTTGTTGTTTGCCAGTCCTGGGGCTTGAACTCAGAGCCTGAGCACTGTCCCTGGCTTCTTTTTGCTCAAGGCTAGCACTCTGCCACTTGAGCCACAGCGCCACTTCTGGCCTTTTCTATATATGTGCTGTTGAGAAATCAAACCCAGGGCTCCATTTATACCAAGCGAGCACTCTACCACTAGGCCATATTCCCAGCCCCCATGAGCCACTTTTAAAAGTTAGTTAACTGCGGGGCTGGGGATATGGCCTAGTGGCAAGAGAGCTTGCCTCTTATACATGAGGCCCTGGGTTCGATTCCCCAGCACCACATATACAGAAAATGGCCAGAAGTGGCGCTGTGGCTCAAGTGGCAGAGTGCTAGCCTTGAGCAAAAGGAAGCCAGGGACAGTGCTCAGGCCCTGAGTCCAAGGCCCAGGACTGGCAAAAAAAAAAAAAAAAGAAAAGAAAAGTTAGTTAACTGAAAATTGAAGTCAATTAGAGAAGGTGCATTGTTTGGTAGCAGTGTTCGCTGAATGAGAGATAAGATGTTTTCTCTAGATGATGAGTTTGAAACTTGTGTAACAACTAGCAGGGTAGATGACTGATTGTTCCCGCTTCCGAAAAGTAGATTCCTGCTTTGGCTAGGGCCTGCTGTAACTGATCTAAGATTTTTATAATTCCTATTTTGCTTTAAATTGTTCTTACAAAGGTGACATTTAAAGAGTAAGCAAAGACATTCATTCCCAGTGATACACATGTGTTTTCTCATTCTTTGATTTCACTTTTGATGTCTAGCTGAGGTACCAGAGAGCTGTCGCTGACTGCGAAAACATAAGGAGACGAACCCAGAGATGTGTGGAAGACGCCAAGATATTTGGTGAGAGTTACTTAAATAAAATGTATTTCAGTTGACGGGCAGTGAGCATGGTAAAAGTACATCGTGGTCCATAACTGATCCCGCCTGTATCTATCCACTATTCCCAGAAAGCTTTGTGCACTACTCATTGGAGTAGGGTCGCATTAATCCTTTGCTAAAATTAATGAATCTTGAAGGTGCTCATAGGAGAATCCAAAGAGCAGTTACATAGGCAGTCAGGAATGCTGAAATCCGCTTACTGGAAGTAAAATTAATGTATATCCATAGGACAGTAATCAACTATATTTTGCCAAAAAGTTCTCATTTCTGTGTCCAGGAATCCTTTCCTTTGGTGTTTGTATTCTCCACACTGGTAAGTTTGAAAAGAGCTTGAAGACAAAGGCTCAGATACCTTAGGCTAGACTTTATTCCATGTATTTTTTTTTTACAGAAGATAATAGTCTTTCAGAAATGTTTATTTACAAGGTACCAGATGTGTTTGTGAAGTGTTAGCTAGATAACTGGAGATCCGTAGTAAAGGTGAGGGGTGCTTGCCGTGGTTAGTCCTTGCAAGCTGTGGCTCTGCGTGTAGAATGCAGGGCAGAGCGCCCTGCTCAGCATCACTTCACTCTGGGCCTGTGCCGGCTCCCGTGTTTTGGCATAGACACTGCTCTTCACTCTGCTGTCTACCTTCTGCCACACAGCTTGAGTGTCCAGGAATAGTAACTGCCATCTTTTGTCCCAAATAGTGCCTCTGCGTTTACCTTCTGTCACAGAGCTTCGGTGTCGATGAAATAGTAACCACCATCTTTTATTCCAAGAATTGCCTCTGAGTTTCAGCATCTTATTTCCAAGTCTGCAGCAGAGTTCAGCAAACCATAGCCTGCCTGTCCCTTGAGGGCAGAACGGGTCATCACAAACTAAATGTTGGTTTCTCTGTAGGAATCCAGAGCTTCTGTAAAGACTTGGTGGAGGTGGCAGACATCCTGGAAAACACTACGAAGTGCATTTCTGAAGAGACAAAGCCCGGGGACCAGAAGCTCACCCTGGAGAAAGTCTTCCGAGGGTTGTCACTCCTGGAAGCCAAGCTGAAAAGCGTGTTTACCAAGCATGGCCTGGAAAAGATGGCACCCATTGGTGACAAGTATGACCCTCACGAGCATGAACTCATCTGTCACGTCCCCGCCGGTATCGGCGTGCAGCCTGGCACTGTGGCATTAGTACGGCATGATGGGTACAAACTTCATGGCCGTACCATTAGACTGGCCCAGGTGGAAGTAGCTGTTGAGTCTCAGAGACGACTTTGAACAGGCCTTGAGGAACTGGATGTTCACACAGTACAGTCACCTGTGTTCCCTTTATTTATTAAAGTAGGTTTGCATTGTATGTGAGGTACTTCATGTGGCCTCTTTTGGATTTAGTCATATTGGCTTTGTTTCTAGTGTTTATGACCTGTTTGGTCTCCTCACAAGTCTTGCCGTTGGGATTTAAGTGATCTGCTGAGTACTCCTAGGACCTGTATCAAAATATGTTTACGAAAATTGTTTTTAAAATGGTACTCTGCTATTTGAATCCCAAATCCTCTTAAGTTTGTATTTCCAACAATCGTTGGGTTTATGTGTCCAGAGTCTCTGTGTTACATTTTATGGGGAAATAAACAGTAGGGATTAGTTCTACAGTTGCTATTTAGATGATAAAGCTTTACCCTTACGTAAATTTAGGTCCTTTGGGTTGGTTTCTGTATGCATAAGTTTTTTATATTTAGCCGTCTTTTGTCCGTGTAGTCCCCGTAGGAGTTGTGCTCACACTGCTCTACCATTCCTACCGCGTCCCAACCTTTTTGAAAGAGATAAAGGGCCAGACAAGTCATGGAAAGCAGGCAGCACTAAGCAATTCGGAATACTCCTTTCGCTTCAGGTAGGGAATTCCTCATAAAGCAGCTCCATCTCCAGAAGCTGATGCTCCAACCAGTGTGTATAGATAATTACTACGTCTTTCCATTCCCCCAGACCTGAGCCCTGCCTCTGTCAAAGAGTCTGTATAGATAAAGAAAGGAGGTGATAAGGACAAAAAGGTTACTAGGGCCCTACAATTTCTCATCTCATTTGGGTATGTTAAGATTTCTCCCCCTTTAGTTTGCACTCGCCAATCACTCACTACCTCTCTTACATGACAGACATTGCATTTTTGTTGTGGTGCTGGGGATTGAACCCAGGGTCTCATGGCTCTTCCACTGAGCCATACTCCCAGCGATGACAAAGTTTCCTAATTTTTATAGCCATCTTTAGTCAAATTTGTATAAACATCTAGCTCTTTTGTATTGATCTCCTAAAGTTAATGGACATGTGGGGTGGTTTTTTCTTTTTGTCTTACAGTGTCCTGTAAAAGCTTTGTCCAGTAAATGACTTAACAATGAATAATACATTAGGCCTTAGAACAAAGGTCAGCTAAAGATACTCTAATGCCAGAAAAAGCCTCAGTCTCCTCTCACCCATTCCGCTGCTGCTAACGTATGAAAATCCAGTTCTTTTAGAACTGGACCCAAATTAAGAGCTCTTCACACACAGTGGGTTAACAGAAAAGCCGTCTTTTGTGGTATGTGTATACTATACAAGGGACTCCTGTAAAATAAGAGATTCAGAGAAGGCCAGTTCGTTGATACCTGCACAGCCTCCTGAGCTACAGATGAGCTGATAGTGGGGTTGGGGGATCGATGGTTAAAGACAACTTGTACAAATAAAGTCAGATAAGAAACGTCTGCAGCAGCTCTCTTTCTCTTACAGGTACTTTTCCAAATGTAAGTTTCCTTTCCCGGTGAATATTTATATTATATATAAAAGAGCAGCCAATACAAGCTACTCCTGTGTCTGCAGTTTCAGAACAGCCAGCTCAGTATATCCCAAAGAAGTATATTTTAGTGAGGCAAAATGCAGTCCTATTTTGGGGTGGCAAGTTATCTCCTTAGTATTGATCATTCTTGGACACTGCACGGAATGTCGTATTTTAGTAGTATCTTAGAATTATCAATTCCGTGAGCCGTACCATCTCTATTAGGTTTCAACACTTAAAACAAGGAGGGGATGGGAGTGATAAGCACTTGGGGAGGGTCAGAAAAGTAAACACACACTTTTAAAATGCAATCAAAAGATCCTTTTAGCGTTCCACTAGATGTATAACTTTAAATTTAATTAGCAAATTGGGACTTGCCTTTTTTGGAGGGTCAGTCGTGGGGCTGGAACTGAGGGCTGGTGTCTGCCCCTGAGCTATTTCCACTCAAGACAAGCTCTACCACTTTGAGCCACAGCTCCACTTCCTGTTTTAATTGGAGACAAGAGTCTCACAGTCTCCTGACCAGGTTGGCTTTGAATTGCGATCCTCAGATATCAGCCACCTGCGGAGCTAAGATTACAGAGTGAGCCACCAGTGCCCAGCTGAGGCTTGTCTTTTTGCTTTTATTTCTGTGATGTTAAACCAACTAAACTACCTGCCTGTATGTGTTTAGCTGTCACTAGCTATTATTACCAGTGAACTGGAATTGGCCATACTTTTTAACTATGGAATGTTCTGATTACCTGAAAAGTTTTCCAGTACTCTTCACCTCCTGGTTAGTGAGAGTAATTTAAGTTCTCTTGTGACTTTCTGGCTTGCAGATTTAAAGTGTACATTTTAAATTGGAAGATAAGGATATAATAATAACAAGCTCAGCCTGAAGGGCTAGGGAGCCCGAGCAGCAGAATAGAGCTTTGGCTCGGCAGGCTTGAACATAAACTCCAGTTGCATTAGTGGTGTGATTTGGGGCACTAGTCATTTCACTCTTCTGAGCTTGTCTATAAGATGGTTATAATTCTCTAATGATACTGTGAGGATTAAATGACGTGTAAATTGCCTACTAGAGTAGGCCCTTGTATTTATTTTACTGTTTACTTTTTCTGCTTTTTTTTGGGGGGGGGGGGTTGTCCAAGACTAGGACTCCAACTTGGTACCTGACCCTTTTGCTCATTGGCACTCTACCAACTGAGCCACACTTCAAACCCTTTTTCATTTTTATACTTGCCTAAAGTCTAGAGGAAAGGAAAGGCTGGTTAAGTGATTTAAAAAAATCATATGTGGGGCTGGGAATGGGGCTCACTGGTAGAGTGCTTGCCTAGCATGCATGAAGCCCTGGGCTCGATTCCTCAGCACCACATAAACAAAGAGCGGGAAGTGGCGCTGTGGCTCAAGAGCTAAGAGTGCTAGCTTTGAGCAAAAAGGAATCCAGGGACAGTGCTCAGGCCCTGAGTTCAAGCCCAGGACTGGCCAAAAATAAATCATTTCTAGTGACTTACTTTCTCTACATTTTTAGTTTTGGTTTTTATTAACCATATCATAAGAACCCCACTTTTTTTTTCTGGTCTTGGGCTTGAACTCAGAGCCTGGGGGCTGCCCCTGAGTTTTTTGCTCAAGGCTAGTGGCTCTGCCTCTTGAGCCACAGCTCCATTTCCAGCTTTTTGGTGGTTAATTAGCAGTAAGAGTTTCATGGACTTAACCTTCCTGGGCTGGCTTTTAACTGCAGTCCTCAGATCTCAGCCTCCTAAGTAGCTAGGATTACAGGTGTGAGCCACCAGCACCCAGCTGAACCCCACGTTTTTAGACTGAAGAAACAAAATTTGTTTCTGTTCTTCATTATCTTCATCAAACACAGACCTGTGTTTGCAGACAATTTGTAAGGAAGCTTTGCTTCACTAACGAGAATTCGGTGTTTTAATACTTGGGTTTGCTAAATCTTTTACTGATTTCCTTTCATACCATACAAATAGTCAGATTGACACTGATGGTATTTGGTGCTCTCATTCGAAACCTAAGGATGAAATGTAATATTCAGAAATAACTTCAATAAAACCAGAATTGGAATAACCGCAGTTCAGGTGTGGGCTGTTTGTTTTGCTGGGCCTGGAACCCAGCACTTTGCACATGCTGGGCAAACCGTACCACTCAATTTCACCTGGACCCAGTTCAGGAGCTTACGTCTTCACCCAATTCTTGCTGTGTGGTCATTTGTGGTCTCTGTCATTGGTTGCTGTGGCATAAACTTCCCGTGCCACCCCTCAGTGCTGCGGTCTTGTGTACTTTTTAACATCCTATGTATTTTTTTAAATTTATTTATTAATTGAACACAAATTTTTTTGACATGGTGTTGTACAAAAAGGGTACAGTTACATAGTAGGGGCAGTGTGTACATTTCTCCCCCCCCCCCACTGGGGCTTGAACTCAGGGCCTGGCACTGTCCCTGAACTGCTTTTGTTCAAGGTTCTACCACTTCTACCTCTGGCTTTTACTGTTGATGTGGTAATGAGGAACTGAACCCATGCTAAGCAAGCACTGTGCCACTAAGCTACATCCCAGCCCTGCCTTCTGTTGCATTGCCATGTTTTCTTGTCTGGCTTCTTCGTTTTTAGTTGTTTGGCTCCATTTGTGCTGCTGGATCTTTGACCATTCTACTAATGATTACCGCTACTTGGCCTTAATCTAACCTTCCATGTGTTTTTTCCTAACTTTAGACTTTTATCCACTCCGACTGTCATGCTCTCATTTCACTAGATGGTAAACTGGGACCCCCAAGTTCCTCTGCACTTAGACTGAGTAGTGGTGCACGTCCATTCTCGGATCTCCTTGGTGTGTGGACCACGACACGGTGGAAGTGCCAAATCTAAACTGGAAGCTTCGCTTCCCATATTGAGATGCTTGCCATTGGAACTTAAGTATCATGCCAAGAATACACTGGAGTAGTCTGTGACACCAGACTGTTGTGCCTGAGATCTTAGCCGAACGAGGTATTGCCAGCATTGAGCCGTCACAGAAGTGGAATTTGCGGGGGCGCTGGTGGCTCCCACCTGTAATCCTAGCGGCTCCGTCTAAGATCTGAGTCTTGCACTTTCGAAGCCAGCCGGGGCAGGGAAGTGTGTGAGACTCTTGTCTCCAGTTATCAAAAAGCCAGAAGCGGAGCTGTGGCTCAAGTGATAAGAGTGCCAGCCTTGAGCAAAGGAGCTCAGAGACAGTGCCCAGGCCCTGAGTTCAAGTTCCAGAACCTACACAACACACACGCTTTCAGTGCTATGAGAATTCTCTTTATCCCCTCTCTGAACTTGTCTGTGGACTTAAGTGAGTTCACACATGGTCATGGACTGATTAAGTACTGTAAAGAGCCCATATGGAAGATGGCTTGCAAAGCTTAGTCAATGCAATCGATTTGACCCATGAGCTCTGGTTTAAAGGAGTGGAAGGGGCTGCGGGAATGGAGGACACACCCGGATGTCAGGGGTCGTGAGCCTGGCCCGGTGGCGGTCAGGATGGACGGCCCAGGCGGCGCGGCACCGGCGCGGTGAGCCCCGGAGGGGAGGGCCGCTCCCCGCCACCCTCCGGTCCTCCTCCCGGCAGGTGCGCGAGAGCGGCCGGGCCCGGGGCGGAGGCCGAGGCCCGGCAGCGCACACCTGCGCGGGGGCGGAGGCGCCGGCCAATGAGGAGCCGGCGTCCGGGAGGCGGGGCCGCGGCGCCGCCGGCGATAGGGCGGCCCCGGAGCGTGACGTAGCTAACCCGGGCTCCGTGCGGCGGACGGACGGCTGCTCGGCCAATGAGAGGCTGGGGTCCGGCCGGCCGGGACGGGGCGGGGCGGGGCGGCGCGCGCGGGGCCCGCGTGCTGCCCCGGCCGCCGCCCGCCATGGCTCGCGCCGCCCGGCTCCTCCTCGCCGCGCTGGCCGCGCTCCTCGCCGCCGCCGCCGCCGCCGCCGAGGGCGGAGACGCCCCGCCCGGCAGAATCGGTGCGGGAAGGAAGGGCGCCGGGGTGGGGGGTGGGCGGGGAGGGTGGGGGGACCGCGGAGGCCGGGCTCCGCCGTCAGGGCCCCCGGGTGGGCTTCCGGGGGTGACGCCCCAGCCGGGCCCCGCCCCCGCCCCCGCCCGCCGGGGCCGCCGCGTGGGGACGGGTGCGCCGGCCGCGCGGGGAGCTCGGTGCCGTCGGCGCCGGGCGCAGGGGCGACGGCCTCACGCGCGGGGCGGTGCGTGCGCTTCCCGCCCAGCTTGCTCCCTCCCCTCACCCCCCCCCACGGCCTTGCGGAGATGCTCGGACGCCCAGCCGAATGCACGGAATCCCACCTCCCACCGCGCGCGTCGGCACGGCGGACACCCAGCCCGCCCGCGGCCTTCCCGCCGCCCCGACACCCGCGCGGCCCTCCGGCACCCCGATGCCCTTCCCAACCCACTGCCCGCGCCTGGACGGCCCGCGGTCCCTGCTCCCCCTGCTCGCCCCCCCCTCCCCCCAGTCATCCTCACTTGGACGGGGAACGCTGGGACCCGGGTGGGCTTGAACTCAGGGCCTGCGCCCTGTGCCTTGGCTTTTTCAGTCGGATGCGGTCGCTGTCCCTTGAGCACACCTCCCCTGGCCGATGTGAGCTGGTCAGTCGCAGGCTTTCTGCCCAGGCTGGCTTGGAGCTGTGGTTCCCCCCGCAGAGCTAGGATTTCAGGCGGGAGCCACCAGCACCCCGCGCTAACGGGATCACGTGAGATTCCCCCAAGCGGGGGTGCTGGGCGCCTGGTGCGCGAGGGCCCAGGCCCAGCCCCGCCGGAACACCTCACCGGACTGTAAGGTTGAAGACAGGTCGGGGTGTGCTTGCTGGAAATCCTCCGAGGGTGACTTGGGCGGCCTGTGACCCGGAGCCCAGAGGAGGCTGTCCTGGGAACGGCCAGACGTTACCCTCAGGTCTTTGGAGAAGGGTCAGGGCCTCCAGCAACAGAACGAGTGGACGGGCAGAGCTCCCCGCCTGCCTTCCTCCCGCCGTCCGCGTCCCCTTTGCTGAAGGTGTCTTGTCTGGACACCTGCAAGGCCAGGTTGCCCTTCAACCTTCCCGATTCTCTTTTCTTAGCTCTCGGTGGTTAAGGAGGAGCTTCCTGGTTAGGCTGGCATAATCCCTGGACCGCTCGAATGCAATCCAAACACCAACACCTCAGAGTGCCCTTCAGAGCACTGTACCCCTGCTGTTCTCTCTGCCGAGTGGCTGGCTCTACCCGTGGCACAGCCGATTGCCGTCTGGGTCCTCATCAAACGTTACTTGCTCTAGGAAGCTGCACACCCTGGCGGAATCTGTTCCTCCTCAGGATTCTGAAACCCTGTTGACCTGGTTTGTCACATTGTTTCAGCGGGTTGTGTGTGAGTCTGATCTGTGTATGGGTCCCCTGGGCTCCTGGGGGTAGAAGCCCCAGTTTGGTGCCTCTTTGAGCCCTGGTACACACCGTTACCCTAAACTGGGATGGGTGTCAGTGTTCAGTGACCGTGACAATGGACCCCTGTGTCCCTGGGGTGATTTCTAGGCCTCCTGGAATGCCAGTTCCTCTGCTCTTCTCTACCACATTCGCAGAGTATCATTTTCTGTAAGTTCCAAGGGAGAAGGGTGGCTATTTTTTTCAACATGCAGTGAATACTGTGGACCCCATTGCCTACCGGCACCCGAGAACATGACCGTGTTTCCTCGCAGTCCTTACCCAGGTCATTTGACCTAACACCGGGTAGCCCAGGCGTGAGCAGAGCGTGCTGCTTGAATGAGTATGCGAGGCACAGCTTGCTGGCCTAGAGGTGACGTGGAGGTCAGAGAGGGTCACAGAGAGCATCCCGCCCAGGCCAGGCTCCGTGAGGAGCAAGAGTTGGGGGCGGGCGGGGGAGTGGAGGCCAGGCAGGAAGAGCCTTCCTTCTCACAAGGTAGTCTGCGCACGAGTGCACGCGCATTGCTCTGGTTCTGGTGCTTGGGCTCTATCCCCGAGTTTGTTCACTCGAGGCTGAAAAGCGGAGCCACAACTCCACCCCTGGCTTTTTGGCGGTTAATTAGAGGGAGAGGGGAGCCTCACAGACTTGTGCCCGGCTTGTAGTCTCAGATCTCAGCCTCCTGAGGGGCCTGGCCAGTGCCCCAGGGTCCAGTGTGGGTCTGGAAAGCTAGACAGTGTGCGGTTTATCTCACTTTGGATGGGCAGGATTATGAGGCTGTCCAGTGACAGCAAGGCAGTGTCCCCTATGTATGACAGACAAAGTCACCAGCATGTGATAGTTCAGCTCCGTGGCTCTTGGCTGTCGCGCTCTTCTCCCAGCGGCATTTTGTGATTAGAATCTGTCTTGTCTAGACAGCGGTTCCGCTGAGCTCCCCAGAGCTCCATCGGCAAGGGTTTGCTCAGTGATTCGGATGAGAATGCTGTCTGCAAATGAGCCAGGTGTGCCGGGAGCAGGAAGGCTGGAGGAGTGGAGCCAAGTAAATAAGACACACACGAGCCCCTCAACAGAAGTAGTCACGGGAGGCCACACGGGAGTCAGGCGCCCTGTAAGGCCACTCGTAGCCCGTCTCAGGGTACAGTCTGGTCTTGGCAATCACATAGACATGACCTAAGTGTCGGGTGCTAGGGTGGACTTAGACTAGTATTAGGCAAACGTTTTCTATAAAAGGTCAAGGAGAGAATAGTTTAGCTTGTTCTCTGTTGCAGTCAACTCTGCCTAACATGAAAGATACTACAGACTACAAGGAAGAAAGCTTGGAGGCTGGGGATGTGGCTCACTGGTAGAGGGCTTGCCTAGCATGCCTGAAGCCCTGTTCAATTCCTCAGCACCACATATACAGAAAAGGCCAGAAGTGGTGCTGTGGTTCAAGGGGTAGAGTGAGCAAAAAGAAGCCAGGGACAGTGCTCAGGCCCTGAGTCCAAGCCCCAGGACTGGCAAAAAAAAAAGAAAAGAGGTCAGTTGTGTTTTAATAAAACTTTGTTGCCACATATAGTTATGGAAGGCTGATGCAGGAGGACCGCTTGAGCTCAGGAGTTCAAAACCAGCCTGGACAAAACTGTAAGGTTGTCTCAATAAAACAGCAAAGAAAAGTGCCTATAAACCTTGAACCTGGGGGCTGGGAAGGGGGCTTAGTGGTAGAGTGCTCGCCTAGCATGCATGAAGCCTTGGGTTTGATTCCCCAGCACCACACATACAGAAAATGGCCAGAAGTAGCGCTGTGGCTCAAGTGGCAGAGTGCTGGCCTTGAGCAAAAGCAGCTCAGGGACAGTGCTCAGACCCTGAGTCCAAGCCCCACAACCTACCAAAAAAAAAAAAATAACGAGGCCAGGGCCTGACTCAGGTGATAGAACACCTGCTTCACAAGCTCGCGGCCCTGAGTTCAGACCCCAGTGCAACAAAAGCAAAAAGAACACGGTGTGCAAAAATAAGCGTCCGAGCGCATTGTCCTCGATGGGTCACCTCGAGTTGTGCGGTCTTTCCCGCGCCTGCTGGCCGCGTGTCCTGCCCTCTCCACACCCGGGTGGGCGCGGGAGGTGGTCTCCAGGTCGGTCTTTGCGCGCGTCCTCAGCCGCCTCTCACTGCTGTGCTGTCCTTCCTCCCCCTCCCCCTCCGGCCTGCTCACAGCCGTGGTGGGGGCCGGCATCGGGGGCTCCGCCGTGGCCCACTTCCTGCAGCAGCACTTCGGACCCCGCGTGCAGATCGACGTGTACGAGAAGGGGGTGGTGGGCGGCCGCCTGGCCACCATCTCCGTCAACAAGCAGCACTACGAGAGCGGCACGGCCTCCTTCCACTCGCTGAGCCTGCACATGCAGGACTTCCTCAAGCTGCTGGGTGAGTGCGTGCGTGCGTGCGTGCGTGCGTGCGTGTGAGCGTGTGTGCGTGCTGCTCCCGGGCCCCGCCCCCAGACCACGCCCACAGGCCACACCCCGTCCCAGGCCACACCCCCACCTTCTGATCACACCCCACCAGACCACACCCCCTTCCCCTGACCACACCCCCACTTTCTGATCACACCCCACTCCCAGACCACACCACAGACCACACCCCACTCCCAGACCACACCACAGACCACACCCCACTCCCAGACCACACCACAGACCACACCCCACTCCCAGACCACACCCCCCTCCCCAGGCCACACCCCCACCTTCTGATCACACCCCACTCCCAAACCACACCCCTCCCCAGGCCACGCCCCCCACCCACAGACCACACCCCCTTCCCCTGACCACACCCCCACTTTCTGATCACACCCCACTCCCAGACCACACCACAGACCACAGACCACACCCCACTCCCAGACCACACCCCCACTTTCTGATCACACCCCACTCCCAGACCACACCACAGGCCACAGACCACACCCCCCCGCCCCAGGCCACACCCCCACCTTCTGATCACACCCCCCACTCCCAGACCACACCCCAGACCACAGACCACACCCCACTCCCAGACCACACCACAGACCACAGACCACACCCCACTCCCAGACCACACCACAGACCACACCCCCACTTTCTGATCACACCCCACTCCCAGACCACACCCCCCGCCCCCTGACCACATACCCCTCCCCCTGACCCCAGACCACACCCCCCTCCCCCTGACCACACCCCCACCTTCTAGTCACACCCCACTCCCAGACCACACCACAGACCACACCCCCACTTTCTGATCACACCCCACTCCCAGACCACACCCCCCGCCCCCTGACCACATACCCCTCCCCCTGACCCCAGACCACACCCCCCTCCCCCTGACCACACCCCCCACCTTCTAGTCACACCCCACTCCCAGACCACACACCCCTCCCCCTGGCCACACCCCCGCTCCCAGGGCACACCTCCCCCCCCCACACACACACACCCCCCGGGAGAAGCCCAAGGGAGGCCCCGGGCGCTGAGGGGCCCGCGGGCGGCGGTGTGTGCGGCAGGGCTGCGGCCGCGCCGGGACGTGGTGGGCCGGAGCGCCATCTTCGGCGGGGAGCACCTGGTGCTGGAGGAGACCGACTGGTACCTGCTGAACCTCTTCCGGCTCTGGTGGCACTACGGCATCAGCTTCCTGCGGCTGCAGATGTGGGTGGAGGAGGTCATGGAGAAGTTCATGAGGTAGGGGGCTGGGGGGGGCGGGCGTCCTCGCCACCCGACCTCGGGGGCGGCCCGCCCTCCGGGCTGCGCGCGGGACTGACACGCGGGGTCGCGGTTCGGAGCCGGCCTGCGCGGGAAGCCGAGGGGCGCTGGGGCTCGAGCCCGGGGACGCCCCCTCGGGCGGCCGGGCCTCGCGGGGCTGCCGGGAGCGGGCGGCGGGGCGGCCGGCGGAGCGAGCGCGCGAGGGCGCGTGGCGGGGCCCCGAGCGGGGGCTCCGGCGCTCCGGCTCAGCGGCCCGCGGCCCCGCGCGGCCCCCAGGATCTACAAGTACCAGGCGCACGGCTTCGCGTTCTCGGGCGTGGAGGAGCTGCTCCAGTCGCTGGGCGAGGCGGCCTTCCTCAACATGACCCAGCGCTCCGTGGCCGAGGCCCTGCTGCAGGTGGGCGTCACGCAGCGCTTCATCGACGACGTCGTCTCCGCCGTCCTGCGGGCCAGCGACGGCCAGTCGGCCGCCATGCCCGCCTTCGCCGGTGAGCGGCCGCCCGTCCTCCCCCTGCCGGCCCCGGTCCTCCTAGCCCGTGCCCGGGGTGGGCGCGCCGGTGTGTGGCCGGCCTTCCCAGGGCCTGGCTCCTACTCCAGTGCTCCGATCCCGCCCCAGAGAGTGGGGGGCTCTCCCCCCCCTCCCCGCGCTCCTGCCAGGCCTGCAGAGCCTGCCCAGCACCCGGGCAAGCACTGGGGGGCTCTCCCCCCCCTCCCCGCGCTCCTGCCAGGCCTGCAGAGCCTGCCCAGCACCCCGGCAAGCACTGGGGGGCTCTCCCCTCCCCCCCCCCCCGCTCCTGCCAGGCCTGCAGAGCCTGCCCAGCACCCGGGCACACTGGGGGCTCTACCCCGCCCCCGTCTCACGCACGTCCTTCACAGCCTGCTTGCGCTGAGGTCGAGTGCTGAGCACCAGCGGCTGGCGCCTCTCAGGAGGCAGAGAGCTGAGGATCACAGATCGAAGCCAGCCCGGGCAAGACAGCCGGCTGAGATGCCTGTCCTTGATTAATGACCAAAAAGATGCAAGTAGAGCCACGGCACCAGCCTTGAGTGAGAAAGCTAAGAGGCAGCGCCCAGGCCCTGAGTTCAAGTCCCAAGACCAACACACACAAAGCCCCAGGTCCCGTGGTTTGTAATACACTCGCGTATGCAGCTAGTGCGTCACTCCTGCGAGAAGCTCCATGTCCTGTAGCCGCCACCTCCCCAGCACCCCCAGCCCCCCGGGGCTCGGGGCAGCCCAGCCCACGTGGCCCTGTGGACTTGCCGTCTGTGTGCCGCTGGGAGGGCAGCCGGGCCCTCCCCTCCCCCCCTCCCCCCCCCCCCCCCCCCCCCCCCCGCTGACCTGGCCGCCTCCTTGGTCTCCGCAGGGGCCATGTCGCTGGCCGGGGCCCAGGGCAGCCTGTGGGCGGTGGAAGGGGGCAACAAGCTGGTGTGCTCCGGCTTGCTCAAGCTCAGCAAGGCCCACGTGATCCACGCCACCGTGACCTCGGTGGCCCTGCACAGCACTGGTGAGAGC
This sequence comes from Perognathus longimembris pacificus, assembly GCF_023159225.1. Lineage (NCBI taxonomy): Eukaryota > Metazoa > Chordata > Mammalia > Rodentia > Heteromyidae > Perognathus > Perognathus longimembris. The sequence goes on along the minus strand of NC_063182.1, from coordinate 1,652,043 downwards.
ACGGAGCCGGGGGCCGGCCGGCCCTCCTCCCCGCCCCCCCCCCATGCTCCAAGCAGCGCCGTGAGGCCCTGTGGACACCAGGGGGCGCTGCTGCCATCCCGACCGGCCCGGTTCTCTGCTCCGTTGTCCTCCGCAGAGGGGAGAGCCCTGTACCAAGTGCGCCACGAGAGCGACGCGGGCCCCGGCTCCGACTTCTACGACATCGTGGTCCTCGCCGCGCCGCTGCCCCCGGACGACAGCAGCGGCCGCTTCGCCTTCGAGGGCTTCGCCCCGCCCGTCGAGGACGTCCGGGGCTCCTTCCAGCCCACCGTGGTCTCCCTGGTCCACGGCTACCTCAACTCCTCCTACTTCGGCTTCCCCGACCCCAAGCTGTTCCCCTTCGCCAGCATCCTCACCACCGACTTCCCCGGCTTCTTCTGCACGCTGGACAACGTCTGTCCCGTCAACGTCTCGGCCAGCTTCCGGCGGAAGCAGCCCCAGGAGGCGGCGGTGTGGAGGGTGCAGTCCCCCGCGCCCCTGCTCCGGGCCCAGCTGAAGACCCTCTTCCGCTCCTACTACTCCGTGCAGACGGCCGAGTGGCAGGCGCACCCCGTCTACGGCTCCCGCCGCGGCTTCCCCCGGTTCGCGCTCCACGACCAGCTCTTCTACCTCAACGCCCTGGAGTGGGCGGCCAGCTCCGCGGAGGTCATGGCCGTCGCCGCCAAGAACGTGGCCCTGCTGGCCTACAACCGCTGGTACCAGGACCTGGACAAGGTCGACCAGAAGGACCTGATGCACAAGGTCAAGACCGAGCTGTGAGCGCGCGGGGCCGCGCCAGCACGGAGCCTCCCCTCGGGCGGCCCGGGGCGCCGGGCCCCACCCCGCCCTCCACGCAGCGCCGCGCGCAGCAGCTCGCCCTCCCGGCTGCCCGGGCCCCGCGCCGGCTGCCCACCCGCCCCTCCCGGCTGCCCACCCGCCCCTCCCGGCTGCCCGGGCCCCGCACCGGCTGCCCGCCCGCCCCTCCCGGCTGCCCACCCGCCCCTCCCGGCTGCCCGGGCCCCACGCCGGCTGCCCGCCCGCCCCTCCCGGCTGTGCAGGCCCCGCACCGGCTGCCCGCCCGCCCCTCCCGGCTGTGCAGGCCCCGCACCGGCTGCCCGCCTGCCCCTCCCGGCTGTGCAGGCCCCGCGCCGGCTGCCCACCTGCCCCTCCCGGCTGCCCATCTGCCCCTCCCGGCTGTGCAAGCCCCGCACCGGCTGCCCACCTGCCCCTCCGGGCTGCCCGGGCCCCGTGCCGGCTGCCCACCTGCCCCTCCGGGCTGTGCAGGCCCCTGCCGGCTGCCCACCTGCCCCTCCGGGCTGCCCACCTGCCCCTCCGGGCTGCCCGCCTGCCCCTCCAGGCTGCCCAGGCCCCGCACCTGCTGTCCACCTGTCTGTCTTAAGGATTCTCATTTGCGTTGCTTTTTACGGGAGAGAGTCAGGAAAGGAACCCATGCCAGTCTATCCACTTTATTTATTACTTTTCTAACAAATAAAAACCCGTCTTCCCGAGCGGCGGCTGCCGTGCTTCCCGCCGGAGCCAGAAGGGCCGTGGGAGGCTCGCGAGGCACACAGCTCTGCTGCGAGTTTCCTTGAAAGTCCACACTGCTTGCTCTCCAGGTGCGCAGTCTGCCCAGGCCGCCGGCCGGCTCCGGGGAAGGAGGGAATCGGGAAGGCTAGGCCTGCGCCCGCCCGTGGCTGTGGCTAGTTCAGGACTTGGGTCACCTTCAGTTGGAGGAGATGGCTGTTGGGACGGGGGGGGGGGGGGTCACTGGACTAGAAAGGAGCCAAATGGAGGAACGGCAGGGATGCACTCCAGATCCGGTGTGCGGGAGGAGGTGCAGGTGCCCAGATCCACCTGGATTTGCTGAGCCGGGTTCAGGGCTGGGAGGGGTGGCGCGTGGCTGGGACGGGGCCAGTTCTGTTGCAGCGTTTGCCAAACACATCCCGGAGGCCATGCCGCTCCCCGCTCCCCGCAGCGGTGGAGGAACGGCCGGTGTGAGGAGCGGAGTGCTGAGTTCAGGCGCAGCTCCCCCCACGCGAGCCGAGGCCGGTGGGGGACGGGGGCCCCCGGCGGGTCCCCAAGCCGCCCGAGAGTCTGTCTTCCCTGTGCCAGGGCATTGGCATTGGCGGTGAGGAGTCTGTGTCTGGTTTGGTGTCCGCGCCCGCTGGGGCTTTTCCAGTCAAGGCCGGTGCTCTCCACTTGAACCACAGTTCCATTTCCAGATTTTTGCTGGTTACTCGGAGACAGTCTCGTGAGCTTTTCTCCCCTGGCTGGCTTAGAACCGTGGTCTTCAGATCTCAGCCCCCTGAGAAGCTAGAGTCGCAGGCAGGCAGGAGCCAGGGCGCCCGGCCCGCATGCGTGGCTCGGGGCTCAAATACCGGACGATCGCTGGCGCCGAGGACGCGCTGGAGCCGATGCGTGAACACACCCCGGTGGTCTCGGAGCAGGAGGTGGAGCGGGGATTGGAGAGCAGCAGAGCGCCAGCCTCCCACAAGGGGGTTACGCCGCCCCCCCAGCCCCCCGAGCCCACTGAAGTCAGCAAGGGGCTTTTTTCTTCTTGTGGCAGTACTGGGGCTTGAACTCAGGACATCATACTCTCACTGGGCTCTTTTGCTCAAAGCTGGCGGCTCCCAGTGAAGCCACACCTTCGCCTCCGGCTTTTTGCTAGTTAGTTGATGATGAGAGTCTCTGGATTTGAACCGCTGTCCTCCGATCTCAACTTCCTGAGTGGTTGGCGTTACAGAGGCGAGACGCTGGCCCCTGGCGGATCCGCATCTGAACTGAGGACGGCACGGCCCGTGGTGGAATCACTGCGGCTTGCGGTGAGTCCCCAGGGAGGGTGTGTCACAGGCCCGGTGGGGACTCTCGGTCCTCGGTTCTGAGCGGGAGCTTTGGCTCCTGGCCTAAGCGTCCTCGGAGCTGACTCAGTCCACGCCTGCGCAGGCCCGGGCAGCTCCGGGTCCCGCTCGGCCCGCGCGCTCACCCGGCCCGCTTCCCCGCCCACGCCTAGATGTGGGTCTCACCTGCTCCCCCCTTGTGGGGCAGGAAGAAGGGGGCCACCCCAGGGAGGAGGAGCAGCCCCCAGGGACCCCCAGATCCATGAGAGGACGGAGCACACTGGCGGTCACATGATCTGCCCAGCACACAGGAAAGGGGTCGGCGCAGTGGGGCTGGGGCAGAGCTGGGACTGGCAGAGGAAGCACCGGCCCCGGCGCCGAGCCCAGCACCCCCGAAATAAGACAAGCTTCCCAGGAATTCTGCCTCTGGGAGCAGGTGCTCTGTCACCCTGTGGAGGGGCACCCCGGGGGGGAGGGGAAGAAGGGATGTGGGCGTCCCACCCCCTCGTGAGGCGAGCCCAGGGGCTGGGGACAAGCCACTGGCTCCTTCGGGGGCCTGCGCCTTCCTTCCCGGGGCCCCGGCCCCTCCCTAGGGGCTGCGGACGCGCTGCTGAGCGAAGCAGGGGAGGCCTCGGTCCCGCGCAGCGGGAGCTTCCCAACAGCAAGGGGAGCGCGGGAGACCACTGTAACTCAGTTGAAGGACGCTCTGCGGGGCTGCGGAGCCCCGCTCTCCACGTCCTGAGCCGCCCGTGGCTGCCCCCAAGCCCCGGGACTGAAAAGGGCCGGTGACCAGCCCAGGCTCACGAGGCCGAGCTGCTGAGTTTCAGAATTCCAAAAGTAGGCTGGGCACTGGCGGCTCACACTTGTAATCCTAGCTGCTCGGGAGGCTGAGGGTCCTGGTTCAAAGCCAGCCACGGCAGGAAGATGTATGAGATTTTTTTTTTTTTTTTGGCCAGTCCTGGGCCTTGGACTCAGGGCCTGAGCACTGTCCCTGGCTTCTTCCCGCTCAAGGCTAGCACTCCGCCACCTGAGCCACAGCGCCGCTTCTGGCCGTTTTCTGTATATGTGGTGCTGGGGAATCGAACCTAGGGCCTCGTGTATCCGAGGCAGGCACTCTTGCCACTAGGCTATATCCCCAGCCCCGATGTATGAGATTTTTACCTCCAACGAGTGGGCAAAAAGCCTGGCGTAGAGCTGCGGCTCACGTGGAACAGGGCTGGCCTTGAGCAAGAAAGCTGAGGCAGCACCCAGGCCCTGAGTCCCAGCACCAGCCCCCAAACTACAAGAACGCCAGCTACAAGGGCAGGAAAAGCAGAAGAAAAATGAACACATAAGTAGCAGAGTCAAAGTCCAGGCCGGGCCCCGACATACACGAGACCCTGACCCCAAAATACCGGAAGCCGACACGGCTGGGGCGTGGCTCGAGCCGAACAGCACCTTCCTGGCCCGCGGGAGGCCGAGCGCAGCTGTCAGTGCCGCAAAGCGGGAGGTGGAGCTGGGCGAGGCCCTGGCCTCCCTGCCGGCCGGAGCAGAAATGGCCCGGAGCAGCCAGGGGAAAATGAGGCATGGCCTGCGGATGCGGCACACACAGGACACGCCCGCCCGGCGCCTGCCCTGGAGATGGAGAGCAAAGCCGTTCGGGCAAACGAGGCCAGTGAAGGCGGCTGGGAAACAGGTGTTCACGACGCCCAGCACCGTCCCTGCCCCTGAGACCACGGGCGCTTTCCTGCATATGGTCTCTCTCACTCGCTCTCTCCCTCCCTCATTTTTTTGGTCAGTCATGGGGCTTGAACTCAGGGCCTGGGCACTTTTCATGAGCCTAAGGCTCTGCCACCTTGAGCTACCCTCCACCTCCGGTTTTCTAGTGGTTAACTGGAGACAGGTGTCCTACGGACTTTCTGCCCAGGCTGGCTTGGAACTGCGATCCTCCTACCTCAGCCTCCTGAGTAGCTGGGATTACAGCGTGAGCCACCAGCACCCGGTTCTAACAGACATTCCTGAAACACCCCTGGGTTGCTGGTGCTCCGGGGGAAGGAAAGAAAGCCCCTTGCATGGTGAAGGGGGGTCCCCTCGTCCACACCCCTCCAGGGCAGTCCTCCTGCAGCTCAGGTCTCCCCTCCCCCCTCCCCCCAAGAAAAGGGAGGCCTTGGACCGTGTGCCTGTCACAGGGGCCTGCGTGGGGCCCGAGAGCGGGGGCGGGGGCTGGGCTGTCGCTCCGCCGCAGGGCACCTGCTGAGGAGTCGCAGCCTCCCAGACCCCTGCGACCCTGGCCACGGGGACCTGCCTGGCTGCCATCGAGTCCATTTTCCATGTGTCTGGAACCAGGCCGAAGCTTCCAGAATAATTTTAACCAGTATCCACTCTAGAACAATACCAAAAAAGGCGAGATACTAACCACCCCAGACAGACACACACCGAAGCACTGGTTTTTTAGGAACTGGACGCTCCAACTACTCAGAGCTGAAGCTGCTGCGTGCTGACTGAAGGCTAAGCCGCCCGCAAGTGCTCCCTCGCCAGGCTGCCGGCCCTGTGGCGGCCAAAGGCTAAACTCAGGACCAGCCCGGCCCCTCAGCTGTGGGGGGGGGGGGGGGAGGGTATTTTTAGACCCTAGGACAGCTGATTGGGAATTGCCTGGAGGCGAGGGCGGGCTCAGGGAGGAACCGGGGAACGTTCGAAGGGCACGAGTCCCGACACAAGCCCGCGGTTCCCACAAGGCGCCGCAGGGCACCCAGAGGCAGCTCCGGAAGAGAGGAACGGAAACCACTCCATAATGGTGGACCCCGGAGTCCTAGCTATTCAGGAGGCTGAGAACGGAGGTTTGAGGCCAGCCCAGACAGAGAAGTTCAAGAGACCCTGTCCAATTAACCAATAAAACGCCAGACGTGGAGGTGTGGCTCAAGCGGTAGAGCACCGGCCTTGACCAGAGAGGCTAAGGAAGAGCTCAAGGCGCTGAGTTCAAGTCCCAGTACTGGGAAAGAGAGAAGAAAGAGAGGAAGAGGAAGGGAGGAAGGATTGATTAGGGAGGGAGGGAGGGAGGGGGAGAGGAAAGGAAAAGGGAAGGAAACTATCCCCTCCCACTTGAGTCTGGACCTCCAGACAGCAGCCCTCGGGGGCAGAGCCCTGGGGAGGTGGCTGGTGCCGGCCGCTGCCCCGCGCGGTTGAGTGCTTGTTCGAAGCCAGGCCTCCCGGGTCCGGGAGAACAACACCATGTTTGTTCACTGAGGTGAAGGGCCAGGGGTCTGGAGGCTCCGCGGGGGGCTCAGCGCAGATGGGCGCGGAGATGGGCGCGCTCCGGGCGGGAGCCCCGAGCCCACCGGGCGCCTTCATCCTCCCGCGTCCACCCCCGGATCGGGCCGGCCCTGCGGCTGCCGTCGAAGGAAGAAGGCCACGGCCACATGGCGAGCGGAAAGCAGGGTTTTATCGGCGCCAGCTCGGCGGGCGCCACCAGGGGGATCCGCGCACCGACCTGGACGCGGCCTCCCCCGCGGGGCGCGGGGCACGGGGCGGGGGCGCGGGGCACGGGGCGGGGGCGCGGGGCGCGGGGCGGGCTCCCCAGGATGCGGGCCGGGGGCGTGGGGCGGAGCTCAGGGCGCGGGGCGGGGCTCAGGGCGCGGGGCGGGCTCCCCAGGGCGCGGGGCGGGGCTCAGGGCGCGGGGCGCGGGGCGGGGCTCGGGGCGCGGGGCGCGGGGCGGGCTCCCCAGGGCGCGGGGCGGGGCGCGGGGCGGGGCTCAGGGCGCAGGTCAGGGGCGCGGGGCGCGGGGCGGGCTCCCCAGGGCGCGGGGCGGGGCGCGGGGCGGGGCTCAGGGCGCAGGTCAGGGGCGCGGGGCGGGGCTCAGGGCGCAGGTCAGGGGCGCGGGGCGGGGCTCAGGGCGCAGGTCAGGGGCTCGGGGCGCGGGGCGGGCTCCCCAGGGCGCGGGGCGGGGCGCGGGGCGGGGCTCAGGGCGCAGGTCAGGGGCGCGGGGCGGGGCTCAGGGCGCAGGTCAGGGGCGCGGGGCGGGGCTCAGGGCGCAGGTCAGGGGCGCGGGGCGGGGCTCAGGGCGCAGGTCAGGGGCGCGGGGCGGGGCTCAGGGCGGGGCGCGGGGCGGGCTCCCCGGGCCGCGGGTCAGAAGATGCAGGTGCAGCCCACGGCGATGGTCTCCATGCCGGCGCGCAGGCGGCAGGGCCCGGGGCGCGGGGCGGGCGGGCAGAGGCGGCGGCGCACGGGCACCTGGCTGAACACGGGCACGCTCACCATGCTGCGGTCCTCCTGCATGGTGAAGGGGTTCACGCAGCCCAGGCACAGGCAGCGCGCCTCGGGCAGGTCCGCGGGGATGCGCCCGGGGTCGTGGTTGATGCTGCAGGGGCGCGGAGGGGCGGGGAGAGCCGGGGTGAGGACGCCCCCCCCCCCCCGCCACCCGCCCCACGCGGACCGCGGAGGTTTCTCCGCGCCTCCCCGCTCCAGTGGGGACCCCAGTTCCAAGCAAACGCCCCAGGGCCAGCACGGAGGGGCGGCTCAAGCGGTGCAGCGCCAGCCTGGAGCGGAAAAGCTAAGCAAGAGCAATGAGGCCCCCAGGCCACGCCCAGTCCTGGTGACCGGCCGAGCGCGCGTGCACACGCACACACGCACGTGCACACTCGCACGCACACACGCACGCAAGCACTGGATTAAGATCTACTGCAAGACCCTCAAGTCCTTGTTAACCGGGGCCTTCAGAATCTGGAGGGTCCGCGCCGACTTGGCCTCCGCCACGGGCCACCGGGGGGCTGAACCTGAACTCCCAGCTCAGGTCTCGGTCCCCTCGGTGCCTTTCACCGCGGTCAGCGGCTACTGTGTCAGCACCGCTGTTGTGGGGTCCGGATGGAAGCTAGGAGGCTGCACTAAGTGGCCTGGGTGGCGCCCGGCACCCTCGGGCCGCCTTTCCTCCTCAGTCCACACCACAGGCGCTGCCCCTCCGCGCCCGGCCGCTGGACTAGGAGCTAGAATGGAGGTCAGCGTCTCGGTCACCCAGGTCACATCGTGAAGGTGAGCCTGGTGCCTGAGGCTCACACCACACATCCTGGCCACTCGGGAGGCCGAGACCCAGAGGGTCGCAATGGGGAGCTCGCCGGGAGGCCGAGACCCAGAGGGTCGCAATGGGGAGCTAGCCGGGAGGCCGAGACCCAGAGGGTCGCAATGGGGAGCTAGCCGGGAGGCCGAGACCCAGAGGGTCGCAATGGGGAGCTAGCCGGGAGGCCGAGACCCAGAGGGTCGCAATGGGGAGCTAGCCGGGAGGCCGAGACCCAGAGGGTCGCAATGGGGAGCTAGCCGGGGCAGCAAGTCCCAAGAGACTCCATCACCACAATAACCAGAAAAGGGCTGGGCTAGTGGTGCGACCCGAGCGGTGGAGCAGCAGCCGTGAGCGAGCAGGCTGGGCGAGCGGCCCGGAGGCCTCAACCAGATGGGACCTGGAACCCGCCGGTGGATCCCATGCAGGGAACAGCTGCGGGAACGCAGCCGGCGGCCCGCCCAGCAAGGAGGGGCTGAGGCTGGGACCGGCCCAGTGCCTGGCGGGAAGGCCCTGCGGACTCGGCGTCGATGGCTTTAGATAGCGGGACTCCCCAGTGGGTGCCGCCACCCGTGCAGGTTACAGGTGGCAAAACAGGCTGGGCAAGGCTACCCCCCCCCCCCGGCCCAGAGCCTCCTAGCCCAGGCTAGACCCGGTGGGAGGGCGGCCCCGACCTCCCAGCCCGCCTACCTGTAGCCCCAGGGGGACAGGCTCCTCTTGTTGGACAGCCACAGCTGCAGGTTGACCTCGCACTTCCTCCTGGCCGGCTCGGAGCTGTTCCTCAGCTGGGCCACCATCTCGCCCAGGTTCCTCTCGTACTCCTCCATGCGGGCGAAGGGCTTCACCCGCGACACCAGGTCCAGCGGCACCTGCTGGGGCCCAGGGTCCTGGGCGCCGGGGCGGCCTTGCCCCTTCCTCTTGCCTTTGGGGCTCCTGGGCTGGCCCAGCCCCAGGAGGACGGAGGTGGCACACAGGAGCACCTGGAGACAAGAGGGAGCCGAGTCTCCCGGAGCCCGCGGCCGAGCTGGGGGGAGGGGGTGAGCGGCAGGGCCTGCGGCGGGCTGCCTCACCGCGCTCCCTGCTGGGGAGACGTTGGGGTGCACCAGGCCCCCTGGCGGGCACAGTGACACCTTGGCCCAGCTGGAACACCTTCCCACCCGCTCTCCCGTCCCCTGCGCACAGCCTCGCTTTCCCCGGCTCCACGCCTCAGCCGGCCTTGCACACCACGCTAGCTCTTCCCGTTACACAAGGCCCAGGACGGCTTGGGAATGCACCCCCGGCGCTATCCCCTTCCGGCCTCCCACCTTTCCCAGCCCCCCACCTCCGGAAAGCTTCCCGCCCCCAGGAGCCTCTGGTGCTCTTTCCATAGGGCACCTGCCTAACTGCAATCTTTGCCATTCCTTTTTGTTGGTGGGGGTTGGGGTCGGGGGGAGAGGCTTGAATTCGGGGCCCAGGTGCGCCCCTGAGCGTTTCTTCTCAAGGCTAGGGGGGTGCTCTTCCACTTGGAGCCACAGCTCCACTTCTGGTTTTCTGGTGGTTCATTGGAGATGAGTCTCATGGGCTTTCCTGCCTGGGCTGGCTTCGAACTGTGATCCTCAGATCTCCGTCTCCTGAGTAGCCAGGGTTACAGGTGGGGCACCAGCACCCAGCTGTGAGTCTTTCGTACGCCTGCCCCCCACTGGGAGCTCTGGGTCTCCGGACCGGGGTCCCATCCCCCGGGCTTGCCTCTGCCCAGGCCAGGCACATGCACAAGAAGGACTGTGGGTTGAGGCCCTGAACCCTTGCAGTCCCAGAGGAAAACCGTGCTAGCCGCCAGTACTGGGGGGGCTTGCACCCCCCACCCCCCCACCGGGGGGCGCCATCGGCCCCGGCCCGCCTTCGGAACAAGCAGAAGAGGGGAAGGGACGGGCCCAGGGCGGGGCCCAGCTGACAAGCAGCGTCTCCAGGGTGACTTTAGCCCCTGCTGAACCTCCCCGGCTCCCCGCCTTCCTGTAGCCCTCACCCCGCAGCTTAGAGCGGGACAGGGGGGTCTCCAGTACCCGGATGACCCCGCAAGCCGTGACCCCGGCAGGCAAGTCCTGGCACAGCCTCTCGCCACAGAGCCATTGGCTGGCACAGACCCCACCACAGACATTCAAGTTGCTAAATTCTTCCTTTTTGGTCTCAGGTTCAGGTGCCAAAAACCCATCTGACAATAGGCTCTCTCATCCAAGCTGCCCACACGGCATTCCTGAGCTCAGAGGCCCCTTCCCTTCCTTTCCAAATGGGAAACTGAGTCACAAGGACTGGCCCAAGGCCGGTCATTCAGCCTCCTGGATCCAAAGAGCCAGGACTGGAAAAGAAAAACCCTGCTCCTCCGTCGTCCGTCACCCCCCCACGCCTGGGCCATCTGCCGTCACCCCCCCCCCCCCACGCCTGGGCCTAAAAGAGCTGCGCGTGGCTGGGCTGAGCCTAGATCGGGCCAGGCCTGAGCTCCCAGCCCCGGCTGACGCTCCGAGGCCAAGGCTCCGCGAAGGGGAGGATGGAGGAGAGCTGGCCCCCGCCGGTCCCGAGGCAAACAGGGATGGCCATTAATCAGGAGGAGGGAGAGCCGGCGGGGGGGGGGGGGGGGCGGGGGGCGGGGACGCCACGTACCAGGCTGTGCGGCCAGTCCATCCCTCCGCGGTGAGCGGGCGGCCGGGCCGCAGCTGCTGCCGGGGAGAATGGCAGGGACAGGACGGGGCTTGGCAATTATAGCTCGACGGGGGGCTGCGGGGGGGCGCGGGGGGGGGGCTCGGCCTCGGGCCCCCAGCTGGCCGGGCCTAGCACCGCGGCAGGCGCGGAGGGCCAGCCGGGAGCCGGGCCGAGGTGCCCAGGGGCTGTTGACCCAGGGACAATGGCCGGTGTGTGTGGCGGGGCCCTGGCCGGTGGCCCCTCGCCTGTGGCCAGCCGCTGGCCGCCCAGCCGGCACCCACAGGCGCAGCCGGGACAGTCGGCTCCGTGGGGAGGACGGAGGGGGTGGGCGGCCGGCTGGCAGGGAGGGGGAATGGGCTCCGCGCGTGTCGGCCAAGAGCGGAACACAGCCCCTGGGTGCCCGGGGCGCCCCTCCAGCTCGCCCGCGGGGAAACTGAGGCCTGAGTGGGGGGAGGGGCGTGCATCGGGAATTGGGGGCAACGGGGCTGGGGCGGGGCCTGGATCCATCCAGAACCCTCCGCCTGCCGCACGCGGTGTGGCTTGGGATGGTTTCTGCCCGGGCCCGGTGGCGGGCAGCGCGTGGCCCCGGGGCGGCGGGCGAGGGCTTCCTCCACGTCCCGCGTGGCCCTGCCCTTCCCGCCGCGTCAGCGTCCATGCTGTGACCGTTCCCACCCGAGGCGTTTCAGGGCCCCGGGCCGGGCCGCGCTGCTCCGGGGCGCACGCGCCAGTGACAGAGAAGGGAGGGGACCCACAGGCCGCCCCGCGGGGACAGGGCCCGGTTGGGGGGCTTCCCTGCAGGGGGACCGTGCTGCGGGAAGGGCAGGGGCTAAAGTCACCCCGAGACGCTGCTTGTCAGCTGGGCCCCGCCCTGGGCCCGTCCCTTCCCCTCTGCTGCTTGTTCCGAAGGCGGGCCGGGGCCGATGGCGCCCCCCCCCCGGTGGGAGTGTGGGGGGCGCCCGCGAAGCGCGCACCCCACGCGGGGAGCCGCTCCTAAAGCTTGTGCTCAAACACCCGGAGCTCGGCAGTCCACGCCGGCCGTCCTCGCTGCTCCTGACGCGGATCTGAAGAGCGAGGCTGAAGCCCGCGAGACTCTGACCTCCAAATGACCAGCAAAAAGCCGGACGGGGGGTGTGGCCCACGCAGCGGAAAAAGCTGAGGGAGGGCGCCTTGCCCCTGGGTTCGAGTCTCCGCACCGGCACGTGCACACACGCTTCTGAAACAACTTGACCCCGCGTGTGGTGGGCACCGCCGTGCCCGTTCGCCTTGCAGCTCTCGGGGTCCCCCCCCCTCTGTGCGCGCCTCCGGCTCGCCGAGGCCCCGGCCGCCCCGATGGGAGCCGGGACACGGGGATCCCCCAGGCCTGCGCCCCCACCCAGGCAACCAGGGCCTGGGGCCGAGGGCCTCCCCCCCCCCCCGCACCGTGCCCCCGCGGAAGGGCAGCAAGGCAGGAGGGGCCCCGGGGGGAGGAGGCTGCCCTGCCCTGCCTTGCTGAGGGCCGGGCCCCGGGGGGGCGGGAGGTGCTCCTGGGCGGCAGAACCGGGGCGCCTCGCGCTCCCAGAGATACCACCATATTTGGTCAAATGCAACCCAGGGCTGCGTCCCGTCCTTGCAAACTCCGGAGGGAGGGAGACGCTGGAAATACCTCCTTGGCACCAAGCCCCCCTCCGGCCCCCCCGTCCCAGCTGCTCCAGCGCTGTACCCCCAAGCCGCCAAAGGGGGTGCGGGGGTCACCTGCACTGGGTGCCGGCTCTCGGCTGCCCCGTGTCGCGGCTGGGGGCTGGGGGGGGCTCCCCTCTCCACAGAAAGGTGGATAGCAGGGCATGGAGGCTCTCCTTGCTTTTCGGGACCCCTCTGCCCCCCAAAAACAAAAGAAACCCCAGTGTCCTTCCCTGCGGACAGGCCTGGGTCTCCAGCGGCAGGGGGTGTCAGTTCACACACTGGGGGGCGAGGCCGACAGCCCCGGAAACTCCCATAGGGGAGACCTGGAAAGTGGATTTGAACCCCAAGCGGGTCTCCACTGCTCCCGCTCACACAGCCACACGAGGGGAGGGCAGAACCCCCGCGTCCAGCCCCGGCCCCTCCAAACCCACGCCAACTCGCCGTGGGGAAAAAGAACTCTGCACCCCGCAGGGGGGAGGGGGGGAGGGGAGAGAGCAGGGAAGGGGGGACCACATCCGAAGAGAAATGTGCTCTCGCCTGACTTACGGAACTGTCTCCCCTCTGTACATCACCTCTACAATCGCACACACACGCACGCACACGCACGCACACGCACGCACACGCACGCCCCAGCTCGGGCCAGGCTGAGCCTCCTCACTGGTCTGGAGAGGGGGCAAGGAACAAGGCTAGTCATTCTGGGGGCTGCAGGCCCCCTCAAATGGGGGTTCCCAGGCAGGTGCACCGAGACTGTGGTTGGATTTCCCGGCCCCCGTGGCCAGGGCTGAGAGGGAGACTTAACAACGAGCACTCCCGGGGTGCCTGCCCACCAGTGAAGCTGGGGCCTCGAGTCTTTGTACAGGACAGGCAGTGGGTAGAGGAGGAGGGCAGAGAGGGGGGACGGTCCGCCCGCCCGGCTGGGCTCAGTCCTCGGCCCCGCCGGGAGCATCCACCACCAGGGGGCGCTGGCCGAAAGCCAGACGGCCACCGATAGGACGCAGCTGTTAGGAAAACCACGGGACTCCTCCCAACCTTCCTTCCCCTCCAAGATGGAGGTCGGAGCCACTCAGGTCTTTGTGGGTTGTTACGAGGACCAAATGAGCAAATGCATGCGAAGACTGGGTGTGGAAGGCTCACGCCGCTCAGGAGACCGAGACCTGCGGATCACGGCTCAGAGAGAGACTCTCATCTCCCGTTCACCAGCAAAAGGCCAGGAGTAAATCTGTGGCTCAAGGGGTAAAGCACAAGCCTTGAGCAGAAATGGCTAAGCAAGAGTGTAGGGCCCTGAGTTCAAGCCCCAGTACTGGCATACACACGGAAACAAGCGAGAGAGAGAGGAGGGAGGGAGGGAGGGAGGGAGGGAGGGAGGGAAGGAAGGAAGGAAGGAAGGAGAAAATGTATGTCCAAGTGCTTTAACACAGTGCCTGACACAAGTTAGTGTCCAACTAATGGCAGCTGCCCCTGTTAAAACAGGGGAGTTGGATCTTTGGGGCTCCTGTTAGTGCTCCTATCAGGTAGAAGGGGCATTGTGAGGTGGAGAAGAGCCTTGAACCGGCACAGGAATGCAGACCCCTCCTCGGGGGCCACTCTGGAACCTCAGCGACTCAGCTAGGCCCGGAGGACCGGAGGGATTTGCTCACAACGCTGCCCGAATGGACCGCGTCAGGCCGAGGAGGCCCGGAGGGTGCGCCCCTGGGAGGCCCTGGCTCCCCCGCCACGGGCCCAGCCCACCGCCCTCCTCCCCTCCCGCCCCCCCCGCCCCCCCGTCGGGAGTCCTTCTCCCAGGCCCATATTTGCACAAATGCCGGCCTCACTACTCAGGGCAGAGCCGAGCCAAGAGGGGCTATTTTAAGCTCCCTGGACGGGAACGTCGTTGGTGGGAACAACCCCAGACAGCAAGCTCCTGGTTCTCAAAAAAGGGAGACATCTTGGTGAATGGGGGGCCCTTGAGACGCACAGGGGGGCTGTCAGAACAGTGCCCCCCCCGGCCAGGCCTGGACCCCACCGAGGCCTGTCGGGGACTGAGGCGCCCTTGTGCCAGGGGCAGAGTGCTGCTGGCGTGCAGGCCGGTTCTCTGCTGAGCCAGCGTCTGCTTAGCCCTCGCCACCCACGGGCCGCCGGAGACGTGGGGCTGGGCAGCCCCCCCCCCCCCCCCCGCGTGGCACCCCCAGGCCGGCCGGGGCCCCGCTCCTGCCCGCGGGGAGCAGACCTCTCCGGAACGGTGCTTCGCGCTGTGGTTTGCTGTGCACCGAGGTGCAGTGGGGGGGGGGGGGGGGGGGTCCCCGCCATGAATGCGCCGGGTTTGGGTTTGTCTTCATTTTGATTTTTATGTGTTAAAACTCGGACTTAGAATCGGGCGCCCGTAGCTACTCAGGAGGCAGAGATAAACCCAAGGATCACAGTTCAAAGCCAGCCCAGGCAGCAAAGCCCATGAGGCTCTCATCGCCAATTAACCAGCAAAATAAAAATAAAAGCTCAGCGGAGCTGTGGCTCGAGTGACAGCGTGCCAGCCTTCCGTGAACAGTCTAAGGGAGCGTGCCCAGTCCCAAGTTCAAGCCCAGTCCCAGCACAGAGACACACACACACCAAGCGCAGACGCGGAGCTCAGCCTGGACACCGTGGGGAGGTCGTCCGGGGTCTGCGTCTCCAGGGCGGGGGTTGCCGAAGGCAGCGCTCTCGAGAGTTCCTTAGACCCGTTGTTCTTATCACTGCCCAATCAGCGATCACAGGTCATTTTAGTCCAGATAGTTCTAGAACATTCCGGAGTCCAGGAATAGAACAGACAGCCCTCGGGAGGCACAGGCTGCCGCTGGCCCTCAGAGGCTCCCGGAGGCCGGGGGGCCGGCCCGCGGTGGTCGTGCGGAGGGGCTCGCGAGATGAAAGGCCCCGACCGTTTCCTCGGGGCCTTCTGGGGGGCTGCCCCCCCCCAGAGCTGGAGCAGAGGGGAGCCCAGGCGAGCCGGCCGTGCAATAAACAGCCTGTGCCCCGGTGGTGGAGGCTCGGTCCTGGGGGGGGGGGGTGCTTATCATCTGCATTTGCAAGGTGTGGACCGGGATGCGCCCTGCCAAGCCGTCGGGCCTTCCTCGTGCTGTGTGTGTGCACGCGCGCGTGTGTGCACGCGTGTGTGTTTGGAGCAGGTGGCCGCCAGCCCGGCAGAAGGAGACCGAGGACAGGCGGCCTCAGGAATGGTCTCTTCAGATCCCCAGCCCCGGGGGAGACGCGGCCAGGCCGCGGGAATGCGGGGCGCGAGTCCCCCAGGCCCGATCCCTGCACTGGCGCCGGGGTGGGGGGGCCCCCGTCTGCCACGCCCGTCGGTGGCGGTCAAGGGACCCAGGCGGGGCGCCGGCACCGCCGACAGCCCCTCTGCCGGCCACTGAGCCTCTGGGGGGCGGGGATGGGGCATGCCCCACGGCCCTGGAGCGAGGAGGCCCTTCCTGACCTGCGGACCCCGGGCCCCCGCCCACCCGTTCCCCCCGAAGGCCCCGTGAGCCCCAGCCCGGCGCCCTGCAGGACTGTCGCTGAGATCGCCGTCCCCGGGGGCACGGGGACATCTCGCCGCGAGCGTCAGGGCCTCGCCCTCTCACCACGGGGACCCTGTGTCAAGCACTGCTGGCTCTCACCTACCATCCCAGCCGCTGGGAGCTCAGACCCGAGGATCCGAGTTTGAATCCAACCAGGGCAGAAAAGCTGACGATCCTCTACTCTCCAACCCGCCCAAAGCCCAAAGTGGAGCTGTGGCTCAAGTGGTAGAGCGCGGGCCTCGAGTGGCAAACAGAAGGACAGCACCCAGACCCTGAGTTCAAGTCCTAGGACACACACACACACACACACACACACACACACACACACACACCCCACTACCACCACCCAACTCCAACAAGCCAACAGTCATCAACTCCAACAAACAAAAGCTAACCGGGGCCTGTGCGAGGTCCTGACAGGCCGCCCCCGCTGCACACCGGACTTGCGGGGCGCCGGGATGGAGCAGGGCTGGGCGGCGGAGCGAGGGACAGCGGGCCGGACAAGGCGGGAGGGAGGCAGGGGGCGGCTCTCAGCCCGCGGGGCCGCACCTCCCGCCTCCTCCGTGGGAACCGCGGGTGCTCTGGGAAGCCCGTGACCTCCGGCGAGGGCTGCGGAGGACGGTAGCCGGGCGGGCCACGTTGCCCCGGAAGGCGGTTCTCACAGACGGGGGCCAGGGAGGAGCGGCCGCGTGGACGCGGCCCTCTCCAGAGTCACGTTCCCAGGAAAGACGCTCCCATCGCAGCGCCCATGTCCGGGGGAGTCCCGGGGTTCCTGGGGTTCCTGGCTCTGGGAGACAGGTGGGCCCCCCCACCCCCCACCCCCCGCTCCGGCCGTTCTGCTCAAGCCTGTGCGGTGCTCTGCAGTTTGAAAAGCGCGTTCACACTGTATTTCCTTCCTCCACCCGCACGGGACGTAAGGACTGATGTTGGTTTATTTACTTATTTATGCATTCATTCATTCATTCATTCATCCATCCATCCTAGGCTTGAATTCTGGGCCTGGGCGCTGTCCCTGAGCCCATTTGCTCAAGGCTAGCGCTCCACCACTTGAACCACAGCGCCCCTCCCAGCCTTTTGCTGATTAATTGGAGGTCAGCGTCTCACGGACCGGTCCTGCCCCGGCTGGCCTGAACCGCGATCCTCCGGTCACAGCCTCCTGAGTGGCTGGGATGACCGCCCGCAGCGCCCGGGCCTGGAGTGCTGAGATCTTAGGGAGAGGACGCGACGCGGGGCCAGGACGCGTGGGCAGCCGCAGGGTTCAAAGGGCCCGGCGGAGCCGCGCGCTCCCAGCTCGGAGGGCGGGCGGGGGCCGGCTGACCCCGGCTCCGCCCCAGGCCGGGCTCGCGCTCGGGCACGGCCGGGACTGCGTAGCCGGGACGCCGACCGCCACACCCCGATGCGCCGCGAGCTGTCCGCCCTCCACGGTGGCACGTCCCTCGTGACTGATGTCACCGTGGCGACCTCTGGGTGAGCGCCGACCTTTCCCATCGTCATCTGCAAGTCTTCCCGCTTGTGGGCCACTTCCTGGACCCCCAGATTCCACAGGAGCAAGTGTGTGTGTGTGTGTGTGTGTGTGTGTGTGTGTGTGTGTGCACGTATGTATCGCCCTGAGACTTGAACTCAGGGCCGAGGTGCTGTCCGCGAGCTGCTTTTGCTCAAGGCCAGCACTCTGCCACTTGCGCCACAGCGCCACGTCCAGCTTTTTGGGTAGTTTCTTGGTAAGAGCTTCGAGGACTCTCCTGCCCCGGCTGGCTCCAAACTACGATCCTCAGATCTCAGCCTCCTGAGCAGCTAGGACCGCGGGCGTGAGCCGCCAGCTCCTGGCCCTCAGGGGCATCTCTGTGGCCTTTTGAGGATACGCACCTGTTCTTTCGTCTTTTGCTGGCCGCCTTCAACTCCCTGCTCCTCCATTCTGTGGACTGCACGTTGACTGTCTACAAATACTCTGTCACAAGCAGCCTCAGTCAGGACAGGCTAAGCTCTGCCACAGGAACAAGCAGCCCCTGAATCCAGAGGCGTAGCTCAGGGAAGGAGTTCCCGTCCCCTCGGCCACAGGGCGTGGGCAGAGCCCGGCTCCTCACGAGGGTTTACGAGCAGAGATGGAGGCTTCCTCCCGACACTCCCAACCACAAGCGCCGCCGCAGGGGTGTGTAGATCACACCCGGAGGCTCTGGGACGTCTGTGCCAGCCCCGTGCTTCCTTTGCACGAATTCCTTGCTGGCTCTCTCTCTCTCCTGCATCACTGGGGATCCGACCCAGGGTCTCACGTGCGTCCTGCACAAACTCTGCCTGCGAGCGACACGGAGACCCTTTTCCAGGCCACCTGTGGAGCAAGGGCCGCGAGAAGCTGGCAGGTCAGCCGGGACGCTCGGCCCTCTTGGCTCGCAGGTCAGCGGGGAGTCTCGTTCGTGAACAGACTCCCCTGGCGGTGCTAATGTCAGCACGAGGGGGGCGTGGCTTCGTCTCACTACCTTCGCCCCACAGAGCAACTCTGGCTTTCGTCTCTGATGATTTCACGTTTTATGTCCCAGGGACTTGTGGACGCTCCACTTTTTCCCCCTCATTCGTCTTTGGGGTTCCCCCCTCCCGTGGTTTGTTTCTGCCTTGTGGCAGTACTGAGATTTGAACTCAGGGCCTGGAGCGCCAAGTCAGCTTTCTTTGCTCCTGGCTGAGGTTCTACCACTGGGACTCCCTTCTCTAATCGGATCATTTGTGGCTGTTTTTCATGGTGGAGATGAGGCCCTCAGGACTTCTCTGTTTAGCCAGGCTTCAAACCGCAGTCCTCATAGCTCAGGCTCCGTAGCTACAAGAACAGGCCCGAGCCACGGGTGCCCGGCTCCACCAGCTGTTTCCCCATGCTGTTTATTTTTTGTAATACGTTTTATTTTTGGTTGGTCATGAGGGGGCCTGAACTGTGGGCCTGGGTGATGTCCTGAGCTCTTCAGCTCAAGGCTGGCACTCTACCACTTGAGCCCAGGGCCACTTCCGGTTTTCTGGTGGTTCATTAGAGATGAGAGTCTCGTGGACTTTCCTGCCCGGGCTGGCTTTGAACCACGATCCTCAGATCTCAGCCCCCTGAGTAGCTAGGATGACAGGCGTGAGCCGCCAGGGCTTTTTAATACATTTATCACCAGAGAAGCCCTTGGGGGTTGAACTCGGAGGCAGAAAGGGGCAGATCTGTAAGTCTTTCCAACCCCAGAATAGATTTAGGCTGCTCAAATTTCATTACCAAGTCCTGAAGAGTCCCAAGAAAGAAAACAGAATTGGAAAAGAATCTCCGCTTGATGTGGAGGACTGAGGAAGTCGGCGGTGGACATGGAAGGAAGGCAGCTGCAGGACGGATGTTGGAAGGGGGCCTTCGAGCCCCACCCGGCTCCTCTGCCTGACAGCCCGGCAGACACAAGTCCAGAGAGGGAAAGGGACTCCGTGTCTCGCGGCACACCGGCTCCGAACCCCATTCCTTCCTCCCGGGCCGGGGGCTCAGATCCGAGGGGAGGCCCTCGCCCCCCTCGGGATGGGGGAGGAGGCGATGGCGGAGCACGCTGGCCCGCTCTGGTTTCACAGTTGTGCTGGGGCACCGCTGTACAGCGGAGGCCCTGATAAACATTACCTTATTAAGGCTTCTTGGACGCCGGGCGAGCCTCGTCCGGGTGGCGGGCCGGGAGCCGGGCGTCCTGGGCACCGGGCGATGATGGCACGTTCCTCGCTTGCCTTACGAAGCCTGCTCCTGGGGCTGCGGCGGGTGGAACAGTCCCGGCGCTTCCCAGGGGCTTGGAGTCGGAGCCCCGAGGCTGAGCCAAGGAGCGGTGACATTGTCCTAGAGAAACGCTCTCCTTGCCTGACTGTGACACAGCAACCACAATGCGCGCGGCGGTCATAACAATAAAAGCATTTACTGAAAGGAGGGAAGGGAAAGCTGCGGCGATTCCCCGCAGAGACGCTGAGCAGACGGCCACGCTCTCCCTTCCCCTCAGCCAGCGTGTTCAACCCCTGTACCGCGCGACGCCCCAGCTCGAGGACAGAGGGGGGCTGCGTCCCGCCCCCCCCCAGCTTCATTCCGGCACTTGATGAAGAATTAGATGACGGTATTTGGTCTCGGGATGGAATTGCCCAATATCTTCCAGAACCATCTTCAGACACATGACAGCCACAGGGCTCGGCCGCCCGTCTGGGCGCCCCACAGCCCCGCCGGGTGGTCACCCCGACCCCCAGGGGCTTGCGCAGAGCCGGCGGCTGCAGTCTCCCTGGCTAAGCACGCGCCCCGTTTCCTGTAGCCGCCACCCTTCTGCTTCCGTGACAGGAATGGCTTGTTTCCCACAGTCAGCTGGGCGGCAGCACTGACACACATCGACTCTACATTACACGTCCCCTTTTGCACACGCGGCACACCTGAGTTCTAACGCGAAGTGTCTTTTGGGGACTCGCTGTATGCTTCGTATAAGGTAACAATCGCGGGGGTTTTCCTGATCGTGGAAAGCGATTAATGCTCAGTGGGAGACAATAGATTGAAAAAAAAAAAGCCAAATGGAGACATGGATAACGAAGAACAGAGGCGAGTGTGTTCTGTGTGGTTGAACGTCCCTGGCACACGCGGCCGGCAGGGCGCTGCACAAGCCTGTACGCTCGCGTGTCCGCTCTCCCCGTCGCTGGTGTTCCCGGTGGCACTCAGGGTGGAAGCCAGCGGCTCCTCCGTGGTCCGACGTTCACACCGCAGTGCCGGGAGCAGCAGGAGGTGAGATTGCAGCTCGCCCGTGACGCCCAGAGGCGCCCTGGGCCCCGCCCGTGGCTCCGTGGGCAGTGGGGGGCAGTGGGGGGCAGAGGGGCCCTGGGCCCCGCCCGTGGCTCCGTGGGCAGTGGGGGGCAGTGGGGGGCAGAGGCGCCCTGGACCCCACCCATGGCTCCGTGGGCCGTGACGCCCACCCTCCGCCCGCCAGCACACGGGAGGGACGTGTCGAGACAGACACGGGGAGAAACGTGAAGACTCACCCTCCAGCAGGGCCCCGGGAGGCCCGCACGCTCGCGCCCCTCCTCCACCCCGCGCAGGCAGCGTGTGACCGGATAACTTCCACACCACGCCGCTCGGGAGGCCCTGCTCAGTTCCAGCTCGTGAGCGGCTTTCCTGGGCCGCGGGTTTTGGAGACGCCGGTCTGGTCGCGAGGCGATCAGAAGGATTTCAGGGCGCCGGGCGCGGGGGCTCGCGCCTGCCATCCTCACTGCGCAAGGGAATGGGACCCGAGGACCACACGTCAACTCCAGCCAGGCAGGGGACGCCGCGGGACGCCCAGGCCCCATTAGCCAAAAGCCAGGCGCGGAGGTGCGGCTCAAGTCACAGCACAAGCACAAGCTCCAGTACCAGGGAAAGAAGTAGCCGTGGTCGGGGCTGGGGATATGGCCCAGTGGCAAGAGTGCTTGCCCCGTATACATGAGGCCCTAGGTTCGATTCCCCAGCACCACATATACAGAAAACGGCCAGAAGTGGCGCTGTGGCTCAAGTGGTAGAGTGCTAGCCTTGAGCAAAAAGAAAGCAGGGACAGTGCTCAGGCCCTGAGTCCAAGGCCCAGGACTGGCCAAAAAAAAAAAAAGAAAGAAAGAAAGAAATGGCCGTGGTCATCTCTGAACTCGCCTCCCAAGTTCACTCACATGCCTGACGTTTTATGTTCACGGAAAACACAAGGAGCTAAATGTTTAAGTCAGAGGCCACGTCTCAGTGGAAGACATAGCTGTTTCTCCACAATCACCCCGAAGTGACTTTTTATTTCATTTTATTTTATTTTTTGCTGGCCCTGGGGCTTCAACTCGGGGCCCGGGTGCTGTCCCTGAGCTTCTTTTGTTCAAAGCTAGAGCTCTGCCACTTCTGCGCTGTTCTGGGTCGTTTGCTGGAGGTAAGACTCTCACAGAGCCTCCTGCCCAGGCCGGCTTCGAACCGTGGTGCTGGCCTCTCAGGACTGTTGGCGTGAGCCACCGCCCCTGTGCTTCGCGCCTTCGGACTTGGCCTGAGGCTGGTGATGGGGCGGGAGCGCGGCGAGGCGACGTTCACGGGGGCCTGGGCCGGAAGGGCCCCGTCGGGCTGGGCTCGCGTGCACGCTCGTCACGATGGCCGGCGCCACCCTGCCAAGCCGCCCCCCTCCCCCCCCCGTCCCGGCGCCTCCACCGCGAACCTCGACTCCATCTCTCGAGGCTCTGACGGCGCCGAGGAAGCTCATCCCGCAGACGGGGGGAGCTTCTCCTCCTCCACGGAACCCCTCAGAACACCCGGGGCTCCCCAGCTCCGCGCGCCCCGGACGCGGCCTCCCCTCCCCTCCCGTGACCCCCGCCCCCACGTGGGTCTCGAGTGAACACGGGCTCCCTTCTCCTCACAGCCTCACACTGGGGGGGGGGGGGCGCACACACACACCCGCTCCGTCCTGCCGAGGAGGGGTGACCTTGAGTCAGCCAGATGACCTTCAAGGCCGCCGTGGGGTCGAGGGTGGCGGAGGGGCGTGGCGGGCAGCGCCCCCGACACCTGCAGGCCACGCCCAGGCTGCCTTCTGGGAAGCTGCCCCAGGAGTCCGCGGCCCCCGTGGGCAGCGGGAAGCGGACCCCACGGGGGGGGGGGGGCTGGACGCCACCAAGCCAGCGCGGTGCACACGGGGGGGGGGGGGCTGGACGCCACCAAGCCAGCGCGGTGCACGGGGGGGGGGGGGGAGCCGGGGCCGCGCGGTCGGAGGTGGGAGGAGGGGGCTCGGCGCGTGCCAAGGGCCTGCGCAAGGACCCGCGCGCGGCGCCCACCCGACCAGGCGGCGGAAGGCACGGGAGGCGCCCGCGGCCGCAGAGTCGCCCGCGCCCGAGGGGCGGAAGGGAGGGCGCCCCGAGTTCAAGTCTCTCATCGGGGGCAGGGCCAGGCCTGGTGGGCCCACGGGGAAGGGGGGGCTGCATGGCTGGAGGGGGAGGGCGGCCTCCCCTCCCCCCCGCTCGGCCCCCGGGGCTCGGGGGTCCCCCTCGCTGGGGTCCTGGGGCCGGGCGAGGCGGGGGGTTCTCACACTCAGCTTTCTCCCAGGCGGACAGCTGGCAGCCCGGCCGCCCGGGCCCGGCCTCCTCCCCCGCCCCCCTCCCGCCCCCCTCCCGCCCCCCTCCCGCCTAATGACTTCCACATGGGCCTGGGCGGCCGGAGCCAAGGCTCCCGGCATTGTCTGAAATCTCCAAATTTAGAAGAAATATGAACGTCGCGCGCGCGCTTCCTTAGGGGGGAAAAGCAGCCCCGGGCCGGGCAGGTCGAGGCGCGGCGGTCATGTGAGGCGCGGCCCGGCCAATGGGGGGCCCGCACCCCAACCCCCAGCCTGGCCTCCCGGCTCCTATAAGGCACAAGGCCGAGCGGCGGCCGTGCCGGGCGGCGGGAGCCGGGGGCTGAAAACCACGCGGGGGCCGGCGGCGGGGGCGCGGTGCTGGGGAGCCGTGACCCCCCAGCCCCCCCGGCCCGGCCCCGGGAGCCCCACCGGGAGCGGCCCACGCGCGGTAAGGACCGGCCCCGCGGGGGCCGCCTCTGCCCACCCTGCCCTGGGCCCTCGCACGCCGCCACGCGTGCTTCTCGCGGCCTCGGTGTCCCTGTGGGTCACGCCGGTGTTCTTGCCGCTGCCGTGCACCGTGGGGTGGAAGGGCGGACGGTCTGGGTCCCTCCGCCCGGGAGGCCCTGCGTGCCCAGCTCCGAGAGCCCGGGGGCCTGGAAACCGCCTTGCAGAACACGGTTTCCAGACCCCAAGCTGGAGGCCGCGATGGGAGCCGGGGCGGGGGGAGAGCAGAGGCCCACGGGCGAGCGGACTGGGGGGAGTGGGTGCCGGTTGGCTGGAGGTCGGGGGCTGGAGGTCAGGGGCTGGAGGCCGGGGGCTGGAGGTCAGGGGCTGGAGGCCGGGGGCTGGAGGCCAGGGGCTGGAGGCCGGGGGCTGGAGGCCGGGGGCTGGAGGCCAGGGCTGGAGGTCGGGGCTGGAGGTCAGGGGCTGGAGGTCAGGGGCTGGAGGCCGGGGGCTGGAGGTCGGGGGCTGGAGACTGGGGGTTAGAGGTCAGGGGCTGGAGGCCGGGGGCTGGAGGCCGGGGGCTGGAGGCCAGGGCTGGAGGTCGGGGCTGGAGGTCGGGGGTTAGAGGTCAGGGGCCCTCCGGCCTCGACTGTGTCCCCAGTGCCTGGCTGTGTGGCCCAGGCCGGGCTTCTCTGCCTCTCTGGGTCAGCCCCCCTCCCCCCGTGTCGGGAACCACTAGGCGACGTGGCCCCGTGAGGACGCCGTGGGTCCCCAGCCTCGCGGGTGGAGGAGCAGCAGGGATGGGGCGTCCCCCCCCCCCTCTGGAGTCCCGGGGCCCCGTCCACCGCGGGCCACGGGCATGGCGCCCGAATGGCAATCCACAGCCTGGGAGTTTGGGGACTGAGCTTGGCACCCTGGACGGGCTGCAGGGGGTGGGGGGACCCGTGGGGGGACCCGCCCCCCCAACCCTGAGCCAGGCTGTCGAGCCCCAACCCTTCGTGCTTCTGGTCACACGAGGGCAAGGCCGCCGTGGCCCGGAAGAAGGCTGTGGAGGAGAGGCAGGGCTGCCCCCCACGTTGGGGCTGAGGGGGGGCGCGCCCCCCGCTGCGGACCCGGAGGCCCCCGCGGGGCCCCCTTTCCTAGCGGCTGCGCGCCTCCCACGCGCCCCGCCCAGCCCTGATAGAGGTGGGGGCCGCGGTGCCGGCTCCCCGACACCCCCACCCACGCGCGGGGCCGCCGGGGACCCCCACCCCCGACAAAGCGGGACACCGTCGCCCCAGGGAGACATCCCAGCTCGCAGCACAGCGCGCGCGGCAGGCCGGACCCGAGGCGAATCCACCGCTCCACTTCACGGGGGGGGGGGGGGGGGCCTCGTCCAGGCAATGACTCTGCACCTCTGAATAATCCCCCGCGTCCCCACGAGACCCCGCGAGCGGGGGACGTTCCACGAGTACAGAGGAGACAGGTGACACGCCTAAGGCCGCCCCTGCTGGCTGTCCCCACGCGCTGTCCCCTCTCAGGATTCTCCTCCCCCCTGCCCTGCCCTCCCCCTGCCCTCCCCCCTGCCGCCCCAGAATCCCAGAGAAGCCCTGTGCCAGGGCACGGGAGCCGGTACCGGGCTGGGTCACCGTGATGATCACAGTTCTCCCAGTGCCGGGCGGGCGTGACTCGGTGGCTCCGTGAGCCCGCGGGGCTGGACGGGCGTGACCCGGTGGCTCCGTGAGCCCGCCGTCCCGCACGGAAGCAGGTTTGTCACGGGTCCCTGAGCCGCACCGACGCTATCGGGGGCCCAACCAGCCGCGGCGCGCGTCCACGGGAGGGCGAGGGTCCCGCGTGAGTCCCTGGGGTCCTCCGCGCAGGCCGGGGGCCGGGCCGCGGTCACCCCGTGAGTTCACGGTCGGCGTCGCGCTCAGGCTCTGGGCGCTCCGTCCAGCGTGTGCCCCGAGCGCCGCGGGCGGGGCGGGAGCCTCGCTTCGGGCATTTGCGACCCCGTCTTCGCGGTGCGCGTCTGGTGTGTCTGGTGATCTAGGGAACGGCCCAGAGATGGACGCAGTCACGGCGGGTAACTCGCCTAGCGCCCGCGAGACTTTGGTTCCATCTTCAGCCAAAAGGAAAAGGAAGAAAGCGAACAATACAAACGCGGGTGCTGGTGGCTCACGCCTCTCACCCCAGCTACCCAGAAGGCTGAGATGGGAGGATCGCAGTTCAAAGCCAGCCCAAGCAAGAACGTCTGTGAGACTCCCGTCGCCAAGGACTCGCCCGAAAGCTCGGAGTGGAGCTGAGGCTCGAGCGGCAGAGCGCTCGCTTGGGGCAAAAAAGCGGAAGGGCAGCCCCCCGGCCCTGGTGCCCGCACGGGAAAAGCGGGTGCGTGCGGTGTGGCTAGGTGCGTGTGCGGTGAGTGTGCGTGGCGTGCGGTGTATGCGTGTGTGATGTGTGTCTGTGTGTGCGCGTGTGTGTGCAGGCACGCGGTCTCCCCACGCCCGGGGGACTCTAGCATCTGCCCCCGCACGGCGCTTGAGCTGCAGCCACGGACTCGGGCCTCGGGGTAGCATGGGCACTGCCCCCGGGGCTCCCCCAGCCCCACGGGAGACGGTGGCCCCGGGGACTGCTGAGCTGCAGGAACCTCGAGGGGAGTAGCGTTAGCTCTCAGGGCATCCAGAGGCTCCGAGAGGCTCAGCCATTTGCCCCAAGTCACAGAGCTTCTGAACGGCCAAGCTGACTCCGTTCCTAAGACTGCTACCTTCTAGAACCATCCCAGCAGGTGCGCGAGCCACAGCAGTTGTGCCTTTCACCAGCCTGACGCGACGGCCCCTTGGCGCGGGGGGCGGGGGCCAGGGGAAGCGGCTCTGGGCTAAGCACCGTCTCTACGGAGAGAGAGCAGAGCCCCCTCCGGCCCCAGCCCCACCCAGGGCTGAGCATGCGGACCCCAGCCCGGCCTCCGCCCGACAGAGGGCAGCGCCCCCCCCCAGCCCACCAGCCGTCCGAGAGGGAGCGAGGGAGCGAGGCGCAGAACGGGGGCCGCACCGCTCCTTAACGTGCGCCAGCTGGCGACAGCCCCAGACCCCTCTGGGGAGACGGGAGGGGAGGAAGCACGCAGGAAAGGCTGCTGGAGTTCAGCCCCCCGACGGACTCACCACCCACGGGCCCGGGGCACCCGCGAGGCCGGAGGCGGGAAAGGGGGAGGGTGGGCGACTCAGAAGCCCAAGCTCCAGACCCTGGGGACGCCCTCTCGGCCATCAGACCCTCTTTCCCCTCGCTGTACCGGCTTGCACTGGTTTGGTTTTTGTCCTCAAGGCTGGTACCCTGCTACGCGAGCCGTTCCTCCACGTCGGGCTTTTTGTGGGTTGATTGAAGAGGCTCGGGGACTTTCCTGCCCACAGTGGCTTCAAACTGTAAGCCTCAAATCCCAGCCTCGTGCACAGCCAGGATTGCAGGCGTGGAGCCACGAATGCCTGACCATATTTCAATGTAATTCTGCGTGTGCGTGTGCGTGTGCGTGTGTGCGTGCGTTGGTGCTTGGCGTGAACTCGGGGCCTTGTGCTCTCTCTCGGCTTCGTCGCTCGTGACTGGTGCTGAACCCTGAGCCATTCCTTCCTCTGCTTCTTGACTCCCTCTCTGTCCGCGGCCTCACTGTTGGGCAGGAGTGGCGGGGCGGGGGACATGCAGGGGCCGGGCATGGAGTGGCACTCGGGTGTCAGGTGGTGGAGGAAGGAGACCTCGCGGGGGAGGAGGCACCGGAAGCCACCTCTCGCCTCTCCACAGCTTGCTGTAGAGCCGGACTTTGGTGGTGGAGGTGGAGGTGGTGGTGGGGCTTGAACTGTGAGCCTGGCGCTGTCCCTGAGCTTTTTAGCACAAGGCTGGCGCGCTGCCTCCTTGAGCCGCAGCTCCACTTCCGGTTTTCTGCTGGTGACTTGGAGATGGGAGTCTCACGGACTCTCGTGCCCGGGCTGGCTTTGAACCGCGGTCCTCAGCTCTCAGCCCCCGGAGTCGCTAGGATGGCGGGCGGGAGCGAGGCAGAGCTTCCTCGCAGCCCCGGGGGCTGGGCTGGGAGCCCCCCGAGGCGGAGGCCCGCGGGGTGTTAGGAGGAGAGTCTGTGCGGAGCGGTGTGAGAGCATCGGGAAGCCGCGAGCTTCCTGTCTCCAGACGCGGGGCAGAGCCGAGCGCCGTGGACGCCCCATCTTTCCCACCGCCCACGGGCGGCCGGGGGACACAGGGCGGCCCCTTCCCGCCAGGCGGGAGATCACTTCTGCCCGACTGCATGGGGGCCTCCTGGGACTCCCTAAAATACCCCCCGCCCCCTCCACTTCCTCTCTGGTCCCCCTACTGCCTTCTGCCCTTCCCAAGGGGCCCCAGGCCCGAGCGGAGAGGTCAGGCGTCCGGTTGTGAGAACGAGGTCCGTGGGGAGGGGCCGAGGCCTCTGGGAGCCCCGTTCACAGGCTCGGGGGGGGGGGGGGGGGGCGGGGGCTGCGTGGACATTCCAGAGGCGTCCTGAGAAAGCTGCGCATTCAGAACCCAGATGCCCTCCCCGCTTCTCGTGTCTGCTCTGTCCTTTTCCCCAGGAGACCCAAAAGGAAAGCAAGCACCTAGCCAGTGCCTCGCGCCCGTCATCCCGGGACTCAGGAGGCTGAGAGATGAGGACTGAGGTTCGAAGCCAGCCTGGGCAGGAAAGTCCGTGACACTCGTACCTCCAATGAATCACCAAAGGGCCAAAGGGTGGGGCAGGGGGGGGGCAGGAGCCAGAAGTGGAGCTGTGGCTCAACTGGCGGAATGAAAGCCTTGAGAAAAAGCAGCTCAGGGACAGTGTCTAGGCTCTGAGTTCAAGCCCCAGGGCCAGCAAAAGAGAGGGGGGGAGGAAGGAAGGAAGGAAGGGAGGGAGGGAGGGAGGAAGGAAAGGAAGGAAGGAAGGAAGGAAGGAAGGAAGGAAGGAAGGAAGGAAGGAAGGAAGGAAAGAAGGAAGGAAGGAAGGAAGGAAGAAAGGAAGGGAGAGAGAGAGGAAGGAAGGAAGGAAGGAAGGAAGGAAGGAAGGAAGGAAGGAAGGAAGGAAGGAAGGCAGGTGTTTTTCTTCCCCTGGGCTGTCACCGGAAGGGCAGTGCAGCTTCCGAGGGGCAGGGCGGCGGAGGGACTCGCGGAGGAAGCACGGGGCGGGCCAGGAGAAGGTGCCTGCCAAGACACAGGCCCCTGTGGAAGCTCGGTTCACGCTGGGCTCTGAGGGTCAGCTCGGGGTGGCTAGAACGAAGACAGAGCATCAGCGACTGTCATCCTGGCTACTCAGGAGGCTGCGGTCTAGAGAGGAAGGTTCAAGCCAGCCCAGGAAAGCAAATCTGAGCGACTCTTAGCTCCAACTAACCAGCAAGAAGCCAGAGGTGGTGGCGAGGCTCAACTGGTAGGGCACCAGCCTTGAGCCAATGCGCTAAGAGAAAGCATGAGGCCCTGAGTTTGAACCCCGGGACCGGCGCCCACACAGAAAACAAAACAACGCGAAAGAGCAGAAGGGTTTCAGGAGGGGGTTCTTGGAGCCCTTGGACAGTGTGTCTGCCTCACGCTGAGGGTGAAGCTAGAGCGTGTCACGCTCCCCATCTCATCGAAACGAGCTCGTGCGTGCGCTAGCAAAGAGTTCTGGCTTTCGACCCAGAACACGCGACGTTTCGTCCCTTCGGAGTCGAATGGGCCTTGTAGCCCGTGGAAGCCAAGTGTCAGCGGCTCACGTCTACAATCCTAGACACTGAAAAGGCAGACCCCTGATAGACCGAGGTTCGCAGCCAGCACAGTCAGAATAATCCCCGAGACTCCGTCTCCCATTAACCAGCAAAAAGTTGGACCGGAGTCATGGCTCAAGTGATAAGAGTATCAGCTGTAAGTGAAAGAGCCCAGCAAGAGGGCAAGGCCCTGAGTTCAAGCTCGCGTACCAGCGCCCAGTAAGTCAACAAAGCCCATCAGAGCCTCGGCCCTGCTGCCCCAGATATAGAGAGGCCCCAGATCGGCTCAGGATCACCCTTCCCAAGTGGCTTCACAACAGAGATGGGTGATCCACCGGGACAGGAAGGGCCGGGACGCAGCCACGCCGCGCCTCCTAGGGGTGTTCAGATGACAGCGTGGGAAGTGGCCCTGGGTCCTTGACTCCCAAATCAGTGCTCTTTCCACGGGCCTGACTGACCTCCTTCTAGACCCACCCCCCGTTTACCTTGACAGCTCAAATGCCCAGACAGGGGGTGAGCCCCCCATCTCTGCCCGTATAGATCTGCTTGCTCTGTGTCAACAGCGCGGCGGGGTAGACCAGATGTCCCCAGGAGCCCTGGTCTCCAGCATGGGGCACTCATTCTCCGGGACCCTAAGGCTTTCTTGGGGGGCCCCTGCGGTACCCCACCTCGGGCCTTCCTGAGCAGACAGTGGAGTCCCAGACCAGAAAACCCCACTGAGTCACCCCCTTTCATCCCTGTCCTCCAAGTCCCCGGGGCCGGGCTGCACCCGGGTCTGCGGAGGATCTGAACATTTCTTACCATAAAAGGGCAAGCAGGCCTCGCCCGGCCCGGCCGCTGGGGGAAAGGCTGAGCTATTTTTAGAAAACCGAAGGGCCTGCTCCCGATCTCCAGAGGGCTTGGCTCCCCCGGCCTGCACCCCAAGACCCCTTCCCCGGCTCATCCGCTCTCTCCTTCCCTCTGCCCTCCTCTCCGGCTCACCCCATCAGCACCCCTCCCCTTGAGCTCTCCCCTCTGCCTGCCCCTCATCTGTTTTCTCCCTCTTCCTCCTCCCTTCTCCCGGCTCCCCCAATCTTTCCACACCCCACCGCCCCAGCCCGCGGGTCACCTCGGATCTTCCCACGACCCCCCCCCTCGGAAAACACTGTTTACAACCTACGTTCCAAACATCCGCCATCTGGTTCTCGGAAGGGCCAGAAGCTATTTGGAGAAGGAAGTCATGATTGCTCCATCTCCCGAGCCAAGGGGATTTGACAGCCCTCTCCTCTCCCACCTTCCTCCCGGGCTCCTCCTCTCATGTCTGCCGACCACGCTCGCTCCGGGACCAGAGGCCGGCAGGCCGCTTGCTGGGTAACAGCTGGGTCTCTAACCGCCGGCCGCATCTCCCCACTCTTCACCTGCTTCTCCAGGTTTCTCATCCGGACAGTGCATGTGAGACTAGCAGGCATCACTGTTAAGGCTCCAGACTTCAGGGTCCTGTGCTGCAACCCTCCCTGCCTGCTCCCTGGGGCCTGCTGGGGAAGGGAGGGAGGGAGGGAGGGAGGGAGGGAGGGAGGGAGGGAGGGAGGAAGGAAGGAAGGAAGGAAGGAAGGAAGGAAGGAAGGAAGGAAGGAAGGAAGGAAGGAAAAAAAGAAGGAGGGAGGGAGGGAGGGAAGGAGGGAAGGAAGGAAGGAAGGAAGGAAGGAAGGAAGGAAGGAAGGAGGGAGGGAGGGAGGAGGGAGGGAGGGAGGAAGGAAGGAAGGAAGGAAGGAAGGAAGGAAGGAAGGAAGGAGGGAGGGAGGGAAGGAGGGAAGGAAGGAAGGAAGGAAGGAAGGAGGGAGGGAGGGAGGAGGGAGGGAGGGAGGAAGGAAGGAAGGAAGGAAGGAAGGAAGGAAGGAAGGAAGGAAGGAAGGAAAGGAGGAAGGAGGGAGGGAGGGAGGGACAAAGTGTGCGGCCCTGTGTGAAGAATGATCTAGGAGCCTGGCTCGGGTGGCAGCGTGCCTGCTTAGCAAGTCTAAGACCCTGAGTTCGAACTCAACTACTGAACAATAACGAACGTCCGGCCTTGCGCCTCGGTGTTCTCGTGTGTAGGATGGGGTGCGCCTAGCTCATAGTGACCGCGGGGCTCAGCTGGGAGGCGCGTGGAGAGGCCCCGCTGCCGGGGTGGGGGGGCACAGCAGGGAGGCGAGACCTCCATCCTCCTCGTCCTTCCCACTCTGCCGCTGAGAACCTGAGCGACTGCAGGCGGGACGTGGGGTTCCAGGCCAAGCCAGCCGTCCGCCCCCCCCGGCCCCCCCCCCCCGCCGCCCTTTCCCCTGCGTTCCCAGGCTCGCCGGGGCGGCCAGGGCCCCTCCCTGGGGAGGAAGCGGGGGCACGCGAGGCTGGCCAACTCCACGGGGTGACGGGGGAGGGGCCTGGGAACAGAAGCCGGGGGAGGGACACACTGCCCCAATGCTCATCTCTTCTAGATGCTTCTGTGTCGCTCCGGCGCCCCTCGGGATGGGGTCGTGATGGTTCGCGGTGCGTGTGCCCTGTGCCCAGAACTGGGCTTGCGCCCGGTGCCTAAGCTCACTTGGGCTTCACCCACAAGAGCCAACGAAGCAGCGACCCCGCCTCGGTTTCCCCTTGCTGCGGTGCCCTCTAGGGGAAGCTAGAGAGATCGATGACCCATGAGGCGGCGTCGGCTGTGGTCAGCCGCAGGCCAGCTCGGCCCCCGCGGAGCTCGGACCCACGGCCGGCTCGGCCCCCGCGGAGCTCGGACCCACGGCGGCTCCTGACGCCCGCGGCCCAGCTCAGGAACGGCCGTCTGCGGCTTTCCACGCACCGCGGGACTCTCCGCGCGCCCCGGTGAACCCCCCTCGTGCCCCCACGGCGGGCGGCACCCAGTCCGGGCCCCGTAGGATCGCCGGGGAAACGTGGTGCTGCTGGCGATCGTGCCTACAATCCCAGCCACTCACAAGGCTTGAGGTCTGAGTACGGGGGTTCGAAACCAGCCCAGGCAGAGAAGACTGTGAGAGACTCTTAGCTCCAATTGACCAGCGGAAAGCCAGGTGTGGCTCAAGTGCTAGAATACCAGTCTCCAGAAGGGGAGGGAAAAAAGCTCAAGGACAGCACTCAAGCCCTGAGTTCAAGCCCCACTACAGACACAGACACGAATCCACAAAGACAGATGGAGAAACTGAGGCCGGGGCGAAAGGAGTCCGGTGGACAGGCGGTGGGGGGGGGGCAGGGGGGTGACAGATGGGCTGGGGGAGGTTCCGGGGCTGCGGGAGCCAAGCGCACACCGGATGTCAGTGCTTGAGTGAGGGCGGCGGAGCTGTTCCCAGCAGCCAGCCCCTCCCCCGTCCCCTCCCCCTCCGCGCGCTCCCAGGCCCCAGCACCCGTCCCTCCCCCCCCCGCACCCCCCCCCCCGCCCCGCCCCGGAGTCCGGGCTTGGATGCGGTTCGTGTGTGTGCTGTGGCTATTGTCCAGTTCCCCTGCAGAGGGGCTGCCGCTCCCAACTCAGGCAATGAGTTCGATTCCCTGGGAACCCTGCCTCCCCCTCGGCCACTCTCTCCCCGTCTTTTCTTTTTTGGGGGCGGCGGTGGGGCTTGGACGCCGCAGGGCCTGGGTTTTGTCTCTGAGCTCTTTTTGCTCCAGGCTGGTGCTCTACCACCTTCTGAGCCACAGCGCCCGTTCCATGATGCACTGGTGTGTGTGTGTGCGTGCGCGCGTGTGTGTGAATGCTGGGGCTTGACCTCGGGCCTGGGGTGCTGTCCTTTAGCTTTTTCACTCAGAGCTGGCGCTCCACCACGGAAGCCCCTGCTCCGCCTCGGGCGTCCGGGGTCCACCGGGGACGGGCGTGTCACAGACGCCCCCGCCCGGGCTGACGTCCACCTGTGATGTCACAGACGCCCCCGCCCGGGCTGACGTCCACCTGTGATGTCACAGACGCCCCCGCCCGGGCTGACCTGTGATGTCCGCGCTCTGCCCCTGAGTCGCTGGGCCGGGCGGGAGCCCGCAGTGCCCGGCGGTGCCATCTTCTAGTCGGTCCCGCGGCGGGAGGACGCGCCGGGGGAGGTGGCCGCAGAGGCCGGCTGGCTCGGTGGCTTCCCTGCCCTCCCGAGCCTGCGCCAGGCTGCGCAGGGACCCGAGGCCACCGCTGCCCGGCGGAACCGTCCCTCGGGGGCTGGGTCACGGGGCGCCGGCCGGGGTTGGCCAGAGCCATCTCTTTTGTAGGGCGTGAAAGACGCTGGGCACAGCGCCTATGCAGAACCCGACGTCCACGCCAAACAGCCCCACGTTCGAACCCCGCTGCTTCCTTCTTCGCCGGAGAGCCGTGGCCAGGTCCTGTAACGACCCCGGCCTGTTTCCCTCGACGGACGTCCGGTGCAGACGTTCCCACGTCGTGGCAGAGCCCAGGCCTCGTTCTCTCCCACCCTTCCCCTTGACACAGAGAGAAACTGAGGCCCAAGGCGCGGCCGAGGCCGCGTGCGAGTCGGGCGTGGGTTCGGGACCAGGGCGCCTGGGCCTCTCCAGCGCGGCGCTGCTCTCCCGCCGCCCGGGCTGAACCTGTCCCGCGGCGGCGCAGTCGGGGCCAAGGCCGGGGCGGCTGCGGGGCGGCCGGGCGGGAGGGGGAGCATGGCCGGCGGAGCCCGCCGCGGCCCGGCCATATAAGGGAAGGAGCAGCGCTCCCGCCTGGGACTGGAAGAGACAAAACCCAGACAGCCACTGTTTATCCTCCCCGCCCCCCCCCCCGCGCTTCCTGCGGAGACGGAGGGTCCCCCAGCCCACGGACGGCCCCTGAAGACGGGGACGCGTCCGTCCTCCCGGGAGCCGGGGCCCCGGCGCAGCCCGCCGGTGACAGCCCGCGCCGGACCGCACGCCCCCCCACCGCGCCCCCCAAGGCCGCCCTCACCTTCCGACCCGGGATCCCGCGCGGGTAAGTGAACCCCTTCCCAGGGAAGGAGACGGGGGGGGGGGGGGAGAGGGGGAGGCAGGCTTCGTCGCCAGCCACCGAACAGGCAAGACGCAGGCTCGGGGGACACGTTCGGGGGCACTTCCGGGCCCCCATGCTGCACTGCCCTCCCTCCCGCCCCCCTCCCCGCGTCCCTTCCTCCAGGAAGCCTTCCTGGCCTCGCCCAGGGCAGGAGCTTCGAGGCCTCGGCCCATGGCGGGCCTGCCTTCCTCTCCCGCCTCGCCTGGGCTGCCCAGCGCGCCCCGGCCCTCTCTCCCCCGCGGCGAGGACACCTCGTCCCGGCCCCCGAGGACTGGGGAACGGGCGGGGGGCGACCCCAGGGCGTGGTGCCCAGCAATGATGCCCCGGCACCAGCCGTCGAAGTGAGGAGTCCTGGCACGGCGCTCGGCCGCGTCCTTGGGGAAGCTCCCCGCCCAGGAGGCCTCGGGGGTGCGTGGGGACTTGCAGAGTTAGGGGGTTCAATACACAGTGACCACTCTCCTGTCGTTCCAGCCCCCATCCCGTGACTCGCCTACATGCCGAGGGACAGCCTGCAGCCAGGTAAGGGACAAAAGGCAGGGCCACAGCAGGGGTCCAGCCTCAGTTTCCCTCCTGCCTCCTTCCTGGGCCCCTCCAGGCTTCTTTGTCGCAAGGTTGGCTCGGCCCCCCACTCTCCTCCCGGGTGGAGGCCAGGCCCCCGGGATGGCCGCCTCCCATTTCCTGGCCCGCCTCCGAGGTGATGGCGCCCAGCCCGCCCGCCAGCGGTCCTGGAGATTCACGAGGTGGATGTCATCTCCCTTATGATCTTCCAGGCAATCATAAGGTTTTAAAATGTGGGCTCCACCCTTGTAAATATACACGCAGAATTCGTTATTATAAATGGAGGACCATCGCAGTGTTTAGAGTCAAAAATAAATACTGTGGAAGGCAAGCAGGCTGCTGCCTGTTAGCCAAACACGGGGGCGGCCAGGTCCGGGCCTGAGGCCGGGCTGGGTGAGCGGCAGGAGGAGGCCCGGGGCCTGAGGCCGGGCTGGGTGAGCGGCAGGAGGAGGCCCGGGGCCTGAGGCCGGGCTAGGTGAGCGGCAGGAGGAGGCCCGGGGCCCGAGGCCGGGCTAGGTGAGCGGCAGGAGGAGTCCAGGCGGGACAGAGGTGGACGGAGAGGAACCCAGGCGGGTCCCCGGGCCACGGGGCTCAAGAGAACTGGCGGGGAACCACCCAGTCCCTCCGTTCCCCGGAAGCGAGTGCCACGGCCGTCTGGTGGCCTTTGCCTCTGGCGGTCCTTGGAGGGCCAGGGCGGGGGGGGGGGGGGGGCTCTGGGCCCCGCCGTGTCTGCCAAAGCAAGGGGGGGCGTGCTCAAGGGTTCGGTGCCCTCCGTGGCTGCTTCCTGAAGGGCCCCCGGCCCCCCCCCCCGGGTCAGAGGGAGCCACAGGCGCGGACAGCCTGCCTCTGACCCCCGCCGTGACAGTGCTGGACGCCCCGGCCAGGCGGGCCTGGAAAAGAGTCTGCGAGGCCGTTCCAGACTTGAGGCAGCCAGGTCTTTGGCCAGGGTACCCCGGGAGGCCTGCCCCACAGCCGGACCTCAGGAGTGCCCGGTCCCCAGTGCCCCTCCCAGCCTCCCCACGCCTGTCTTGGGCTCTGTGCCAGATCTCCGCCAGAGATCTGTTCGTTTGTCTGTGCTGCCACCGAGACTTGAACTCAAGTCTCGAGTCAAGACTCAACACCGAGACTTGGGGCTCAAGGGCTGTCCCTTAGCTCTTTTTTTTTTCCTCAAGACTGGGGTTCTACCACTTGGGCCCCCACTCGTATCTTTCTGGTGGCTAATTGGAGAGAAGGGCCTCTCGCATTTGTCTGCCCAGGCTGGCGTTGAACCTCGATCCTCGGATCTCAGCCTCTGCGATCTGGGGTAGCTACGGCGGTGCCTGGGCTGCCCCGGGGGAGGGGCTGAGGCCCACGGGAGCCCCGCCGCGCCCCGTCTGTCTCCCGGCCCGAGGTGCAGTGCTGCATCTCTGGTCAGTTGGGAGTCTGAGATGAAGCACTGTAGCTCAGGAAGGGGGAAGCTGCTCGGCGGCGTCGCTGGACCTGGGAGTGGCAGTGGCGGGCGCGCAGGAGGGAAAGGATGTCTTCAGACTCCAGACCACCAGCAGCTCTCGGTTCTGGAAAGTTCCCGGGCTCGCGTCAGTGGCCGGCTCCCTGCGGACGCGGCGGGGCGCGGGTTCCTCCTTTCCGTCTTGTACTCGGAAGCGGTGTTGAGCCTCCCGCCCCGGCGTCCCGGGCCCTGGGGTCACAGGCCGGGCCCCCGCCGTACCTGGTGTGGCCTCCACGACCCCAGCCGCGTCCAGAGCCCGTCCCGAGCCTCAGGGCGGCCACCAGCGG
Source organism: Perognathus longimembris pacificus (assembly GCF_023159225.1). Taxonomy (NCBI): domain Eukaryota; kingdom Metazoa; phylum Chordata; class Mammalia; order Rodentia; family Heteromyidae; genus Perognathus; species Perognathus longimembris. The sequence goes on along the minus strand of NC_063182.1, from coordinate 1,615,843 downwards.
ATCGGGAGGCCCTGAAGAGAGGCGCCAGTGCTGGGCTCCCGGCTCTTCTAAAACCATCCAGACGCCTCGCAAAGGGGGTCCAGGCAGCCACGCACGGCAGGGAGGGCCGGGGAGAGGGGCCCGCTGGCTTGTAACCCCCCCCCCCCGTTACCGCCCCACCTCTGAGCAGCAAGGAAGGCTCGGTTCAGCGACTCCCGCGGGGTCACGGAGGCCCGTGCGCGCTCGGATCCGCGCTCTGGGCCTGGGCCCCCAGGAAACTGCTTTCCAGGGGTGACCCCTGGCGGGGCGCCCCCTGCTGGCTCCCCGGGCTGGCGCCGCGGGCCCCCAGGGTCCACCTTGTCCTCACGGTCCAGTTTTCCCAGGAATCCCTTGGATGCTAAGACGGGGATTCCTGGAAATACTGTTCTTGAGGTCATGGCTTACCCGCCGGACGCTCCTCCTCCCGCCCCGGGCACCCCGGCGCCCAGCACCCCGGGGGGACGCGGCGAGGAGAGGGCGGCCCGCGGAGGTGAGCGGGCTCGCCGACCCCACGCCTGGCCCTCACGCCGCTCGGCTCTCCCGAGCCCCGCTCCCCGCCCCGGGCTGAGCCCGGCGGCCGGTGCAGCCAGCCAAGCAGCTAGGCCAGGCCGGCGGTTGTGCCCCTGAAGTGCCATGTCGGGGCCCCCAGCCCCCATTTGGCCTGACTACTTGGGCTGTCTCTCCAGAAGAGAAGAGCCACGCCTCCGCTAATCCCAACTCCCTCCTCCGCCCCGTGACAGTAATAAAATGTCGGACCCTCCATTCGTGTTCTCCGCTGTTTCATTTTGGGATTTTCCCCCACGGGATCACAGAGGTGGGGAAGGGAGAAGACAAGGGAAGAAACATCCAGAAGCCCCCAGCTAGGATATTCCACGTGCTGGGCAGCTCACGCCTGTAATCCTAGTTACTCGGGAGGCTGAGATCTGAAGAAAGAGGTTCAGCGTCACCCCAAGAGGAAAGTCTTGAGACCCCTATCCCCAGTGAACCACCAAAAAGCCAGAAGCGGAGCTGTGGCTCAAGTGGTAGAGTGCCGGCCTTGAGCAAAAGAGCTCAGGGACAGTGCCCAGGCCCCGAGTTCAAGCCCCAGGACCAGCACACCACACACACGTATCACACCATACACATGATCACATCACACACACGTATCTCCAGGTGTGCCCGCCTGGCCAGGTGCTCACGCAGCCAGCCTTGGTCCCGGGCGCTCCAGGGCAGGGGAGGGGAGAGGAGGGTCTGAGTCCAGGGCTTAGCCAGGGACACGGCGCGTCTGGAACCTAACCACCATCATAGTCACCCATTTCCTCCATTCCCGAAGTTGTCATTGACCAGGCCAAATGGGAAACTGAGTCTGAAATCTGTGAGGCCAGGGCACTTCTTGTGGGTGTTTGATCCCTGGGGACGCCAGGCCATTCGCCCAGCTCTGATCGGCCCGAGGACGGAGTGGGGGGTGGCCAGGGGTCACAGCCGCTATTCCCGCCCCCCAAGGCACCACCACCATGCACCTCGGTTCCTGCCAGCAGGCAGTTGTGGGGTACAGGGGGTGTCTGCTGTGAGGACAGCAAAGCCCGCCCCCACAGACAGTTTGGGGGGTCCGGCTGGTCAGCAAGGACAATTCCAAGCCCATCTCTAAAGGCCCCGCCAAGGCCTCGTGCCGGGGGGAGTCAGGACAGAGCCCCTTGGCAGTTGCTTGGACCGGGCCATCTGCAGAGCCTCTATCCCGGGGGGCGGGCGGTGTACCCTCCCGTGGCCCACCCCAGCCCACAGCGTCCTCGCCCGGAGTGACGTCATCCGTGGCCGGTGCCCACGCGTGTGTGCAGGAGTCTGCGTTTCACGTTTCGCATTTAGTCGGCCGTGGTGGGACGTCGGTGACCGAGGAGGAGGAGGAGAGGCCAAATAACAGGAGAGCCGGCCGTAGAATTCTCCAGAGTACAGAAGGGGCGTGGTTCCGGCGGGAAAGTGCCCGCCTAGGACAGTTGAGGCCCTCACTCCAAACCCTAGCCCCCCTGTGGGCTGGGGACCCAGACTTGTCTAAGTCAGGAAGGTGAGATCTGAGGATCGCAGTTCAAAGCCCGCCCCGGCAGGAAGGCCACCGCAAAGCCAGAAGTCGAGCTGCGGCTCACACTGGCCGAGCGCCGGGCGGCCGAGACACGGTGGGGCTCCGAGTTCAACCCCGAGCAGCAGCAAGAGAAAGACGCCACGTGAACTCCAGCACGTGCCCAGCAGGGGGCAGACGGCGACTGCGGAGGAGGAGGAGGAGGAGGAGGAGGAGGAGGAGGAGGAGGAGGAGGAGGAGGAGGAGGAGGAGGAGGAGGAGGAGGAGGAGGAGGAGGAGGAGGAGGAGGAGGGCAGGCCTGGGTGGGAGGGAAGGTGGGGAGTCAGAGGGCAGAGTCCCCCGCCCCAGGCCAGGCTCACGGGAGGGCTGGGTTCGAGGACCTGTCCTGAGGCTCAGGGGGCTGGGAGGGAGGCGTTTTAGACCAGCCAGGCGCCCGTTCCGGGCTGGGGGGGGGGGTAGCTTGTCTTGAAGGCCCTGGCCCTGGGTTTAATCCCCTCGCGCCACCCACCCTGGGGTGGGGGGGGCAGCTCCGCGTCCCTCAGCGGCTGGACGGAGGTACGGCAGCCTCGGTGGTGCCCCGAGGGGCTTCCCCCACAGCCGCTCCCCACCCCGGAGGGGCAGCACCGCGCTGAGGTGGCTGCGGTCCCACCGGGGGCCGCTTGCTTTCTGCCCCGCTCGTGCAGCCAGATCCGGGGTCGTAGCCGTGAGCCTTCGCCTCGCGGGGAGTTGGAGTTTCGGGACTCGTCTTCCCGCCGTGGGGGAGGGAGCCAGGCTGTGCCGACCTCAGCACGCTCTGCCTCTGCGTGGCCTGGTGCGCGCGTCCCCACTCCATCTGCGGAGACCACGGACCGGCCAGCAGCAGCAGCTCTGAGAGCCCCGGGGAGGAAGTCCACTTACACCACCGCGGCCCGGCTTGTTCCCCGGTGCTCTGGGAATATGCGTGTGTGTGTGTGTGTGCGTGCACATGCATGTGTGACAGAACTGTGGCTTGAACTCAGGGCCTGCGGTGCTGTCCCTTCGCTTCTTTGCTCAGGAATGGTGCTCTACCGTTTGAGCCTCAGCTCCACTTCCTGCTTTTTGGTGATTAATTGAAGATCAGGGTCTCACAGATATTCCTGCCAGGGCTGGCTTCGAACCTCAATCTGCAGATCTCAGCCTCCTGTGCCGTTAGGATTCAGGCATGAGCTACCAGCACCGGGCCTACTTCTCTTCTTAAGAAGTAGACATCTGGGGCTGGGGATATAGCCTAGTGGCAAGAGTGCCTGCCTCGGATACACGAGGCCCTAGGTTCGATTCCCCAGCACCACATATATAGAAAACGGCCAGAAGCGGCGCTGTGGCTCAAGTGGCAGAGTGCTAGCCTTGAGCGGGAAGAAGCCAGGGACGGTGCTCGTCCTAGTGCCGCACAGCCAGACACACGCACCCAACACACGCACACCCAGACACACGCACCCAGACTCACGCACCCAGACACATGCACACCCAGACACACGCACACCCAAACACACCCACCCAGACACACACCCAGACACACGCACACCCAGACTCACGCACCCAGACACACACACACCCAAACACACGCACCCAGACACACGCACACCCAGACACACACACCCAGACACACGCACACCCAGACACACACATTCAGACACACACCCAGACACACGCACAGACACACACACTCCCAGACACACGCACCCAGACACACGCACACCTAGACACACCCAGACACACAGGCGCACACCTCACTCACGCCCCCACGCAATAGTGCGTTTCCACACAAATCACAACCTGCTCACACCTTCCGCCCACACTCCCGAGCGCTCCTGCTCCCAAACCAACCGCATCCAGACACCAACACTCACATCCCTACACGCCACACACCACAGGGACCCAAATCACCCGTGTTGCCGGCCATGCGTGGTTCTTAAGGGATATTTCTGTAACAGGGAGGTCAGATCTGGCCAGTGCCATCATTAACTGTGGAGGGCATCAGATTGACTCCCTCACTCCATCTCCACTAAGCCCTCCCCCGCCCTCTCCAGGGTAGATTGTGTAACCTGCTGGACCACCCGAGGTGTGGAACATTCAAGGAACACTCAAGGTTAAGCCCGTGCCCTCCCGTGAGTAGGCCAATCCGCCTGCATCACGTGAGCCCCGCCAAATCCGTGCGCCAAGTCTAACTAGAATGATAGCTTGGTTCAGTTGCTATGAGGCAGACCGTAACTCCATTGCCACCTGCGTGTGACCTGGCGTGCGCTCTGAGTGTCGTAACCTCATTGGCCACCTGCGTGTGGCAGGCTGGACCGTGTGGTGTTTGCCTTTATAACCCGACCCTGAGTGTGGCCCGGTCCCAGCTCCCGAGTCTGGGCCGTGACCCTGGCCGGTCAGTATAAATCCATCTTTTTACTTGAGACTGTCTCTGAGTGGTGGACTCTTGGAGGGATGGGGGATCCCCCCTCCACCCTCGGACCCCGTTACATTGTGGGCCCCTCCCTTGGGGGGGGTCCCCATTACAATTTCATTGTATTTACGTGGTTGTGCAAAGGAGTTGCCACTCCGCCATGCAGATTATGGACGCAATACAGTTTTCTTGCTATAAGGTTTTTTTCTTTTTTTTCCCAGTCCTGGGCCTTGGACTCAGGGCCTGAGCACTGTCCCTGGCTTCTTTTTGCTCAAGGCTAGCACTCTGCCACTTGAGCCACAGCGCCACTTCTGGCCATTTTCTGTATATGTGGTGCTTGGGACTCGAACCCAGGGCTTCATGGATACGAGGCAAGCTCTCTTGCCACTAGGCCATATCCCAGCTTCCCAAGATGGGAGTCACCATCTGCAGTCGGTCCGCTGACGATCTGCTTCCCTCTCGGTCCCTCCAGGGCCGGCCTGGGTGATCATGCTTTCCAGTCCCGGCATGGACCACTGTGGTCGGCCAGCCTGGGCCTGGAGGACCGGGAAGGAGCCGCCGACCCTGGGCCCGTGTTGGGGCCTAGCCACCGATGTCATGGCGCCTGCCCGAGAAAACTACATCTCCCGCGCTCCTCTGCGGCGCCCGCACGTGACCCGCCGCGACCAATGAGGCGGGAGAACGGCTCCCGTGTGCGCGCCGCCGCCGCCGCCGCCGCGCCCGCGTCCCTCGCGCCGTCCTCGCCCTGGTGGTCGGGCGCCCGCCCTTCGGGGGCTGCGCGGGCCGCGTCGGGCGGCCTCCGCCCCGTTTCCACCCCCCCCCAGGGTGTCGGGGCTGCCGGCGGGCGCCGCGCCGGGCGTGGCGTGGCTGCGGGGCGAGGCGTGGCTGCGGGGGGCGGGGCGGGGCCTCGGGGGCGGGGCGGGGCTCCGGGGGTGGGGCGGGGCTCCGGGGCGGGGTCGAGGCGTGGCTGCGGGGGGCGTGGCGTGGCTGCGGGGCGGGGCTTGGATGCGGGGCGGGGCTCCGGGACGCGGGGCGAGGCGTGGCTGCGGGGGGGCGGGGCGGGGCGCGGGGCGGGGCTCCGGGGCGCGGGGAGGGCGCGGCCTCTCCCCGACGCGGCAGTGGGGACTCCGTCAGCCCGGGGTCGAGGGAGTGGAGACCACCGGGGAGAGGGGAGGGGGGAGAGGGGGGAGCCCCCCAGCCCCGCCTTCCCAGGGCACCTCACTAAGCCGGGGAGCAAGGCCGAGGCTGGCGTGCAGGCCCGCCCGGATCCCCCCCTCCCCGCCCCCTCCCCGCCCCGGACCCCCCTCCCCGCCCCGGACCCCCCTCCCCGCCCCGGACCCCTCCTCCCACCCCTCACCCGCCCAAGCAGAAGCAGACTCCCACTGTACAGCACAAACCGTCCCTCCTCCCGCCTCGCCCGGCCGCGTGGCACAGCGATCCGATCCTCACACAGTGTTCACACTGATAGGAGCTAGGAACCATCTGGAGGGGCTGGGATGTGGCCTAGTGCTCACCTCACATACCTGAAGCCCTGGGTTCGAGTCCCCAGCACCACATAGACAGAAAACGGCCAGAAGTGGCGCTGTGGCTCAGGTGGCAGAGTGCTAGCCTTGAGCAAAGAGAAGCCAGGGACAGTGCTCAGGCCCTGAGTCCAAGCCCCAGGACCGGCAACACAACAACAAACCATCTAGAGCTGACTTGAGGAACACGGACGTCTGTGTCCTATGCAAACTTTCATTTATGGAAAGGACTGAATCATCGCGGGTTCTGATCTCCTCTGAGCCCTGGAGCAGTCACCTGTGACTAGGCTGGATGACTGTGCTTCACACTCACGCCGGGCCATCAGACGGGGCGGGGTGACCCCGGCGGGCCTCGCCTGCCCGGGCCAAGGCTTCCGGCGGCAGCTGCGTACCTGCCCTCGCCTGCCCGGGTGAGTCACAGGGAGTGGGCGACAGCAAGGCCTGGGTGTCGGCCTGCGGAAAAAGCCAGCGTCAGGAAAAAGTGCCCGAGACCTGCCCGCCAGCCCCGACCTGCCGGCCTCTCCTCTGCGGCCTCTGCCCCCAGGAAGTGTCCCTGAGCCTTGGACTCCCGGGTCTGGAGTTAGAGCCATTATAATGGCAGTTCCTTCCCCTGCGCCGGCTCTGTCACAGGTGCTACCGTCTGAGGATGGGGACGAGAGGGACGGGAGGACGGCTGACCATTTACCCCATACTCCAGGGCCGCAGTGACTCCTGCCTGGTGAAGATATCTCTGCCATCAAGGTCAGCAGCTCCGGCTGGGATGCTGCCCGGTGGCAAAGTGCTGGCCTTGCAAGTGCAATGTCCTGTGTTCCATCCCCAGTTCCAAAAAAGAAAACACACACACACACACACACACACACACACACACACACACGCCTTTGCATATATAGTTACGATTTCACATTGGGTAAGGGTGGGTCTGAAAAACCTGTCTTAAAAGGAAAAGACAGCCTGAAGCGGGTGACTCACGCCTATAATCACAGCTACTGAGGTTGAGATGGGAGGATCACCATTTGAAGCAGCCTAGACAAGAAAATCCGTGAGACTCTCATCTCCAATGAACCTGCAAAAAGCCAGAAGGGCTGAGGCTCAAATGGTAGAGTGAAAAAGCTGAAGGGCAGCTCAGACCCTGAGTTCAGCCCCAGTACGGGCATAGACATAGAGAAAGAGCGGGAGGGAGGCAGCCGCCCGCCAGCCCAGTGCCGATGGCCTGTAATCCTAGCTACTCTGGAGGCTGAACTCTGAGAATCGTGGTTTGAAGCCAGCCCGTCCCTGTGACACTTTTATCTCCAATTAACCACTCAAAAAACCAGAGGGTGCTGTGGCTCAAAGTATCAGAAGGCTAGCCTGGCTTTCCCCTGACTCTTTCACTCAACGCTGGAGCTCTGCCACTAGAACACAGCTCCTCTTGCAGAGTTTTGCTCACTAATTGGAAATAAGTCTCCAACACTTGCCTGCTCAGGCTGGCTTTGAACCAGGGTCCTCAGACCTCAGCCTGCCGCGCAGCTACGGTTGCGGACGTGAACCAGCGCTGCTCCGCTGATGTCTCCGCCTCTGCCTGTGCCCGGGGCCGAGGCGGTGCTCGGAGCTCTGTTCCCAGGGCCCTCGGCAGGGCGGCGTCCCGTCCGTGGTCGGGTCCGTATCCGTCCAGGCAGCCGCTCCCTCCCGGGAGAGGCAGCCGATCCCGAGTGGGTGTCAGTGCCGCAGGCTAGTCACCGGGAGCAGCAGACGGGGTCTGACCTGCTGCCTGCCTGGGCGCCGCAGCTCCTCCCCACTCCCCACTCGCCGCTCAGAGTCCACCACGAGAGGCCTGCTCACGAAGCTGACCGAGGACCCCAGGGCTCTAGTTACTCCGCTTGTGAGGTGATCACACGCAGCCGAGGTGATCACACGCAGCCGAGGTGATCACACGCAGCTGAGGTGATCACACACAGCCGTGATCACACACAGCCGAGGTGATCACACGCAGCCGAGGCGATCACACGCAGCCGAGGCGATCACACGCAGCCGAGGTGATCACACGCAGCTGAGGTGATCACACACAGCCGTGATCACACACAGCCGAGGTGATCACACGCAGCCGAGGTGATCCCACACAACCGAGGTGATCACACACAGCCGAGGTGATCACACGCAGCCGAGGTGATCACACGCAGCCGAGGTGATCACACGCAGCCGAGGTGATCACACGCAGCCGAGGTGATCACACGCAGCCGTGATCACACACAGCCGAGGTGATCACACGCAGCCGAGGTGATCACACGCAGCCGAGGTGATCACACGCAGCCGAGGTGATCACACACACAGCTGAGGTGATCACACACAGCCGAGGTGATCACACGCAGCCGAGGTGATCACACACAGCCGAGGTGATCACACACAGCCGAGGTGATCACACACAGCCGAGGTGATCACACGCAGCCGAGGTGATCACACGCAGCCGAGGTGATCACACACAGCCGAGGTGATCCCACACAACCGAGGTGATCACACACAGCCGAGGTGATCACACGCAGCCGAGGTGATCACACGCAGCCGAGGTGATCACACACAGCCGAGGTGATCACACACACAGCTGAGGTGATCACACACAGCCGAGGTGATCACAGGCAACCCAGGTGATCACACGCAACTGAGGTGATCACACGCAGCCGAGGTGATCACACGCAGCCGAGGTGATCACACACAACTGAGGTGATCACACACACAGCTGAGGTGATCACACGCAGCCGAGGTGATCACACGCAGCCGAGGTGATCACACGCAGCCGAGGTGATCACACGCAGCCGAGGTGATCACACACAGCCGAGGTGATCACACGCAGCCGAGGTGATCACACGCAGCCGAGGTGATCACACGCAGCCGAGGTGATCACACGCAGCCGAGGTGATCACACGCAGCCGAGGTGATCACACACAGCCGTGATCACACACAGCCGAGGTGATCACACGCAGCCGAGGTGATCCCACACAACCGAGGTGATCACACACAGCCGAGGTGATCACACGCAGCCGAGGTGATCACACGCAGCCGAGGTGATCACACACAGCCGAGGTGATCACACACACAGCTGAGGTGATCACACACAGCCGAGGTGATCACACACAGCTGTGCTTCCTTGTACTTGCGCCTCTTTCATAAAGTGTTTTGAGGGTGATTGGAATACATTGTCTATGCGTGAATGCATTGTATGCGCGTGAATGCATTGTATTCGCGTGTAGAAATGTCCAAATGAAACTCCTCCTAACACAAATAATGTGTGTATGTGGTGTGTGTGTGCGTGTGTGTGCGCGCGCGTGCTACAGCTTGAAGCCAAAGCCCGGGCACTGTTGCTTAGCTTTCTCATTTTAATTTAGAGCCCCGCCACGCGAGCTGTAGCCCCACTTGTAGCGTTGTGCTGGTTAATCGGAGATGAGAGTCTCTGGGCTTTGCTCAGAGATGGGGCGGGCCTGCTGAGTGCCAGCCTCTGCCAGCCCACCCGACGCCGCCGGAGACCCCCCCCCCCCCCCCGCTTCACATGGATGCCGAGGCTGCGCTTGTTACGTCATAACTTTAATTTTGCGATGCTGAGGGTTGAATGCAGGGCTGAGAGTTGAGGGTCACAGTTCGAAGCCAGCCCAGTCAGTGAAGTCTGTGAGAGTCTCATCCCCAATTAAACATCAAAAAGTTGGGGGCTGGGAAGGTGGCCTCGCGGTAGAGTGCTTGCCTAGCATGCATGAAGCCCTGGGTTCGAGTCCCCAGCACCACATACACAGAAAACGGCCAGAAGTGGCGCTGTGGCTCACGTGGCAGAGTGCTAGCCTTGAGCACAAAGAAGCCAGGGACAGTGCTCAGGCCCTGAGTGCAAGGCCCAGGACAGAAGGGAAGGGAAGGAAAGGGAAGAGGAGGAAGGGAGGGAGGCAGGGAGGGAGGGAGGACGGGCAGGCAGGCTGGAAGTTATTTCCTATGCTTCCGGGCATCTCTGTATTGGGGTTCCCCTCCCCCCTCCGCCCGTGCTCCCGCCCCGTGGGCTCGCCCCTCCCCTCCCCTCCCCCCCTCCGCCCTCCGCCCGTGCTCCCGCCCCGTGGGCTCCCCCCTCCCCTCCCCTCCCCCCTCCGCCCGTGCTCCCGCCCCGTGGGCTCTCCCCTCCCCTCCCCTCCCCCCTCCGCCCGTGCTCCCGCCCCGTGGGCTCCCCCCTCCCCCCTCCGCCCGTGCTCCCGCCCCGTGGGCTCCCCCCCCTCCCCCTTCCGCCCGTGCTCCCGCCCCGTGGGCTCCCCCCCCTCCCCCCTCCGCCCGTGCTCCCGCCCCGTGGGCTCCCCCCCCCTCCCCCCTCCGCCCGTGCTCCCGCCCCGTGGGCTCCCCCCTCCCCTCCCCTCCCCCCTCCGCCCGTGCTCCCGCCCCGTGGGCTCCCCCCCCCTCCCCCCTCCGCCCGTGCTCCCGCCCCGTGGGCTCCCCCCCCCCCCAGCCCGGGAGTGGAGCCTGAGCCGCGGGCCCAGCGCTGCTCTTGGCCTCGCTCGCTCGCTCGCTCGGAGGCGGCGCTGCCCGGGCTCGCGGGCGGGCGGGCGGCAGCTCCGACTCACCCAGCCCGCCCGGCCTCCACCCCCCCACCCGCCGGGAACCGGCACTGCGGGCCCGCCGGGCCGCCCCGCGCTGCGAGCGGCCGGCCAGCGCCCTTCCCGGCCCGCGGCGCGGGGTGGAGCCGGCGCCCGCCGCGCGCTCGGGCCCGGCGCTCCCGCGGTGCCAGGGCGGCCGCCCGCCGACCGTCCCGCCCGCGCCGGCCTCCGCCCGCCGGCCTCGCCTCGCAGCCTCCGGGGCGCTGGGAGCCCCCCGCCCCCCATTGACCCCCGGAGAGCGGGACGCGGGGGCCCAAGAGGCCCAGGGAGGGCGCCCGGCCCGCGCCGCGCCCACCAGGCGGACGCCCACGACCACGGCGCTTTTTCTTTTTTTTTTTTTTTTTTGCCAGTCCTGGGCCTTGGACTCAGGGCCTGAGCACTGTCCCTGGCTTCTTCCCGCTCAAGGCTAGCACTCTGCCACGTGAGCCACAGCGCCGCTTCTGGCCGTTTTCTGTATATGTGGTGCTGGGGAATCGAACCTAGGGCCTCGTGTATCCGAGGCAAGCACTCTTGCCACTAGGCCATATCCCCAGCCCAGCCTACTGGTTCTGGAAAGCGCGTGGACAGCCGGCGGGCACGGCTTTCAGCACAAGGTCTGTGTACGGCCTCTCCATCACGGGGGGCCTGTCCATCACGGGGGGCCTGTCCATCACGGGGGGGCCTGTCCATCACGGGGGGGCCTGTCCATCACGGGGGGCCTGTCCATCACGGGGGGGGGCCTGTCCATCACGGGGGGGGCCTGTCCATCACGGGGGGGCCTGTCCATCACGGGGGGGTCTGTCCATCACGGGGGGCCTGTCCATCACGGGGGGGGGCCTGTCCATCACGGGGGGGGGCCTGTCCATCACGGGGGGGGCCTGTCCATCACGGGGAGGGGGGGCCTGTCCATCACGGGGGGGGGCCTGTCCATCACGGGGGGGCCTGTCCATCACGGGGAGGGGGGGCCTGTCCATCACGGGGAGGGGGGGCCTGTCCATCACGGGGAGGGGGGGCCTGTCCATCACGGGGGGGCCTGTCCATCACGGGGGGGGCCTGTCCATCACGGGGGGGCCTGTCCATCACGGGGGGGGGCCTGTCCATCACGGGGGGGGCCTGTCCATCACGGGGAGGGGGGGCCTGTCCATCACGGGGGGGGGCCTGTCCATCACGGGGGGGCCTGTCCATCACGGGGAGGGGGGGCCTGTCCATCACGGGGAGGGGGGGCCTGTCCATCACGGGGAGGGGGGGCCTGTCCATCACGGGGGGGCCTGTCCATCACGGGGGGGGCCTGTCCATCACGGGGGGGCCTGTCCATCACGGGGGGGGGCCTGTCCATCACGGGGGGGGGCCTGTCCATCACGGGGGGGCCTGTCCATCACGGGGGGGCCTGTCCATCACGGGGAGGGGGGGCCTGTCCATCACGGGGGGGGCCTGTCCATCACGGGGGGCCTGTCCATCACGGGGGGGCCTGGCCACGGCTCGCGCAGGCTCCTGGGCGCCCCGCTGCGGGAAGAGCAGCCTTTCACAGCCCTGCGTTCATTCTGGAATCATCCAGGCTTCCGGCGGAGCCTGGCAGAGGGGTGGGGGGAGCGGGAGGCGGAACGCGAGCCCGGACTTCAGCTCAGAGCCGTGTCAGGCTCGGGGTCCAGGGTGCCACACCCGGAGCGGGAAGGCGAGGAAGTGGGGGAGCGGCTACGGCCCCTGCCCGCCCGAGAAACCCCTCTGGTGACCCCAGCAGCGAGCGGAGGGCACGGTGCTCCGCGCTGTTCTAGAAGCTTTCTTCAGGACTTGGCCTCAGAGAAAGCAAAGCGCGAGGCGAAGGAGCGGGGGGCTCGCTGACGGCCCATGGAGGCTCTCCAGGCGGTGGCCGCACATATGAAGGCAAATGGCCGACTCGGGGCCTCCTCCCGAGCGGTCTGCGGGGTGCTGAGGTGCCAGCCACAACCCAAGGTCAACTTCTGGGTCCAGACCGCGCAAGGCCCAGCCCAGGGCTGGAGGACACCTCCCCAACTCCGGAGGGGCCGCGGATGAGAGGGGCGCGCGGGTGGGAAGGCCACCCCGAAAAGCTTCGGGAGCGACAGTGGAAAGCGACTGTAGCCCTAACTGCTCTGGAGGCTGAGCTATCAGGATCATGGTTCAAAGCCAACCAAGGCAACAAAGCCTTTGAGACGCTCCTCTCCAATCAACCAGCTCACATCCCAAGTGGAGGTGGGGCGCCCGCCCCCCGCGAGGCCCCTCCGGGAGGGCACAGCGCCCAGGCCCGGGTTCAAGCCCCGGTGCTGTCACAAAAGCAGACACAAGAGGGACTTGCCGCGTGTAGACTACTTGGGGTTCACGACACGATTGACAGACAGTACATTAATCTGTCAAAATCCACTTCACTCCACTCACCAGTGTTGAGTTCAAGCCCCAGCTCTGGCACAGAAGAAACCCCGAACACAACGGCGGCGAGCGGGGCTGGGCCTTCGCCCTGGAGGCTGGCGGGTGGGGCCGCGGCGTGGGGAGCGGGGCCCAGCCCAGAGCGGCCTTCCTTGGGGCCTCACGGGTGACGGAGGCTCGGGACCCCCCACGACCGAGAGGAGGATGAAGGGAAGAGAGGACGGGGGGCTGGCTGGCAAGTTGGCTCCTGAACCTCCAGAGCGCCAGGCGGCGCAGTGACACCACCAGGCCCCACGGTTACGGTTCCACGCAGGCCCGACAGGTATGTCCACCCGGCGAAGCACGACGGCCGATGGAGGCCACGCTAGGTGTGCGACGTGAGGCCAGTGATGACACAGATGCAAACGAGTTTTCATCCTATCCTGGGTCTTCTGACAGGTCTTTGGGCAGTCAGCAAGCATGAGGAAACCCTTGTTTTAAACCCTGCCTGAAGCTGGGCCCTGGCGGCTCCCGTCATTCCAGCCGCTCCCGAGGCTGAGATCTGAAGATCGTGGTTCAAAGCCAGCCCTAGCAGGAAAGTCTGTGAGACTCTTATCTCCAATTAACCACCAAAAAACCGGAAGTGGATCTGTGGCTCAAGTAGTAGAGCTCTAGCCTTGGGCACAAAAGTTAAGAGACAGGGCCCAGGCCCTGAGTTCAAGCTCCAGGACTAAAAAAAAAAAAATTAAACTTGTCTTATTCATGTCTGAAATATCTGTCTTCTGAATACATATTCTTAAAATAAGACACAGAAAAGTCCGCTCTCAGGGCTGGGAATATGGCCGAGTGGTAAAGTGCTGTCTGTCTCGTATGCATGAAGCCCTGGGTTCCATTCCTCAGCACCATGTATGGAGAAAAAGCCGGAAGTGGCGCTGTGACTCAAGTGGCAGAGTGCTAGCCTTGAGCAAAAAGAAGCCAGGGACAGTGCTCAGGCCCTGAGTTCAAGCCCTGAGACTGGCACTGGCACCAGCACACACACACACATTTTAATAGGTCAAAAATCCGAGGAAAGCTAGTACTAGTGATCTACCTTCAGCAGTGGTTTTATTGGGCACATTCATGTAACAGACTCCAAAACCAAGGAAATAGGGCCTGGGAGGGACCTTCTCTTTCCTTCCTTATTCCTAAGCCTTCCACACAGAGAGACACAACTGCGAAAAGGTTGAACAGCTGCTGGCCATTTATGGAAAAGTTGCATTGCTGAACCCTCAATAGATCAGAGGATTAGTTCTTGCTTGTTTACACGTTGCCTAGCAACAAAAGGAAAGGCAAGAGTTGTTTCCTTATGTGATAAGCCCAGGAGGTGTAGCGCCAGGGCCAGAGCTGCGAAGCTCACCAGCCCGGGGCTCTGGCTTCCCGAAGGCCGAGCCTGGGAGACTGAGGCTCTCCCACCTTTCCCGACCCCAGTGCAGGTGCCAGTGTGTGTGTGTGTGTGTGTGTGTGTGTGTGTGTGTGTGTGTACATAAAGAACCTTCCCTGACGCATTGACCTAGCGGCTCACTGCAAGATGTCACAGATGGCTGGCATGCTGCTTGCCTTGAATTAAGGAGCAATACACTTGGCAATTATTTAAGTCGGTAGCCCTTGCAGTGATTAGCACTAAGTACCTGAGCGAAATAAATAATCCAGTCTCCTCTTTGACCTCTCCCTCTGAACTGCTAACTGGCCAGATGGTCTCGTGATGACATTCCTTTCACAGCCCTTCTCTTTTTCTCTTTTTTCTTTCATCAGTCATGGGGCTTGAACTCAGGGCCTGGGTGCTATCCGTGAGATTTTTCACTCAGGCCTGGAGCTCGACTACCAGAGCCACAGCTCCACATCCAGCTTTTTATTGGTTACTTGGAGATAAAAGAGTCTCAAGGACTTTCTTGCTCAGGCGGGCTTTGAACTGTGATCCTCAGAGCTCGGCCTCCTGAGTAGCTAGGATGACAGACACGAGCCACTGGTGCCTGGCTAGAAGGGGTTGGTTTTAGAGTTAATCATTTAACAAGTTCTTTTAGCTAATTCTGGTAGCTACACTAGGGACAAGGCCATAAGTGCTTGTTTCTGGAGCGGGTGGCATGCTGGCGAATGAACTGGAACTGGAAGGCCTGACTGTAAGGTGTTTCAGTGTCCTGCCACAGCTGATCTCTAGCTACCGGGTCACCAAATGCAGAGAAGAGGTTTTGAGAGCAGACTCTGCTTTAGCTTCCCACGGCCTAGAAGCAGCAGCCATTACTCTGCGGTGTTTCTGATGTGATTCACACTCAACCCCCATTACACTGACAATTCAGTGGCCCTTCCCTTAGGTGAGGAAAATGAAAACACTGTCTAGTACCAGACTGCTTCTCTCAATTTACTCTGCTGCCCATTCGGCCTTCCCGGGGTGTTTCAACGAGGTGCCTCCCCGTTCCTCAGTCTGCTTGCCCCTGGCTGGTGCTCTCCCACGCCCTCCCCTCGGGCTCAGCTTCCTGGGGAGGGGATGGTTTGGAATGAATTCGGTAGGAACTTCCTGTCCCAAGCTGTCTTTGAACTCCAGTCTTCGTGATCTCAGTCCCCGCAGTATCATTCTTCTGCTAGGGTTTCTCAAATTTGATTGCACTTCAAGTATCAGCTGGGGGGCCTTGAGACCGCCCAATAGCCGCCCCCCACTGTCACTTAAAATTCATGTACTTCCCTTCCTCAGGTCTAGTTACAAATCCAAGATAGATGGGCCTGAGTGGAGTCTGCGTCACAGGCACGAGGCCAAGTTTGATCCTAAACACCGAAGGGGGAAAAAAAAAATCAAATGTTATCTGGGGACACTGGAACAGATTTGTCCAATATGGACAGATGAGAAGCCTTAAAACCTACAACTGTGCTCTCTAACAGAACTCCACGGTCATGTTTTTCTGGTTACAGCCCTCCCATGAAACTTTGCAGAGGCCAGACACGGTGGGAGAGAAAGAGATCAGTGATCAGGAAATGGACTCCACCCTGGGGACTTTGACTGCCTAGAACTTTCCCCCACTTTACTATCCTTTTCGATTTCAATGCTCCTATGCCCTTGAGTGGTGACTAATAAAACTGTTACTAGCTAGGAGACGTGGGAGGTTGACTTTGCCTTTTAGCCTAAATAGGGCCACATTTCCCATCTCGGTGAGCATTGTACACTATCACGGGTGGGGTGCACTTCACCTCCCTCGCCCTCGTTTGGCTCCTAGCAGAAGGAACAGAAGGAACCACTAGCTGACGTCACGCGCATAGGTAGGTGTGTTCTGCTACCATTCCTCCAAGATGGGTTTCCCAAGGCAGAGTCTCCAGTGTCTGATGAAATCTGAATTCATCTCGCCAGATGCAATCCCATGTAGACTTTTTTCTGGTCTTAATATGCAACTGTAGTATTATGTAAGTTTTGTTGTTGCTTGTGGGGCTTGAACTAGGGGCCTAGGTACTGTCCCTGAGCTTTTTTTGCTCAAGGCTAGTGCGCCATTTCCGGTTTTCTGGTGGTTAATGGAAGAGTCTCTTGGACTTGGTTGCTTGGACTGACTTTGAACTGAGATCCCAGGTTTCAGCCTCCGGAGTAGCTAGGATTACAGGCGCAAGCTCCCGGAGCCTGGTTTCACATACATTTTGTTATCCTCACACTGCAGTCTCATGAAATGCCATCTTTGAATTCCCAGCAAGCATGGCGGAGCCGGCCAGAGACCCAGTAATCGCTCCGTAATCGCTGATGTGTAAAAGCAATGCTTATGACTATTTGTACAAGACCTGCACTCTTGTACACGGGCTGAATAAAAGCAGACGGCGTGGAGTGTGCAGCCGTAGTCCTAGCTACTCAGAAGGGCGAGGCTACAGGACAGGGAGCCCGGAGCTGCAGGCAGTGTAGACAACAAACCCAAACCAAGCTGGGGCCCGCGGCTCCGGGCTGTCCACACTCCATTTCCTGCGACAGGCGGGGGCGTGGCTGTGGCCGTCCAGATAGAGACAGGAGGGAAGGCCACGAGTTCAACCCCAGCACCTGCACACACAAAACCCCAACTCAAACCCTGCACGGAGCCATATAGACTCAAGAGCTCACACAGCTGCCCCTTGCAGGAGGCAGGGTGGGGGTTGGCTGAAGAATTCAGGAGGTTAGTGTGCAAATACATGTGCGTATGCGTGGAGATGTCAAAATGACACCCCTGCCCATGTGTTTAAACTTAAACAACAAAAAAAAGTTCACTTCCACATTTTCTGGTAGCACACACACAGAATTGCAGAGGCCACTTTCTCAGTTTTACTGTCTAATCTAGACTAAAACATTACCTTTAGGAGAGCCATGTTTGTACAGGGCAAATCAGCTTTGCAATGAAAAACGTTTCCTTAGCAACTGTCAAGAGCAGTTTCTAAAAATGATGACTGCCTCGCCCTTTTTCCAGTCCTAAACATCTAACACAGCACTTTATCAAGCCGGGTGCCACTGTCCAATAGCACAGAACAAATGGCCGCCTGCCATTTGTTTGAATGTTCCCAACAGTTATTCAAACCATCTTCTTTCTCTGAACTACGAACACTGCAGGCTTAATATGGTAATGTTGACAAAAGGCTACATTTTTGCACCCACACAAGACATTCTGCTCCATAAATGACAAACTAAGGCACTGTTCTCTAGAATTAAGGGAGAGAAATTCTGTTGAACTCACTGGCACAAATCTGGGTGTGTGGAAACACTCCAAAAATGTAAATATTCATAATCACAGATGAAAACATATTGATCAAATGGGGTGGGGCGTGCCAGCGCTGGGCTTGAGCTCAGGGCCTAGGCACTGCCCCTCAAGCCTTTCACAGAAGCCGCAGCTTCGCCTCGTCCTGCTAGTGAACTGGAGGGAAGTCTTAAGGCCTCTCTGACTGGGGCTGGCCGCGAACCATGAGCCTGCCCTTGGCCTTCCGAGTAGCTAGGGTTATGGGGATAAGGGACCAACACCTGGCTCAACTTTGTAAGACATTCTATTCCTGGTTATTAGACATGTCACCAGCATAGCTAATTCAATCTCTTGGCAGCTAAAAAGCCCAAATAGCTACTCTATTCTTCTTCTTCTTAACACACAAATACTGGAGATGACCAGCTACGAGGCCAGTGGACAGTTGAATGAATGGGGGGTCTGGATTGCAACACTCGCCGGGACACCTGAGTACATACATCTTCCTGGGCTGATTTTCAGTTGACAACTGTGACTCAAGTACCCAGTTCTAAACAGGGGCTCGTAATGAAGCAGGAAAAGAACCAAACGGGCAAGTTGGTAAATTCCTAGTAAGCGCACGACTGACCTTCCTTTCATTCGTGCACTCAAGTGGACAATGGGCAGGCTCCTTTGGACAGCTGTCTTGAGACACAGTATGATGTTGTAGAGCACGTGAGATGAGTGCATTTTTTTTTTCTTCCAGTCCTGGGCCTTGGACTCAGGGCCTGAGCACTGTCCCTGGCTTCTTTTGGCTCAAGGTAGCACTCTGCCACCTGAGCCACAGCGCCACGTCTGGCCTTTTCTATATATGTGGTGCTGTGGAATTGAACCCAGGGCTTCATGTGTAGGAGGCGAGCACTCTACCACTCGGCCACATTCCCAGCCCACACGATAGGAGTGCATGTAGAACACACCAGCTCCCCTTCCTGACTTCCGCAGGCCCTTATCCGTACCTTTCCCAGTGGCCCTACCCTTTCGCCCTGTCACTTCACGGTTCCCCCTTAGAAGGCAACGTTTTACACATAGAAGACTCAGTTTCCACCTTCTAAACGTGAATGCCTAAGGAGAAAGCTTAAAGCCACCCAACTTCCGGTCACTAATCAGGTGGAGATCATGACCTTGCCACACGGGCGGCCTCCTCCTGTAACTCCAGCTACTCAGGAAGCTGGGGACGTGAGGATTCTGGCTCGGAGCCGGCCTGGGTGGTAAAGTCAGTGACTCGTCTCCCAACAGCTGGGGTGGGCCCGCGGTGTCCTTGAGTGAAAAGGCCAAGGGACAGTGTCCAGGCCCAAGTTCAAGCCCTACCACTTGCGTGTGTGTGCCCATGCACACAGACACACCCACCTTCTCAAACTGCTCTTGACATTCGGGGTGTGGGCCTAGGGCGATGGCTGCCCTGGCCATTTACACGTGCCAAGGCTGGCTCCCAAAGCCAGCTGTGCTAGCACTCCCGAGCAATGCCAGCCCTCGGAGGCGAAGGCAGGCTGATCGCAAAGCTTAGTCTACCTCAGAATTGTTGAGGGATAATCCAGTAGTAGCAAAACCCTACAGTACGGTATCCTGCAGCAAAACACCCCCCCCCCCCCCAACTTTCTATCAGGACAGTCACCTGCCTATTACACACGGGCCCAGCACTGCCCAAGCTCAACACATGCACTTCTTTCTGGAACAACATGCTACTCCAGGCTCGTTTTCTCTTCCCCCGTCCTAGGCCTGGGATGGGATCCTTTGCTGGGACCCACACTGCCTTTAGTGGTTGTCCATGTTTGTGTGACAGTAGTGGGGCTTGAACTCTCGGCCCACCACTCTATTCTCATTGGCTTTTTCCATCAAGGCTGGCGCTCAGCCCTCGAAGCCACAGCTCGACACCCAGCCTTTTGCTGGTTAACTGGCTATGTTTCAGGGACTTTCCCACCTGGGCTGGCTCTGAACACTGACCCTCAGATCACAGCCTCTAGAATAAGCTTTCAGGAATGAGCCACTGCTTTGCCATTCACACGATTCCACCTGCACTGTCCTAAAACGGAATAAGCCATTGTGCATCAATATACTGTTGTGATTAAAACAATGAACAGCCTACTTGGACCAACTCACATTTGACTTGCTGCCAGCTCAGCTATTTCATAAGTAATTTTAAGGCTAGCCTACTATACCTAATAATGCCTGGTACTGGGCCTGGAAGTCGGGGCCTAGGTGCTGTCCATCACAGCAAAAACAACAAAACCTCCTCCAACAGAGTAAGAAATACATCTGTCAAATCCAAACTCCCAGATGTTACTAAAAACATTCTTGTAGCAGTAGTAGTAGCAGAGGTTCCTGGGGAGGGAGAGCTCTCCAAAAACGTGACAAGCCATGGTTAATAAAGCCTGTCCTTAAAGGAATAGGCTAGGAACAGGGGTTGGTGGCAATATAACCATTTGCACATCATGGGCAAAGCTTCAAGGATGGCACACCTCGAACAAGCTACTTGTTTGCGTTTTCTTTGCGATGTCACATAGGCCCCTCACACCTTGGTCTTGCATCCATTATTGTTTAAAACCTAAAATATTACTACATACCCTCTGGCCCAAAAGAGGCCTAAGTGTTCCAGGCTAGCCAGGAAGGAGCCAACTACTCAAGTTCACCTACAATGAATAGTGAATTTTCAGCTGGGCTAAAAATGTCTAGGCCAGGTCTTAGAAAATTCCCACGGCTCCTTCTAGTCATCGAGTTAAAAGAAACTGTTCTTGGCACCTTGCTCACTAGATTCTAACACCCTTGCACTTGATATATTATAATGGAATTAAGTTTAGTATCACAGCATGCTATGCTTGAGACAATGTTAGCACTGAAAGGCTCAATAGTTAGTAAAACCTCTTAGCAAAAAAAATATGTGGACAGGAAACTGGTAAAAGCATGAACTCCAGATATCTGTTTGTAGGTTATAGTTACAAGCACAAGCATTTGGGAGGAGGTAATGAGTCTCTCCCTTCATACATTTTTTATTTTCTTGTTATACCTTCCCAAAACAGACATTCAACAACAGTTAAAATGGCCATCTCCCAACACTGGAAAAAAAAAAGACACCAAAAGCAAACAAACAAAAAAAACCCTGAACCCCCCCGCCCCCCCATGAGCGAACAAATTAAAAGAGGGCAACCTAGAGTTCAGCCGAATAAGCCATTGTGGAGCCTTAAGCAGTGAGGTCTTCCAATTTCAGTCATGTGTCTTCAACTTGTATCGTTTTAGTGGAAAAACATAATGTAATTTTGGTGAAATGAGATTCATCTCCCGACTGGATTTTTAACAATTCACCGAATTTCACATTCTTCTTTTGTGAACTGTGAAGAAAATGAATGGCAGCTAGAGGATCAATGGGATTTCCAGCTTCAGCTGCAGATGAAAGGACACTATACCAGGACAAGAAGCCTGTATTGGATTTACAAAGCTAACAGCAGTTTTAAATCTGCAACTTAATTACAAACCAACTACACCACACAATTTTTCCAAATGGCAAAAATACAAAAAAGTGTTACAAAAATATTTCAGAAAAAGTGCATAGTCTAAGTGCATAGTAAATAAAAGCACTGAAAAATACCTTGCTAGAGGGAGTTCAGCTCGGAAAAGTTACCACCAAAGCTAAACAGTTTTATTTTACACAAACTATACTGAAAAATAGCTTTATGAGGCGGATTTCTAGCTAAAAGTATCGAAGGGTTTGTCGACAAATGCCTTAGCGGACAGGATGGTGAGAAAGAAACGCAGCAGCTGCCTACCCGGAAGCTCAGACTGAACTCGGTGTTCTTCAGGATTATGGTACAAACATATCCTTTAATGGTAGAATGTGGCAATCATGAAATTATTGCTAACGTGGATTTCAAACTTAGAAAGAAAGAAAAAAAAAGCAAACCCCAAAACACACTGAACCGACACCATCTGACCAAACACGTCATTTTACAGTGCTTCAAGATTATTTGACAAAATACCTACATTTACACAATAGGCTCCTGGCAACATTTTCAGACAAATGTTCTTTTAATTTATCCTGACATGCTATAAATGAATAAGTTACACTATTTGATAAGAGTTATTGTCAGTCAGTTTTCCTTTCTTTTCAATCTGAGAGAGTACACAGTAGGACTGAGAGGAAGCGCGCGCGCACACAGGACCCAGAGAGGCGGGCGGGGCGGGCTGGAGGGGCAACGACCACAGGAACATCACACAGAGGGAGGGCTGTCGGGGCGAGGCTGCTGCACACAGCCCTTCCACAAGGACTTCGGAGAACACCAGGCTGCAGTTCAACCCTTCCACGCGGTTCATTCTTTCTCAAAACCAGTCCAGCTGCGAGTCGGGGCGGCGGGAGGGACAGGGCCAACCTCGAGCAGCTGCAGGGCTAAGGACTAGGCCTGCTACTCAGGAAAAACACAAGTGAAAGAATGCCTTTTCCCATTCGACTAAAAGAAAAAAACCCATACAAAAACCGGAGAATTTACACACGAAAGCTCTACCAACTTGCAAAGGAGTATCATGGAACAAATGGCCTGAATTAATTAATCTATCAAAAAATGGGGCCGCTTTTACTTCAGTGAGTTAGCAAGGCATTGTTGTTGTTCCTTAAAAAACATCTCAGAAACAGATTTTAGTTTTTAATGAACTTGTAAACAAAAAAAGCTCCCATTTCAAAATAAAAACAAAATCCCCATCATGTAGATGTTTACAGTGATTACATTTATCTAAGCAACATACATACATGTTCAGTTGTAAGATGTTAACTAAATTTCTGTGACAAATATGCTTTTGTTTTTTTAATACCAAGAACATTATAGAGTTAATGCAGAATCCTAAGGATAATCTAGTAGTCACTACGTTTTCGTACGTCTTCACTGTAGGTGCTGTTATTTCTAGCACAGGTAAGCAGGCAGTCTTTCAGAGGCTCAAACACTGGAATCTTTGGTTGCTACCATGTCAGCTGGCTTGCAAACAAGAAGCCAACCATTTAAAGAATGTTTTAAGTGAACAACTTGCAAACCCTGGGGATGGACAGCCTAAGAATGCACAATTGTGAGCATTTACAACCATCACAACTGTGGCTGAGGACTGTTCATGCCTTTCTTCTGAAATGAGATCTCAAAGCAGTATAGTTCAAAATAAAAGGTTTAAAAAAATTGGCATATGCACAATTTCTCCACCAATTTGTGTGTGTCAACCATTTAGTTAACTTTTCCACTTGAAAAAATGCAATAGAAAACCAGACACCATGTTTCACTATCTCAGTTAATATTCACAATTACAGTGGCTACAACTCAGGACACAGCCTCACCCATGCTGCCCGGAGCCAGTTTATACTGAAATTAAGTTCTTTACACCAAGTAAATGGCTGTCCACAACCACTGGCTAGTGTACATATGAACTAAAATTTCTAGATTTGGGGAGAAACAATTGCTGCTCCGATCATCTGCTCTGCTTCTTCTGCTCCGAGGAATTCATGCTTAGAAACCTATTTAGAGAAATCAAAACAGAAAGAATGTTAAAATTCTGCGCTAGAAAAACATGGATTGATAATTAAAGATAATTACAAGTTGAACTCAAATAGACGTTTACTACATAGTATTTTTAAAACATAGAATTGCTTTACCTACCAAATAATAGTTACTACTATGAGCGTGGACTTTTGTGTACACTATTCTGATATAAATTAGGAACCAATGGGAATCTGTAATAGTAAATGTTTTCAAAGCATAACCCCAGTTGTTGCACTAATTTCTATACAGAAATACTTTTGAGTACTTCCACTGCTGCATTAAGATTAAAATTTCATCACTGACTTGAAAAATGAAGTGATTTTTTTGTTGTATTTACTTCATGTCCTTCCACATTGTATTAAAGTCCCTCTTCCTCCACAAGCATACCCTACAACTTCTTCAAAAAGGCAGATTTGACTATAAGAAACTTGCAAGTAGGAAGAGCTGTATAATGCAAAGAAATTCTTTCTTAATTACCTTAATACTGTAAGTACACTTTCTCCTCTCATCTAGAGCAACTCTGCTATCAATGGCCCTTTGGTCTACCCATTCATTCCAAGCTTACAGGAGAGATCTAACGACAAGTTCAGCTTTTTTCTAAGCTCCTTAGCACACACCACGTTTTCATCATTCATGGTTTCCCTTTCTTCTCAGATATTTGTTTTTTTTTTTTTTTTTTGGCCAGTCCTGGGCCTTGGACTCAGGGCCTGAGCACTGTCCCTGGCTTCTTCTTGCTCAAGGCTAGCACTCTGCCACTTGAGCCACAGCGCCCCCTCTGGCCGTTTTCTGTATATGTGGTGCTGGGGAATCGAACCCAGGGCCTCATGTACACAAGGCAAGCACTCTTGCCACTAGGCCATATCCCCAGCCCCTCTTCTCAGATATTTGATACAACATCTTTTTAGGGTTTCACACAATAAATACTATTTATACTATTCTTGAAATGTGTTTTTCACTAACCAGGAACTTTTTCTTTGGAGACAGAAGTCCTCCTCATGGAAGAGATGCATTGTATTCAAACAAAGATTCAAATGCTTTTCTTCTAAGAGCAGGTACTTAATAATCAACATTGTCTCCTAGTACTAAGTCCACAGGGAATAACTCAGATTGTGCCTCACCGCAGGAGTAACCACCTCCCTAGCGCACGTCATTAATCAAAGTTAATAAGTTACGGACATGGAATTATAACCCTTTGATACAACTACTTAATAAAAGAGAAACAAAAAAGAAGCTACGAACTAAAAGAAATAACCAATATCCCATTCAGGTTTGGGTTCAAGTTAGATTCAATTATCTTTACATAAAAAACAAAAAGAAACTATTTTCACAATTCCTGAAACTAGTGGGTTTTTTTGTTTTGTTTTTGCCAGTCCTGGGGCTTGAACTCGGGGCCTGAGCACTGTCCCTGGCTTCTTTTTGCTCAAGGCTAGCACTCTGCCACTTGAGCCACAGTGCCACTTCTGGACATTTTCTGTATATGTGGTGCTGGGGAATCGAACCCAGGGCCTCATGTATACGAGGCAAGCGCTCTTGCCACTAGGCCATATCCCCAGCCCATCTAGTGGGTTTTTATCATTTACCATTATAGTGAATAACTTGGCTATGTTGAATATTATACAAAGTGGTTTTTAGGTGGAAAATCATGGCACTAATGAACGAAAAAGGAAGTACAAGTTATGCTGTCAAGAAAGTATTAGAAGACTTTCCTGTCTTGAATAGCAGGGAAGTTCTGGGTGAGACTTGTATCTGTTCGGAGTTGCTGGGTCAGTTAGTGACTATGGTTAATTATGGGATTGTTAAAGGCCAGCTGAGTCATGTTCCTGGTGGGACAGAGCAGTCAAACCTATATTAGCTCTTCAGGGAGTCACTGGCAGAACGCTCCACCCTGGCACCAGTTTCCCCACTGTCCTAAAACGTGGTCCAAGAAGCAAAAGCCTTGACACATTCGGCAAATATTCAAGATCCAATCTTCAAGTGTTAATAAGCATCCTTTATAGTCTTTGACTTCGATCTTGCAGAAGGAATGGCATCTTGGGACTTCAGAAAGTTCAAGAACACATCTTCACAGTAATATCAGTTAAAAATGATGGCTAAATCCTACTGTTCCTAAAAAGAGAGGGGTGAGGGAGAAGTTGGAGAATCGATGTGATAACTTAGGAGTTAAGGTTCATGTTTGTTTGTTTGTTTTCAAATCTTCAACTGGGAAAGGGTTTAAAAAAACACACCAAACCACAACCACCACCAGACGATAAATAAAAAGCCTCTATTTATATTAACTAAGATGTCGTCCATCTTTTAGTCTTAGGATCTGAGGGGCCTCTACTCAATGTGAACTCCAGGCTTGAAGACGGCTACTGCTGGCGTCCTGACTCCACCCTTCCCTTTTTGCTTTGCTTTTGAGACAGAATCTCTTTAGGCTAGCCTCGACAGCATCCTCGTAGTTACACTCCCCTATTTTTTCCCTTCCCACGTAGATGGGATGACAATGACAAGTACGTACCACCACCACACGCACATTTTCTAATTGGTTGCTGTGGGGTCAACTTTTTGCCTGGGCCGTCCTTGAACTGAGAGTCTCCCAATCTCTATCGCTTGCATAGGTGGGAAGCTCTCCACCTCTTGAGTAGGTAGGATTACAGGCATGCGTCTCGAAACCAGGCTATGCTAGGAGAATTCTGAACCAGACTGGCAATATGTAAAGTTAAAGGGAAACAACCAAAAAAATCCAACAGCCAACCTAAAACTTTACTACAACTCTTCCTTCCCCACAGAAACTAAAAATATTACTGTGAGAGAAGATAAATGATATATTAAGGGTAAAAGGTACTAATTATCCCTAAACTGTGTCAAAAGACAAATAGTTGGAATTATCTTGCCAACCCTATTCCTAGTTTATTCTCCAATAGGCTTAAGAGGTTGATTCTTAAAACACCTGTTCCAAGCCAGCCTGGGCAGCAAAGTCCATAGGACTCTTATCTCCAATAAACTTACTGAGAAAAGGATGGAGAAGTGGTAGAGGACTAGCTTTGAGCCACGGAAGCTCAGGTACAGTCAGGGCCTAGATAGTTCAAGCCCCAAGACCAGCACAAAAAATAACAAAATACCTGCTCCAACTGAATTCTTCTCCAACTGGCAGATGGTCTGTATGATGTACGTACAGCCGGGAAGCACAGCAACACCGTTATTCTTCTGGCTTCTTTGACAGCTGTCAGGTCCTATCATCCAGACAATCTGACAAGCTGTTCCAGGCGCACCAAGTCTTGAAACCAGGCTCCAGATTACCTCCAATCAACTCGGGGACTCTCAATCTTCATTTCCTATTGAGTTCTTTTTCTGTCCAGCTTTACTGTCCACATAAAGTGAGGATTTCCCAAGAGGCAGTGTCCAGGCACTTCTTTGGATCGTGTCCTCATTCTGGACAGGCAGTCTCTCCAAGCATGTCAGGTGCTCTCTGCTATGAGCCGGGCATGCTGCTGACTGACCAGCCATGATCCCCGCAGCAATTGTTAAGATCAGAAAAAGTGAAGCTTGACATAAATAATAGGTGGAGCCCAGTAAATACTGGGAGGTGATTAGAGGAAAACCATAGATATGACAGGATTGGAAAATATTTCTAGTCTCTCTGATGCCAATAATTTTGATATCCACTTAGGACAAAACTATACTTAATATTTATGGCCGGGATTGCGAGCAAGGTGGTGACAGGAAAAAAGAGCAGAATTACGATGTGACGATTCATCTTTGGCTTCCGTGTTCCTGAAATTCTCCCTTGACCACAACCAAAGAAATTGGTTTCTTCTTTCTTTTACTGCGTTTCATGATGTAGACCTGGATGCACAGCCCACCAGCCCCGGTTTCTTGTGCTCTACCATGAGCTAGATGTATGGGTATGCAGGCACTCAGCTCCAACTCAGGGCTTCTCACTACTGCTTGGCCTTTTTGCTCAAGGTTGGTGCTTTATCACTTACATCACACCTCTATTTCTGGCCTTTTGCCTATTAATTCAACTGTTTTATAAAAGTTGCCTGAACTTTCTCTGCTAGCTAACTTGGAACTGTGGTCCTCAGATCTCAGCCCCCGAGAAGCCAGCATTACAGATCTGAGCACCAGCACTTGGCCTTAACTGGATTCTAAATGTCTAAAATCATTTATCCTCCGCCTCCACCTTGCTTCATCACCACCCCCCCCCTCCCTCCCGACTAATTCGACTCAGGGTTTGTGCTTGCTAGACTGGTGCTCTACCAGTTGAGCCATGCCTTCAATCCTGTAAGTGATTAAACTACTTTTCTAGCTGTGACATGTCAAGAAAAGGGAACAGACCTTGCAAGGGTGGTAAATATAATAAAAAAAAGTAAGTAGAATGCCATAGTACTTGAGTATTGAAGAGCTAGTACATATCACAATGAACATTAAGAAAACAGCCTTGTTTCTTGGTCTTTTGATAAGTCTTTGGACTAGTCTGAATAAAAATCAGGACAGAAATCTACTTTCAGATAACAAGCTCATATCAGCTAAATATACCAATCTGTGGACAGAGTGAATTGTTAGGACTCCTTAACTTTTGATGGGAGAAACAATTTATCTACCTACCTATCTACCTACCCACCTGCCTTCCTTCCTTTAAAATTATTGCACTTGGCCTCACACTTGCTAAGTGGACATTACAGAGATTAAAAGAACTAGGAAAATGTAATATGATCTGCACTACTGCAGATACTACAAGGATATGCTTTTTTATACAGCCTTCCTTAGATATTGGACTTAGAATCTTCCCATCTTGGCTCACTAAGATAGCTGAGCACTAACTTCTAAACCTTACAAAAAATGTTTTCAAGATATCAGAGCAGGGGCTGGGGATATGGCCTAGTGGTGAAGTGCTCACCCACCGTATACATGAAGCCCTGGGTTCCATTCCTCAGCACCACATCCATAGAAAAAGCCGGAAGTGGTGCTGTGGCACAAGTGGTAGAGTGCTAGCCTTGAGCAAAAAGCAGCCAGGGACAGTGCTCAGGCCCTGAGTTCAGGACTAGCAAAAAACAAACGAAAAAACAAAGATACCAGAGCAAAAACAGTTTTACTGCTGACATTCTATAGAGTGGCATATTTCAGTAGCAAGTAATATTTAGTCAATATGTCTAGTAATTGATCTATTTCTTTTATTTGAGATGAGGTAGTTTATTTATGTGCAGCACTGTCCCTACATATTTCCCAGACTGGCCTTTAGACCTGGGGTCAGCTGATCCCCCTTGCCTCCGCCTCCGGAGTAACTGGAACTACAAGCACACACACACGCCTTTCGCATGCCATGATCCTTCAAAGTAGTCAATGACAGGTAATTATGCATTAAGAAAAGCTAATTTTCAGAACTTCACAAGTCCATGTTTATGTGGTAATTTTTACCAGCACTGTGTCATATGACATAAATATTTATACATTTCAAGTTACTTTTATAAAAATAGGTACAATGCAAAAATAAGGATCAAACTTATGTTTAATTACAATTTTTTCTTTTTCAAGGGAACATTCTAACTCAGTGGATCCAACTTCTCATCTTTAACACCTAGATAAGGCAGGATAAAAATTCTGCTTATTAAGCCACACATAGTAAAAGAACAAGGAAACTAAGTAAGGTAATTCTGAAGGCTGCTGAAAGCCTGAAGTAAGATGTTCTAGGCCAGATGAGATTTCAATCTGATTTTAGTTCTAGAAAATGCCACTCACGACAATCCTATTATCCCAGCTAGCTTTAGGCAAAAGTTGGCTTCATTGTATGAGAACAATCAAATGAACTATGTGCCAAGTCTTGAGATTAGAGACTCTACTTGGTATTATCTAAATTGTCAGACCATTTTCTCAATGATATTAGCTATCCACCTCATGAGTTTTTTGGCACTATGCTAATGATAAAATATACAATGATAAAATAATCAAAAGTGGCAATTAAATTCCAATTTAGATGCAGAGGCAGAGCACTGGAAAGCATTAGTGTTTGCAACTCCTAAGATTAAAGCCTAATCATCTAAGAAACCCCTCCTTCTACATTGAAGCTTTAACTCTGAACCATTCCTAAACACAGCAATGTGGAAGGAAAGCATCAACTTTATTCCTATTAGATCGGCTGCTGGGATGAGGGTAACATCAGTTAATTACACTTTCTCAAACGATACTAAGATGGTTTTATTCTTAAATTGTAATACACTAAAAATATGTACCCAAAATTAATCTATGAAGACCATATTCAGACTAGAGCAGTCATTCAGAAATTAAATAATTAGGAACAAAATCAAAACCTTACCTGCCCACCACTTGCCCAGAGCAGGCAGGTATTAGGAGGTAAATAAAGCCCCAGAATGGGGGGAAAGAGACACAGAAACATGAACATGGGAGTTGAACTGTATGGCAACGGTGATTAAAAATGGAGCTGTTCCCTAACAGTTCTACTCCTTACAAACAGTCCAAGTGCCAGAGAAAGGAAGAAAGCAACAAATTAGCCTCTCAGTGGCATTTGCCCCAGTTATCTTCAACTTGCACTGCATCCTACAATACCACATTCAATCAGTAGAGCCTGCAATATATTTCAAAATAAATAAAAAAAAATCAAAGAAATCATTTTGAAATGAACTTTCTTGTAGTTAAGCTAACAAGTGAAAGATTAACTTTAGGGTAAAAAAAGATTGGCTGATTTCTGCAGTTATAATGAGCATTTATAAATGAGATACTCTGCAACTGAGAAGATACAAATATTGGGGACAATATTTGGGGACAATGCCAGACTCACCTCTTGAAATTAGATCACGTTCACAATTATTCATTTAAAATACTAAAGCATTAACATGCAAAAAGAAAAAAAAAGCAAAAAACAAAAAAAAACATTGTTAGTCTGAAAGAAAGTCAAAGTATCATGGCTTAACTAGACTCATTAAAAATCAACAAGTGTTAGGTCTAGGATTTTGGATTGATTGATAATTACCATATTCCCAACACCAAATATTTATTTTGGAAAGGGTTAATGAATGAGTAAAAAAGATGCAGTTGTTAAAATGGACCCAAAATCCCAAGAGAAATGATATAATAATATACACACATATATGTATACACAAATACATATACATATATATATGAACAAGGACATTTGGGTTTAAAGTTAGTAGTCAAATTTTCCAAGGACGTCTTTTTTTTTTTTTTTAACCACAGAGCCAATTTTTTAAAAGTATTTTGAAAGCCACCTCCTTGATCTAACACTGTTAGAAAATGAATGTATTACCCAATTTGTATTTAATTTTTTCCCTGTAACGTCACTTGGCTCTTGGCTACTAACCTTTCATGTTACTCTTGGTTTTGTCAGTTTGCTTGCCTGTGGGGGTCTGGGCCTGCGGACCCTGGGCACTGGAGGAGGCCGCCTGCTGGGCTGCTTTCTGCTTTAGCATTGTCCAATCAAAGGTGTAGTCATACTGGTGGTTCAGGGTCCTGGAAGACAAAAGCCGTGCGTGAGTCCGTCAAGACCGTGTCTGCTTCAAGACAGTGAGGGTACTCCTTCTCTCTTTTTCCCTGGGGCTGGGGTGGGCCAGGCAGGCGGCGCTGGCTCCACTCCACAGAGGGCGTTCCTTCAGAACAGGATCATCTTTTTTCAAGTGTGGCAGCTTGTAAAACCTTCTCACCCTATAGATGTAATCTTTTCTCTTTTAACTGCTCAGTGAAGCAATTCCAAGTTTTACATGTCATGACCAAGGGAAAATGGTATTACCACTCTGGCCTGCTGTATTAGATAAAGCCTTTTCAAATGCAGGTCCCTTTTATGTTATTTCCTAATTATTCAGCAGTGTGAAGCCAGGTTATGAGTCCAGTGTTTCTTGGTCAATGCCACCCCTTCCCACTGTTCTCCCTCCTTTCCCTCAACCTGTCACACCCCAAAGTCACATATTCGTTTTTAATGTAATGCACATTGAGTAGAAAGCAGGATGGCATTTGCTCAGCCTTCCTCCTTCCATTCACATGCCCCCTTTGCAAAAACGTCTTTCTACTTCCAAATACAGGCCACTTTTAAATTTCCTTGAAAGGAGCAGGAATGAAAAGACAGCCAGAATTCCAACAGCAACTCAAGCTGTCTAGGACAACTTTTCTGGGACTAAAGGGTTATCTTAATTCTTTCTTCCAGTGAAGAATGAGCCACATAGACTCTGCATTTTGTAATCAACATGGGTTATTATAAACGGGTAGTAGAACTGGAAAGCTCTAGCAAGTACTGACAGCCACTTATATCTAATGTGAATTGCAACAATCTCTTTTTCCCCAGAGGGGGTTACAGTTTCATAGGTAAGGCAGTGAGTACATTTCTTATCTAACTTGTTACCTCTGCCCGCCTCCCCCACTCTGCCCTGTTGCAACTATCCCGAAAAAAGTTTTTGTGATTCAAGGATCTACATTATCTCAAACCAAAGCCATCTATCTCAAGCATATTTGTACTACTAATGGATGATGAAAATATCAAAGAATCGTTCCTTAGGATTTCTGTAGTAGACATTCTTTAACGATTAGATCTAAGCTATTTCCTCTCCTGGGATTTAGTCATAAAAACACTCACAGACACTGACCTGAACAGGATGCGAAATAGCTGCCTCAGGTACATGTAGTCTGGGGCTTCCTCAAAGCGCAGCCCACGGCAATAGTTCAAGTACATGGCAAATTCTGCAGGGAACCCCTAGAGGTTCAAGAGTTGAAACAGAGTAACAAATAAAATCTTTCAAGCCCGAAATAAAAATACTGACCAGCAAATACAATAAAATTCACAAGGGTGTTGTAATGCTTAGCAGAAAGATGACAAAATAATTGTGTGATTTAACCAAAACTTCATCATCCTAACCTCCTAATATTCAATACACTGATAGAAGAAATACATAACCTTTTCCTACAAGCAATGTGTTCCCAAATAACTCAGACAACCCACTGTGTTGTTACTTTAATCACTGGAAGGCAAAGACAAGAGGGAAAGTTGTAACCAAACTTTGTCCCACGAATGGAGACAAAGAATGGGGCACGAAGGCGGATTTTTTTGTTTTTGTTTTTTGTCTTGTTGTTGTCCATCCTGAGGCTTGAACTCAGGGTCTGGGTACTGTCCCCAAGGAACTCTGCTCAAGGCTAGAGTTCAACCACTGTGAGCCACAGCTCCACTTCTGGTTTTCTGGTGGTTTATTGGAAATAAAGAGTTTCACACATGGGACAGGCGCTGTTGGCTTATGCCTGTCATCCTAACTACTCAAGAGGCTGAGACCCGAGGATCAGGGTTCAAAGCCAGCCCAGGCAGGAAAGTCAGTCAGACTAGTCTGGCTTCCAACTCGAAAACCCACATGTAAGTTTTTCCTTCTTTCCTTGTCTTCCTTTGCTCCCCTTCCACCCCCCCACCCCACGTGCTGCAGGTCCTTAGGCTTGAGCTCAGGGCCTGAGCGTGGTTCCTGAGATCTTTTGTTCAAGGCTAGTGCGCTACCACTCTGAAACACAGCTCACTTCCACTATGTTCTTTTCTTTTTGTTCTCCCCCTCACCCCCCCCTCCCCCCGTGCTTAAATTCAGGGCCTGGGCACTGTCCCTTTGTGCTCAAGGCTACTGCTCTACTATGTGAACCAGAGTGCCACTTCCGGCCTTTTCTGAATGATTTATTGGAGTCTCATAGACTTTCTGGCCCAGACTGGTTTTGAACCATGATCCTCCTACCTCTGCCTCTTGAGTCACTAGGGTTACAGATGTGAGCCGCTGGTACCCAAGTTTGAACTTTAGGATGACAGGGCAATCTGTCTAGTAATCACAGTCCCTGAAACATGGTGGGAAAGGTCATCTTCTCAATGGCTGCCACCAGAGACGGAAGGTTGAACAAGGGAAGAACGAGGGACGGAAGCAAGCAGAAAAGATACAGAAAGAAAGAGTCCAACAGAGCTGAGGCCCTGCGGGGTAATCCAGGAGGAGCCAGCAGGCACTCGTGGTAGGATACTTTCCAGTGGTGAAATCTGCACGGTAAAAACCCCAGCCACGTATACTACCAACATCTGTACCCAGCGGACTTCAAAGACTTCACTTCTCTTTTGACTATAGTTTGCTATTTGCTATTTTTTTTTTGGCTTATATGAAAATGTCTCTGAATATTCCCGTTGACTTTATGTGAAATTATGATATATGAATAAGAGCACAATCAGGTCATCCTATTGAACCCTTCCTTGGGATACCATTTACAATTATATCAACTCCTAGTTATCAGGTTGTCCAATTGCATTGCACCATTTCAAGAACACTTACAACCAAGAATATCTAATTTTTCTATAGATCAATGAATTTCTTTAAAAAAACGTTTATCCGCTGTTAACTTTTTAAACAAATAACAAATAAATAATAATCAACACATAAAGAAGTTTATCACATCAAGCATATTTACCTTACATAAAACTTCAACAGGAGTGGACATCTTCTTTTCACTAATCTTTTCATATTTTTGTTTCTTTGTTGCAGCCTGAAGAAAATAATTAAGCAAAGATGCCATCAGTACTATGGAGAAAAACCTTAATAGTATAACTGTACATACAAATAATACCCTACTAGTGATTCAAGATGTGAGAGTTAAATAAAAAAGGACAAATTCATACGAAGTAATACTTATCTACACAAGAAGTGAACACTGTAATTTCAATACAACCATTCAGTAATAAGTTTTTCCATTTAAAGGACCAGTAGGCCTTTTAAAACAGCTACTAAGTTCTGTATCACAGGGATTTGTTAACAAATACTAAAAGAAATGGTGAAACTTGTTGATAAAACCAAAAAGTTCCAAAAACAAAACAAAAACCAAAATGTTTCAACAACTGTATAAATTAGTACCACCCAATAAACGCATTTTCCATAGAAGGAATGGACTCATCTCTAGTTAATCAGAAAATTAAAAAATCACAAGGTGCAGAGCACTGGTGGCTCACGTCTTTAATCCTAGCTACTTAGGAGGCTGAGACCTAAGGATCCTAACTCAAAGTCAGTCCTGCAGGAAAGTCCATGAAATGCTCTTCTCTAATAAACTAAAAGAAAAAAACCCCAATAAAATCAGAAGTGAAGCTGTGGCTCAAGTGGTAGAAGTGCTAGCCTTGAGCAAAAGAAGCTAAAGGACAGCTCAGGCTCTGCCTGAGTTCAAATGACGCACCCCCCCCCCCCAAAAAAAAACCCCAACAAACAGTCATAGTAATCGGAGTGAATTACCTTTAGTCCTTGCCATGGCAGACTGGTTCTATTGAAATACATCAAGACATATCCTAAGGATTCCATATCATCTCGGCGACTAGAAGAGAAGAGGTCATTTTAAGAACTCATTTATGGAAACAAACAAGTCAGTAGTATACACAGAAAAAAGGCTTCCAAAGGAAGACAAGAGCCTTAGGTGAGGTCTTATGCAAGAATGTACTTTTAAAGCCAGGCACTGGTGGCTCACACCTGTCATCGTAGCTACTGCCGAAAAGGAAAAAGGGAAGGGGAAAGGAAAGAGGAGAGGAAAGGAAAAAGGAAAGGAAAAAAAGACTGCATTATTAGCCCTTTAAAGTGAACAAAAATGACTTAGCTAAACGACACTGAGGTTAATGAAAACTGAAAAACAATTAACAAAACACTTAAGTTTTGCAAGAATTCATAAACTTGAAAAATTAACATAACGTTCCTAATCTGGCGAGATATCATTTGTTATTTCTACATGATTTAAAGGTGAAACATTTATTAACAAAAGATGAAGGCTATACTAAAAAACCCACAGAACTCAAGTACAGAAATAAGAGCAGATATTATAAAGGTATTTACTTCATATTAGACTCTGTTACAATTTTTGATTTGTATGCAAAAGAAAACAGGAGGTCCATCAATTCTCTTTCTGTTTCGTAGGCTCTCATACCATTTTCCCTGAGAAAATAACCAGCATTACACACTCTTCCAAACTGAACTGGTATTACTACTATATGTGCCCAACAAGATCAGGAATTGGGGTTGTGGCTCAAGTGGAAGACAATTTATTTGCCTGGTAATTAAATACAAATCTCAGAGTACAATCCCCGCACACTACTAAAAAATGCATCACCCAAGAGCACTGAGTACTACACAAGAAGAAATTCTACTATATGCCTGCTAATTAGGTACAAAGCAGAGTTCAATCCCACATACAACTAAAAAATAAATCACTCAGATCATCCTGTACTAGTGCTTAGTTGTGTCCAGCAAGCTACAAAAACAAAGTCCACAAAGGTGTAGCTCAGTGGCAGCGAGCCTGCTTAGCACGTACAAGGCAGTTCTAGCACTTCCCTCAAAAAAACCGTCACCACAGCATTTACTCTTCTAATTTTTCCCGACGCATTATTTCTATCAAAGAGCCCAAGAAAACAAAGTACCTCATTTAATTGGCTTCTCAGCAGGTAAAACAATTAATAGGCATCCTTCAAATCCTCTGCCAAGAGACATCTTTAGGCATTGCAAAAATAAAAAAACTAATAAAAATAAAAAAAATACTAGCAGTGCCTGCTATAAATTTGATAACCATACTAAATTTTCACTCACCTCTGCTCAATACCAAGATGAGCGTTGATGCTAGCATACCGGGCAGTGCCAGTGAGGTTTTTATCTTCTCTGTACGGTATGTGTTGCCTTGTCCTGTTGTCTCTGTACTTTTTGGCCAAACCAAAATCAATAAGGAATAACTTTAAAAGAGAAATAAAGAGCCATTAGGTTTCTAGCCTGTGCAATTAAGATTTTTCTTATTTACTAAATGGCATGTGTCCTATGTATTCAACTATATCAAAATAAAGTATCATAAGTAGAACAGATAATCAATAGATTTAACACAATAGTTTTTACTACTCATCAGTGAGCAAGTAAAATATACAGTTAGGTCTAGTTGTTTTATCCTTGTTTGCATTTCATAGGCCCAGCATTATATACTCAGAGCCCATTCTTGTACATGGAAAAACATGCATAGGCCTGACAACAACGAAGTATGTCAGGTATGCTGTTTGACATAATGGAATCTGACACCCTGTCACTACTGATAAGTAAGAATGATATCTCAGGATCTACATAAAAGCTATATGGAACTGTGCCCTCCTACAAAGGCCATTCTTCAGTAGAACAACAAAATGTTCACCCTATGAATTAACACAAACTTTACAGTCTGATATTGTCCAAAAAAAAAAAAAATCAAGATATTTTTTAGATTAATAAAGGATTTTCTTAATGAAGCATTTGGTATCACATTTTACTATTTTGTACTGATGTGATTTAGCTACACTTTTGGAAATCTAAAAAAAAAGCAAGGAGCATTTAAGTTAAGGTAGCTTAGAAACTAGCAGTTTAAATAAGCAAGTTAAAAACAAAATTAGCACTTAAAACAAAATAGTTTTATCTTATCTATATTGTACCCAGGAAAGAAGGAACTAAATTTTTCTTAGTACTCCCTGTTTTCAAGTTTTAGAAAACCTCATTACATATTGTCTTAAAGTACTGTTTGCAATGAGGATCAAGGTGGACCAAGGTGGACAGGTATAGGTGTCTGATTACGTGGACACAGCCCAACACTACTGACTCTTCGCTAGCCACGACTACCTAAGCTTAAAGACTCTTCATTAGGCTATTGGGTCTCTTCTGCCACACTTATAATCTATGATGTTTACCTAACACATGTTATGATTTGTTCTAAAAAATAAGCCAAGTTATGGATTTAGGTTTAAAAGCTCTGACAGGAGCCCTCTCTTAAGGAGGAGGAGGATAAATAATAACTAATTCAGTCAGACAATATAAACTGTTTTGAGTTATATAATTGTACAAAGTAACAATGAGACTTATAACCAGGTCAACAATAAAGTATTTTTATTTGGTCTTCCCTAGAAGAATGGAGGTTATTAGTAGAATGTACTAGCTTTAGCTAAGGAAATCAATCCAAGTTATTTTAGGGATAAGGTAACCAGTGCAATATATAATTGAGCAAAAACACTTAAGCAAAACAAAAATTATGATAAGGAATTTTACAGTCTTATATTAAAAACAAACAAACAAAAAAAGCAAAAGGATCTGACAAGATTACAAGTGAGTTTCATTCAAGTCTAAGTGTATATCCTACAGCTCCACTTAGAGCTCAACCCGGCATTTTCCTCACCACTGACGGCTGCTTTAAAGAAACTATCACTAGAGTTCTTTCATTCCAAAGTTGGATAAAACATTTAAAAAGAAACAAAGGCAACACCCAGAAAGTATAAATACTATCTTCCTAAACATGTCAATCTTTATAACATCAAACATAAAAATAAATTAAGAGAAAGTCCTAAAAATGAGAATTTTCTCTTATAAAAACTGAAAAAAAAATCAGGAAATCATTTCAAGAATGGCATCCTACATTCAGCAAACAACTGAGAGGAAACCACTTGGAATAAAAAATGCTAATTACTTAAGAGATGTTGTTCATTAACCTCCAAGTACCTACCAAGCATCTTTAGTAGCTATGTATTCAAGTTAAAAACTAACGTAAACATGTAACAGAAGCGTGTTTACCTTCATTATGTGACTACCAAGGGCTTAAATCAACAGGAAGATGTAAAGGAGGCAGAACCAAATGAGTGTAAGATAAAGGCGTGCATATGCAAAGACACAGGCATAGTTATTTGGTGGGTCAAATTACTTTCCCAGAGATTTCCAAGATTTGTGCTCATTCTAAAGAATGGAGTCCTATTTTCACCAAAATATAGAGATGTGAGGTGATAACCTCTGATAAACTCTTCTGGTGGCTCCCACCTGCAACCCTAGCTATTTGTGAGGTGGAGTAATTCAAGGTAGAAAAATCTGAGACACTCCATTTCTAACTAACCAGCAAAAAAAAAAAAAGGCTGCACCGCAGATGGAGGTGAAGTGGGAAAGTGCCAGCTGTGACCAAAAACCTAGTGCGTGGCTCTGAGTTCAAGTCTTGGTCTTGACACTAAAACACTCTTTTTTTTTAATACTTAAAGTAATTTTCCTCCTCCTAATTGGGCGATGTTTCCTTGTCTTTCTGAAAAGGGTAAGATTACTTTTACTTCACAACCTAATTAAAGTGCTCAAAACTTTAATATGAATTTCCACATACATTATTAAATGACCTTCTAACACCCATCTGCTCTCATTCAACAAAATCTTGGTACAACAGAAAATGTTTCATTATAAAATAGTAGATCCGTTCCGGTATGAAAGGAACTGAGTTTCGGATGGCCCTTCTAGGAACAGGAGGTCATTCTGATAAGGCTTAGGGGCATGGAAGAGATGATATACACCGACATGGCGGTGATGGCTTTTCCATTTTCTTGGTGCTACCACTGCCCCTGAGCTCTGGTGTTCAAGGCTGGTGCTACCACTTCAGCTACAGCTTTGCTTCCAGCCATTTTTTGGTGGGTAATTGGAGATAAGGAGCTCATGCCATTTCCCATCTGAGCTGGCTGTGAACGCCCATCCCCCGCGAGGACAACTGGCAGGAGGCGCGGGTGGCCTTCCCCCTAGGACAAGCCAGGCCGTCCCAGAGCTCGCCGTTTTCCCGCCTCAGCCTCCTGGGCTTGGATCCTAGGCGTGTGCTACACTTCATTTTTTTTTTTTTAATAACCCATACTAATACCATCTTCATAGATACAAAAAAATGGAAATTCAGAATCATCTGATCAGAAGCATAAAATTCTACACACTAAATTGTATTTATTTTCCTTTGACTTAAAATTCACACAGGGGAACAAGTATTTAACTCCCACCAAAGTAAAAAAGAATAAAGCAACGCTCATCTTTTCTTTAAGTATTTAGAAACTACCAAGGATGTGTTAGCCTACAAAAATGTAAACCATTAGCGTATACTTTCATTGTCTTTCATACTACTCCTAATGGCAGTCTACTGTTTAATCTCTACGTTTAGTAGTTACTATTATACTGTTAAGAACATAACACCTTCTAGTTCTGAAGCATATAATGCTCTTAAGCAACCATTTGGTTGAAGGTAAGAATTGACAGAGTGATTATCAAGTCTAGAAACACTAGATCTAAAAGTCTGACCTATACTTACCCAAGGTTCTTAGGAAAGTAGAAGAGAGGTGAGGGGGAATATATTCATTTGATAGTATTGAATGCAACTGAATTCTGTATATTAGGCTCTGCAACTCCAAATACATTTAAAAAAATAAAAAGTCTATCACAAGTTTACTACTAAGTAAGGAATTCCAGCATATACAAACACATTCCCTTATATGGATGTTAGTGTCCTAAAATAAAGGATAGCCTATTTTCATTTAGTTTTTTTTCTAAATTTTACAACTTTTAAGCAAAAGCCAGAAAAAAAATCTTAGTAATGTTATGTTTGCCAAGTATGTCTGAATAATGCCAACGTAAGAGGTTCTTGAGCAAGATCTATATTCTCCAGAATTAAAACGAAACAAAAATAATTAAAATAAAACAATAAAAAAGAAAAGCACATGAATTTGGGATTGAGGTTGGAATAGGAGACAGTTTCAGACCTGGTTTAATCCTGAGAAAGATGGGTCCTGAGAAGTACTAACAGTCATGCTTCTTTTCCTCTTCCCCACTGGAGATTCTAAACACTGAACAGACAATAGAGGGTGGCAGTGCATCAAACAGTATTGCTCACATTGCAACAATGGCCGGCGCAGACAGGCAACACCGAGGCATCAGAGAAAGAACAGGGTAGCCAAATGCCATCCTTCTTCCACAAGCATGGTAGCGTCTCAGTTTTCCAAATAAGAATATCACATGCTTCAGAATATTTGCATTCTACAGAATACTTGAGTTTTTAATGCCACTATTATTGTGTCACTGCCTGAAACAGGGATAGCAATGGTGACATTTGGCTCTTTAATTTTTAAAGCAAAAATGGGGAATTTAGGTCTATGATCTTTGGTACCACGATCTGCCCTTCCCCCAAAAGAGATTGTGCAGGGGGAAAAAATCTTCAGTAAGGAAGAGGTAGAAGGCATTTAGTCACCTTAGAATTTATTTTTGAAAGCATGCAGGGCTGATTACTTGAAGAAATGAGCAAATTCACTAAGATTGGAGTGGCCACTCCCAAATATCAAATTCAGAACAATTTTCCAGTAAATTTAACTTCAAAAATCAATCTCAAAAGCCCTCCCCCAAAACCTTTTCCCCACACAAATAGAAAACTACTGGAACAAACTGACCAAAGAATCCAGTCTCATTACTGGCATTTTGAAATTATAATACCAAAAAAACCCACTAAAAACTAATCACATAAAACACTAATCTAAAATGCTCAAGAGAAACCTTAATTATGTGAATCTTAGTGAAGCAAAATAGTTCATGTTATCCTGACAGTCTCTCCGAGTGACAATAAGCTGCTGCACAAAATTCTTACTATCTGCAAGGACTCAAACCCTAGAGTGGCTGTCACTACTAGGTAACTTGGACTTCCTAACGGCTGTGTTATGCTTAAGGAGGAATTAAACCCCTTAAAGAAGGAGTATCCAGGCCATCATTTAAATTGAAGGAAAAACTATCTACTGCACTGTTGTCATGCAGAAGAACGGGATTTTTAAGGGTAAGAATATGGAAAAGAGAGGGCTGGGTAATGTCCAAATGAAGAGTTAAACTGACAAAACGGCCCCCCGAAAGTCAGTTGTTTAAATTACCAGGTTTTGCAATGAAAATTAAAAACCTGGAAGCTTCATCTCTTTGAAGCTACTATTTGGCTATTAATTTTTAAAAATACAATTTAAGAAAAAAGTTACCTATAGAATGAAAAATCTTTCGTTATTTATGGTACAGTAAAAAATGTAATCTCCTAAAACTTGGTCAGACTAACATTAATATCTCACACATTAATAAGTTACAACAATTCCAATAATACGGCTCCAAGTTGGCATTCATACAGGCAAACAAAGGTAAACATTTACAGCTGGACCTAAAACACCAAACATTCCCTGGCAGTTTTAACAAATAGGAATCTTCCTTCTGAAAACCAACAATGCTCCCCACAAAACAAAACAAAACAAAAAAACCCCAAGTTGTCCTGAAGTTGAGAATTTCTATCAGATCATCAGATTTTCACATGCTTAGTGCATTGCCAATGCTGCCTGTCTGCCCGAGCTTAACAAAGAATGGATAAAGCAATTCACTCTATAACACTAATCATTGCAAGAAAAGTTTCAATACAATTGTTTCTAACTGCAATCATGCGCCACTAGATAAAAAAGAAACCCAATTGCCCCGTAAGTCCATCAGTCTCAGAAACACTAAAGAGCTCTAATTTTGTTGTATGAATGTCATTTCACTTGTCTGCATTTTCCTTTAAAAGTGGTGGAGAACTCACCAGACTTGGCACCCAAGTAAGAAACAGTTAACTACTTTTGAAGCAAGATCCCAAATTAGCCTTTTAAATACACAAATCCAAGCACTGAAGAATTCTCCGTATCAACCATGCTCAGTCAGCAAAAGTTAACTCCATGGTGACAGACAGGTCAGTGTTTCCCACACTGACAAACATGTATAATACAAAACCCACACTAAAGGTTAAATCTGATTTTTAGCATTGAGAAGGAAAAGTATATAGAGATTTTCGCTATTCAAGTGAATGAAAAAAATACAACTGTTCAATAGTTAAATAACAGACGATTCCAGCTCATTAAAAAGCCCTTAGAATTTTGTATTTCCATATATAGGTAACTTACATGGTTGGTAAGTTGAAAAGAATATATACCAAGTTACTAAGTTATTAATGAGTTATTAGCTGATTATCCTTCTAGCACAATCTTTTAAAGCAATTATAGCAATTTCAATTCACTATGGCTTTTTAAAGACTGAAAAGTACCAAAGCAACTTGTCAATATTTTACTTTTTATTGTTTCATGCAAAAAGCATTTGACTAACCTTATTACAGTGACGCCCAATACCCATTAGGAAGTTATCTGGCTTAATGTCTCTGTGTATAAAATTCTTTGTATGCACATATTCGATTCTACTGATCATCTAGAAAAAAGGGAAGCAGAGATAGTTAAGTGATAAAAAGAAAGTAACAGATTATTTCTCAAAGCAATTCAATATTCAAGTATTAGAGTTAACAATGACAACCTAAGAAACAATTAAAAAGTACAAAAAAGTATCTTATTTCTAGCTTTACGATACCTAAGTATAAACTCACAGTGCCCTTTTGCTCATCTTACTCATATTAATGGTCAAAAATATGGGTCTAATCTGGTAGAAGTCTTGGAGTTTGCAACGTTCAAATTACAGACTCATCTCTAAATAACAAAATCTAGAAGTGGAGATGTGGCTCAAGTGTTAAGGCAACTGTCTTGAGTAGAAAGAGCTAAGCAAGAGCTCAAGGCCCAGAGTTTAAGCTCCAGTACTGGCATAAAAGGAAAAACAAAAGAAAAAATTTTGGATCTTAATTTTGTATCCTGAGGTAACATGTTTATAATCAGCCTGGCAGGGTATAAGGGATATATATAGTTCAGTGGACTGTGTGTTTAGCATGCACAATGTCCTAGGTTCAATTCCCCTGTACTACAACACAGGCACACCAAACTAGCTATGTATTACCAAGACCTGTGCTCCATGTTATTTCATATAAACACAGACATAAATATTCAGACTGCAACACACACACACAGATTTGGGAGGTGTTGACCATTTGATAATTCATACTAAAGTAGAAGCCTTTTTTTTTTTTCCTAATTTTTGGGGGGAGGGAGGTGTGTGTGTGTGTATGTCCTGGGGCTTCAACTCAGAGCCTTGAGCTCCTGCTCAGCTTTCTCACTTAAGGCTGCCAATCTACTACTGGAGTTACAACTTCCACTTCTGGCTTTTTGGTTGGAGTCTCCTCAACGTGTCTGTCTGGACAGGCTTTGAACCTTACTGAATCCTCAGATCTCAGCTTCCTGAACAGGAGGGGCTGGTTACTGACACGAGCCACCAGCACCCACTGTTTTAACTAACCATATCCTATACACTCCTGAGAGTCAAGTGAATATAATTGCTTGTAAATTAGGTCAAACCAAACTGTATAACTTTTGTATTATTATTAGCCAGATTGAACCCAGACTGTCACATATACGCTGAAGAAATGCTCTACCACTGAGCTATATATCTTAAGCCTCTTTCCTTGTCAATGTCTACAAATAGCCTTCTGAGTTTATAATTTTTAAGTTTAACATAAGTCTTCCTCAGTTTTTCCTCTACTCACAATATTGTTTCTATTTTCACCCCATTTATAATAAAAACATATCTGTATACATATACATATATATGCACATATACACACATACATACACACGTCAGTACCTATCAAATGCTAGTTTAGTGCTTTTATTTCTATAGGCTATGAATCCAATACAATTGTGAAGAGTTGCTAGTCAGGTATATATTTTTCATTGTCACAGATAACATCCGTTGTCTTTCAAAATAGGCCATAAACTTATTTTAGAAGAGCATTCTTCTCATTACCTCTTATTTCACCTCTTGATTTTGCAAATTTGAAGAAAATCTACTAACTTGCTTGTATGTCTCACACACTTAGTTTGGGTATCTGACCACTATTACTGGTAACTTGGATTTGCTATTTTTTTTCCCTGGCTTGTCCTTTTGCTTATGGAGTTCTCTGTATACAATAAACAATCCTTTATCTGCTATGCAAATGATTTTTAAAAATTTGTCTTTTGACTGTTTAATGGCTTCTCAAAATACAAATTTCTAATTTTTAAATTCTTTTCTACTCGAAATTTTTCTAAGAT
This sequence comes from Perognathus longimembris pacificus, assembly GCF_023159225.1. NCBI lineage: Eukaryota > Metazoa > Chordata > Mammalia > Rodentia > Heteromyidae > Perognathus > Perognathus longimembris. The sequence goes on along the minus strand of NC_063182.1, from coordinate 1,571,915 downwards.
GTTTTAAAATGTATTCTATATCTAAAGATTGTCAACATTATCTCCTACCTGTATATTCTTGCTCTTCTCATTGATACATACAGTGATGAAATGCCCATCATCAACTTGTGACTATTAGTCCTAGCAAGGAGGTCAGGTAGGCATATGACAGCTAATGGCAGAAACCAGACCACTTTAAGTGCTATCTAACATCTGCAAAGCAAGACGACTATTCTTTTGTGTAACTGCCTTACAAAAAGCATTCCTGCAATCTCATCTTCAGGAATTATATTCTTTCTCCTATTATTCATGTACCCACCCAGACTTTAACTCTAAAACCCCAAATAACTTATTTTTTTCCAATATTTTCTTCTAGATTCAGAGCTCCTAGAGGAAAGGGACTATTTATTCTTTATCTCCCTACAGGTAAGCACTCAATTTCAGTCATTGTATAAATGTTTATGTGCTAGCAAGCCTCCAAAATAACCTTTATTGTGATATACTCATGTTAGTTACATCTTTGAAAGCTTTTTAACCTTATAAAGCTACAGTTTACAACATACCACAAATTGAACATCATAATATGCTAATATTTCCTAAGTCACAAAGAAACTTGGGGAATCAGATGCTTAGATAAGAAAAGCACTACCTTCTAATTCTTTGAACCCAATTTTAAAAATGTGATACCAGGGAGCTAGTGGCTTACACACGTACTTCAAAATATTTGGGAGGCTGCAAGCAGGAGGATTATGAGGCCACACCAGATGTGCCTATGAAACCTTCTCTACACCAACCATAGGTGTGGTGTGTACAGGCTTCTCATCCAACTACAACGGGATGCCTGAAACAGGCAGGCTGCAATCTAGGTGCATCCACGGGGGTGGGGGGGAGGACTGGAGGTATGGCTCCACACCTTTGTCGGGGAAAACCCCGACAAATACACAGAAGGCCAAGTTCAAACCCCCGAAACCAAAACAATTCATCCACCAGTTGTTTGGGGTGGAAAAGGCCTGAATCTAGGCACACGGGAGGCAGACCACCAGTTTTGAGGTCAGCCTGGTCTACATAAAAAGCCCCTACTCTAAGGGCAGAGATTCAGGATAAAGACAAGGCGTCTTGATGTCCTGTCCTGGAGGCTGGCCTCAAAGTTCCAATCATCCTGCCTCGGCCCCGAAATTTTAAGCTTGCACCATGATGCATAACTTTCATCCACATAATTTTACTAAGTACAGAATTTAACTTGAATTATCTCTACCTTTTTCCCCTGCCCTTAAAAAGCAGCAAATCCCAGTTGGGCACTATATTAACCCTAGCTACTCGGGAAGTTGAGATCTGAGGACTATAGTTCACAGCCAGCCTGTGCAGCATCTCCAATTAACCAAAAAGCCAGAAGGCCTGACTGACAGAGCACCGGCCTTCAGCGAAAAAGCCTCAGAGTTCAAGCTTCAGGTCTGGCACCAAAAACTAAATAATTTTTTAAAAGTAACAAGTCGTGGGGCTGGGGATATGGCCTAGTGGCAAGAGCGCTTGCTTCATATACATGAGGCCCTGGGTTTGATTCCCCAGCACCACATATACAGAAAATGGCCAGAAGTGGCGCTGTGGCTCAAGTGGCACAGTGCTAGCCTTGAGCAAAAGGAAGCCAGGGACAGTGCGCAGGCCCAGAGTCCAAGCCCCAGGACTGGCCAAAAAAAACCCTCAAAACAACAACAACAACAACAACAACAACAAAAAAAAACATCTGTGGCTGGGGGGAAAAGAAGAGAACAACCTCTTAAGTTAGTTCAGCACCTCACTATATACTCCAAGGTGGCCTTAAACTTTCAATCTTCCTCTCTCAGCCTACTGCATATTGAGATGACAGGCATGTATCAGGATACTCAATAAACAAAAAGATACCGCTTACAGCCAAGTGCTGATGGCTCATGCCTGTAATCATAGCTACTTAGGAGGCTGAGATCTGGAGATGGCTGTTTGGAGCCAAACCAGGCAACAAAGTACACAGGCTCTTTAGTTAGCCACCAAAAAGTTAGCAGTAGAGCTAGGCTCAAGTGGTAGAGCATTATCCTTGAGCACAAAAGGTCAGGGACAGCACTCTTGCCCTGAGTTCAAGCTCCAGGATCGGGGAAAAAATAAACACAGACAAACCTAGCTTTTAAAAAGGGGCTTAAACATATTTATAGTTTTATTCCCATTGGAGAATATTTACAAGCTAGATTTGCACACTTGAATACACACTCTATAATAGCAGAGTATAAGTATCTTGTTTTCTGCTGGGCACTGGTACTTCACACCTAAAATCCTAGCTACTCAGGAGGCTAAGATCTGAGAATCTTAATTTAAAGTCAGCCTGGGTAGAAAAGTCCATGAAACTCTTATCTATAATCAATCACCACAAAAGCTGGAAGTGGAGCTGTAGGCTCTCAAGTGGTAGACTGCTAGCCTTAAACAAAAAAGCTCAGGGACAGTACTAGGCCCCGGATTCAGGCCTGGGATTGGCACAAAATACAAAACATAAAAAACCCTTCTTGCTTTTCCAAAGTTAAGTCATATCTATATGGGATAATAGTATGATTTTATGAATGCTTAAATTATAGTAGTATTCTCAGCTTTTATTTTTGTCAAAATTCCACATACCTGGTCAGCTAACATAAGTACAGTTTTCATTGTGAACCTCCTTGAGCAGAAATTGAAGAGGTCTTCCAGGCTGGGTCCCAGAAGATCCATGACTAGCACATTATAGTCTTTTTCCTGACCGTACCACCTAGTAAAAGGAGAAAAAGGGAAAATGAAACATGTTTATGAACTGTGATTATATTATCACAGATTTTCACTCTTAGGATGAAGACAGCTTCCCTTCTTGGTTGGCCATTTATTTATTTATTGCCAGTCCTGGGGCCTGGGACTCAGGGCCTGGGCAATGTCCCTGAGCATCTTTTGCTCAAGGCTAGCACTCTTAGTACTTGAGCCACAGCACCACTTCCAGCCTTTCCTGTTTATGTGGTGCTGGGGAATCAAACCCAGGGCTTCATGCATGCTAGGCAAGCGCTCTACCACGATGCCACATTCCCAGCAACTACATATGTAATTTTACATTTTTAGTAGCCACATGTAAAATAAAAAGGTAACATTAATTTTAATAGTATTATTTTATTTAGTCTGATGTATCAATCTCATTTGGTCATACAACTAATGTAAAAAAACATTAAGCTATGCTACATCTTTTTCTCCTATTAGTATGGAGAGCAGCTTCAAGCGTACAGTGTCCTGTAATTCTGCCTGACCCCAATATAATTGCTCGCCAGCCCCCCGGGGGGGCGTGCAGGCGGACGGCTGAAGATGGACACAAGCTGCCTTGTCCAGTGACACAGGGCTGTGTTCTGTAGGGGACAGAACAGTAGAGCTCCAGTCGTAGAGCTCCTGTCTAGTCCACAAAAGTCTTTGGGTTCAATCCCCAACACTAAAAACACACACAAAAAATACAATCAGAGAGATCCATCTATTGAAGAACACTAATGCAAAAATTCTCAACCAATTTCTTGCAGACAAAACTGAACAACACATAGTAATAAAGGTCACAGCTGGGCACTAGTGGCAAACAACTGTAATCTTAAGTACTTGGGAGACTGAAATCTGAGGATCACAGTTTGAAGCCAGTCTAGGCAAGAAAGTTTGTAAGACTCTTACCTCCAATTCACCACCAAAAGGTGAGGAAGTAGAGCTGTGGCTAAATGGTTGAAGATTATCCTTGAGCAAAAACCCCCAAAAGACCCACCTCTGTCAATACCCAGACCTTGAGTTAAGCCCCCCAAACTGGCACAAGATCAAACAATCAATCATACAATGTGACCAAGTAGGCTTCATTCTTCCTAGGAATCCAAAATTGATTCAAATACATAAATCAATAAATAAAATTTATGACATAAATAGGACAAAGAACAAACCACATGACTATCTCAATTGCCACAGAAAAAACCCTTTAACCTAACAACCTTTTATAAACATTGAGAAAAAATTAAGAATACAAGGAACGTAATTAAAACCCAGTGCTGGTCTCACTACTGTAACCCTGCTATTCTGGAGGTTGAGAGCTGTCTCCAGGTTGGCAGACAAACTCAAAAGACTTTCATCTCCAATTCACCAGCAAAAAACAAAAGTGGAGGTGTGGCTCCTACAGTAGAGCCCCAGCTTTGAGTAAAAGGGCCCGGAGTTCAAGCCCCAGTATGGGCACAAAACAACAAAAAACAGTTATGAACAATAAGCCAGGTCTTAGAAAAGGAATCCAAGTAGGGATGGAAAAAATTGTAATTATCTTATTTGCAAATAAAATGATCCTATGCTAAGCAGACCCTATGGAGTTAACAACAAAAACAAACAAAAACCAACCTAGATCTGAGAAATACCTTCAGAAAGGTTAGCAGGGCATAAAACCAACCAAAATAAGTAGCTTTCTCTATACCAACATTAACAAGCGGGGTACTTAATCCTATCTACTTAGGAGGCTCTGAGGATTGTGTTGTTCAAAGCCTGCGTGGGCAGGAAAGTCAGTGAGACTCTCATCTCCAGTGAAATACTCAGAAAAGGCCAGAAGTGGCCCTGTGGCTCAAGTGGTAGGCAGAGTGCTAGCCTGGAGTAAAAAGAAGCTCCAGGACAGTGCCCAGGCCTTGAGTTCAAGCTCTAGAACTAGCAAAAACTAAAACTAACAGTCTGAGGAATAAGAAAAACGATACTCACAATAAAAAATAATAAAATGCCTTGGTATTAATTTAACCAATGAAAAATCAAAATCTACAATAAACTGGAGACACACACATACACATATACACCCAGCAGAGTTCCTGTGCTCTATCAGGAAAATAGTCATACTGCCAAAAGTAACCTACAAGTTTAATGCAATACCCATCAAAATCCTTAAGTTGTTCTTCACAGAAATAGAAAAATCCATGAAAGCATAAAAAAGATCCTTAATAGCAAAAACAATTCTGAGTAAAAGGAACAATGTTAGATACATCATGATCCCAGACCTCCAATTTTGCTACAGGGCCTAGTAACAAAAGCAGCTTGATAGTGTGGCACAAAAGCATCTCAAGACCAATACAACAGAAGATTTAAAAATAAAACCAAGCAGCTACAGCTGTATTTGACAAAGGAGTAAACAATGTAACATATGTCTACCAGAGAAAAGACAACCTATGTAACCAATGGCAGGGAGAAAACTGACTTTGCAATTTCAAGAGACTCAAACTGTGACCCCTACCTTCTTACTCTGTAGAGGAACTCTCAATGGATCAAAGAACTTACAAGATCTGAAACTTTAAAACAGAAAACTACAGGGAAATTTTATGCCGTAAATAATTGTTTGACGATTAGGACTCCCAATTGTCCAGAAACCAAGAATAAGTGGCACATCAAATTAAAAATCAAAACAATTACCAAAATCAGACAATTCAAAGAATAGGGAGAATTTTCACCAGTTATTCAATGTAAGAAGGATTAATAGCCAAAATTTAAAAGGGTAATAACACCAAATAGTAAAAGCACAAATAATCTCAGGGTGCTAGTGACTCACTCACTCTGTAATCCTAGCAACTTGGGAAGCTAAGATCTGAGAATTGTGGTTTGAAGCCATCCCCAGCAGAAACCTTTTATTTTGCTGGTGCTGGGGTTTGAATTCAAGAGCCTGGGTGCTTGTACCTGAGTGTCTTTTTGCTCAAGGCTAACACTTTACCACTTGAGCCACAGCACCACTTCCAGCTTTTTCTGAGTAGTTTATTGGAGATAAGAGTCTCACACACACATTTCTGCCTAGGCTTCGAACTATGATCCTCCTAGCTCAGCCTCCTCAGTAGCTAGGATTACAGGTGTGAGCCACCGGAACCAGCTCATGAAAACTCTTATCTCCAATTAATCATAAGAAAGGTCTGGGACAGCACCAAGCCAAGTTCAAGCCCCAGAAAACACCACTTAATAACTGAGTAAGTGAATTAATAGTTCTCTAAGGAAAAAAAATGTCCCAAATGCTTAACCATAAAGAAAATGCAACTCAACACTACACTAAGATTATATCAACAAAGAACTATTATGGGATTCAGTATGGAGGTTTCTCAAAAATACAAGATATGGCACACACAGATACTACAGACCATTACACGGCCACAGAGAAAATGACTGCGGGCTGAGAGCCTCAGATGAGCTCGCTCCTGGTGCAATTACCTACCCAAACCACTAGGGTGCCTTGAAAACCACACATTCTAATGGGCTGCAGGTCTTGATACAGAGAGCAAGCAGGAGAGCACTGGCATGAGGCTCCTAGCTCAAACCTCAAGGCTGAAACAAAACTTTAACAAAAGGTGCGAAGTCAAACCCCAAACCAATCGAATTAAAACATCAGGTGACAATTTTTCCTTTCTTTAAAAAAACAGCATTTTATTATTATTAAGGTATTATTGTACAGAGAGGGTACTATTTCATAAGTCAAGCAATGAGTACATTTCTTTGTTGGACAATGTCATCCCTTCCTTGGCTTTCACTCAGTCCCCACCCCCTCCTTACATAGTTCATTTTCCACATAGTTTATGCTGAGTAGCACGACTGCATTTGTTCACCCTCCCTCCCTTCCCGTGCCTTTGTCCCCACATAAAAGAAAACCCCATGCAAAAACAAAACAAACAAAAAACACTGCCACTAACACCACCACCACCAAAACCCATGTTTCTATTTCCTGGAATTCATCTGACAATTTTTTTCTTAAAGATCCTAATGTGGATCCAATTTGTGGCACAATTTGGGGAACCACTGTATATAGCTGAATGGGAGGTAGATCTACATAATCATATAACAGCTATGTGATCAGGCAAATTAACCACCCTGGCACACTTACATGAAACCTTAGTTTACAGTATTGTAATGATTACAATTAAACTTCAAAAGAACAAACTACTGCACAGGAAATGGAGAGTAGTCTTTTAATTCTATCAATGTAAGTACCTTTGATTATAGACTGGAGAGAGGAAGTTCTGAGACCTGAATTCAATGCCTTTACATACTAAGCATGTTTTCTACTAACAGACAGACCTACAAGCCTGACTGACTTTCCTGTGCATGTGCGGTGCTGAGGATCACAGCATTCTTGATTGCAAAATTCCTTACTAAGGGGGGAGGGGGGAGGGGGGAATGAGGGACAAGGCAACAGTACAAGAAATGTATCCAATGCCTAACATATGAAACTGTAACCTCTCTGTACATCAGGTTTGATAATAAAAATTTTAAAAATTCCTTACTAAACATTCAGACCATGAGAAAAAGCTTCCTTAATATTTTAAGCAGGTATAATTAATTTATTTGACAGAAAATGGTGTCTAAAAATGACTAAAACCAAGAAAGTAAAAACATACATATTGCTGGGCAAAGGTGGCTCACACTGGTAATCCTAGCTACTCGGGAGGCTGATATCTAAGGATTACGCCAGCCCAGGCAGGAAAAGTCTGTGAGATTCTTAACTCCAATTAACCACCAGAAAACCAGAAATGGCACTGTGGCTCAAGTGGTAGAGTGCAACCTGGAGCTGAAGAGCTAAGGTACAGCACCCCAGGACCTGAGTTCAAGCCCCATGACAGGTAAAGACAAAAACATATATACTTCACATGGGTTCCCAAGTATTTACTCCAAACAAGATACAAAGTAACAAACAAAAAAATCCTCTTAAACTATAATCTATGAGTTTAAAGGGATAATATCCCAAATTATTAACCTCTAGTTACATAATGTGCATTAATAAATCACATTAACTTTTGTAGGGTGCTGGGGACTGAACCCAGGGCCTGTGTGTGCTAAGCAAACACTCCACCAATTGATTTACATCCCTAGCTTAGGTTACTTACACTTACAGGAGAGCTTTTCAATATCTCAATATGAGACCAAAGCAAAGAACAGTTCTTTGAGCATAGAATGAGAAGAGAGTCTATGAGCAGGCATGAAGTGACCTTGACATATAGGTGGGTAATGGCTGCCAGGAGAATGGAGTGATAAGACTCTAGTAACTCTTCTGGAATTCAATGGCTTAATGGAGTCTTGTCCAGCTCAAAAATGCTACTTGGCATTATATTATTAAGTAAACCAATATAAAGTACTTCTAGAATAGTATGAATCGAGTCATGTATCAAGATAAAAATCCATTTCTCATGCATCTAAGTGGAGTTTAATGGATTTTTTAAAAAATTAAAAAAAAACACACACACACTTTTTTCCAGGCCTGGGCCTTGAACTCAGGGCCTGAGCACTGTCCCTGGCTGCTTTTTGCTCAAGGCTAGCCACTCTGCCTTTTGAGCCACAGCGCCACTTCTGGCCGTTTTCTATACATGTGGTGCTGGGGAATTGAGCCTAGGGCTTCATTTATAGAGGCAAGCGCTCTACCACTAGGCCATATTCCCAGCCCTCTTTAATGGATTTTGAAGACATAAAATGTAGTTATCGTTTTTGTTCTCTCATAACAGTACTACATTATCACTTGTATGCTTAATTCTGACAACAAAAGAGTGAAATTTAAGTCGCTTTCAATAACTTAGAGTAAGAGTTGGCTATCTTAACTTCTAGAAGAGTTCACATTCAGACAGGGAAAAAGAGTTGTGGTTAACAAGAAAGGAGCAATTCTACATTCCCACCATCTTCTTTATTCACGATTTCTCTATAAAAGCACACCTCTTACATTACTTCAAATGGTCTTGGTCAACCTATGGTTTACCAGAACCTTGCTAAAATGTTTAAGTCATACGTGGTATTTGTCAGCTTTTCTAGCTGATATTCTCTGAAAACAGGTCTTAAAAATCCCAGAACTGAAAAATCGAAGCCCAACGAGGCAAGAAGTCAGGAGCCCTTTTTCAAACAAAACCTGGCCAGAAGCTGGGCACACAAAAGCAAACAAGTAGTTCGTTTCCCCAGCAGAACAAGGCTGGACCCCCCCACCCCCACCCCCCATGCCTTTCTGCCACCCTGTACTTTCCTTTCCAACCCAAATTAGAAAACTAAAATTACTTCTTATTTTATAGCTAATGGGCCCTAGATCACTACTCAATACCACATGCGGATCTAGAGGTCAAACTCCCAGTATCTAACTGCAATGACTGTATTAGCACTTGGTTGGTAATTATGTCTCACTGTTGCCTAAGAGGGTTACAACAGAAAGAGCAATTTTAAAGGAGCTTCCAGATGTTTTTCACAAGTTGCAAGGACTCATTCATAGCATCCTCTTTCAGCTTTTCTCTTTATACTGGGGGCTAGGCTTCTATTTAACCACAGATCCCTCACAGTACACAGGAAGGCTATACAGGCTAATTTTGTTTAGGATATCCCTAAGTTCCTTAAAGCAAATCCTACAAACAGGTGTAGGTGTGTGTGTGTGTTGATAGGATGTGTGTAGGAAATTGGGTATTTTTTTCTAGTTGAATAGAGGTAATTGTCACTCAGGTTTGTTTGCACAAGCTGGCTTGAATTGTGATCTTCAGATTTCTGCCTCCTGAAGATTAGTATGAACCACTAGCGCCTGGGTAATTTTAATAGTGTCAACACTTCTAAACGAATGACTAACAATACTTCTTTAAACTAGTCAACAGTAAACTGCCAATTTAATTCAATATTTTCAAGTAAATATTTGTTAAGTATGTACTATGAGCCAGTAATGCATAAATAGTAGGGAACAAACTAGAAAGTTGGGAAAGCGTTGCCAGTCAAACAAAAATGTTGATGTAATTCTCTGTCCTTTATACCAATGAGTTGGAAAACTGTGCTTTCACAGTCACTTTACGACCTATGAACCACCTTCGTTTCCACGTAGCTCACCAAACCACCTCCACGACAAATGCACTTTCTTCACTCATCCAATTACCATTCTGCTTTAGCAACCACTCCCAGAAGCCACTCTTCCCGGATGGCCTCCCGAACCAGTTCCCCAAGCTTTCTTCCCTACAGCCAGATCCTGAAATCCAACCTTCTCTTCTAGGAAGCTTTAATCTGAAAGACAGATTATCTCCTTACATCACCTACAGACAGTTTGTAACTACCATAACTCTCAGCACTTACCATCTTATAATAGGCACCTACCAGTCTGCTCACAGTTAATTTCATTTATTCATGTGCTTATTCAGTATATTACTCATGGCCCTTATTGCTGCCTGCGCTGTCCTTAAATAAAAACTACCAGATGAAAGAGCATGTTCTTGAGTTTAGCGCTGAAAATGACAATGTTCAGAAAAAATTCTCCAAGTATATTAAATCCTACCCCATTTATGAAATCTAATCCATCTCCCAACACACACGGATCTCCCCAAACATGATGCTAAATGAAAGGCATCAGACACAAATACCCTTACAACGTATGATGACACCTCTAAGAAATCCTAGGGAGGAAGCAGTGCTGTGGCCCAAGGAGTGGAAAGCTAGCCTCGAGGAGGAGGGCTCAGGGACAGTGCCCAGGCCTCTAGCCCCGCCACCGACCAAAAAACAAGTAAATAAAATGAACAAAAGTAAAAACTAGAGAAAATCCTTGGGAACACAATACTGATGGGAAACACACAATAAGAAGCCAGGATCCTGATTGCTTGACATTCTTTTTTAATTATTACGAATTTCAAGTGTGGATGGATCATCTCGGTTTTCGTACTAACTTTTGCCACAGAGATAAACTTGGAATTTTCCTCCCGAGAATCCATCACTTATCATGTCGTCACCCTGCACTTTCTCCATTAGAAATGAAGATCACACTGGGCTGTTTTCACGTACGTTATTTTGGCCGTTTCCACAGCTTGAATTCCTCTAGCACTTCCATGTTCGTAAAAATAGACATTGGAATAGAAAATATCTTTTGAGCACTGTTAAGAGAGCGGCTGGGCTTTCAGCTGCATTTTAGTTTCTATTCTAGAAAGGGGTTCTTTGACCACGAAAGCCCCAAACCCGACGCTCCAGCTCACGGGAATAAAATTGGCCATTTGAGGAGATCAGGTCTTTGCTTTCACAATAACAGTAATAATGATAATAATAACAACGATGCCGATGATGATGAAACCCGCCCGGATTCCGGTTTCGGATCGCGTCCGCCGAACCGGACGGGGTTCCGCGGAGGTGGCTCAACAGGTCACGGCAGCTTGACCCCGCCGTGGGGGAGCGCGGCGGCCCCGCGGGCGCCCCGACCCCGGCCCGGGGGGGTCCCCGAGGTCCCCACGGGTGGGTCACGCGGGCCGCGGACCCCTGCTTCCCCCCTCCCTCCCCCCCCCCGCCGCCCCCCCTCCTCCACCCCGGGTCTCCAGGCCCGGCCCGGGGAGGGCCGCGCGGGCCCACGCGGGGACGAGGGCAGGCGCGCCGAGCGAGTCACGTCGCTCCCTCCGCCATTTTCTAAGCGGAGGAGGAAGACATGTTGGAACCACACACACTCACACACAGAGACAGACCCAGACACACAACAAAAGGGCAGCCATTTCCGCGGTGTGTGGTGGGGGGGGGGGGTGGGGGGCCGCGGGGGGCCCCGACTCACCGGATGTGCGGGATGCCCACCCCGCCCTGCAGGATCTTGTAGAGCTTGCTCTCGTACAGCAGCTGCGGGTGCCGGGCCTTCTGCGACTCCAGCTTCACCGCCACCTCCTGCGGGGGGGGGGGGGGGAGGAGGGGAAGGGAGGGGAGAGGGCCGGGGGTCAGCCTCCGCCGCGGCCCGGGGGGGGGGTGGGGGGGCCGCCGCGCGCCCCGATCCCCCCGCCGCGCGCCCCGATCCCACCCCCCATCCCCCCGCACCCCCACCTCGCCGTTGGTGATGTTGATGGCCAGGTAGATGTCCCCGAAGGAGCCGGACCCGATCTTGCGCACCAGCTTGTACTTCCCCCCGACGATGAACTCGGCCTTGGAGCCGCTGCTGCTCGCCATGGCGGAGCGCGACCGCCGCGGCGAGGCCCGGGCCGGGGCCCCGACGACGCCTCACCGGGCAGGGGCGGAGGGGGGGGGCGAGGGCGGCGGGAGACGCGGACGCGCCGGGAGGGGCCGGGGCGCGGCCGGGCCCGGGAGAGCCGATCGCGGCCGCCCGCTGCCGCTCCCGCGCCGCCGCCTGCCGCCGCCGCCGCCGGGCCGCGGTGACCGGGGCCGGGCCGCCGCTCGCCCGCTCTCACCGCGACGCCGCGGGCCCCCGGCGAGGCGAGGCGCGGCTAGGTGGGGGCGACGGCCACGCAGCCGCCGCCGGCTTCGGCCCGGAGGGAGCCCGGTCACTCCGCCGCCGCCGCCGCCGCCGCCATCTTGTTCCTCCGGCTCCGGCCGACACAAAATGCCCCCGGTCCCCGGGAGCCGCTTCTTCACGGCGCGGAGCACTCTGGGAAAAGGCTCTCCGGCGCCAGCCGCGCCGGGTCGGCTGCCGCAGGGAGGGCGGAGCCGCGCTCGGGAGCGCCCCGGCCCACGCGCCCCACGTCGTGCGTCACCACGCAGCCGCCCCACGGCGCAGGCGCGCCCCGGCCGCGACGGCGGCGAGGGCGGCGGCGGCGCTCCCGGGCCCGGGGCTCGCCTCCACTTCCGCCCGCCCGGCCTGTCAGCCGCCCAGGGCCGCCGCCGGCTTCCCGGGCGAGGGCCGCCCCTGGACCCCCGGGCCGGAGACGGGAGCGGCCGGCCGGCGGCGGCCCGCGTCCGCTCGGGGCGAGGCCGTCACCGTCCGCCGGAGCCCCGGCCGAGGGAGGGGCTGCGCTCGGGGATCCGGGCCCGGCTGAGGGGCTGCGCTCGGGGATGCGGGCCCGGCTGAGGGGCTGCGCTCGGGGATCCGGGTCCCTGCCCCGCCCCCCGGGATCCGGGCTCCTCCCCCCCCCGCCCCCCCCCCCGATCCGGGCCCGGCCGTGGGGCTGCGCTCCGGGCTCCTCCCCCGCCCCCCGGGATGCGGGCCCGGCTGAGGGGCTGCGCTCGGGGATCCGGGTCCCTGCCCCGCCCCCCGGGATCCGGGATCCGCCCCCCCCCGAGGGATCCGGGCCCGGCTGAGGGGCTGCGCTCCGGGCTCCTCCCCCGCGCCCGTGCTGAGGGGCTGCGCTCGGGGATCCGGGCCCCTGCCCCGCCCCCCGGGCCCCGGGCTCCTCCCCCGCCCCCCGGGATGCGGGCCCGGCTGAGGGGCCGCGCTCGGGGATCCGGGTCCCCGCCCCGCCCCCCGGGATCCGGGCTCCGCCCCCCCCGAGGGATCCGGGCCCGGCCGAGGGGCTGCGCTCCGGGCTCCTCCCCCGTCCCCCGGGATCCGGGCTCCTCCCCCGCGCCCGTGCTAAGGGGCTGCGCTCGGGGATCCGGGCCCCTGCCCCGCCCCCCGGGATCCGGGCTCCTCCCCCCCGCCCCCCCCCCCATCCGGGCCCGGCCGTGGGGCTGCGCTCCGGGCTCCTCCCCCGCCCCCCGGGATGCGGGCCCGGCCGAGGGGCCGCGCTCGGGGATCCGGGTCCCCGCCCCGCCCCCCGCGCCCCGGCCCTCTCTTGATCCCCGAGGCCCAGCCCCGCTTAGAGCCGCTTCCTGAAGGGCGTCGGTCGCTGAGTCCCCCCGGAAAAGGAAAAGACTCCCGTGAGCTGCGTCCTGGTTACGTTGAAAACGACCGTCGTGGCCCACATGTCGGGAAGAGGAGATGGGTAGCGGGGAGGCCTGGACGCGGTAACCTTCCCGAGTTGGAGCCCGACCGTCACGCCCGCCTCGCAGCTGCTCGGCCACGCGGAGGCTGAGGATCTTGGTTCAAAGCCAGCCCGGGCAGCCGAGTCTGTAAAATCAGAAAGTCCACGCGGTGGAGGACTGGCCTTAGGCGAGAGAGCTCAGGGACAGCACCCCGGGCCCCGAGTCCAAGCCCCACGACCCCCCCCCCCCCCACAGGGCCAGTCCTGACCTCGTTTCCATTTACAAACTTTGACACAAGAGAGAGGCCCTTGCTTGCTGCTCTAGGTCATGTAAATCTAGTCTCAGCTGCAAGCACTTAAACAGAACCAACCCTAGATAAGCTGATTGCATTGAAATTAAAATGGAAAAAAATGAAGCTTTTTTTTCTGTTTTCAACAGTCCTGGGGCTTGAACTCAAGGCCTGGGCACCTGAGCTTTTTGCTTAAGGCTAGCGCTCTCCACAGCACCACTTCCGGCTTTTTCTGTGTATGTGGTACTGAGGAATTGAACCCAAGCCTTCATGCCTTCGTGCATGCTACCCAAGTCCTCTACCACAAAGCCACGTCCCCATCCCCAAAGATGGTAAGAGGTCTTTTCTTTTTTTTTGGGGGGGGGGGGGGAGCGGAAATCCTTGGTAGGCTTGAACTCAGGGCCTGGGCGCTCCTGAGTTTTCCTGCTCAAGGCTAGTTAGTGCTCTACCACTTTGGGCCACAGCACCACTTCCAAAAATGAAGTTTTACCTACAGCTTTGAAAGCTGGTTGAGTTGTTTCCAGTCCAGTTTACCTGAAAAGACATTATGACCAAATGGGAAGAAACTTCCCTAAAGTATAGTGTGAGGTTTTGTTTTTTTAAACCATACAACCATGACAAAAACCCGGGGCAAATCAGTATGATTACTCTGTCTAAAGCACTTTTTTCTTTTGCCAATTTAGAGCTGTCTACCCCTAAATCCAGTCTAAATTTTTACCCTAACCTCATATGTAAGTTTTGTGAGGTTTCCAGAAATAACAGCTTTCCTACTGACGTGTTTTCATAGTCATCCAAAATCCAATGAATTCCTCACCTTGAAGAATTCTCCAGAAGAATGTAGGGTATATGTATGAAGGTTGAAGGTTGTCTTGCTGTGGCATTACGAATTGCTTTATTGGTATGGTATGGGAGAGGGTACATGGAGTAAACTAAGTTGGTGATTCTCAAGATCTGGCTCAAGTGGGATTGTTATAAGCCTATTAAATCCCACTTCTGGGACCCATTAATAAAATTTTAAAAAGAACCTTAGAAATGCTTCTAACTCAGATTCCATGGGAGATGTATTTCTATAGCGATGTGAGTATTTGTATTTGTATATCATAACGTATGTAAAATCACTTTGTAAATTGCATTTCAAGTGTATGGTGATTGAACTAGGTGACCTAAATTTTTCTCAAAGTCAACATTTTTTATCCACTAATTCTTGCTATATTTCTAGTGAATTCATCTGACACACACACACACACACACACATTAACATGTATCCTAATTTACCTCTTTTCTGTTGCAACACTGTTCCAGCGCCAACAAGGCACTAAATGTACTAAAACATCCCACAATGTTTTTTTTTTTAAGATGTGATTTCAAGTTGAGTCCATCTTAAGATTTAAATTTATTAGATTTGAGAAGGGCAAACCTTTTTGGGTTTTTTTTTTTTTGTTAATGTACAAAATATCACTTCTGGTGTTGGTTATGACTCAGCCTTCTAAAATCATTTGCAGTAAGTTTCATCCTAAGCAAATGAAGAATTGCCTGTTTTTGGTGCTGCTATTTTAAAATCAGAAATCATTCTGTACTTACTGAACCAGAATCTGCTTTGTTATACTGGAAGGAGTCTTTCAAATGTACCAAAACAATGACTGGTACTTAGATTGATTCACTAAAAATATAATGAAGAGTATGGGACAGAGTATGGCGCACCTTGTGGAACCACCTGCCAAGTAAGCATAAGGTCTTGGGTAGTCCCAATCCCAGTACTGCAAACGCAGGGAAGGGGGCTGGAATGTGGCTTAGCGGTAGAGTGCTTGCCTAGCATGCATGAAGCCCTGGGTTCAATTCCTCAGCACCACATACACAGAAAAGAGCCAGAAGTGGCGCTGTGGCTCAAGTGGCAGAGTGCGGGCCTTGAGCAAAATAACTCAGGGACAGTGCTCAGGCCCTGACTTCAGGCCCCACAACTGGCAAAAAAAAAAGTGTGGAAGGAAGGGAAGAATGGTAAAGGGAAGGGAAGGAAGGCAGGAGAAAAAAGAAGAAAGGAAAGGAAGAGAAGGAAAGGGATAAAAGGACGGGATAAAAATTTCAGACCTTGAGGAAAATTTAGAGAATATCTAGATAATTAAATCATCAGTACATTTAAAGTGCAACTTACAGAGTAGTTTCACAGAAACCTGTGGAACTAATATGAATATAGTAGACATTGATTTAATTGATAAACATAGGAGAAAATAAACCAAATACTCCTTTCAGTTGATCACTTAAGGGATAGGTTAAATAGCATAAGGATATGTGTCTGACCTAAATAGTCCGCACACACAAGGCTCTGGGTTCCAGCCCCAACATGGCAAAAGAAAAAAAGCTGACTTCTAGTTGTGAGTTTTCCTTATATATTTCCCTTACCAGGCACTGGTGGCTCACGCCTTAATCCTAGCTATTCAGAAGGCTGAGATCTGAGGATCTTGATTCACAGCCAGCCCAGTGCAAAAGACCGTGAGACTCTTAAGTCCAATGAAACCGCAAGAAAGCCACAGGTGGAGCCAAGGCTCAACTGATAGAGCAACAGCCTCGAAGGAAAAGGCCAAGTGAAAGTGCAAGGTCCTGAGTTTAAGCTCCAGCACACACACACACACACACACACACACACACACACACGTCCTAGATTTCAGGAAAAGAGAAGTCAGATTGTGGGCTGGGAATGTGGTTTAGTGGTAGAGAGCTTGCCTAGCATGTATGAAGCCCTGGGTTCCATTCCTCAAAACCACAGAAACAGAAAAAGCTGTAAGTGGCGCTGTGGCTCAAGTGGCAGAGTGCTCGCCTTGAGCAAAAAGAAGCTCAGGGACAGTGCTCAGGCCCTGAGTTCAAGCCCCAGGACTGGCAAAAAAAAAAAAAAAGGAAGAAAAGTCAGATTGTAAGATTCTAACTTAAAAAATATTGTTATTTATTAAAGACGACTTGTAAAAGCAAGGAAACAATGTAAATGTGCTCTTTTCATTTGACAACTTCTTAAAATCAACGGAAAATATATTCTATTGGCAAATCCTCAGCTGTGCGCCTCAAACTAAACTATGAGGAAAATTAGATCCTCTGACAGTGAGCATAGCAAGAGATAATTAGGAAGCAATTAGGAGAGACTCCCAAATTAGAAGAGATTAGGAAGTACATTCTTTTTAAAAAACACTATACAGCAAGGCCGTGATTTCGCCTTAGCTTTCAGTAGAGCTTTCTCTGGAGGTGAGAGCAGAACAGGACTTAAATGACCTCTGTGCTTCCTTTTTTTTAAAAAATAAAAACACTTGCTTAGATTTTCGTAGTGGGAAAGGTGGAAATGGCGTTTACATGGATTCAACAATGAAAATCCAGCCAACTTTGCTTCCCAGCCTTCTTCCTTCCCAGAATTAGTCTGAAATAACGCCAGAGGCTTTCCCTGATTTGCCTGAACGGAACGGTCTTGTGGTGTGATATATGAAATGCTGGAGCTCTGTCCTGACAGGAAGGAATGCACACCCCGGCGTTCCATCTACTCGCTGCAGACCTTCAAAGGCTGGCACTCCAGGAGAGCGCAATCAGAGGGGAAATGCGCCACACAACTTGAGGGTCGGGACGGGAGGGGTGGCGTTGACCAAGAAGCATGGCACGTAGAGTCTGACTTACAAGTTTTTAACTCCTATATACAACTGTTTAACTTTAAAAGCTTGTTATTATAAAGGTGATGTGCGGAGGGGTTACATTTATATAAGTCAAGTGCAGAGTACATTTCTTTTTGGACAATGTTACTCCTTCCTTCCTTTGCTCCCTCCCAGTTTTTCCCTCCCACCCTCACCCACAAATTGTATAGTTCATTTTCAACATAGTATCTACTGAAAACCACCACTGCCTTTGTTCACCCTTTGTCCCGCTATCATTATTTAACTATTTTTTTTTATAACAAACTAGTAAAAAACGATGACGTTCTGAAATTCATCTGGATCTCTACCTCACTCCCATTATTCTGGTCAGGCTAACCTGATAATAGTTAGATAAACAAGTGATACTTTTAATTCTATTAATCATGGGAACTATGAATTCCTGGAAATGCCATTGTGGGATATTTGTGGCAGTTATTTTTATTTGGAAGATTTTTATTAGTGATTTGGAGTTTCTGCAGTTTCTATGTCCCTCTCTTAGTCTCTGTTCTCTTCCTCTGCATTGTTCATTAGCAAAGGCCTGAAACTGCTCCCTGTGAGTGACTCATTATTGCTTACTGTAGTAATCTACTCTTCTTTGCAAGGCTAAATTTGGAAGATGCTTGAATTGCCCTTCCAGAGGAGAGCTAGTCCTACAAACACATCCTGTTAACTCTTAACTCTCCATGCAAGACCAGGGAACAATGACACTACAGAGCAAGAACTCACACCTCTCCATTTGATCTCAGCTAACCCACTACCACCGTAAGAACACTTTCTGGAAGGAATAAAGTTGGGTTGTGATTAGACAAAACAAAACAAAACACAACCTTTGGTGGTATAGCCCTTATCCACGAAGCATACAAAGTCAAAGTGTACTGAAGTAAGCCTTTCCAGTTCGATTATTTTGTGGTCCACTAATCCATGCTTTTCCTAGCTAGTGTGAAGGCAGCTGTTATTTGTCTGTCTTCTGTGGCTATTTAAGTCGCTGAAGCTCTGAAGCGCTGTGGTGACTTATCTAGGAACAGCTGTTGGGAATTCCCTGCGTGCCACATCGCTGTTTACAGCCTGTGCCTGTTCAGTATGGCACGGAGCGTGGATGGGCCCGTCCCAGCTGTCTATTCCGGATCCGGGAAATTGGCAGTTCCTACTGCATTGGGTGACTGAAACCATTCCCCTCTCCCAATTGTTTCCATAGCCTATCCGAAATCCAGTATCTCAGTATCTCAGTATCTCAATTCGGCAGCTTGTTGTGTTTTTATGAGGGTCTAGGCTCTGACATCCTTCTTCCTTCCTTCTTCCTTTTCTTCCTCCCTCCCTCGCTCCCTCCCTCCCTCTCGCTCTCTCTCTTTCCTGCTTCTTTGCTTCTTGCTTGCTTTTGTTTTCTGTGTGCCAGTACTTGGGTTTGAACTTAGGGCCTTCTGCTCTTACTTAGCCTTTTTTTTTTCTTTGTTTCTTTTTTAAAAAAAATATCGTCAAGATGATTTACAGAGCACGTTACATACTTAAGGTAGTGAATACATATACATTTCTTGTTACCCCCTTCCCCACTTTTCTCCCGCCTTCCCTTCTCCCAA
Source organism: Perognathus longimembris pacificus (assembly GCF_023159225.1). NCBI lineage: Eukaryota > Metazoa > Chordata > Mammalia > Rodentia > Heteromyidae > Perognathus > Perognathus longimembris. The sequence continues at coordinate 1,552,818 of NC_063182.1, read as the reverse complement.
CCCCCCCCCTTGCTTTCATCCTTTTATTTTGTTTAGCCTTCCCAATGATGGACACCGTCATTCTAGTCTACAATGCTTATGAACATTAACCGGAAAACAATTCCTTCCAGATCTGGTGATATGTACATTTCTTTCCTTTTCCTTAGTGTAATCTGTTCCTTCCTTTTCTCTCAGTTCTCCCCCCTCCACCCCCCCGCCCTTGAGTTGCTTAGTTTGCTTTTATCAATGTCCATTGCAGCTGTTGGGCCCCATCTACTGTATTTTCTTTTCACCCGCTTTCCACTCATTCTGTTTCTTCCTCCCAGTTTTCCTCAGATGTGCGCATGTATACATCACATGCCAGGTCAAGAATACAGGCTCCTCTAATTAAGAAGTCCTTTGCGTCCTTATCTTTGGAGTTCTTTTCAGTCTGGATATTAATTTTGGTACATATAAATTCGTGTTTGGAGTTTACTTTTTTGGTGCCTTTCTCTCAAGACTGGCCTTTTTTGTTCTCACTGTGAATTGGTATCTTGGGTCCTGTTTTGTCATGTTTCTTTGTTATTTAATTCTAACACCCACATGTCAGGGAGACCATGCACCTTTGTCTCTGTTCTTGGCTTGTCTGGCTCAGCATGATTTGTTCTAGTCCTTTCCATTCCCCTGTGAATGCCATTATTGTATCATTTCTAATTGCTGTGTAGAATTCCATTGTGTACGGTGCGGCATTTTTTTGATCCATTCATCTATGGTGGAGCATCTGGCTTGTTTCCATGTCTTGGCTATTGGGAACAGTGCAGCACTGAACATGGTGGTGCAGGTGTCCCTGTTGTATTCTGGATCCGGTTGCTCAGTAGTATGGCTGGGCTTTGCCTTTAAAAAAAAAACCAAACAAACCTCAAAGCTGGTGCTTACCCCTTGGGCCACAACTCCATTCCTGGCTTTTTGCTGGTTAATTGAAGATAGTCTGTTGGACTCGTCTGCCCTTGATCCTTAGCTACCAACCTCCTAAATAGCTAAGATTACAGGCATGTGCCACCAGTGTTGGCTAGTTGTGTGTTTCTTAAGGCTGATGCCCTGCTCCTCTAGTTCTAAGTCTCAAACCCAGCATGCCCTATCATTCACCTCTGTCTGTCCCACCAGCCAATCTTCCTAAACAAGGCCCCTTAGTCCTACTTTGCTACTTTGTAATGATTGTCCAGAGCCCAAAGTAAGAAAATGTAACAGGTGTGGCACTACCATGGTGAGTTTTGTTGTTGGTTGTGCGGCTTGAGCTTAGGGCCTGGGTACTGTCCCTAAGCTCTTTTGCTCAAGGCTAGCACTCTACCATTTACAGCCACAGATATCTATACTTCTGGGTTTTGAGTGCCTAATTGGAGAGAAGAGTCTCACGGAGACTTTTCTGCCCAGGTTGGCTTTGAACCATGATCCTTAGATCTCAGCCTCTTAAACAGTGAGCCACAAATTTGTGAGCCTCAAATGCTTGGCTTCACATTAATTTTTTTAAATTTAATTTATTTATTAATTGAACACAATTTTTTTTGACAAGGTGTTGTGCAAAAAGGGTACAGTTACATAGTCGGGCAGTGTGTACATTTCTTGTGATATCTTACGCCCTGTTTTTCTTTCCCTTCGCTAGGTCAGGTAGACACATATACAATACACAATGTATCAAGAACATACACAGTAGCCACGTGGATTTTTTTTTAAATTTAGACAGTTCCTTTTGACAAGGTCAACAGAGTCTTTTAACTGTACCACGAGAATCAAAAATGAAACTTTTCAGGCTATTCTCAGGCTTCAGAACCTTGCTTCTTACCACATGGAAACGCTGGATTGCTTTTTCTCATGCTAAGGCTTTAATGATTCCCAATATTTACTGATTACTGCACTTATTACTTTATTATGTTCTAAAAGGACACCATAGAGAAAGTAATTTTGTTACTTTAAATTACAAAAAAGAAGTTGGAAAAAAAGAAACAGAAAGCTAGGGAAGGTTTGAACTCAGGACTTTATGCGTGCTAGGCAGGCCGGCAAGCCACACCCTCCCCCATTGTTATTTTCAATGTTACATTTTATACTTGAACCCACATTTTTTTTCCCCACTCCAGACTCTGCCTTTTCCTTTCTCCAGCCCCTGCACCTCCGAATTACAGAATACCCTGGGGAGAAAACTGCTTCTTTATTTTATGATTGAGGGAGAACCAGAAATAGACACCTACTTAATGGATTCTAGAATATGCTATAAAGGGCTCCTTAAGAACCTGTAGCACATGATGGTTTTCAGTGCTTATACAACGCTGCCATCTGGTGGACATTTATTCTAGCCAGCCTCCCATGGCGTCAAGCGTGGTCAGAATCACCTACTTTTGTCCAAATAGTCAAATATTAACTGCCATGAAATAGTAACACCACAGAGTCCTATAACCACTACAAACCCGTCTCTCCCTCCCAGTAGGTCATCTGGTACGAGACCAGAGATCAAGTCCTGTTTGTAATTATATCTGCGTTCCATCCAAGCATTGGCACAGCGGTGATAATTATCCAGTATATATTTCGTGACTTACTGGATGATGAGCACAGATCACACAGGACGAGGGCAAAGTTACAGTAGAGCTCTTTTCCAGACTCCCAAATCAGTGTTTTACTATGTGATCTGCATAGACAGTGTGTGTGTATGCATATTGTCTATTAAAAGAAATTGAAATACACTTGCCCTCTTAGGTGGCCGCCGTTCTAGAAGGGTAGTTGTCATGCCTGTCTCTGAGATATGACTGCTGGGTTTATTTGTGTACATATTTATTTATTTATGCCAGTGCTGGATTTGAACTTGGAGCTTTGTGCTCTTGCTTGCTTTTTCTTTTGTCTTTCTCCTTCCTTTCCTTCCTTCCTTCCTTCCTCCCTCCCATCCATCTCAGCAAGGCACAATTCACTTCAAAAGGCAAAATCTAGCAAGCAAACACACAGAACAAGCAGGCTGCCCCCCCCCCCCCATTTATCCCTAATGCAGTAGGCCCCGCCCTTTTGCTCAGGTTGGTTGAGCTTGGATTCACAATCTACTCATGATTGGCTAATGTGAATATGGTAAAACGCATTTACATAAGGTGATTTTGAAATAAGATTAACAGTACACACAAGTAATCTCGAAATATACCCATGCCCTCCGTATTTCTTGGATGGTCTGAGGTGTGTCTCCCATCTTTTCTTTTTTTTGTCACTCATGGGGCTTGAACTCAGGGCCTGGGTGCTGTTCCCGGCTCTTCTCTGCCACTTGGACCCGCAGCTCCACTTGCAGTTTTCTGGGGTTCGCCGTAGACCAGAGTCTCACAGACTTTCTTTCCCTCCCGAGCTGGCTGAGACCCGAGGGTCAGGGTTTGAAGTCGGCCTGGGTGGAAAGCCCATGCGACCCTCGGTCCGGTCCACTAGCGAGAAGCCGTCGATGGAGGCGTGGCTCAGTCGGTGCAGCGCCAGCGCTGGCGCGAACCACCTCCCCAGGGGCTTTCCCGCCGGGCGAGCCGCAGGGCTTTGTGCCGGGGGCCGGGCCCGGCTCACGGCGGTCACCGCGGTGGGGGCAGCAGACCTGTCTAGGGCGGTGCAGGGAGCGGGCGCAAGCCCGGGTGTGGGTGAGCCGGCCCGCGGAGCTGAAGCGGGGTGATGGGGGCGGGGTGATGGGGGCGCGGTGATGGGGGCGATGGGGCGGGGTGATGGGGCGTGGTAATGTGGGCGGGGTGGTGGGGGCGGGGGTGATGGGGGCGGGGTGATGGGGTGATGGGGGCGGGGGTGATGGGGGGTGATGGGGGTGATGGGGGCGGGGTGATGGGGGGTGATGGGGGCGGGGTGATGGGGGTGATGGGGGCGGGTGATGGGGGCGGGGTGATGAGGGCAGACTCGCCCAAGTCCAGCAGCCGGCCTGGCGGCGGAGTGCGGCCCCTCGGCGGGCGGGCAGTGGGATGGAGAGCCCTGGGAGAAGAGGCCACCTGCGCGCGGGCGGCACAGCGCTCAGCCCCGCCCCGCTCGGCCCCGCCCCGCTCGGCCCCGCCCCGCTCGGCCCCGCCCAACCGTACTCAGCCCCGCCCCGCTCGGCCCCGCCCCGCTCAGCCCCGTTTGGCTCGGCCCCGCCCCGCTCGGCCCCGCCCCGCTCAGCCCCGCCCCGCTCGGCCCCGCCCCGCTCGGCCCCGTTTGCTCAGCCCGGCCCCGCCCCGCTCAGCCCCGCCCCGCTCGGCCCGCCCCGCCCCGCTCGGCCCCGCCCCGCTCAGCCCCGCCCCACTCGGCCCCGCCCCGCTCAGCCCCGTTTTGCTCAGCCCGGCCCCGCCCCGCTCAGCCCCGCCCCGCTCGGCCCCGCCCGCCCCACTCGGCCCGCCCCGCTCAGCCCCGTTTTGCTCAGCCCCGCCCCTCTCGGCCCCGCCCCGCTCGGCCCCGCCCCGCCCCGCTCGGCCCCGCCCCGTCCCGCCCCGCGCCGGACCCGGGCCGCGGGCCACCCGGCGCGGACTCCATCCGCCCCAGTGGAAAACCACCCGGCTCCCGAGAGACGACGAGCGAGGCGGCGCGCGCGGAGCCCGGGGACGAGGGCAGAGCCCAGGCCGCCCGCCCGCCCGCCCGGCGCCCTCCGCGGCCACCTGCGCCTGCGCGCGGTGAGGGACCCCCCCCCCCCCCCCCGCCCTCTGCCCTCCGTCCCTTCCCCCCCCCCACGGGTGGGGGAAGGCGGGGTGCGGCCCCCTCCCAGGCCCGAGGGAATGTCACCACTCGGTGGAGAGCCCTTGGGCAGGAGGGAAACTGAGGCTGGGGCTGGACGCGGGGCTGGGTTCCCACGGGGCCGTTCCCTCGTTCACCTCCGGCCAGGGAAGGCGGGCGGTGGCTTCCATGGGGACCTCGCCCTGGAGGCCAGGACCCCTCGCCGCGCACCTGCCGCTGTGAGCGGACCGCGGGGCCCGGGAGGCCCAGGGCAGGAGCTGCGGACCCGAGGGGAGGGGAGCGGGCCCAGGGCCCCCCCCAAACCAGGCCCGGCAGGCCAGCCTGCGGCCCCGGCGCGCTGGGGGTTCCCATACCCCATGGCCAGCCTGCGGCCCCCGCGCGCTGGGGGTTCCCCATACCCATGGCCAGCCTGCGGCCCCCTGCGCGCTGGGGGGACCCCATACCCCATGGCCAGCCTGCGGCCCCCTTGCACTGGGGGGACCCCATACCCCATGGCCAGCCTGCGGCCCCCTGCGCGCTGGGGGGACCCCATACCCCATGGCCAGCCTGCGGCCCCCTGTGCGCTGGGGGGACCCCATACCCCATGGCCAGCCTGCGGCCCCCGCGTGCTGGGGGGACCCCATACCCCATGGCCAGCCTGCGGTCCCTGCACATGGCCTGCCCTGGCCCGCGCCTTCGGGGAGGGGACCCCATGCCTGCCCTGGCCCGGCCCTCCGCCCTCTGGAGGCCTTGCTCCCTAAGAAGCAGGGTGCCCCACCCCCGTTGGGGTGTCGGTGCCCAGCCTCGCCCGCCTTTCAGGTCTGACTGGAATGTCTGCTGTGAGCAGTGACTGTGGGCGGACACCCAGCACTGTGTCGGTTCCTCCGCGGAAGGGAGCTGTGCCAGGGCCGCTCTGCACGCCCTGGCCCTCGGCTACTTCTGTTGAGTAGACAAAGCTGAGACACACGACCCGGCTCCTGACCCGCTGGGCCGGGTTGGCACAGGGCAGTGACCTGGAAGGGATTGGGCTGGGTATGAATACAGGGAAACGTTCACTTGAAAACTGTCCACACGCCGCTGGGCGCCGGTCTCACGCCTGCCATCCTAGCTGCTCAGGAGGCTGAGGGTGGGAGGATTTGGGGTTGAGGCCAGCCAGGGCAGGGACGTCTGCGAGCCTCATCTTCAATTAACCACGCAGAAGCAGGACGCGGAGCTGGGGCTTTGCTGGTAGACTGCCGTCCTTGAGCAAAACAGCTAAGGGACAGTGCCCAGGGCCCTGATTCAAGCCCCCGTATTGGTACAGACTAAAGTTATAAGCATGAAGACGTGGGTGAACCTTCTCGAGCCCCGGCACATGCCCGGTGACGGTGTGTGGAATGCGGCTTCGGGGAGGTCGCGCTCGCGCTTGGCCCAAGGTCAAATGCTGCAAGCGGAGACAACCGGTATCGTGACAAGCACTGCTGCCCGGGCCTCCTGCTTCTGTGAAATGGAGCTAGCACCCCACAGTGTATTTCTAACGAGAGGGGAACATGACATTCGTGGGGACTGGGGCGCACCTCATCTTGCCCAGCAGCGGGGGGTTGTGCAGTTTCTGGCAGGTTCTAGGCGCCGCCCACAGCTGGCTCCCCTCCCCTTGCGGTGCCGGGTGCCGTGGCGGCCCGTGCCCTGGTCCACTCTGCTCGGATCAAATCAATGGCTTTTTTATGTGGCTGATCACCGAGCCGCATGGCGTTTGTGGAGCTTGATTGTCCAGAGCCCGTGCTGTGTATCGACAGGCTTAAGAACTTGACATCCGCCAATACAGGATTGTGACCATGGGGGCCTGGGCCGGCCCATCCACCTATAAAAGAACTGCTCCTACAAGACGCCGTGTTGTCTACCTTCTCCTCCTTTTTTTGGCCTTCCAAATAGAGGCAGGAGGCATGGCTGAGGGCAAGCAGCTGCTGTTTGATTTGGATGAGGTGGAGAGCCTTTTAGGGAGAGACTGTTCCTTGTTTGAAGGCAGCCCGCGCCCCTCCAGGGGTCTGATGGTTCGTGCCTCGGAGGGCCGCACTAAACAGACCTCAGCAAACAGCTCACAGACACTGCGTCAGAATCAACCGAGGGTTTGCGCAAATGTGCCACCCCGCCCTTGCGCCTGAGTTAGAATCTTCGAGGGGAATGGCAGGGTGTGGCTGACCCTGTGGGCCTGACGCTTCTTGCCCCTGTGGTTCCCCGGGTGTTGTGGAGGGTCAGTGAACTGTCTTTTATACCGTGCGGTGTGGTCTGTCTAGCTCTGTAATGACAACCTCTTTCCTAATGTTAATTTGTGTGTGTGTGATATTACAGCACATGCTCTTCTGCTGAGCCACACCTCCAACACGTTCCTACACTGGTTATTATGATTGGTTTGTTGTTTTTTAATTTTGTAGTCATCAGTTTTTCAGATAGAGTCTTGCCTCCTGCCTGAACCCACACCTGGACTGCAACCTTTCTATTTTACACTTGGCGCGTAGCTGGCATGATAGGCATCTTCCTCCATGCCCATGAGAGGGTCTCAGTGGCTTTTTCTTTTTTTCCTGAGCTTGTCTGGAGCCCCAGCTTCTCACCTCAGTAGGGAGGACAGCCCTCACCACCTTGCCCGCCATTGGCTGAGAAGGGAACCCCATGCACTTTTTGCCTGGATTGCACTGAGGCCCTGTCTTCTCTGTCTTAGCCTCCCATGTATTTAGGTTTACCAGCAAGAGCCACGAGAACCCCGGCCAGCTTTGCTCTAGCACAGTGTTGCTTTGCATTACTGGACATACACAGGTGGCTTTCAGGAGGGCAAAGAGGATAGTGTGGAATGACCTGTTTTTTGTTTCGTTTTTGTGTTTCCTCAAGGCTAGCACTCCTGAAGCCCAGCTCCATTTCCAGCTTTTTGGTGGTTAATTAGTAATTAGAGATAAGAGTCTTCCTGCCCTGCCTGGCTCCAAACCACCATCTTCAGATCTCAGCCTCTTTCGAAGCTAGGATTACAGGCATGAATCACTGGTGCTTGCCTGTTGTTGTTGTTATTATTATTTGTAACTGTTCAGACTCCAAGTGATCTGTTTATCTTTCCAAGACCTAGCAAGCCTCCCCTCCCCTACCTTCTTTAAAAAAAGAAATCAAGTGGCAGAAAATCAACTCGGACTGGCTTGGACCAGAGCTGGGGTGGAAAAGAAAATATATTAGTTCATGTAAAACCAAAAATAAAGTGAATCAGTCTCCAGCATGGCTGGACTGAGTAATGGTCTCTGTGCTCACATTCTCTCCCGCTCTCTCTGTTCTATTTCTGGGGTGTTGGCTACCTTCTTAAGTTCTGGTGTGTAGTTTTTATCACCTATGTTCTTCTTTTTTTTTTTTTAATCATGATTAGCTGGTCTTGCCAGCTGCTTGAATTGGATTGGTCACATCTAGATCATCTATGGTGTCCTTAGACAATTTTTTCCCCTTCATTCAGTTTGTCAATGTCACACTAGCATTTCCAGTTTAACAAAAATAGTAGCAAATAGGTTGGGCACTGGTGGCTCATGCTTGTAGTCCTAGCTACTTAGGAGGCTGAGATCTGAGGATTTAGGTAGGGAGCCAATCCAGGAAGAAACATCTGTGTAGCTCATCTCTCCAAGTTGGAAAGCTGGAAGAGGAGGTGAGGCTCCAGTAGTAGAGTGCCAACCTTAAGCAAAAAAAAAAAAAAAAAAAAAAATGCTAGAGCAAGAGTTCAAGGAGCAAGTTCTTACTTTCCTGAACACGAGTCTGAAAATATACTCGGTCGTCACAATAGCGACAAGGCTTGGGAAGTTACGTCCTGGACGCTCTCTGAATATGCTCTTCTCTTCTGCTGCCTGTGGGGACCTCTTCACCAAGCTCTTTCGCTAGAGTTCCCATCTGGCCACTCTCCCTGCTCCCGGTGTTGTCGTCCTCGTTCTTCAATAAGGCCTTCCACCCTCACGGAGTCTGACCTTCGCCTTGGGCAGGCCTTCCATGTGCCACCCTAGAATTTCAGACCCTAAGTGTTGCTTCTTCTTCTTCTGCTTTTTATTTATTATTATTTTTAAAGCCTCGAGAGGGTGGAAAGCTAATGGGTGCTCATGTTTCCTGCTAGGAAATTTAATTTCCTGTTTCGTTTTGCAGGCAGAGTGTTACCATGTAAGCCAGGGCGCTCTGGAATTCTGCACCTTACCTCTGCCTCTTGTGCATTGGGATTGAAAGTGTGCATCGTCGGAATGGGTCAGATCACTTGTTCAATGAAAGTATAAATGCTCAACTCTCTCTGATACTGTGAAAAGAGGAGACAAAAGAATTAACTCAGTCTTCTCCACTCCAGAAGCCAGAAGAACTAGTTTGCTGTCGAAGAATTAACTGCAGCATATTCAATTTAAAAAACAAAACCCAAAGCTGTCAGGCACTGGTGGCTCACACCTGTAATTGTAGCTGAGGGGGGAATGAAGAGTTGAAGTAAACCCCATTTTCAGGCAGCCCCCGTTTTGTTGTCTGTTTAAACTGTGAGCAAACCCAGGGCAAGCTTATTAGGGCCCAGCTGTCAAGAACTCTAACCGCCTGGGAATGCTTCACTCTAACCGCCCCCAGAGTGCCTCGAACCCTGAGCCCATCAGATTTGTACCCGTGTCCTCATCTTGCTTGCTTGAACACCGAATGGCTGTAACTTTGTTCTTTGCCTTTATAAGCCCTGTGTAATCGCAGCTCGGGGCTCCCTCCTCACCTCCGCTGTGTCGGTGGGTAGGACGAGGCCCGGGGCGTCTTGCCTTGCTTTTGCATTTCAGAACGTCTGAGTCTCGGTGGCCTTCTTGGTCGTTTCGCGACTTGGCATAACATGGCTACTCTGGAGGCTGAGATCTGAGGTTTGCCATTCCAAGCTAGCCTAGGCAGGAAATTCAGTGACACTCTGTCTCCAGTTAACCACCCAGAAGGCGAAGTGGAGACGGAGCTTAAGTGGTAGGGCGCTTGCCTTGAGCCCTAAAGCTCAGGCACGAAGCTCAGGACCAACACGTATACAAAAACTGTTTATTATGTTTTACCGTCCAGCACGTGCCGGTTGACTGTAGTTCTTTTTTGAGTGGCAAAGTTGGAGGTTGAGCCCAGGACCTGGCAAAGGTAAGACACACTCTACCACTCCCCTACCCCCGCCCCCGGTGTGAGTTCTTAGTTGCACAGCACCAGACCTGGTGGTGATCTCAGGGCCAGGGGTGAAGCGTGCAAGGGTTTTTCCAGTTCCAGCCAGCCAGCCACACCGTTTAAGGAGAGAAGTGTTTCCAGGGTGTGTTCTCTGAGACTAGCTTTCTTATCAGCCTGGGTCAAGCTGCAAGTGGAACAAGGACCCTCATCCTGCTCTCTCAGGCTGTTGAGCCATGTTTGTCCTCAGAGTGTTGCAAAGATAACGGATCACTTAAAAGCCATATAGATATATGAAATGAATGGAATAAATGTGCATGAGATTACGTATGTATGGATACACACACATGCTGGCTGGTACTTGAACGCTTGGCCTCGAGCTTCCGCTTGGTGTTTCTGCTCACCATTGGCACCCTACCACGTTAGCCAAGCCTCTGGGGCTAGCGTTTTGCTGATTAATTGGGCATCAGAGTCTGTGAGAATTGTCTTCCCAGGCTGGCTTAGAACCAGGATCCTCAGAACTCAGCCTCCTGAGTAGCGAGGGTTATGGGTAGGAGCCATGAGTCGCCTGCTGAGTCTCATTTTTTTTTTTTTTTAATGAAAGACTTCTAGTAAAGTCCCTCGCTTGCTGAGATGGGCAACGCTCTCCTCCCTTTTGCCACTTCCCTCGGGCCTCACGTCCCTGAGACCCCCTTTCCTTTGGGCTGCTCTCGGCTCCGCTCACTCAGCTCTGGTTCAGTTTCTTCAGTTTGGACCCTGGCAATTTTCCTTTATCTCTGGCAAGATCTACCATGCGGTTAACCCTCCATCTGTCCCGACATCTCCAAGTGCCTGGCAGTAGGAAGAGTCTCCAGGTTGTTTTTATTCATACGCTCGCCTTTGTACTGTGTGGGTGTGCGCGTGTGTGTACGTGTGCGTGCGTGTGCGTGCGTGTACGTGTGCGTGTGTGTGCGCGCGTGTGCGTGCGTACGTGTGCGTGTGCGTGCGTGTGCGCGCGTGTGTACGTGTGTGTACGTGTGCATCTGTGCGTGCGTGCGCGTGCGTGTACGTGTGCGCGTGTGCGTGCGTGCGTGTGCGTGCGTGCGTGTGTGTGCGTGCGTGTGTGCGTGCGTGTATGTGCGTGCGTGTGTGTGCGTGTGTGTGCGCGTGCGTGCGTGTGTGGTTTGAGCTCAAGGCCTGGGCACTGTTCCTTAGCTCTATCCCTCGAGGCTGTCTCCGGGTTTTTGGCGTTCGTTGGAGATGGTCTCCCGTTCGGGCTGCCGTTGAGTGGGGCCCTCAGATCTCCGTCTTCTGAGGATCTGGGATCGCAGGTGTGAGCCGCCGGTGGCCCTGTCGCATGTCTTAGTTGAGTTCCCCAGAAGTCCGTCAGGTGTTCATTCTGTGTGTGTCTGTGTTCCTCTCCCTTCCGCAGCCGGTGACCATGGCCGATCCCGAGGCGGACGAGCCCTCCTCCAGGCCGGGGAGTCCCAGCCCCGAGGGCCCGGGCTCTGAGGACAGAGCTCTGCTGCACCAGAGGCTGGCCGTCAGGGAGCTGCTGGACACAGAGGCCTCCTACCTGCACCGGCTCCGCCTCTGCGCCTCCGACATCCGGAGCCGCCTCCAGCAGGTGCCTGGGGGGGGGGGTCACCGCAGCCTCTCTCTCTGGAAAACCTGGGTTCCCCGTGACACCGCAGACTCCCGCGGGAAGGCTGGATGGGGAGGAAGAGGGCGAAGCGGGACGTGGGACGTCTCCACGTGAGCCCCGGGACTCCAGTTATCGGCATGCAGCGTTCTCCAAGGCGTTCCATGCCTGAGGCTTGGCGGGCCCGTCCACCGAGTGGGAGAGGAATGATGATCTCGGGGAGTTAGGCGAGCTAACCAGCAGTCCTTTCCAGGTTAGGCTAGGTTGAGTACACTGACCTGTGTCCGAATTGTCGCTCTGCAGGGCGGAGCTGTGGGGAAGGTGCCACCGTCCCGGGTTTACATACAGCACTTAAGTTTTGCATGCTTTTCCTCCCAGTGTCAGAGAGAATACATCTCTCTCCAGAAAGTTTCAAGAGGGTGAGCGCTGCAAAGATCCTTTTTAGTTCAACACATTTCACCCTTGACCAATAACTAATAATAGACTTTCAGTTAGTGATCGCACAGTGGGTCCAATACCAAAGCGGACAACGCAGGAACCTTTCAGACCAACTGGGACTTTGCTCTGTAGGCACTAAACAAACGAGTACTTACTCTTACTTGTTTTCAGCAAAAGTGAGGGCACGCGAGCTGGTGTGCTGGCACCCGCACGCCTGCAATGCCGCCCTGCGGCCGGCGCTTCCTCTAGCCCGGGCGTCCGGGGTGTTCGTATTTCCACACTCACGCGTCTACGTGGGCGTCCCACGTCAGTTCTTAAAAAATATGGCCCAGCCGGGCTCCAGGGGCGAGAATGCGGCATCGATCTTTCCAAGACGGTCGCAGGTGCCAAGCGTGTCAGAGCTGGAAGGAGGCCTCCCTCCCCACGGGCAGAGGAAAGCCAACGTGGGCGGCAGACCTGGGCTGAAACCCCAGCTCACCCGCCCCTTCCATGCTGGGCATTCGCCTCGTCTTTCTTTCTTTCTATGGAATAATGAGGATGCCTGATTAGTAGTAGTAGTAATTATTGCTAGAGTGTGTCTGTGTCTGTGTGTGCCAGTCCTGGGGCCTGGGGCACTCAGGATCTGGGCACTGTCTCTGAGTTCTTCTGCTCAAGATTCTGCCACTTGAGTCACGGCCCCACTCCTGGCTTTGCTGGTAGTTGATCGGAGGTAAGAGTCTCATGGGCTTTTCTGCCAGGGCTGACTTTGAACCGCAATCCTCCGAGCTCAGCCTCCTGAGTAGCTGGGATGATGGGCGTGAGCCGCTGGCGCCAGGCGAGTGAATGCCTGCTCTTTAAGATCACGACACCCCGTGTTCTTCCGGGGCAGTCTCCCCAAGAGAGATGGGGCCTTGATGGTGGGGTTCAGGTCCGGTCTCCAAGCCTGGCTAACGAAGCCCCTCTGGCAGAACCCCGCCCCCCCATTCCTGACATGGCTCTGTGTTCCTTCCAGCTGCCGCCGGGGGACCTGAACGTCCTGTTCTCAAACATGGATGAGATTGTCCAGCTGAACAGCCGATTTCTTCACGGGCTCCAGGAGGCGGCGTCTGAGGAAGAGGAGCAAGCGCGCCTCGTCGGTAGGAGCCCGAGCGCTGAGCGCGGTCCTCCCGTTGGAGAACAGTCTCCAGAGCGCTCAGCAAGTGGAGCTCAGGGCGACACAACCCTTCCCAGGCAGCGGGGCACCTTACCGGGTCCCTGCGCACCTCTTCAAGGTCCCTCCCCGCACGGTGCGCTGGAGATTGGGAATGCACAGACTTCCGGGGACACGCAGAGCCCCCTGCTTTGTCCTTGTGGTTAGCCCAAAAGAGGACGGAACACTCACCGGCTTCTCTTTTCCTCCATGGGTTTATGTTCCGGGTGAAGCTATGCAAGGTCCCGCCCGCTCTCTCTGCTCTTCAACCAGCCCCCAAGTCTTGCCGCAAACACTCTTGCCCCTTTCTTATGGCATGGTAATGGCGTTGTAAGAGGTTGTTGAGCCTTAGGTATGACTCTTTAACGCCCCCCAGCCTCTTTTGCCTGTCCTGGGGCTTGAACTCAGGGCCTGAGCACTGTCCCTGGGCTTCTTTTGCTCAAAGCTAACACTCTACCACTTGAGCCACAGCGCCATGAGTGGCCTTTTCTGCTGATGTGGCCCTGAGGAATCGAACCCAGGGTGTCATGCGTGCTAGGCAAGCGTCCTTAATCTTTAAATCCAAAAATCGGAAATGCTCCAAAATTCACAATTTTGAGAACTGACATGATGCCACACATGGAAAATCCCTTACCCAACCTCTCCTACCAGGTCACAGTCAAAACACAGGTGCACTAGGACAGGCCTGGTGACGCAGGTGCACTAGGGCAGGCGTGGTGACGCAGGTGCACTAGGGCAGGCGTGGTGACGCAGGTGCACTAGGCCTGGTGACGCAGGTGCACCAGGGCAGGCGTGGTGACGCAGGTGCACTAGGGCAGGCCTGGTGGCGCAGGTGCACTAGGGCAGGCGTGGTGGCGCAGGTGCACTAGGGCAGGCGTGGTGACGCAGGTGCACTAGGGCAGGCGTGGTGACGCAGGTGCACCAGGGCAGGCGTGGTGACGCAGGTGCAGGCGTGGTGACGCAGGTGCAGGCGTGGTGGCGCAGGTGCACTAGGGCAGGCGTGGTGACGCAGGTGCACTAGGCCTGGTGACGCAGGTGCACCAGGGCAGGCGTGGTGACGCAGGTGCACTAGGCCTGGTGACGCAGGTGCACCAGGGCAGGCGTGGTGACGCAGGTGCACCAGGGCAGGCGTGGTGACGCAGGTGCACTAGGGCAGGCGTGGTGGCGCAGGTGCACTAGGGCAGGCCTGGTGACGCAGGTGCACCAGGGCAGGCCTGGTGACGCAGGTGCACTAGGGCAGGCCTGGTGACTGGTGACGCAGGTGCACTAGGGCAGGCGTGGTGACGCAGGTGCACCAGGGCAGGCGTGGGGACGCAGGTGCACTAGGGCAGGCGTGGTGACGCAGGTGCACTAGGGCAGGCGTGGTGACGCAGGTGCACTAGGGCAGGCGTGGTGGCGCAGGTGCACTAGGGCAGGCCTGGTGACGCAGGTGCACTAGGGCAGGCGTGGTGACGCAGGTGCACTAGGGCAGGCGTGGTGACGCAGGTGCACTGGGGCAGGCGTGGTGACGCAGGTGCACTGGGGCAGGCGTGGTGACGCAGGTGCACTGGGGCAGGCGTGGTGACGCAGGTGCACTGGGGCAGGCGTGGTGACGCAGGTGCACTAGGCCTGGTGACGCAGGTGCACTGGGGCAGGCGTGGTGGCGCAGGTGCACTAGGGCAGGCGTGGTGACGCAGGTGCACTGGGGCAGGCGTGGTGACGCAGGTGCACTAGGGCAGGCGTGGTGACGCAGGTGCACTAGGGCAGGCGTGGTGACGCAGGTGCACTAGGGCAGGCGTGGTGACGCAGGTGCACTAGGGCAGGCGTGGTGGCGCAGGTGCACTAGGGCAGGCCTGGTGACGCAGGTGCACTAGGGCAGGCGTGGTGACGCAGGTGCACTAGGGCAGGCGTGGTGACGCAGGTGCACTGGGGCAGGCGTGGTGGCGCAGGTGCACTAGGGCAGGCGTGGTGGCGCAGGTGCACTAGGGCAGGCGTGGTGACGCAGGTGCACTAGGGCAGGCCTGGTGGCGCAGGTGCACTAGGGCAGGCGTGGGGACGCAGGTGCACCAGGGCAGGCGTGGTGATGCAGGTGCACTAGGGCAGGCCTGGTGACGCAGGTGCACTAGGGCAGGCCTGGTGACTGGTGACGCAGGTGCACTAGGGCAGGCCTGGTGACGCAGGTGCACTAGGGCAGGCATGGTGACGCAGGTGCACTAGGGCAGGCCTGGTGACGCAGGTGCACTAGGGCAGGCGTGGTGGCGCAGGTGCACTAGGGCAGGCGTGGTGACGCAGGTGCACTAGGGCAGGCGTGGTGACGCAGGTGCACTAGGCGTGGTGACGCAGGTGCACTAGGGCAGGCGTGGTGGCGCAGGTGCACTAGGGCAGGCCTGGTGGCGCAGGTGCACTAGGGCAGGTGTGGTGGCGCAGGTGCACTAGGGCAGGCCTGGTGGCGCAGGTGCACTAGGGCAGGCCTGGTGGCGCAGGTGCACTAGGGCAGGCGTGGTGACACAGGTGCACTAGGACAGGCCTGGTGGCGCGTGCCTGCAATCCCAGTCGCTCAAGCAGAGGTGTGAGGTTTGCAGTCCCAAGTCTGGCCTGGACAGAGTGTAGGACTTACCTCGAACACGAACCAAGAAGCGGAGTGATTAAGGGGAATGGCTCAAGTATTAGGGCTCCCACCTCACGAGTGGGAGGTCCCAAATTCACTCCCCAATACTACCGAAAAACCACACCACACCCACAGGGCCCCGTGACCACGGTATAAAACCACCTGCCAGCCGTGACTCCGTGACGCACGAATGGCATCTGGGTTTAGTTTTGGGGTCCTACCCTCGAGCTGTCTTCTTATGGATGTAAATATTCCACAGTCGGAGTGGAGAGGCGTGCCCGCGCCGAGTGTGCTCTGCAGGTGTAATCAGCCTGTGCACACGCACCCCCGGGGTGTGTCCGCGCCGTTCTCCCGCCCCAGCCTTGGAAGCGGGTGGGAAGCAAGCGTGGGCAGGTCCGGTGACGCGTCCCGAGTGACAAGCCAGAGGAGCCCGGCGGTGTCACCGCCGCCGGCGTGCTCCACGCGGGGGGGGGGGGGGGACACGCGGACGCGGCCTCGCTGACCCCTCCGCCCGCCCGCAGGCCACTTGTTCCTGGACTTCCAGGAGGAGCTCGAGCGCGTCTACAAGGTGTACTGCGCCGGCTATGAGAAGGCCCTGCTGCTGCTGCAGGAGTACCGGGAGGAGCCGGAGCTGCACCGGGAGATCCAGCGCATCATCGAGGCGGTGGCGTGAGTGGCAGCCACACGGAACCCCTGCTCCCGCCCCACCGGCCCCGGGGCGGCGCCCGCCGAGGAGCGCGGCGGCCTGCGTACCTGTGTTAGTCAGGATAGGTCCTGCCGTGCCGGGAGACAAGCAGCTCCCGAAGCGCGGCGGTTTCTCCCTCCCTTGCGCCGCGCAGCGGGCTTCCCCCTTCGCTTTCCTCACGTGGGAGCCATTGGCAGGGCAGGCCGTCCTACCGCGGGTCCAGAGGCAGGAATGCTGAGGGCGCGGCGCCAGGCTGCTGTTGGAAGGGCTGGGGTGGGGGGGGGCAGGCGTGTGTCCCTCCCGAGCGACAGAGGACCGACGTCCTACCGCACGGCCGGGGCCGGGGGTGGCCCTCACCGCCTAGAGCCGCGCACACGCGAGGGGCACCCGTGTCCACCGGGCACTGGGGCTTGAACTCGGGGTTTCTGCGCGCTCAGCCTGCTTGCAGGGCGGGGTCCTCCCACTCGAGCCTTGTCTCTGGCCGGGCCTCGTGCTGGTTGTTTTAGAGAGGGAGCCTCGTGGCCTTTCTGCCTGTCCCGGCTTCCCGCTGCCGCCCTCCCGACCTCAGGTTTCTGAGTAGCTGGGAATATGGCTGCCAGTACCCGAAGGGAACACACTCTGCTATGGTAAATTTTGAATGAACAGAAGACCCGTAAGAACTGTAAAACATGAACAGTTATACGGCAAGATTAGGCCCCGTCTGCCATCCTAGCCACTCAGGAGACTGCGATCGGAGGATCACTGTTTCAAGCCAGTGCGACACTTATCTCCAATCAACCACCAAAAAAATTGGAAATGGAGCTGTGGCTCTAGTGGTAGAGTGCTTGCCTTGAGCCAAAAGCTCTAGGACACCGCTCAGGCCTTAAATCCAAGCCCCAGGAATAAAAAAAGAAATCTTTTCATTCTTGTTTCTTCAGCCATCCAGTAACCACTGCCAAGGTTACCATCTCTTTTGTGTCTTTGTGAAGTTCCTTTTTGCATGCTCAGTCAATTACAAATTGTCTTCTTATTATCCAGACTTTCAAATGAAAGCTTGTTTTGTTTTTGTTGGACTTGAAGCTCGAACTCAGGGCCTGGGCACATTTTTGCTCAAGGCTAGCACTCTACTATTTGGAGCCACAGCTCCATTTCTGGCTTTGGGGCGGTTAATTGGAAAGAATCTATTGGCCTTTCCTGCCTGGGCAGACTTAGCGCCGCCATCCACAGATCTCAGCATCCTGGGTAGCTACGGTGATAGCCACCAGCACCTGGATGTATTTTTTTTTTTTTTTTGGCCTGTCCTGGGGCTTGAACTCAGGGCCAGGGTGCTGTCCCTGAGCTTCTTTGGCTCCAGGCTAGTGCTCTACTACTGGAGCCACAGCGCCTTCTGGCCTTTTCTGGGTAGTTTATTAGAGATAAGAGTCTCATGGACTTTGCTACCTGGGCTGGCTTCAGCCTCCTGAGTAGCTAGGATTACAGGTGTGGGCCACCAGCCCCTGGCTTGATTTATTTAGCTGCTGTCTGTGCAGGGAGATTTGGTTTGTTTTCCCTTTCCTGTTATTACAGCCAGTGTTACAATGGCTATTTATAAAAGTCAGGAATATAATGAACATCGTGACTCTGGTGCAAGTGTATCCGCAAAGTATGCCTCCAGAAGTGAAATTGCTAGGTCACGGGAAACGTGTGCTGACGATATTGATAAGGGCAAAGGCCGCCAGTTTACCTTCTTGTCACCGCAGAGGCCAAGCCTATTTTCCAAGCCTCGCTTGCACAGTGTGCTGTAAAATTTGCAATATTTGTTCAGGGGTAGGTAAACAATGGGAGAGTAGATCTTAGTATGTTCTTTTTCCTCCCTTCCTTCCTTTCTCCCTCCCTCCCTTCTTTCTTTCCTTCCTTCCTTCTCTTTCTCCTTCTCCTCCTCCTTCCCCCCCGCCCCCGCCTCTGTTGTGGGGCTTGAACTCAGGCCTGGGCGCTGTCCCTGAGCTCTTTTGCTCAAGGCTAGTGCCCTACCACTTTAAGCCAAAGCACCACTTCCAGTTCTCTGGTGGTTAATTGGCGATGAGACTCTTAGGGAGGTTCCTGCCCGGGCTGGCTTTGACCTGTGATCCTCAGATCTCAGGTTCTTGAGTAGCTAGGATTACAGGCATGAGCCACCGGTGCCCGGCTTGGGGTGACATTCTCGCAGATGGTCCGAGTCTTCTGTGTAAGAGGGAGTGTCTGGGTCATTTCCAGGGTGGAGCTATGGGAATGCGAAGAGTCTAAAGGTCACATGCGTATTTGGGTTCTTGGAGTTGCAGTGCATTTCGAGGCCCTTTTCCATGCTGTGTGTATTCAGAGGGTCACGTGACACCGGGCAGCCCGGCTCGGCTCCCTGCCCACCAAGCACCTGCTGCTTTCAAAATGCTCTCCATGAGGAGATGTACTCTAAAGCTGTGCCAGGAATGACATTCTTCCTGTCAGCATGACTGTTGAGTTCCTTCCTTCTGGAACACTGAGTCATTTTGACTTCCTTGAGCCTGGCCGACTAGGAACATAACAAACGGTTCTTGCTCGGCTCTCTCGGTAGCCATAGCACCTCTAATTTGATTCTTTGCAATTCCCAAACCCATGCTGGCCAGCCTTTCCTTGGGTAGGTGAGTGGGCTGGGCGGAGTGTTCAGTTAGCTTGGCTTCTTTATTTTATTTTTGGTGCAGGTCCTGGGCACTACCACTGAGCTTTTTTACTCAACTCTGGGCTCTACCACTTGAGCCACAGTGCCACGTCCAGCTTTCCGTTGGTTAACTGGAGATAAGAGTCCCATGAACTTTCCTGCCGGGGCTGGCTTCGGGCCTCCACCCTCAGATCTCAGCCTCCCGAGTAGCTAGCCCTCCAGGCATGGGCCGCCAGCACCCAGCCCCTCTTAGAACCACGGGGAGCAAAACTTGCCTTGGCAGCAGGCAGGAAGCTCTGCTGTAGGTAGGATCTCCCCCACGGACAGACGGACAGATGGACAGAGGAGCCCTGGGAGACGTGGGTTGGCCCGGGAACCTGTGCTTCCAGAACGGTGACTGAGGCAGCAGGGTTGGAGAAGGCGAATTATGTTTGTGTTACTTTTATAAGTAGGGCTGGGGGCATGGCTCAAGTGGTAGAGTACCTGCCTGGCAAGTAAAAGGCCGCGTTCATACCCCAGTGACATGTGTACACGCGTATATGTATGTGTGATATGTGTGTCTATACATACATATATGTACATACATAGATTTAATTGACATATGCTTTGTTTTTTTTTTGTTTTTTTTTTGCTAGTCCTGGGGTTTGAAGAGCCTGAGCGCTGTCCCTGGCTTCTTTTTTGCTCAAGGCTAGCACTCTGCCACTTGAGCCACAGTGCCACTTCTGGTTTTTTCTCTGCACGTGGCACTGAAGAGTCAAACCCAGGTCTTCATGCGTGCTAGGCAAGCACTCTACCACTAAGCCACATTCCCAGCCCCGGTATGCTTGTTTTAAAAAAGAAAATTCAAATCCTAAGTGTATAAGATGAAAAGTAAGAGTGCATTGGAGACCAGGGAGCCTGGTCTCGTTTCTGCCTTGTTGTTATTATTATTATTTGTAGTGTCAGGGTTTGGGCTCAGCGCATCGGGCCCGCAGGGTCAGCGTTCTTCCGCCAGCGCCGCATCTCCGCTCCGCTTGGCTGTGGTTAGTTGTTGGATGGGCCAGGCCACCTTGGCTCGCCGTCCTCTGTCCTGTGGCCCCCGGGGTCGCGGGGCTCACCGGCGCGCAGCGCCCCACGCAGCGCCTCAGGTGAGATCGCGGGGGACGGGAGCGCCTCTCCGTCAGTCTCACCCGGAGCCCACGCGCCCCAGTCTCTGTGCCACCACGGGTGAGCACCCCCACCCCCCCGTGGTATCCGCGGCTCCAGGAGTTAGTGTTCCCGTCCAGGCGTGCACAGGCAGGTGAGGACAGTTCCTTCCCATGCTGCTCTAACGCTCGCTTAATCGTCGTCACGGATATCCTTCCCAATGGCGTACTGCGTTCGCTTGTGGCTGCAGACTGCCCTCCGAGACAGCGCCCAGCCCCGGCTCTCTTGACCGTTGTCCTACTGGTGGATGTTGGCTTTCCTTCCAGTGACCTGTTTTGCAATCGTCAGGAGAGTTGCTGAGAAACTCCTACCCTCTGTCCTCGTTCACTGGAGCCGGTGTTTCTGGGGAAGAAGAGACGCGGGTTGGGGTGAATGGAGGGAAGGACTTGTGCATTCATAAGCTGCTCAAAGACTCCCCAAGATCTCACCAAGTGATCCCCCCCTGCCAAGGTATCCTGTTACCCCCCCCCCCCGCATACCAGCTCTGCATGTGGCTTTCTGTGCCCGAGGGGCCATGTAAGGTCCCCCCCCGCCCCGCCTGTGTTCTGGGGAGGCCAGTGGACAGTGTGAAAGCCTTGGGGAGTCTCCTTGGTGGGGCACTCATGGACAGGTGAGGGCCTGTGAGTTTTCCAGAAGCCCCCTGGGGTGTCTTGCAGTGCCCCGGGCCCCAGGGGCTCTGGAGCGCGGGCATCGGCCCCCGCCCGCCTCTGCGGTGCTCTTAGCCCCGGGCCTCCTTTTTCTAATAAAACCGCGAAGCCTGAGGAGAAATGGAATACTGTAATGGGCATTCACGCCCACCGCCTAAAAGGAGCAGGAGTCAACACCTTGGTGTTAGTTACGTCGTGTGTGTGTGTGTGTGTGTGTGTGTGTGTGTGTGTGGTAACTTGAACACAGGGCTTATACTCTTACTTGGCTTTATTTATTAATTGAACACAAATTTTTTGACAAGGTATTGTGAAAAAAGGGTACAGTTACATAGTAGGGCAGTGTGTACATTTCTTGTGATGTCTTACGCCTTGTTTTTCTATCCCTTCTCTAGGTCAGGTAGACATATATACAATACACAATGTACCGAGAACATATACAGTAGCCACGTGTCCATGCCCAAGAAAGTTCGCCTAGGGCTTTAAATGTAATGTCGATATTAGACAATATGTCGACAGCAGTCTTATATGAACGCACATACATAGCTTTTGAGCTGTTGTATTCCTCTGAGAGGTCAATTTTTGACCTTTATATGTTGAGTAATTGTTTGGTTTTAGTTACATACTGTTGGGTCACTGCCCCAATCCTGTGGGAAATACTATTTGACAAGCAGTTTTTGGTTTCACAGACCTGGTCTCTACTGTCTCTCTGTCTCCCTTTGTTAACAGTCATATATCAGGGAGATCATGCCCCTTTGTTTTCTGTGTTCTAGGCTTGTCTCACTCAACATTATTTGTTCGAGTTCTGACCATTTCCCTGCGAATTACAATATTTCACCATTCCTAATCGCTATGTAGTATTCCATTGTGTATAAGTACCATATTTTTGGATCCATTCGTCTGTGGAGGGGCATCTGGGTTGTTTCCATATTTTGGCTATTGTGAATTGTGCCGTGATAATCATGGAAGAAGTACAAATGTCTTTTTGATATCTTGGATTTTGCTGTTTAGGATAGATGCCTAGGAGTGGTATGGCTGGGTCATAGGGTAGGTCTATATTGAGCTTGTTGAGAAACCTCCATACTGCTCTCCAAAGTGGTTGTACTAATTTGCACTCCCAACTTGGCCTTTTCTGCTTAAGGCTGCTACTCTATCACTTGAGCCGCGTCTCCTGCCTTTCGCGGGTTCATTTGAGACTCAAGTCGGCGTCTGGATCTGCCCCCGTTGGCTTAACCTCTTGAGTCGCTAGGATTACAGGCGTGAAACGTCTGTTTTATAAGGAAGTGATGGCTGTTGTCTCTACATAAATACATCTCTGAAATGTCTGTCCCTGTGATTTGGTTTGGTACGCGTGGGTCCTGGAGCTTGAACGCAGGGCCGGGACACGGTCCCTGAGCTGCTTTTTTTGCTCAAGGCCAGCTCTCCGCCAGTTGAGCCCCAGCGCCCCTTCTGGCCTTTTCCGTGGGCAGTGGGGGATAGTCTCACGGACTTTTCAAACGGTGATCCTCCTATCTCAGCCTCCTGAGTAGCGAGGATTACAGACGTCGCCCACCAGGGCCTGGTACCCGCCCCCCCCCCCCCCCCCGAGTTCTTTATTAAGTGAAACCTGAGGCTGCCCAGCCAGGAGTGGAGCTAGCCAGAGAGCAGTTGAAGAGGTTGGGGCCTTGGAGCTGGGTGCTGGAGAGGCGCGGGTGGCTTAGGTTGGATTGAGGCCGGGGAGACGGGGGAGGAGGGGACGGAGGGGCCTGGCGGGGGAAGCCGAGAGGGTTGTGGAGAGACGGAGCCCGGGCGTCTCTGGGCCGGAGGGAGGGAGGGCGCGCGTGAGGCAGAGGGCGCGGTCCGCCACGTCCGCGGCTGCCCGGTCTGTGCGCTTAGGTAGAGGATGGAGCAGCCCAGCCCGGGAAGCGAGGCCGGCGCGTCCCCCCCCCCCCCCGCCCCGATGCCCCGGAGGCCCCCCTCGACCTGCCTGACACCCGCCTTCCTCCTCAGGCCGCAAGCCGGCCCCTCAGGCCTCAGCTTCTTCCTGGTGAGCCCCGTGCAGAGGATCACCAAGTACCCGCTGCTGCTGCACAAGATCCTGGAGAACACGCGCCCCGACGCCGCCGCCCGCCCCGTCCTGCGGAGGGCCGCGGCCGCGCTCGAGGAGGTCAACGCCAACGTCAACGAGCACAAGATGCGCCAGGAACTGGGTGAGGGCGGGGGGGGGCGGCAGCGCACCTCACACTGGCCTGGGGGGGGGGGTGGCAGCGCAGCTCTCACACTGGCCTGGGGGGGGACGGACGGCAGTGTTGCCAGAGGTCATGCGCAGATCAGGAAACCGAGGCCCCGTCCAGCCGCAGGAGGCGCCCGGCCCTCCCGAAGGGGGGGAGCCCACCCCCAGCTGTGGCGGGGACGCCCGCCCTCCCGGCCCGGCCCCGGGTCACCTGCGCCCCCTTCTCGTCCCCGCAGCCTCCAGGTACACCAAGGTGGAGCAGCTGAGTCTGCGGGAGCGGCTGGCGCGGATCAACACCCACACCCTGTCCAAGAAGACCACCCGGCTGAGCCAGCTGCTGCGGCAGGGCGCGGGGCTGGCGCCCAGGGTGAGGGCGGCGGGGGGGGGGGGGGGTGGGGGGTGGGGGGGGGTGGGGCGGGCCCCAGGGTGAGGGCGGCCGGGCGCGGGGCTGGCGCCCAGGGTGAGGGCGGCCGGGGGGGGGGGGGCGGGGGGCCGGGCCCCAGGGTGAGGGCGGCCGGGGGGCGGGGCCCCAGGGTGAGGGCGGCCGGGGGCGGGGCCGGGCCCCAGGGTGAGGGCGGCCGGGCGCGGGGGCCGGGCCCCAGGGTGAGGGCGGCCGGGGGCGGGGCCCCAGGGTGAGGGCGGCCGGGGGCGGGGCCGGGCCCCAGGGTGAGGGCGGCCGGGGGCGGGGCCGGGCCCCAGGGTGAGGGCGGCCGGGGGCGGGGCCCCAGGGTGAGGGCGGCCGGGGGCGGGGCCGGGCCCCAGGGTGAGGGCGGCCGGGGGCGGGGCCCCAGGGTGAGGGCGGCCGGGCGCGGGGCCGGGCCCCAGGGTGAGGGCGGCCGGGGGCGGGGCCCCAGGGTGAGGGCGGCCGGGGGCGGGGCCGGGCCCCAGGGTGAGGGCGGCCGGGGGGCGGGGCCCCAGGGTGAGGGCGGCCGGGGGCGGGGCCGGGCCCCAGGGTGAGGGCGGCCGGGGGCGGGGCCGGGCCCCAGGGTGAGGGCGGCCGGGGGCGGGGCCGGGCCCCAGGGTGAGGGCGGCCGGGGGCGGGGCCGGGGGCGGGGCCCCAGGGTGAGGGCGGCCGGGGGCGGGGCCGGGGGCGGGGCCTCCAGGGTGAGGGCGGCCGGGGGCGGGGCCTGGGGGCGGGGCCCCAGGGTGAGGGCGGCCGGGGGCGGGGCCGGGGGCGGGGCCTCCAGGGTGAGGGCGGCCGGGGGCGGGGCCTGGGGGCGGGGCCCCAGGGTGAGGGCGGCCGGGGGCGGGGCCGGGGGCGGGGCCTCCAGGGTGAGGGCGGCCGGGGGCGGGGCCTGGGGGCGGGGCCCCAGGGTGAGGGCGGCCGGG
This sequence comes from Perognathus longimembris pacificus, assembly GCF_023159225.1. NCBI lineage: Eukaryota > Metazoa > Chordata > Mammalia > Rodentia > Heteromyidae > Perognathus > Perognathus longimembris. Next base: position 1,528,537 of record NC_063182.1, on the reverse strand, counting down.
GGCGGGGCCTGGGGGCGGGGCCCCAGGGTGAGGGCGGCCGGGGGCGGGGCCCGCCGTCCACGCCGTGCCGACCCGTCGCGCTGCCCCCTCGCCTCGCCTCCGAGGGCCGGGTTAGGCCGCGCGCCGCCGGGCCTGGCTCACCCCGCGCACTGCCCCGCCGGGCGCCCGGGTGGAGCGCGGTCCTCGACGGCGCGCGGGGCGGTGGGAGCCGGCGGCCGCGGCCCTCACCCCCGGCGTGACTTCCAGACGGAGGACCCGGAGTTTGACGAGGTGGAGGAGCGGTTCCAGCGCGTGGCCCTCTGCGTGACCGAGCTGAAGGACAACATGGCCGCCTACATGGATAACCTGGAGGTGAGGGCGGATCTGGACGGGCAGAGCCCCGGCCCCAGCGGCCCGCGGGGACC